>NC_044303.2:179178937-179828937 GCF_007474595.2 Lynx canadensis | reverse complement strand
TCTCAGCCATTCTCTGGGTTTCAATCATCACAACCTTGAATGTAACTTCCAAAACTTCGTTTCTTGGCCCATCCTATGAATTATGGAGCTTTGTAAATTATCCAGTTTCTATTTGCAAACTCTGTGTCATAGAGCCCTGGTCTTGTTCTTGTTTGTCTAGTGCTCCAAACTAGCTGAGAACTTTACTTAATAATATAAATGAATAAGAAAGTCTAAACCATACTCTCAGTAAGAGTTCATTTTGGTAAATGCCTCTTTCACTAAGTTCTAAATTCCTTGAGGACAAAGACTATTCTCCTATAATACCAAAAGCAAATTTAGTCATTCAGTTAGTTCATGTCAAAATACACACAGCTTTCAGTACGATGCCACACTCTTTCAACACCATTTCTGGTAAACAATCCTCTTATTTCCACTGGAACAGTCATAGTGAAGGAATGATGGCCAGTTCACAATAGCAGTCTCTTCTAGTTTTGAACAGCTATAATATTAAAAATTGTATTGGGAAGGAGGGTTGTTCTTTCCCATCATTTAAATTCCCTGCCTATGCTTGGTGAATCCAAAACCTGTGTGAGGAAGCAAAATCTCATCTCACATTATGTAAACTGAAAATGACAGATAATATGCTTTTTTTTTTCTGACCCATGGCATTTAGTGCATGGTTTGTGGACCTCATCTGGGTATGTGCATCTGTATCTGGAACTATGAATCTTAATCAAGTTTTCCAAACAAGCAGGGACCATCTAGAATTATTTCAATTGTGACATCTAGTGTCCAATGGTGGTAGTGGTAACAACTTATCCAGACTGTTCCTAAGGAATGACCATAATTATGAAATAGCTAACTTCTATGATTTTGCTAATGTCCCCTCCCCTTGAATGCACTTCCCCTTAGTTCAGCCATCCTTCATGGCCCTGCTCAAGCGTCACCTGCACTGTGACACATTAAAGGAGCACCCACACATGGGGCACCTGGGTGGCGCAGTCGGTTAAGCGTCCGACTTCAGCCAGGTCACGATCTCGCGGTCCGTGAGTTCGAGCCCCGCGTCGGGCTCTGGGCTGATGGCTCAGAGCCTGGAGCCTGTTTCCGATTCTGTGTCTCCCTCTCTCTCTGCCCCTCCCCCGTTCATGCTCTGTCTCTCTCTGTCCCAAAAATAAATAAACATTGAAAAAAAAATTTTTTTTAAAGGAGCACCCACACAAAATTGACCTCTCCCTTCACACAACTCTTTTAGTATAAGGTATGTACTATTCACATGGCATTTATGTATAGCCCTGTAGTTATTTATGTTTTATTTTTTAGTCCCCTACTGTATTCTGAACATCTTTCAGACAGAGGTAGGGATTATCACATCTCTGAATTCCTTCCACTATGCTTAACACATTGTGGCCACTCAGTTAATAGTTTAAAATATTAAAACCTAGATTTGGAATAAACATTAGTGAAATGTAGGTCTACCTTCTCATGTAACAAAAAAAAAAAAAAATGAAGTTCAGATCATGGTTGACCTAGGCTAGAATGTTGTCTTACTTATGGAGTTGGGTTGAGAAATCTTTGTTAAATGATAGGGAAAATGGAATTTCATTTGCTCAAGAACACAGGAGTGATGACAAATGAACAAGCACCTGGCTCATTCAGACCCAAAGTACATCTGCTAGGCAACTGGAAGGTATCAGTTGTTGCCAGTCTTCAAACCTATGTCAACCCTTCATTGTCTGGCCTCACTCAGTTAGAACTAGAGGTCCACAGGATACAAAAATGCTGATTCAAAGGGGGCACATGCACCCCAATGTTTACAGCAGCATTAGCAACAACAGCCAAATTACAGATAGAGCCCAAAAGCCCATCAAATGATGGATGGATAAAGAAGATGTGTGTGTGTGTATACATATACACACACATATATATATATACATATATATATGTGTATATATATATACACATATATATATGTATATATATACATACATATATACATATATATGTATGTATATATAATGGAATACTATTCAGCGATCAAAAACAATGAAATCTTGCCAAGTGCAACAACATGAATGGAACTAGAGGGTATGCTGCTAAGCGAGGTAAGTCAGAGAAAGATAAATAGCTTATGATTTCACTCATGTGTGGAATTTGAGAAACATAACATAGGGGAAGGGAAGGAAAAATAACATAAAAACAGAGAGGGAGGCAAACCATAAAAGACTCGTAAATACAGAGAACAACCTGAGGGCTGCTGGAGGGGAGTTGAGTAGGGGGTATGGGTTAAATGGGTGATGGGCATTAAGGAGGGCACCTTTTGGAATGAACACTGGGTGTCACATGTAAGAGATGAATGAATCACTGAGCTCTACTGTATATTAACTAACTTGAATTTAAATAAATTAAAAAAAAGAACTAGAAGTCCACAAAAGAAACTGAAAAGAGGAAAGCAAGGAGGGTGTAGCACCCTAAGACCTAAAGCCAGACTCAATAAGACTGATCACCTCTGCCATAATACAAGAGAAATGAGGACTAAGTAATAAATTTTGAAAGACAGAACTCACTGGTGACATTGAGAACAGCCATTTTTACTGGACTTGTGGGGACCCAAACCTTAAGTGGGGAAAAAATGTAAGAATAAAAGGAAAGATAATGAAGATAGTCAGTATCAATTTTTTTCCCAGGAATTTTGTGATCAAGGGAAGCAAATAGCTGGCTGGAGTCAAGGAAGATTAGAATTATTTTTTGAGATGTAAGTCCTTACAGCATGCTTATTTGCTGCTAAGATCCACCAGGGAAGAAAAACACTGATGATGAAAAAGAGAGGAGCTATGGCCAAGGGCTCAAGTAGGCAAGAAAGATGATCTCAAAGCACATGACCTTTAGAACAATTACTAGGACTCAGAATTGCTCAGTATATTCTGGCTATTGTTAGTTCTGATTGCTTAAATTTTTGAATTATGAATAGACATCGGGCTTACAAAACATAAATTCGTTATTTAAACACGTACGCAAGAGCTTGGCCTCTAGCAGCAGACTGAATTAGTTCAAATTCTAGCTCTTCCATTTGACCAATATACCTTTCTTCTTGGGGCTGTTTTCTTTAGTAAAAAGAGAGGGTACTACCTACCTCCTAAGGCTGTTTGTGGACTTAACTGATATAATCCGCATAGAATTTAACACTGTAATGACAAATGTCAATGCCATTATAATGATACCTGTCATCCTGTTCTATAACAGTAACTGTGCTTCTGTCCTTTGATGAGTTTAGGCACTGTCACACTGATTCAGACTCCTGGAACTCTGGGGAGATATGTGAGGGCATGGCCCTCGGAGCGCAAGCCGGCCAGTCTGCGGTAGGAAGCAGGAGGCTTCTGCACACCACAGATTTTCCCACCGTCTCGCCTTTTAGTGACACTGTCTCTCCCGAAGGTAATGGCGAATAAACAAACAATATGGCAATTCAAAGTGGACGCCGGAAGACACGCAGAACAACTCTGAGTAAAGCCGATCAGCTAAAGAACTACGTCTGCGCCTGCGCAAAGCCCCAGTCTGGCCACGTGCACGTGCGCAGTCGCAGTAGGCGGAGCGGAGCGCTCAATTGGAGGTTCCTGCCAATTTTTCCTTAACGCGCGGCTTGGGGGAACATCTCGCGATACCTGTGAGTTCTCGCGGGAACAGCATTCAAAAAGCCCTGGCGCTTACCTGAGAACTAGCTGAATGAATGTGTAGACGACTCTGGTCGTGAAGTGGGGTTGCCATCGCGAACCTGGGCGCCGTGAGCCCTCGTCTCGAGCGGCTGGCTGCAGCAGGGGGAAAAGGGTGAGGAGAGAGGTAGGGGCAAGGGTCCTGGAGGGAGGTGCGCGTGGAGAGGAGCTGTGGGAGCGGCAAAGGGGAGTGCTCTCTGGGGAGTGGGGGAAAGCAGGGCCTAGGGAAACTTGGGGTCCGGGTCACGGCGGAGGCCTTTAGCAGGAACAACTTCTTCAGCGGAACCCGGAGTTCTTCTCAACCAGGTTCCGAGCCGGTCTCAATCTTCCGTTGGGCCGGGTGGCCACCTCCGGGTGATCTGCCTCTGTACGGAATACGGGGTCGCTCGCCTGGGCCTCCGGGTGATAACAAACACCGGGTCCGCTCGGTCCAGTACGGTAGCCGCTAGCCACTAGTGGCAGTCTGAATTGAGAAGTGCTGTAAAATGGAAGATGCAGGCTGAATTTCGAAGACTACAAAAAAGGAGGAATGGCCCGTTGATAATTTTTATAAAGATTACATGTTGAAATGATAGCGTTTTTGGATGTATTGGGCTGAATAAAATATTGCTAACATGAATTTCACCGTATTTACTTTTTTTAACCTGGCTCCTAGAAAATTAAAAATCGCAGATGTAGCTCGCATTCTATTTCCGTTGGACAGCGCGGCCGCAGACAGCTGCGTGTCAGGTTCTAATTGCTTTTCATCCCTTAGCTGGTGTAATATTCTCAAAAACCCTGTTAGGTCGATATTACTGTCTTTACTTTATGGATGAGCAAAGAAGACCTTAAACTGTCCAAGTTCATGCTGCCAGTGAGTTGTGGAAGTGGAGTAAGAGCTAAGGCAGCCTGAATCCCTGAGCTCCCTGCCTCCTGAATGCTTTGTTATGTTTCTGAGAGGTTAAAATGTGGTTAGGAGCACCAGGCTTCGGAGCTGGACCCTCGTTCCCATCTCAGCCACATACTGATTACCCCGGCCAAGTTACTAAGCCTTTCTGTGCCTCCGTTTGCACATGTGTGAATGGGGGAAATACCTTATACTTCACGGAGTTGTTGAGAGAATTAGATACCATATGCAAAGCACCAAGTACGATGTCTGGCACCTGTTAGCTGTAGTTATTCAACCCTGGCTACTTCTTTGCAGATTTATAGGTTAACTCTTATTCATCCATCAGACCTTTGCTGGAAAGTTACTTGCTCAGCGAAATCTTTCTTGCCCATACTTAATCCTGCTCTGTCCCCACCCCACTTCCCAATTGAGGAAACCTCCATGTAACCTCCATGTTACAGCCTGATACATCTCTCCCTCTTGCACTTACCACACTTATAAATCTTTACAGTTCATTTATTTGATTTAATGCCTTTCCACTAACAGACTTACATTCAAGAAGGCAGGGGTATTGTCTAGTTTTGGGGTCATCATTGTGTCCTCAGTAATAGCATAGTATCTGACACACAATAAGAATTCTAGCAAGTCTTTGAATGAATGAGAGCTAGTTTTTTGGCTTCCTTGATATTGTTGGCCAGGATGTCTTGGGGCTAGTTCCCCCCCCCCTTTTTTTTGGTAAATGTCGATTATAATAATATTTAACTTATGTCCGTTAAATGAGATAATTCATTTGAAGCACTCTGTCTGGCAAATAGTAGATTCTCACGGAGTATATATTATTATTATTACTAACAATGCAATAATTAGTGCCTAGCCCCATCACCAAGCTTTGGAAAGGTCTTATATTTTATTTTTAAAGTTTGTTTATTTTGTGTGTGAGAGAGAGAGAGTGTCTGCAAGTGAGCAGGGGAAGGGTATAGAGGGGTTGAGAATCCCAAGCAGGTCCCAAGCTGACAGCACATGGAGCTGGTGAAGCCCAATGTGGAGCTCGAACCCATGAAGCATGAGATCATCACCTGAGCTGAAATCAAGAATCAGACACTCAACCGACTGAGCCATCCAGGCACCCATGGAAAGGTCTTCTATTTTAGAGCAGTAACTGCCAGCCCTGGATAACATAGGATACCTTTTATTTCCCTCTTGTCTTCTAAAATCATATATCTCCCATTTCATCTTCATTCTTAATGACCTTGCTTCCTGATTCACTGATAAATTGGAGCAGTTAGAAGAGCACTTATGCAGACTCCCACCACTAATCTACCTACTTATCAGTGTCTGTACCCATATACTTTGCTTTCCCTTACTTTAGATGAAATATTCATGCTCCTTTCTGAAATCAGTCCCTGTACATTAGACCTCGTTGTCTTTTCATCTCTCTAGCAGTTTGCCATGACCTCTCTAGCATCAGTTTTTCTTTTCTCCTGGATCTATCCCATGACATATACACATGCTGTTATTTTTTCTTAATTTTTTTTTTTTTGTTTGTTTTTAAAAGACAAACCTATTCCCCTTTCAGCTACTGCCCTGTTTATCTAGTAGTCTCCTTTGCAGCAAAACTACTTGTTTTCCTATTTTCCCACCATCCTCTCCAACCCATTTCAGTTGGCTTCCAGGATAACACATGCTCTTGGTTTTCCTCCTACCTCATTGGTCATGCCTAAGTACACTTTACTTCTTCTTTCCACCTCTTAATGCCTCAAACCTTGGTCCTCTTCTGTTTAATTATGCTCGTACTCTGGAGATACCAAGGCTCAAGGATTTATGTTAATAACTCCTAGGTTTATATTACCAGCCCAGATCCTTCTACTAGTATAGCCAACTGGTTACTTGACATATATGATGTCCAAAACATAAGCCCCTGATTTTTTTTTAAGTTTATTTATTTTGAGAGAGGGAAGGAGAGAGAGAGAGAGAGAGAGAGAGGCAGAGGCAGAGGCAGACACTCCTAAGCGGGCTCTGTCACACAGAGCCCGATGAAAGGCTCGAACTCACAAACTGTGAGATCATGACGCTTAACCAACTGCACCACCCAGACACTGCAAGCCCCTGATTTTTTTTTTTTTTAAAACAATTTTTGCTCACAATTTTTGTGGCTTCAACTGATGGCAAATCTGCCCCACTTGTTGCTCAGGCCAGCCTTGGAGATATTTTTGACTTTTCTCTTTTTTATACACCCCACATTTAATTGTTAAAAAATCATGTTGGGTTTATGTCCAAGCTTCATGCAGAATTTGACCATTTCTCCGTACTCCTTATATAACCACTCTCATGTGAGCAATCATCTCACTTGGTCTGTCACTTGCTCCCCTCCAAACTATTCAACATAGCAGCCAAAATGATCCTTTTAAATATATCAGATCTCTACTCCAGACTTTGTAATGAATCTCACTTTCACCCATAGTAGAAGCCAAAGTCCTCACAATAGCCCAATTAGCCTATTCTCTCTTCTGATCTAAATTCTTTCTTGTTCATTCCTTGGGTTTCCTTCCACTTTAATGCTACCCTTCTACCTCTATTCCTTTATCTTTCTGGAAAAAGGTACATGGCTAATTCTCTTACCTTCTGCAAGGCTTTGCTCCTAAGTCCCTTGAGGACTTTTCCCCCAATGCTTATTTTAGATTTCATCCTACTAACAATACTCCTACCTCTTCTAAGTTCCCTTATCCTGTTCTTTTTTTTAATTTTATTTCCACTTTAATGCATTTAATTATTATACTACTTTTGCTTATCTTCTCCCACTGGAAGTTAAGTTTCATGAAAGAAGAGTGCTTTTTCTTTTGGTCCATTTGGATGCTGATGGATCTGAAATGCCCAGAATGGAGCTCAGCACATAGGCTTTAAGAAATATTGTTGGGGGCGCCTCAGTGGCTCAGTTGGTTAAGCGTTCAACCTCGGCTCAGGTCATGATCTCACAGTTTGTGGGTTCAAGCTCCGTGTTGGGCTCTGTGCTGACAGCTCAAAGCCTGGAGCCCGATTTGGATTCTGTGTCTCCCTCTCTCTGAGCCCCTCCCCTGCTCATACTCTGTCTCTGTCTCTCTCTCTCAAAAATAAAACATTAAAAAAAAAAATTTGGTGAATGAATGACTACATTGACTGGAGAGTGGGAAAACACCTTATTAATAGCCTGTTGCTCTTTGAATGCAAAGCTGAGTTTAAATCTGGCCTGAGAGACTGGGACCAATTTGGAAAGGATCATGAGTAAGGTCCAGTTACAGTGGAATGTTTCTATATACAATGTTTCAGTCATTGATTAGAAATCTAGAATGAGAGAAATGTTCTTTAGTTACTCTGAACATGATTCTGTTTTGCATGTCTTCTTATGAATAACTAGGAAAATACTAGGAGCATGTTGTCAATAAAGCATATTTAATGTGTTCAAGAAGTTAACACTGTTTCAAAAAATTGTGGACCTGAGAGTCTTTGCCTTACAAACCTTATTCAAAGCTGCCTTCTTACATTTTAAGTTAGCAGTCATGTTACTATAAAGTTTCTTGATTTCTTTCATTGTTCTCTTAACTTGATTACCTGTTTAGTGATGTATGAGACCCATCCAACCTTAGTATTTAAGAAGCTTAGCACACAACTGAACAGTTCCCTGCATTTCTTAGAAACAAGTGTGTTCAGGTTTTGTTTTTGTTTTCCTCTGATTTGGTCTCAAGTCAGGTAATGGAATTAACAGACCTTTCTTTTAGAACAAGCAAATTTGACCATTTAAAAGTCTGGAATAATATCTTTGATGCTATGTTTTTCTGTATGTCAGTAGTATTAGGGGAAAAGATGTATCTTTTTTTTTATTATTATTGTTACTGTATGGAGTATTTTGTTTAAGCTTAAGTACTTACATTTCCTCTGTTTACAGTAGACCAGAAGCAAAAAAAAAAAAAATCATGGAGGCAGATATAATTGCAGATCTTCGATGCAAGCTCAAAGAGGTTGAAGAAGAGCGACTAAAAGCTGCACAATATGGTTTACAACTAGTAGAGAGCCAAAATGAGTTGCAGAATCAGTTGGATAAATGTCGTAATGAAATGATGACCATGACTGAGGTAGGACCCTGGGACTCCTCTGTTTATAAGGGTGTGCTTAGCTATTGAAGGTTTGTATTGTCTAGAAATTATTAATATTAGTTTGATTCCTTTTTGAAGATTTTAGTTCTAGTTCCTACTCACCCCCATCTCTAATAAAAGGAACTGAAGTAAATGAATTCCTAATATTCTTTCTGACCCTGTGTGTTCTGAATTTGAAAAGTTATTGTTCTCTTTAGCACATACTGGATTTTAGATTTTATTTTTTCTACAGTCTTCCTTGGTGACCTCACTTGTTTCATAGCTTTAGATAATACCTAAATGTCCTATGACACTATACCAGGTCCTTACTTTACCCTTAAAGTCTAGATTTGTATATTCCATTGCCTACTAATTGACATCTCAAATGTAACAAACAGAATCATTGATTCTCTGCCTGCTAACAAAACATTCTCTTGCAATTTAGCTTACTTAGTAAACGTAAATAATTTAAGGCAAATTTCTAGGAGTTTTATTCAATATCTTTGTGTCCTTTCTTTCTCATGTTTAATCCATTAGGAAGATCTAAGAACTTGACCATCCATCTATGTTACTGCCATTCTGATCCAGACCACCATCATCTGTCCCCTAGACTACAGGAGCCTTTTAACCAGGTTGCCTGCTTCCCTCATTGCATTTCATACCTTTCATTCTTCACACAGCAGCCAAGTGGCCATTGAAAGAGAAACAAAAGACCATGTTACAGCCCTGCTAAAATCACTCCTATGGGGGCACCTGGGTGGCTCAGTTGGTTGAGCATCTGACTCTTGATTTCGGCTCAGGTCATAATCTCATGGTTTGTGGGATCAAGTGATCAAGTCCTGCATTGGGCTCTGCACTGACAGTGTGTCATGGAGCCTGTTTGGGATTCTCTCTCTCCCTCTATCTCTGCCCCTGCTCCTGTGTGCACTCTCTCTCAAAAATAAACCTTAAACACGCACACACGCCCACCTATGACTTCCGATTATATTTACAACAAAATCTCAACTCCTTACCGGGGTTTGCAGATTTGTATGTGATCTGACCCATGGCAACTACTTTACTCATCTTTAACTACTTTTGACCTCATCTTTAACTATTTTTCCTTGTTCTTAGCTATACTAATCCTGCCTTACAGGCTTTACATCTGCTGTTGCCTTCATCTGCATTGCTCATTCCCTGTCCCAACCCTTGGACTGAGTCCTCAACCTTTACATTTCTGTTTAATGTTACCTCAGCTTGAGAGACCTTCCCTGACTGTTTTGTAAAGTTGCCATCATTCACTGATCCAGCTAATTAAATCAGATTATAAGCTCCATGAGAGAAGGAATGTTGTTTGTCTTGTTCACTGCTGTATCTGTAGTGTCTGGCACACATTTATTGAAAGAATGAATTAATCTGTTTTCCGTTTTATGTAGTAAGTGCTCAGTAATATGGTTAAACTTTGATCTCAGTATTTAAGTACAGCAAGTAAAAATAACTTGCTTATTTTTCTCTTATTTAATTTTCTCTTATTTTTAACAGCTTATTGAAGGAGTTTGAACTAATGCTTTTTTTAATCTTTAAACTTCCCTGTCAGAAGCAAAAGCCCTCTTAAATCCTCCTTTTATCTCTGCGCTATATTCATTTGAGAAATCGCTTGTGAACATTTCTCAGATGACTACATTCTGAAAGGTCTAATTTAGTATTTCATTTTTACCTAGTCCACTATTTTATTTTCAGAGTCATAAGTAGAGCATATCATTATCAAACCAAGTAATTCTCACTAGGAAAGCTGAAGTGCTATAAAATGTTTTGTTTTGTTTTTATTTTTGTTTTTGTTTTCCCTAGCAGAGATTACTTGACATGTTGACATTCCATGAACACCTTTTTTTTCCTTAACAGGGCATAGAAGCAATTACCACATGAGTAGCATGGGTTGAAAGCCTCTGGGTTTTCTTAGGACTGATTAGCTACAAAGTTACTCCATATCTAACATGTGCTGGTTAGGTAGAAAGCAGCAAATAGGTGAAGTAGGAATGAAACAGTTCAAGGTGAGAAGTGCTTATATATGATGGCTTTAAGTTAGTTTTACATAATTGGATTATAATTGAATCTGTTTTCAGAATTATGAACAAGAAAAATATACTCTTCAGAGAGAAGTTGAGCTTAAGAGTCGAATGTTAGAAAGTTTGAGCTCTGAATGTGAAGCTGTTAAACAACAACAGAAAACACATCTGGAGCAATTAAAAGAACAACTAAGCAGAAGCCACGGACAGGAAGTGAATGAACTAAAAACTAAGGTTTGGATTTCTATGTATGTCAAGACAAAAATATTTCATGCTTATGGAATTACCAATCTGTAAATGTTAGGTGATGATGATTTTCTTGATATTGTCTATTCATAATAGCCGAGATCAAGGGTTCCATCATCATAATGTTGGGAGTGGGAACACTGAGAAACAAGTTTACCTGAGGGACTTGTATTAATAACATTGTACTAATTGAATACAATTATTTAATTTTATTAACTGGGTATTTGAATGGAGTTTTAGTTTACTAACCACCATGACCTTGTTTAAAGTGCATAGTATGGCAGTCCCGTTTTAGAAAGACTGGTCTCCTAGTTTTCACTGCAACTAGTGATCTACTTTGTAATTCTACAGAAGAAACCCGTAGTTTATTTATTGTAAAATAACATACATTAGAATTGATACTTTCTAGTTTGTTTATTGAAGGTTAACTGATAACATATGATCTGCCTCCTACAACAACTCCTTAAGGAGGATACCATGATTGTCTCCATTTAACAGATGAGAAAATCAATGTTTAAACAGAGTGAGTAAATTGGACAAAACCACAGAAATCAGTTGAGATTTGAACTGAAGCTGTCTGATTCTAAAGTCCATGTTGCTGTTCTTAGTCTAATGACATGTTATACTGGCTTCATTTCATGCATAAATAGAAATTGTCCATTCTTTTCTGGTACCCCCAACTATCCAGTGCCTTCAGGTTACTTCTAAGGAATCCAGAACCTTTATCATGGCTCCTCTTTGTATAGAGTCCCTACTTCCCAGACCCCTCTCTACAAAACCTCTCCTGACTTTTTGCCTATTTTCTCAGAAGCCTGTTTTCTAATTTTCATTGTTTCGTGTACCATCCTTCAAGATTTCTATGTATCTGTACCACCTGTACTGTTAATTAATTTCTTTAAACTGACTCTCTTTTTATATTTTCTTATTTTAAGTAATGATGTCATTGAAATTATATATTTGAGCTGGTTATATTTTTTCCTAAAATGTTGTCAGAAAAACATGACTATCAAAATATGCTTTCATGGTAATAGAATCATCTTACATTCATTCGGGCAAACAGTAATCCGCGTTGTCTGAAACTAATCTAAGTTGAGACACCAATGACTGATAATGATGCATTCTTCTTCCCCCACTCCTCGCCACGTTATTTTCGTTTTAGCAGTGGCTTTCATTATGTAAACAAAAAAGAGTAAAAGAGTAATGTAGGAAATACTCAGAGTCTGAGGCAAAGCCACCTATATAAGAGATGGCTTTTTGGTGGAGCAAAGACTAAATTAGTCAAAAAATATTTTCAGTCTTAACGGATGTTCTCAAGTCACTTGTGCCAAAATTTTCACATTTTATCTGAAATTTTTCACTTCTTTCTCACATATAATCCATCAACAAGTTCTAAGAACCTAATCTATAAAACATCCATGTGTGCTGCTACCATTCTAGTCCAGATCACCATCATCTCTCCTCCAGACTACTATTGTAACCTTCTATCCAGGTAGCCTGCCTCCATTGTTGCTACTCATAACATTCACTCTTCACACAATAGCCAAAGTGGCCAAGTCCAGACTTACTTTGATTACTAATATGGACTATTTGTATGTTTGTAAGACAGAGCATATCACTGTTAAAAGATGCCTAGCCTTGGCCAAATAGGAAACCCTAATCGTCTCATCATGTAGTAAATTTGTGTCAGTCAGTCGTTCCAACATAGATCATTCAGCTAAATTTTTTTTTTTTTTTCACATTATGAAAACAGGAAAGGGAAAGTAAGTCAAAAGGCTCTTATATTTTAAATAGAAAATATCAGGATATAATCTAAGAAAGTTGATACCCAATTGAAGATAATTCAATATAGATGATAATTGTAACCCTGGACGTCAAGCAAAAGTTTTTTGTTGGTAACAGAAATTGTGTAGTGAATACTAGGCATTGTGTTATATGTTTTATCCACCTGATCTCAGTTGAGAGCCTCACAGTAACCCAGGAATGGTTGATACAATCATTTACCAGTTTTACATAGGAGGAATGAAATAGGCTAAATCTAGGCTTTCCCTTAAAAATTCATCCTTCTGCTATAAGTTTGTTCCCTTTAAACTATATATTTTCAGTTTTCCAAGATTTAGAACTATATGAAAATGTAATTTGTTTTGTTCAGCTTGACTGTCTTCCAAAATAGTTATACTGCAGTTACCAGAATAATTTGTACTGCAACTATATATTCTGATGACCTTCAATTACCTTTTGATTTTTTAAGATTTCATTTTTTTTTTTTTTACTTTAGTTAGAAAAACTAAAAGCAGAATTAGACGAAGCTAGGCTTAGTGAAAAGCAGCTGAAGCACAAAGTAGATCATCAGAAGGAACTCCTTTCATGTAAATCAGAGGAAATGAGAATAATGTCTGAGCGTGTACACGAAAGTATGTCTTCAGAGATGCTGGCTCTTCAAATTGAGCTGACTGAAATGGAAAGTATGAAGGTAATATTTATGGCATGTATGTTCTTAGAGGTTTTTTTTTTTTTCTTGCGTATTTTTGTTACATGTTTTTGTTATAATTTTAAGGCTGAAATACTTTTTGGCTTAATTTTGATGTAACTAATTAAAAAATATTTTAGAGAGTTTTTAGGTGGATTACTTCATGCATAGTAAAGCTTTAAATTATGTGATTATGTAAAGCAGACTACCTTCCGATTAATGAAACCTCTGGAAGAATTTAGAGTCATTAACTGATCCTGGTTTGTGTCTAAAAACCCTATATAAATGTTGGTTTCATGGAAATTGATATGCATATGAATGTAGGTTGTTTTTTTTTTTATTGTAGGCTGAGGTTAATTAAAAATTAAAGTCTTAACTTCACAGGAGAGAAAGATACCTTTTCATCTTGTTCCCTGCTGAAAAATATAATTTTATTATTTTATGATGCACCTTACAACCTTTGACTAGTTCTTTAGTTTTAGTTTTGAACCACAGCTGATAAACTGAGCAGCTGCTAAATGAAAGATTTATTGAGGAGAATTTCCTCTTTTTCAATTCCTGTTGAATAGACTACCCTCAAAGAAGAAGTGAATGAATTACAGTATAGACAAGAACAACTAGAACTTCTTAGTACTAATTTAATGCGCCAGGTAGACCGTCTTAAAGAAGAAAAAGAGGAGCGAGAGAAAGAAGCAGTTTCTTACTATAATGCCTTAGAGGTACTGTGATTACGGTAACATTATTTTTTCCAATTTATAATAAGTTGTTTCCTTGCTAACTTAACCCCTATCAGCTAAATTGTTTTCTTTTAAATTTAGAAAGCTCGTGTAGCAAATCAAGATCTTCAGGTGCAATTAGACCAGGCCCTCCAGCAAGCCTTGGACCCCAGTAGTAAAGGCAATTCTTTGTTTGCAGAGGTACTTAACAAATACTCCATTGATTCAATTGGCATTTCACTTAATACAAGAATAATTACACATGTTAATATTTTCTAGGTGGAAGATCGAAGGGCAGCAATGGAACGTCAGTTCATCAGTATGAAAGTCAAGTATCAGTCACTAAAGAAGCAAAATGCATTTAATAGAGAACAGATGCAGAGAATGAAGGTATCGAGTTATCATAATTGGAGGCTTATTAAACCTATTTTGTATCCATATTACATGTACAAATATATCAAAGAAAGCATCTTTTTATTCAAAGAATGTACTTAGTTATTTCTAGAACTGCATGATTTTAGAAAAAAATATTTATTTATTTATTTTTTTAATTGAAATTTTTTTTAATTTTTTTTTTTTTTTTTACATTTATTTATTTTTGAGAGACAGAGAAACGGAGCACACGTGGGGAGGGGCAGAGAGAGAAGGAGAATCCAAAGCAGGCTCCAGGCTCTGAGCTGTCAGCACAGAGCTCAATGCGGGGCTAGAACTCACAAACCGTGAGATCATGACCTGAGCCGAAGTTGGACGCTCTACCAACTGAGCCACCCAGGCACCCCCAAAAATCTACATTTTAAAATTGACTAAAAGATCTATTGTATTTTATTTAAAAAATCAATTCCTGGGGCGCCTGGGTGGCGCAGTCGGTTAAGTGTCCGACTTCAGCCAGGTCACGATCTCGCCGTCCGTGAGTTCGAGCCCCGCGTCAGGCTCTGGGCTGATGGCTCAGAGCCTGGAGCCTGTTTCCGATTCTGTGTCTCCCTCTCTCTCTGCCCCTCCCCCGTTCATGCTCTGTCTCTCTCTGTCCCAAAAATAAATGTTGAAAAAAAAAAAAATTTAATCAATTCCTTAGTAAATATTTAGTAGTAATATAGTTAGCATCCATTAATTTTTTTTTTAATGGTTGCTCAATAACTTTGCCAGAAATGTATAAATGTTTGTGTAGTAGGGAAAAGAACTTGAAAAGTTTTTATTTCCTGCTATTGTCCTGGCATCTCTTAGCACAGCCCTAAGGTTCCTACTTCAATGGAAGCTAGCTCTCTCACCATTCTTCAGTTCTCCTGCAAAGGCTTATTAAAGAGTGGGATTTAGATTTCCTTTTCTTGCAGTTCCTCAAGTCAAGCATGTTTTGATTTAAGGGGTTTTTGGTCATTTTAGTCAAACAGGCAGTAACAGAAAAACATGTGGAAGTTATAAAGATTGTAGTATTGTACCCAGCTTTTAGAATCCTGATCCTTAAACTGTTTTGCTTAACTGGTAACTGGAAGTCTCGAAGGGTTTCCTGCCTTTTATTTAGGATGGTGAGATTTACAAAGAAATATGAAAAGTCATAATTAAACTTTGGTGTTAGATGAACTTGGGATTTAATCCTAGTTCTATCCATTGTTAGCTATGTGACCTTAGACAAGTATTTTTACTTTTCAGAACATCAGTCACCTCATCTATGAAGTAGATATGATAGAACCTGCCTCTTAAATTGTCCTGGAATTAAACAAAAGTATAGTAAAATGCTTACACGGTGCTTGGCGTAGAAGGAAGTACTGACTTAATAAAGATCTGTGGTTTTTAAGGATTTTGATTGTGCTGCCTGGTTTACTGAGGCTCTCCCCAATCCAGGAATGACACTTTTTGTAAATTTTCTCACATTTGCTTTTTGTTTTCTTTCAATATTTGTTGGGTTATTGTTAATCTCCCAGTGTTCCCATGATATTGGGACAACAAGCAGCATTCTGAATCTTCTTAGGCTAAATGTGTCTAGACTCTAGTCTGAAGTGGAACAAAATATGGGTCCTTAAAAATGTTAGAAGTCATCTTTCTGCCTTTGTGACCATAACTGCAACATAATATCATTGTTTGCTTTCCTCAAACTATATTTAAACTAACTGATACTTTTTAGAACTTCAAAATTTTCTGAAGGCAGAAAGGAATGGTAATTTTAGATTCTAGTTAATTTCCTTTCGGCTGGTATGCAACTCCAGGTTTAGGTGGAGTCATAATTAGGTGCTGCTCTTAAATAAATTTCTTTATATTTGTATTGAAGATTCCCTCAGTGTCCTTAGATGACTTTTACCTTTGCTTTCTATCCTTTTCATTTGTGAATCTCACCTTTATAAATATAAGTAGCTTCATAATTTCTCCCACTTAATACTATTGAAGTTAATCAAAATTTTAGAAAAACCCCAGCAGACCCTTAATGACAGTGGATGTGATGAGTAAAGTATAACATTATAGCATTTGAGCAGGTTTATTTACTGGTTAAGTGATGCTTCTGGATCATAGCCATTCATTTCAATTTTATGTTTCACAGAAGTACAAATAATTTTTATTATCAGATATTACTCCTAAGTATTCAGATAAGTACTCAGAGTTATATCTATAACTAAACTTATTGATATAAATATTTTCAAATTATTAGATTATTAAATTAGACATAGCTAGTTTTGTTTCCAAACTGAGTTCAGGGGGTAATATAGTACAAAATATGCATTATACCAAAAATGTTATTGTTAGAATTTTCCTCTCCCCAACTCAGTTCTGTGGGCGGTGGGGGTGGGATTGTAAATTTTTTTTTTTTTTCCCCAGTTACAAATTGCGACATTGCTACAAATGAAAGGATCTCAAACTGAGTTTGAGCAACAGGAGCGGCTGCTTGCCATGCTGGAGCAGAAGAACGGTGAAATTAAACACCTCTTAGGTGAAATCAGAAACCTGGAGAAATTTAAGGTATGTGTAACTCCTTCAATAGTGCAGCCAGATTTGGTTTGAATATCTTACATCAGTTGACCCTTGAGCAACACAGGGGTTAGGGATGCCCACCCCTGTGCTGTCAAAACTCTGCATAATTTTTGACTCCCCCAAAACTGTATTAGTAGCTTACTGTTTATTGGAATCCTTACTGATGACATAAACAGTTGATTGACACATGTTTAGTATGTTATATGTATAATACACCATATTCTTACAATAAAGTAAGTTGGAGAAAATAAAGTGTTGTTAAATTATAAGGAAGAAAAAATAACATTTACAGTACTCTACTGTGAAAAATTCACATATGAGTGGACCTATACCACTCAAACCTGTGCTATTCAAAGGACAACTGTATTAACCCAATATGCTATTCATTTTGAGTAATAAGAATTGTTGTTTTCTTTAGAGTTTATATGAAAGTACGGAATCTAGGCAGTCCGTCAACTCTGACACTCCAGAAGATAACACTTACTATACAGATTTACTTCAGATAAAGCTTGACAACTTAAAGTAAGTGTTGGGTGGTTAGAAAGATGGACACACTCTTGACTTGCTTATAATAAGTAGTATTAGTGACTACAAATTTTTGTTTTCACATTGCCAAAAGAAATTCCGGAAAAGAAAAGCAACAAAAATATATTGGTGGCAGATGAGATATATTGAAGATATAATTAGTGCTGGTTATTGAAGAAAAAATATTTTCAATGAATAATTAAAGATTTTGATTTCTTTGGGTTTAGTTTTTTAGACTGGTAAGTGAAAAGAACTTTAATACAGAAAATGTACTTATACTCTAAATTTTTCAAGATTAATATCACCTAATTTAAAACTTGAAAGTTAAGTTATTTGTACGTGCATTACTGCAGAAATAATACTTTGCCCCTTTGTCCATTTCCTTTGAAGAATGCATGACATTTTTTTGTTTGAAAATGCTATTGTTAAAGCTTATTTTGTTTATTGTTTCTTTCTTATCTAAAACCCCCCAAAAATGTATTTTTGTCTAAGAGTTCAAGTATACAGTAAAAGATTTTGCAGTAACAATATACCTTGTGTGTGTGTGTGTGTGTGTGTGTGTATAAAATATGTATGTATATTGTGTGTTATTTTAATATTCCTTGATTCTCCTTTTTGTATTTATATAGCAAAGAAAATGAAAGCACTAAAGGTGAATTGTCCATACAGCGAATGAAAGCATTATTTGAGAGCCAACGGGCTTTGGATATTGAAAGAAAACTTTTTGCAAATGAAAGATGCCTCCAGCTCTCCCAAAGTGAAAATATGAAACTGAGAGCTAAATTAGATGAGTTAAAACTGAAGTATGAACCTGAAGGTATGCATGTCTCATTTATGTTGTCTTTTAAATTATGAGACACCCTGAGAAATCATATCAAGTTTTTTTCTTACTACAGCTTTATGCAAATCCCATTACAAACTAATTTATGGTTATGTACCTGTATCTAATAAAACAGATTTACTCCTACAAAAGATGTAGGAAAATTCTAAGAGAACTGGATACTGGGTATGTATGAATATGATAGGTATTCTGTTGGATATCTGTATATTAGAGCCTTGATAAGGTTTGAAAACCTTAGAGATTTTTCCATTTAAGATTGCGGACACCCTACATAATACCAAAGAGTTTGATTTTGTTGAGGCAACTGATGTTTGGGCTCTGTATTAGTTAATACCATTTATAGAAAACCTAAAAATGGAGACTTAAAAAAGATAGGTATTAATTCTTCCCCTTACAAAAGTCTGGAAGAGACATTCCAGAACTGGTCAGAGTGTCAGGATCTAGGCTTCATTTGCATTGTTCATCAGTATAATCCTTGAGTAGAATTGAGTCACATGACTCCCCTGCAAGAAAAGCTGAGAAAGGCAATCTTGATTCTAAGGGGTCATATTCCCAACTACATCTTGGGATTTTTTTTTTATAAGTGTAATAGACGTATATTTTATTAGTTTCAGGGGTATATCATAATGATTCAATATTTATACATAATAAAATGATACCCCCCCATGATAAGTCACCATGCAAAGTTATTACAATATTATTGAGTATATTCTTGGGGGATCTATTATTGAGGAAGACTAGTGGGACAGATATTAGAGGACAACTAGCAAGTCTGATCACTGAGGTAGAAAATAGCCTTAATATATAGGCTTTGCATCTTACATACTAAAAAAGAGTAGTTTTACTGTCTGTTTGTAAATTAAAAAATAAAAGGCCAAAAATAAAACAAAGCCTAATAACGTGATGGTTCTTAAAGCAAAAAAAAAAAAGTGTTGTTACATGTTTTAGGTTATAGATTTTCAGCCAGTTTTTGCTCCTATGCTGTTCACATACCTAAGACTGTCATTATTGTTCATGACTCATGTCATTCTCAATAGTAGTGGGGAGGTTGTCAGTAATAGTAAGCTTTTTTATAGTTTAAAAAGTCTGCTCTTCTCATCCTTTTTCTCTTTGCTGATTCTAATAGGCTTTCCTACTTAAAAATTACACATTATGAATTTCAAAGGTCTGCTGAACTGAACACTGCAAACAGAGGAAAGTATCGTGCATCTAGTTGATTCAGGGAGAATCTATCTGATGCAAGAGAAAGGGAAGATAATGATATAAAAAGAACAGTGTAGAGCAGGGACACCAACCCCATGTCCACCCATGGTTTCTCCCACCTTCACTAACAATTTTGATTTTGAAAATGAAAAACACATTGGTATGAGGATAGGGAAAAGATAGAACAATTAATTTAGTTACTATAAGTATGCCTGCAAAGGGGGTGGAATGATGTTATGTTAGGCAGTGGGGGTAGAAGGCTATTGCTGTAGTCTGCAGTGAGACGTACTATGGTTTGAACTTGGGAGGTATCCACAGTGGAAGTACTCAGATTTTGAACATACTTTGTGGGTGGGGCTAATAAGCACAAATTGCCATAGAGAATTTGACTTGTTCTTTGCATGTAGTCATTACAACACACAATATTGAGTGGAGTAAGTGTTTTTAATCCCCATTTTACAGACAAAGAAAATAAAGTTCGAGAGGTTAAGTACTTCCTCCAGGTCACCCAGCTACAGAGTACTACTATGAGGATTTGTATCTGGATTCCTTGACTCTTAGCCACTGCATCCTTCCTCACCTCCATGCTGAAGTCTTATAAAGCCCTGTGTAACTTTTATCACAATATCAGAAGAGAACATATAAGTGTTAATTCTGAGAGCCAAATCTTTTGAGTTCCCAAGGAAAATTTATAGCCAGATAACCTTTAAAAGATACAGTTAGTGAAGTCTATGAAAAAGAAAGGATAAAAGACAGAAACAATATATTTCAATAAAGAGATAAGTGGGTTTTAAAAGAATGAAGAAAAGGAAAAGAAAAACCAATATAACTAGTTCTATCTTTTTATGTTTACAGTGTCTTTGTTTTGACTTATTGACTGAATATACTTTTAATGTTTTTATCCTCAGAGAAAATTGAAGTGCCTGTGGCCAAAAAGAGGCGTGAGGTCCTGCCTGTGGATATAACCACCCCTCACAGTTTATGTGCCAAAAGTGCAGTAGAGGAAGAAGTTTGTAGATTACCACCTCAGAAAGAGGAGGCACAGGGCTGTCCCAGCAATTCAGAAAATAACAACTTGCAGATAGAAAAGACAGTTTCTGTAAATACACCAGAAGTCATTCTGTCTCCTCATAAGAGTCTGCCCATGGATACTCAGCCAAGGAAGGAAAAGAAGTGTGTAAAACTTATAGGAGTTTCAGCAGACTCTGAAGTCTTAAGTGAAAGAAGTGGAAACACCCTGGATTCTCCCAGGTCAGTGTCCTATTTTCCTCAGGGCAACCAGCAGACCTCTCCATCTCTTCTCTATCGCTGCATGAACTGTGCTATCTGTTTCTTTATCTATTTTCTTAGTATTGCATGTAGTATAATTCCCCAATTTCATCTGCCTACCTTCAACTTTTTTAAAACTTTAAGAAAAACTAAAATGATTACAAAGGGAAAGGACTCCTGAATAAGGGAATTATTTTCGAGAGTTACACTTTGCTGTTTCAAGAAACAGAAATACCACAGTCTAGTACATCTCTGAATGTTTTGTTGGTTTCAAGAAATGTATAGTTGGTTATTTTTCCCCTAGTTCAAGAGTGACCATGAAAGAAAAATTAACTTACGTCCTAAAAGGGCTTTCTAGTAGTCTAAGAAATTTCAGCCTTCTAGAAACTGTTAGGTGAAATTTTTTTATGGCTTTTGAAATTGTTTATCCTAAGTCTACAAGAAACAGCTTTGATTTTGACATTTTTAAATATCAAAGGTAATTCATTTTCATTTTTATATCAAAACTTCAAAGCCTGTAGTTTCTGCATGTTTGAGTTTGTGACTCAAAGAGGAAGTGTCAGACATGTGTCTATAGGAATTAACATTTTAAGGGCCTTATCTTTAAAACAAATTAAAATAATAGAGATTGGAAGGTAAGAGAAAGTGAGTGAAAGGAAAAGGTAGGTAACAGTGACTGAAGCTAGGATAAAATAAGATACAGGCTCAGGGCAAGTGTAGCAGGACCAAGAGTAGGGAAAAAAAGGAATGAGAATGGAGAAGGTAATAAAAAGATGATGAAGGATGTCTGTATGCGATGGAATGATAGATGCATTTAAAATGAGTATCTTTAGACATTTTAAAAATTAAACATATTGATGTGAAAACAGGTTGGATTGTCTACTTATTAAAAGGAGATCTTTAAGGTGCTACTAGGGCTACATGAGTCTTTGATGGGAAGGTACAGAATAAGACATTTTACTAGTGTGTATTTGAGTTAAGATAGTAAGACATAGCCCACCTTTGTAAAAGGGCTGTTTTGTATGTTTTGCCTGATTTTTTTAATAAGTCTTCAGTGCTACTAAAGGTACTGTACAGTGAAAGCACCTCAACAATGTGAGCAGCTATTATTATTAAGAGAAGGACTGTTGACCCCTGAGCAACATGGGTTTGATCTGTGCAGGTCCACTTCCATGCGAATTTTATATATATATATATATATATATATATATATATATATATATATATATATATATACCATACATTATTGTAAATGTGTTTTTCTTATGATTTTCTTAACATTTTCCTTTCTGTAGATTTACTTTAAGAATGCAGCATATGATACATATATAAAATATGTGTTAATCACTTGTTTATGTTATGGGTAAGGCTTCCAATCAACAGTAGGCTATCAATAGTTAAGTTTGGGGGGAGTCAGAGGTTATATGAGGATTTTTGACTGCAGGGGTCAGCATTGTTCACAGATCATCTATAATTTATTACTCCATTCCTTGAATTTTTATATAGTAATATTATAAGTCTCATAAGGTAAAAGCCTAATATTCTCAAAGAAAAAGTAACTTCAAATAAATTATAAGTCACACACACACACACACACACACACACACACACACACACACACAGAGTTCCAAGTAGTTTTGAAATGAAGTCAATAGGTTATGTTTGTATATATGTGATTCATTGTGTAAGTGTGCTTGACCATTGTATATTTCTGGAGGTGCAGTTCCAGAATTAATCAGTGCAGACCTTGCTATCTGTGTTGTCTTCATTTCTTTTTCTGCCCTTTTTTGCTTGATAAAAATTACTTAAGCAAATGTATTTAGCTACTTGTTTGACTCAAATTAAGTAGCACATTGGAATTTTGTCTGGCTAGTGAAACAAAAACAAATAAAATACCACAAAACGTTTGTTTTTGTGTATGTGTGAGTCCATCTGCTAACTCAATATGTTTCCAGCCTTTTGCTCGTTGCATGATTAACTTAGACACACAATACTATGATAATATTACAATAGTAAATATGGGTTTACTGGGGACTTCACTATTGCATGCTTTATAAATTTAACTGATAATCTTGCTATTAAATCTTTATAAACCTTTTAAAATATATCTTCACTGTTTTTTCATAAATGATTATTCTGCTAGTTAAAATTCAATTTAAGTTTTGTGTTTCTTTTATGAGACAAATTGCCATGTGTTCATGCACTTCAGTATTCCATGTTATTTTTATCTTGTGTTTTCCTTTTGTAGGTCATGTTAACATTAAAGTTGTGCTCTAGCATTTAAATTTTTTTGTTAGGTGTGCTTAAAGTAGACATCCCATTATATTTTAATTCTTAAATTTAGGCTTTGCCATGACTTTTATCGGCGTTAAAATATTTCTTTGGACATTTAAAATATTAAGTCTGTTGACGTAAAAAGTCTCTTTTAGAGAGGCAGTTACTTAGTTTTCTTAATGGTATTGGAGTCACCTATAATTTTTCCTCATATACATACAAACAATTATGTCTCATTAGAGGCCCATTATATGAGAAGATTGTTTCTTCTGTAATTTTTCTTAACCATATTTGAATTCAGAGTGGATGCTTTAATGCCTGTAGGTTAGCTGCTGAATCAAGGCTTCAAACAGAAGTTAAAGAAAGGAAAGAAACTGCAAGCAAATTGGAAAAGGAAACTTGTAAGAAATCACATCCTATTGTATACGTGTCCTCCAAATCAACTCCAGAGACCCAGTGCCCTCAGCAGTAAGGACTTTACTTTAATGAGAGTAAGGTACCACTTGCCCAAAAGGTTGATTTGGAGCTTTGTTAAGATTGTCTTTATCAGAAGTATACAACCTTGTAGGTTATTTCTTTCTACCTGTTGTGCTAAGACCTGGCATTTTCATGTTCCTCTGACCAAATGTTTAAAATTTGGTTGTGATTCTAAGCAGGAGAGTTCCTTAAATGATGACTCTTCATGGAACTTCTATTAATGACAGTAAATAAACTAATAACTGAAGGAAAGTGTTATTATAAATTATTTGTTGCATTGTATATGGATTTTTTAAGTGTCATTAACACATACCTTCTAAGTCACATATTTGGAAAGAACACAAATCATTAACGATTACATTTTCCTATGTACTTTTTAATGAACTTAGTTTTTCACTATATTATAAAAATAGAAAACTTAGTTTAAAAATATATATTATATTGTAACTGGATTTTATCAGTGTTTAAAGCATCTATGTTCATCTTTGTATTCATGTACGTGATTTAAATTTTAAGTCTCAAGCATGTGAAAAATATAATTTTGAAACTTAAAACTGCCATAAATGATCCCCTATTTTTTTACTCTGTATAGATAACACATTGTTATCAAAAGGGGATAAAGGAAGTAAAATGAAACTTCAGAAATTCTTAATTCCCTGGTACATATAATTTATATATATATATATATACACACACACACACATGTATATAATTTATATAATTATATACATATATATATAATATATATTTTTAATTCTAAACTTTCCAAATAAAGACTTTTTTTTCCTTTAAATGATTATAATCTTGTCTACAACTTAATGTCATATATATACATATACTGTAGGTGGATGTATTTATATATAGAGAGAGAGAGTTAAGATCTTGGTTTATGTGATTATGAAGCCTGGCAAGTTCGAAATCATCATGATGGGCTAGCAGGCTGGAGACCCAAGGAAGAGCCAGTGTTACAGTTCAAATCCAGAAGCTGTTTGGTGCAGAATTCTCTCTTGCTCTGGGGAGCTCAGTCTTTTGTTCTAAACAGGACTTGAACTAACTGCATACATAGACTGATTCACTTTATGGAATGCAAACTACTTTACTCAAAGTCTGCAGGTTTAAATGTTAATCTAATCCAAAAACACTCTCAAAGAAACATCCAAAATAATGTTTGACCACATATCTAGGCTCCTTAGCCTTGCCAAATTGATACATACCATTAACCATCACAGTCAGTTACTTAAGTTTATTGAAATATATTAGATAGAAGGAACTTGCCTCTCACTTCTAAGAAATTAAATGAACTTTTAATTCTAATTTTCTGAAAAAAGCATACTCTAAACAATTTAGAGATTTCACATTAAATAATAACTCTTGCAAAAAGAAGTAGCTGAAGGCACCAGGGAATGAAAATTTTAACCTGAGAATAATAACAAATAATTGACCATATTCATTGCATATTATAAAATATACATTAATTCCTTCCAATATTGAGTTGTTATGTGAAGCTGTGTGCTAGGGGTGCAAAAATAACCCTTTAGAGCTCAGTTTAATAGACCCACATAGATGAGTAGTGGTAGTACTGTTATTACTTGTAATAACAATCATATTTAACATTGAATAAACCTAATGTCCAGGCATTCTTCTAAGCCCTTTCATGTATTACACATTTAACCTTCCAACATCCCTGAGATTTAGATATTTGTACTTGCTATCCTCATTTTATAGATGAAGAAAACAAGGTCAGAGAAGTTATTAATCCAAGGACACTAGTCCAAGGTCAGAGAAGTTATTAATCCAAGGACATTAGTAAGTGATGAAAAGTGTGGTAGAGGTTATTAATAGCAAAGTATACAAAGTACTGTAATAACAGGGAAACAAGAAACTGTCTGTGGCCTTCCTATATCTTTGTCATCTTTTACAGTGTCTCAGAGGTTTCCTGAGGCATGGAGAGAATAGCACTACAGGTGGGAGAAATAGCTGTTCAAAGAGTAAAGGCATGAAACAACATTTCTAATCCTATAGACAAACTGAGCAACTGTGATTAAAGGTTGAAGAACAGGAATGAGAAGAGAACCTTATCCATCTACCTTCTGCTTTATCACCCTTAGGTGTTCCTGTTGAGTCTTGAGTCTTTTTATTTTTTAAATGTTTATTTATTTTTGAGAGAGAGAGACAGCATGAGCGGGGGAGGAACAGAGAGAGAGGGAGACACAGAATCTGAAGCAAGCTCCAGGTTCTGACCTGTCAGCACAGAGCCTAACATGGGGCTTGAACTCACAAACCATGAGATCATGACCTAAGTCAAAGTTGGATGCTTAACTGACTGAGCCACCCAGGCGCCCCTTAGTCTTGAATCTTTTAAGAATGTATTTTGAAAACCATTGTAGATGATAGGAAGCAACTGAATAATTGATATAAAAAAGCAATTATTGAATAAACTGATAAGGTTGAATACATTATTGAATTTATTTTTAATAAAAACACTAGAAGCATAATGGAAAATTGGATGTTGCAAAAGATAATATTGAGGCAGGAAAGACTAGTTTGACCATTTGGTTACTCCAAGTAGGAAATACAGATGCAAACTGAGGCAGTGACAGTGGGAATGAAGATTGGCCATTGGATTCAAGATACTGTTTAGAGAAGCAAAATGGTCAAGAGGTTTTGACCAAATAGGATGTGGAACGCTGGTGTAAAGGATACATCTGATATGAATGGATGAGTGGTGGTGTTAACAGAAAATAGGAGTAGGAGATTTTTTAGTTTTGAGGATAGTTTTATTGAAGTACCTGTAGGGTGTCCATGTTGGGGGTAAGGGATATATTTGTTTCTTTATGTAATCAAAACTAATAAATCTGTTCATTAAATCTTTATTTTTGTAAGGAAAATGTAAGACTAATGTAACTATTCTAATAGACATTTATTTTCCCCATCATTATTCAAAAAGTAACCTTGTGGTCAAATGTTTATACTCCTAACCTTGGTTTATTCAGTTTTCACTAATTAGACAAAATGAGCCCTGTATATGAGCTGAGAAAAAAGATGGCAAAAGAATTATGTTTTGTCTCCCCAAGTAAGGTGTTGGTGAAAGGGAACTAATTTTTTATTGATTTTCTAGGTGTTTTACCTATGTTATGTCTCTTAATATTATGTAGTTTAGCATAATAGTTAATATTGTAGCACTTCTGGAGTATCTAAAGTCTCAACTTCACATAAATGTTAATTAGATGTGGCAAGTTTATGACTCTGGGGATAATTTATTTAGGTAATTTTTTAAAATATTTTAATTTCTAAAAAAACTTTGTTTTATTTATTTATTTTGAGAGAGAGAGAGAGAGAGCGAGCATGAGCAGAGGAGGGACAAAGAGAGGGAGGGAGAGATCCCAAGCAGGCTTTGTACTGTCAGCATGGAGTCTGCTGCAGGGTTCAAACTCATGAACTGTGAGACCATGAGCTGAGCCAAATTCAAGAGTTAGACACTGAACTAACTGAGCCACCCAGGTGCCCTAATATTTTAATTTTTTAAT
Source organism: Lynx canadensis (assembly GCF_007474595.2). Lineage (NCBI taxonomy): Eukaryota > Metazoa > Chordata > Mammalia > Carnivora > Felidae > Lynx > Lynx canadensis. The sequence goes on along the minus strand of NC_044303.2, from coordinate 179,801,729 downwards.
AATTATGTAAATATATGGATCCAAAGTAAAATCTACAAAGTAACGTGTATTTAAAGAAATCTGTCTTTTGTTCCTGTTTCCTCTTTTTCCCACTAGGAGCCATTTGCCTTTTATAGTTTGTTTTTCCTTTTTTTCTTTATATAGGAGGTATAAATACGTAGGTTGGTAGAATCTTCATCCTCTTTCTTAGATAAAAGTAGAATACAGTGGAATACTAATACCAGAGAAAAATTGTGGATAAGAAATGCCAAAAGCCAATCTCCCCACAAAAATCAGCCAATAAACTTGACAAGGATTATCAGAATTAACTGTATTGGACTCTAGACCCGAAGACTTATAACAACCAGGTGAGCAATTATTCAAGAAAAGACAGCTGAGTCTTGACATTGCAGAAAATTTCTGATGAATCACTTTCTGACCACTAAACTAATGCAGTAGAGACTTCAGTGGCCACATACAACAAACAACACGAAACTTTACAAAATTCTTGCAGAAAAGTCATTTTAAAATTACAGCAACAACTAAAGCAGTGACAACAAACTCTGAGGAGGGGAGAAAATATGATTTCCAGAGTTTTCACATTATAATACTTGAAATGTTCAGTTTTCAGTAAAAAATTTCAAGGCATGCCAAGAAACAAAAAAGTATGGCCTGTATATAGGGGAAGAAAAATAATGAACTATCCATAAGGAAGCCCAGAAATTTGACTTATTAAATAGAAACTTTAAATCAATAATTGCAAATATGCTTAAATTGCTAATAGAAACCATGAGAACAATGCCATATAGGGGTTATCAACAAATAATAAAAAGAACTGGAAAGAAACTCTGGAGTTGAAGAGTACAATAATAAATGAGAAACTCACTGGAGAGGTACAACGGCAGATTTGGACAAGTAGAAGAGTTAGTGAACTTGAAGATTGGCTAATTAAGGTGATTCAGTGTGAAGAGTGGAAAGGGAAAGGAATGAAAAGAAATGAACAGGGTGTAAGAGATCTGTAGGGCACTATCAAGCATAGCAACATATGTGTAATAGGAATCCTAGAAAGAGAGAAAGGTGCAAAAAGTATATTTGAAGAAATCACGGCTACAAATTTTCCAAAATACAAAAGACAGTAATATATAAATGAGCCAAATATGGTCTGTATGAATTGGCTCCGACTTTACTTCTTTACTACAGGCAGAGACCTATGAGCCCATCAGTGTCAACCTCAAATGTTAACACATACAGTTATTTAAAAAATAGCCTAAACAAGCAGATTCTTAGTCATTTTGAACTTGCTTCTTTTGTGTACTCTGCAAAACTGACCACATTAGTTGTTGCCTAATAAGAGAGGGCCTTGCAGTTAACAGATCTGAAACTACTGCGGCTTTCCAGAATTCTCTCACTTGGAGACTCCCACCATGTTGCTGAGCAGTATCACCTACATATATAAGCTGTCTCTTCAGTCCCCTTCTCTGCCAGGAGTTTCCTTGTGCTCCCCTTCTTGATGGTGGGCCCCTCCCCTGTGATCTCTGGATAGTCTCATGTTGTGAGGGACTTTGTCACTCAGACAACCATGTCCTAGTGCCACCCAGTAAAACTTACTGTGTGTTAACTCCTTCTCATGGTTATATCACTTTTTTCTTGATCAATCGCCAAATCTCTCAAACACCCTACAAACATGAATTTACATATCCGAGTAGGACATTATATAATCGTAAAAGGATCAGTCCATCAAGAAGATGGGACAATAGTAAACATGCATCTAACAAGAGAGCCCTGAAATACATGAAGCAAAAACTGAAAGAATTGAAAGGAGAAATAGATAATACAATAATAAACGGAGAATAAACTGAGGGTTGATGGGGGGTGGGAGGGAGGGCAAAGTGGGTGATAGGCATTGAGGAGGTCACCTGTTGGGATGAGCACTGAGTGTTGTGTGGAAACCAATTTGACAATAAATTTCATATTTAAAAAAAACACAACTAGAAAAAAATATAATAATAGTTGGAGATGTTAACACTCACTTTTTTTTTTTTATGTATATGAAATTTCTTGACAAATTGGTTTCCATACAACACCCAGTGCTCATCCCAAAAGGTGCCCTCCTCAATACCCATCACCCACCCTCCCCTCCCTCCCACCCTCCAACCCTCAGTTTGTTCTCAATTTTTAACAGTCTCTTATGCTTTGGCTCTCTCCCACTCTAACGTCCTTTTTTTTTTTTTTTTCCTTCCCCTCCCCCATGGGTTCCTGTTGAGTTTCTCAGGATCCACATAAGAGTGAAACCATATGGTATCTGTCTTTCTCTGTATGGCTTATTTCACTTAGCATTACACTCTCCAGTTCCATCCACGTTGCTACAAAAGGCCATATTTCATTTTTTCTCATTGCCACATAGTATTCCATTGTGTATATAAACCACAATTTCTTTATCCATTCATCAGTTGATGGACATTTAGGCTCTTTCCATAATTTGGCTATTGTTGAGAGTGCTGCTATGAACATTGGGGTACAAGTGCCCCTATGCATCAGAACTCCTGTATCCCTTGGGTAAATTCCTAGCAGTGCTATTGCTGGGTCATAGGGTAGGTCTATTTTTAATTCTCTGAGGAACCTCCACACTGCTTTCCAGAGCGGCTGCACCAATTTGCATTCCCACCAACAGTGCAAGAGGGTTCCCGTTTCTCCACATCCTCTCCAGCATCTATAGTCTCCTGATTTGTTCATTTTGGCCACTCTGACTGGCGTGAGGTGATACCTGAGTGTGGTTTTGATTTGTATTTCCCTGATAAGGAGCGACGCTGAACATCTTTTCATGTGCCTGTTGGCCATCTGGATGTCTTCTTTAGAGAAGTGTCTATTCATGTTTTCTGCCCATTTCTTCACTGGGTTATTTGTTTTTCGGGTGTGGAGTTTGGTGAGCTCTTTATAGATTTTAGATACTAGCCCTTTGTCCGATATGTCATTTGCAAATATCTTTTCCCATTCCGTTGGTTGCCTTTTAGTTTTGTTGGTTGTTTCCTTTGCTGTGCAGAAGCTTTTTATCTTCATAAGGTCCCAGTAATTCACTTCTGCTTTTAATTCCCTTGCCTTTGGGGATGTGTCGAGTAAGAGATTGCTACGGCTGAGGTCAGAGAGGTCTTTTCCTGCTTTCTCCTCTAAGGTTTTGATGGTTTCCTGTCTCACATTTAGGTCCTTTATCCATTTTGAGTTTATTTTTGTAAATGGTGTGAACACTCACTTTTAATAATAGAATTAATATAGACAAGGAAACAGAAGACTTGAATAAACTCTATACACCAACTAGACATCACAAATATAGAAGACTCCAACAACAGGATACATATACTTCTCAAGTGCACATGGGACATTATAGCATAGACTATATGTTAGACCACAAACCAAATCTGAATAAATTTGAAAAGTTGAACTCACACAGTATTTTCTCTGATCACAGTGAAATGAAATTAGAAACCAGTAACATAAAGGAAACTGAAAAATTTGTAAATATGTAGAAATAAACCAACACACTCTTAAGCAGCAAGTAGATCAAAAAAGAAATCACTAGGGAAATTTAAAAATACCTTAAGATGAATGAAAACAAAACACACCATAACAAAACTTATTGGGTATGGGGCGCCTGGGTGGCGCAGTCGGTTAAGCGTCCAACTTCAGCCAGGTCACGATCTCGCGGTCCGTGAGTTCGAGCCCCGCGTCGGGCTCTGGGCTGATGGCTCGGAGCCTGGAGCCTGTTTCCGATTCTGTGTCTCCCTCTCTCTCTGCCCCTCCCCCGTTCATGCTCTGTGTCTCTCTGTCCCAAAAATAAATAAAAAAAAAAAACGTTGAAAAAAAAAACCAAAACTTATTGGGTATAAGAAAGTACTCACAGGGAAATTTATAGCTGTAAATGCCTACATTAAAAAAAAAAAAGATGTCAAATCAAAAAGGACTTTGAAGAGCTGAAAAAGAAATCTAAGCTCAAAGGTAATAGAAAGAAGGAAATTAACGCTAGAGTAAAGATAAACCAAGAACAGAAAAACAACAGAGAATCAATGAAACCAAAGGTTCATTCTTGAAATGATCAGCAAAATTGACCAACTTTTAGCTAGACTTACCAAGAAAAAATGAGAGAAGACTCAAATTACTAAAGTAAGAAATTAAATTGGAGGCAATACTACTAATCTTACAGAAATAAAAATGATTATGAGAGAATACAATCATGTGCCAACAAATAAGCCATCCTAGATGAAATGATCAAGTTCCTAGAATCAAATTATCAAAACTTATTGAAGAAGAAATAAATCTAAATAGAGCTATAACAAAAAAGTGAAAGATTGAATCAGTAATCAAAGTCTCAACAGAGAAGCTTAAGATCAGATGGCTTCAATAGTAAATGCTAAGAGTTAACATTAATTCTTCTGAAACTATTCCAAAAAATAGGAGATAGCATTTCTTCACTCATTCTATGAAGTATTTTTCTAATGCCAAAAACATCATAAGAAAACTACAGACCAGTATACCTTATGAATACTATGAATACTATAATTCACAACAAAATATTAGCAAACCCAATTCAGAAACATTTTAGAAGGATTATGCACTATGATCAATTGAGAACGAACGAATGAAGAACGAATCAAGATGAAAATCAATGTAGTATTACTGTATTTGTTGCCAAGGACCATCATAATAAATTACCACAAGCTGAGTGCCTTAAAACAATAGAAATTGACTGTCTCATAGTTCTGGAGACTGAAGTCTAAAAGTGTCAGACTGGACATAGATGAGGAAAGAATCAGTGAACATGAAGGTATGTCCATAGAAACTTTTAAAACTGAAAAGCAAAAATAATGAGAAAGAAAATTTTAAAAACTAGAACAAAATACCCAAGAACTCAGGTTCAGTTAGAAAAGGTGTAAAATGCCTGTAAGAAAATGACTTGAATGAGAAAAAAGAAGTAAAGAAACAGAAGAAAATATTTTAATAATATATTAATAATGGCTGAGAATTTTCCAGAATTAATGACAGATACCAAACTACAGATTGAGGAAGCTCAGAGAGCACCAACCAGTATAAATACAAGAATACCTACAGCTAGAAGTATAATGAACTGCAAAAGAAAATAAAAAAAAGATCAAGAAACAAAAAAATCTTGAATGAAAACAGAGGGGAAAAATGTGAATAAAAACCAAACTACCTATACAAAAAACAAAAATATAAACCACATCAGACTTCTTTTCAGGAGCCTGAAAGCAAGAAGAGAGTATTGAAAGAAAAAACCTCACCCACCTAGAATTCTGTACTTTGTGCAATTTTCCCCCAAAGTGAAGGAGAAATACTTTCTCAGAAAAATGAAAATTGAGGGTATCTTACCAGTAGACCTGCTTTGGAAGAAATGTCAAAAGTAGTATTTCAGAGAAAAGGAAAATGATCTGGGTCAAAAACTTGGATATACACAAGAGCATTAGACAAGGGATAAATGAAGGTAAAATAAAATTTTTTATTTTTTATTTTTTCTTTAAAAAATTTTTTTTAATTTTTATTTTTGAAGGAGAGAGAGAGAGCATGAGTGGGGGAGGGTAGAGAGAGAGTGAGATAATTCAAAGCAGGCTCCAGTCTCCAAGCCATCGGCACAGAGCCTGATGCGAGGCTCAAACTCACGAACCACGAGATCATGACCTGAGCCAGTCAGACGCTTAACCAACTGAGCCACCCAGGCACCCCCAAATTTTTTATTTTTCTTATTTTTAATTGCTCTAATAGAAAACAGTGAGGCAACAATGAATTGGGTGATTAGAGCTTATAGCCAAGTAAAATGAGTGACAACAATGAACTAAGAAATGGGAGGAAGGAATTGAGAATGCTCTTCCATAAGGTATCTATCTGCATTACCTATGAAGTGGTATATTATTATTTGAAAATAGAATTAGATTAGTTGCACATGTATATTGTAAATTTTAGGTCAACCACTAATGTTTTTTAGAATTGTAATTGATAAGCTAAGAGGAAATAAAATAGAATCATAAAATGCTTAATTAAAACTATAAAAGGTAGAAAAAGTGTAAGACAAAGACAAAAAAGTGGAACATGGGTGATGAATAGAAGACATTTACAAATATGGTGGATATTCAACTATCATTTTTTTTTAAACTATATTTTATTTTATTTATTTATTTTTTTATTTTTTTTTTTTTTAGCCAGCCAGGCGCCTTTATTTTTTTTTTATATATATATATATGAAATTTATTACAAATTGGTTTCCATACAACACCCAGTGCTCATCCCAAAAGGTGCCCTCCTCAATACCCATCACCCACCCTCCCCTCCCTCCCACCCCCCATCAACCCTCAGTTTGTTCTCAGTTTTTAACAGTCTCTTATGCTTTGGCTCTCTCCCACTCTAACCTCTTTTTTTTTTTTTTCCTTCCCCTCCCCCATGGGTTCCTGTTGAGTTTCTCAGCATCCACATAAGAGTGAAACCATATGGTATCTGTCTTTCTCTGTATGGCTTATTTCACTTAGCATTACACTCTCCAGTTCCATCCACGTTGCTACAAAAGGCCATATTTCATTTTTTCTCATTGCTACGTAGTATTCCATTGTGTATATAAACCACAATTTCTTTATCCATTCATCAGTTGATGGACATTTAGGCTCTTTCCATAATTTGGCTATTGTTGAGAGTGCTGCTATGAACATTGGGGTACAAGTGCCCCTATGCATCAGTACTCCTGTATCCCTTGGGTAAATTCCTAGCAGTGCTATTGCTGGGTCATAGGGTAGGTCTATTTTTAATTTTCTGAGGAACCTCCACACTGCTTTCCAGAGCGGCTGCACCAATTTGCATTCCCACCAACAGTGCAAGAGGGTTCCCGTTTCTCCACATCCTCTCCAGCATCTATAGTCTCCTGATTTGTTCATTTTGGCCACTCTGAGTGGCGTGAGGTGATATCTGAGTGTGGTTTTGATTTGTATTCCCTGATAAGGAGCGACGCTGAACATCTTTTCATGTGCCTGTTGGCCATCTGGATGTCTTCTTTAGAGAAGTGTCTATTCATGTTTTCTGCCCATTTCTTCACTGGGTTATTTGTTTTTCGGGTGTGGAGTTTGGTGAGCTCTTTATAGATTTTAGATACTAGCCCTTTGTCCGATATGTCATTTGCAAATATCTTTTCCCATTCCGTTGGTTGCCTTTTAGTTTTGTTGGTTGTTTCCTTTGCTGTGCAGAAGCTTTTTATCTTCATAAGGTCCCAGTAATTCACTTTTGCTTTTAATTCCCTTGCCTTTGGGGATGTGTCGAGTAAGAGATTGCTACGGCTGAGGTCAGAGAGGTCTTTTCCTGCTTTCTCCTCTAAGGTTTTGATGGTTTCCTGTCTCACATTTAGGTCCTTTATCCATTTTGAGTTTATTTTTGTAAATGGTGTGAGAAAGTGGTCTAGTTTCAACCTTCTGCATGTTGCTGTCCAGTTCTCCCAGCACCATTTGTTAAAGAGGCTGTCTTTTTTCCATTGGATGTTCTTTCCTGCTTTGTCAAAGATGAGTTGGCCATACGTTTGTGGGTCTAGTTCTGGGGTTTCTATTCTATTCCATTGGTCTGTGTGTCTGTTTTTGTGCCAATACCATGCTGTCTTGATGATGACAGCTTTGTAGTAGAGGCTAAAGTCTGGGATTGTGATGCCTCCTGCTTTGGTCTTCTTCTTCAAAATTCCTTTGGCTATTCGGGGCCTTTTGTGGTTCCATATGAATTTTAGGATTGCTTGTTCTAGTTTTGAGAAGAATGCTGGTGCAATTTTGATTGGGATTGCATTGAATGTGTAGATAGCTTTGGGTAGTATTGACATTTTGACAATATTTATTTTTCCAATCCATGAGCAGGGAATGTCTTTCCATTTCTTTAAATCTTCTTCAATTACCTTCATAAGCTTTCTATAGTTTTCAGCATATAGATCCTTTACATCTTTGGTTAGATTTATTCCTAGGTATTTTATGGTTCTTGGTGCAATTGTGAATGGGATCAGTTTCTTTATTTGTCTTTCTGTTGCTTCATTGTTAGTGTATAAGAATGCAACTGATTTCTGTACATTGATTTTGTATCCTGCAACTTTGCTGAATTCATGTATCAGTTCTAGCAGACTTTTGGTGGAGTCTATCGGATTTTCCATGTATAATATCATGTCATCTGCAAAAAGCGAAAGCTTGACTTCATCTTTGCCAATTTTGATGCCTTTGATTTCCTTTTGTTGTCTGATTGCTGATGCTAGAACTTCCAGCACTATGTTAAACAACAGCGGTGAGAGTGGGCATCCCTGTCGTGTTCCTGATCTCAGGGAAAAAGCTCTCAGTTTTTCCCCGTTGAGGATGATGTTAGCTGTGGGCTTTTCATAAATGGCTTTTATGATCTTTAAGTATGTTCCTTCTATCCCGACTTTCTCAAGGGTTTTTATTAAGAAAGGGTGCTGGATTTTGTCAAAGGCCTTTTCTGCATCGATTGACAGGATCATATGGTTCTTCTCTTTTTTTTTGTTAATGTGATGTATCACGTTGATTGATTTGCGAATGTTGAACCAGCCCTGCATCCCAGGAATGAATCCCACTTGATCATGGTGAATAATTCTTTTTATATGCTGTTGAATTCGATTTGCTAGTATCTTATTGAGAATTTTTGCATCCATATTCATCAGGGATATTGGCCTGTAGTTCTCTTTTTTTACTGGGTCTCTGTCTGGTTTAGGAATCAAAGTAATACTGGCTTCATAGAAGGAGTCTGGAAGTTTTCCTTCCCTTTCTATTTCTTGGAATAGCTTGAGAAGGATAGGTATTATCTCTGCTTTAAACGTCTGGTAGAACTCCCCTGGGAAGCCATCTGGTCCTGGACTCTTATTTGTTGGGAGATTTTTGATAACCGATTCAATTTCTTCGCTGGTTATGGGTCTGTTCAAGCTTTCTATTTCCTCCTGATTGAGTTTTGGAAGAGTGTGGGTGTTCAGGAATTTGTCCATTTCTTCCAGGTTGTCCAATTTGTTGGCATATAATTTTTCATAGTATTCCCTGATAATTGTTTGTATCTCTGAGGGATTGGTTGTAATCATTCCATTTTCATTCATGATTTTATCTATTTGGGTCATCTCCCTTTTCTTTTTGAGAAGCCTGGCTAGAGGTTTGTCAATTTTGTTTAATTTTTCAAAAAACCAACTCTTGGTTTCGTTGATCTGCTCTACAGTTTTTTTAGATTCTATATTGTTTATTTCTGCTCTGATCTTTATTATTTCTCTTCTTCTACTGGGTTTAGGCTGCCTTTGCTGTTCTGCTTCTATTTCCTTTAGGTGTGCTGTTAGATTTTGTATTTGGGATTTTTCTTGTTTCTTGAGATAGGCCTGGATTGCAATGTATTTTCCTCTCAGGACTGCCTTCGCTGTGTCCCAAAGCGTTTGGATTGTTGTATTTTCATTTTCGTTTGTTTCCATATATTTTTTGATTTCTTCTCTAATTGCCTGGTTGACCCACTCATTCGTTAGTAGGGTGTTCTTTAACCTCCATGCTTTTGGAGGTTTTCCAGACTTTTTCCTGTGGTTGATTTCAAGCTTCATAGCATTGTGGTCTGAAAGTATGCATGGTATAATTTCAATTCTTGTAAACTTATGAAGGGCTGTTTTGTGACCCAGTATATGATCTATCTTGGAGAATGTTCCATGTGCACTCGAGAAGAAAGTATATTCTGTTGCTTTGGGATGCAGAGTTCTAAATATATCTGTCAAGTCCATCTGATCCAATGTCTCATTCAGGGCCCTTGTTTCTTTATTGACCGTGTGTCTAGATGATCTATCCATTTCTGTAAGTGGGGTGTTAAAGTCCCCTGCAATTACCACATTCTTATCAATAAGGTTGCTTCTGTTTATGAGTAATTGTTTTATATACTTGGGGGCTCCGGTATTCGGCGCATAGACATTTATAATTGTTAGCTCTTCCTGATGGATAGATCCTGTAACTATTATATAATGTCCTTCTTCATCTCTTGTTACAGCCTTTAATTTAAAGTCTAATTTGTCTGATATAAGTATGGCTACTCCAGCTTTCTTTTGGCTTCCAGTAGCATGATAAATAGTTCTCCATCCCCTCACTCTCAATCTGAAGGTGTCCTCAGGTCTAAAATGAGTCTCTTGTAGACAGCAAATAGATGGGTCTTGTTTTTTTATCCATTCTGATACCCTATGTCTTTTGGTTGGTGCATTTAATCCGTTTACATTCAGTGTTATTATAGAAAGATACGGGTTTAGAGTCATTGTGATGTCTGTATGTTTTATGCTTGTAGTGATGTCTCTGGTACTTTGACTCACAGGGTCCCCCTTAGGATCTCTTGTAGGGCTGGTTTAGTGGTGACAAATTCCTTCAGTTTTTGTTTGTTTGGGAAGACCTTTATCTCTCCTTCTATTCTAAATGACAGACTTGCTGGATAAAGGATTCTCGGCTGCATATTTTTGCTGTCTAGCACCCTGAAAATCTCGTGCCAATTCTTTCTGGCCTGCCAAGTTTCAAAAGAGAGATCAGTCACGAGTCTTATAGGTCTCCCTTTATATGTGAGGGCACGTTTACCCCTTGCTGCTTTCAGAATTTTCTCTTTATCCTTGTATTTTGCCAGTTTCACTATGATATGTCGTGCAGAAGATCGATTCAAGTTACGTCTGAAGGGAGTTCTCTGTGCCTCTTGGATTTCAATGCCTTTTTCCTTCCCCAGATCTGGGAAGTTCTCAGCTATGATTTCTTCAAGTACCCCTTCAGCACCTTTCCCTCTCTCTTCCTCCTCTGGAATACCAATTATGCGTATATTATTTCTTTTTAGTGTATCACTTAGTTCTCTAATTTTCCCCTCATACTCCTGGATTTTTTTATCTCTCTTTTTCTCAGCTTCCTCTTTTTCCATAACTTTATCTTCTAGTTCACCTATTCTCTCCTCTGCCTCTTCCATCCGAGCTGTGGTGGTTTGCATTTTGTTTTGCATTTCATTTAAAGCGTTTTTCAGCTCCTCGTGACTGTTCCTTAGTCCCTTGATCTCTGTAGCAAGAGATTCTCTGCTGTCCTGTATACTGTTTTCCAGCCCAGCGATTAATTTTATGACTATTATTCTAAATTCACTTTCTGTTATATTATTTAAATCCTTTTTGATCAGCTCATTGGCTGTTGTTATTTCCTGGAGATTCTTCTGAGGGGAATTCTTCCGCTTGGTCATTTTGGATAGTCCCTGGTGTGGTGAGGGCCTGCAGGGCACTTCCCCTGTGCTGTGGTGTATAACTGGAGTTGGTGGGCGGGGCCGCAGTCAGTCCTGATGTCTGCCCCCAGCCCACCGCTGGGGCCACAGTCAGACTGGTGTGTGCCTTCTCTTCCCCTCTCCTAGGGGCGGGATTCACTGTGGGGTGGCGTGGCCCGTCTGGGCTACTTGCACACTGCCAGGCTTGTGATGCTGGGGATCTGGCGTATTAGCTGGGGTGGGTAGGCAAGGTGCACGGCGGCAGGGGGGCAGGCTTAGCTCGCTTCTCCTTAGGTGATCCACTTCAGGAGGGGCCCCTCTTCCGTGGGCCTCTCGTCTGCACTTGGGTCTGGCGACTCCGTTTTGCTAATCTTCTGGCTGTTTTCTGGGTTATTTAGGCAGGTGTAGGTGGAATCTAAGTGATCAGCAGGACGCGCGGTGAGCCCAGCGTCCTCCTATGCCGCCATCCTCTTCCGTGGGCCTCTCGTCTGCACTTGGGTCCGGTGACTCCGTTCTGCTAATCCTCTGGTGGTTTTCTGGGTTATTTAGGCAGGTGTAGGTGGAATCTAAGTGATCAGCAGGACGAGCGGTGAGCCCAGCGTCCTCCTACGCCGCCATCTTCCTGCCACATCAGTTCAACTATCATTTTAAATGTTAATGGTCTAAATACACCAATTAAAAGACAGCCTGTCAGAGTACATAAAAATACAGCAAGACCAACTGTATATTATTTAGAATAAACCCACTTTAAAGACAGATTAAAACTAAAGGGATGGAGAAAGATATATTGACACTAATCAAAAGAAAGCTAGAATAGCTATATTAATTTCAGACAAAGCAAACTTTAAGAACAATTATGAGGAATAGACAGTCTTTACATAATGCTGAATGGGTCAGTTTTCCAAGAAGATATGACAATCCTTAATGTATGTGCATCTAATAAGTGTCAAATATATGAAGCAAAAACTGATAGAACTGCAAGGAGAAACAGAAATCCATTATTACATCTTGAACTGAACAGCACCTTTAATGAACTGAATCTAGTTGACATTTATAGAACAACAGCAGAATACATTCTTTTAAAGCTTACATGGAACAGTCACCAAGATAGATCACATTTTAGGCTATAAAACATGCTTTCACATATATAAACAAATAGAAATCCTACAAAGTATACCTTCAGACTACAATGGAATTTAACTAAAAATCCATAACAGAAAGATAGCTGAACAAATTCCCAAGTATTTGGAGATTATTCAACACACTTCTAAATAACAAGTAGGTCAAAGAAGAGGTCTCAAGAAAAACTTAAAAATTTTTTGAGTTAAGTGAAAATGAGGAGCATCTGGGTGGCTCAGTCAGTTAAGTGTCCAACTTCAGCTCAGGTCATGATCTCTCAGTCAGTGGGTTCAAGCCCCGTGTCGGGCTCTGTGCTGACAGCTCAGAGTCTGGAGCCTGCTTCGGATCCTGTGTCTCCCTCTCTCTGCTCCTCCCTGTTCGTACTCTATCTCTCAAAAATGAATAAAAATGTTTAAAAAAAATTAAGTGAAAATGAAAACAATTTATCAAAATTATTGGATATAGCAAAAACAGTGGTAAAGGAGGGAAATATGTCACAGAGAATGTGTATGTTAGAACAGAAGGAAGATCTAAATAATCTAAGCTTCAACCTTAGGAAACTAGAAAAAAAATTAAATGCAAGGTAAGCAGAAGAAAAATAATAAAAGCTAAAGTCAATAAAATTTAAAACAGGACACTAATACAGAAAATTAGTGAAAGCAAAAGGTAGTTCTTTGGAAAGATATATAAAATTGATAAACCTATAGCCAGACTAAGAAAAAAAAATTAGAAATGAAAGAGTAGTCATCACTACCAATCCCATGGACCTTAAAAAGATAGTAAAGGGATATTATAACAACTCTACGCCCACAAATTGATAACTAGGTGAAATGGATCAGTTCCCTGAAAGACATGATTTACCAAAACCCACATGAGGAGAAATGCATAATTCAAATAGGCCTAAATCTATTAAAGAAAATGAATCAGTAGTAAATAATATTGAAAAACAGAAAGAAGTATACTCAGTATACTCATTTGGTGAATACCAAATATTTAAGGAAAACATTATACTAACTCTCTTCAATCTCTTCCACAAAAGAAGCAGAGGGATTGATTACCTCCGGATTCTATGAAGCCAATACCAATACCACCAATTACCACCAATACCAAAACCAGACAAAGACATTATAAAAAATGAACAGACCAATATTTCTTTTGAACATAAATGCAAACATTCTCAAAAAAGTATGAGCAAATTGAATCTAGTAATGTACATAATTATATCGCATAATTATATGCCATGCCCAATGGTATTTATTCCAGCTATGTGAGGATGGTTCAACATTTACAAATCAACTAACCTGTCACATCAATAGACTAAAGAAGAAAAATCTTATGATCATATCAATAGATGCAGAAAAACTATTTGGCAAATCCAAAACCTATTCATGATAAAAACTCTCAGCAAACTAGCAACAGAGTGAAACTTGATAAAGAAGATCTGCAAAAATGCTATAGCTAACATCACGCTTAATGGTGAGAAACTAGATGATTTCCCCCAAAAATGAAGAATAATAGAAAATGTCCCCTCACACCATCCTATTCTACATGTACTAGAAGTTCTAGCTAATGCCATAAGACAAAAGGGAATGAAAGGTGTACAGCTTTGGAAGGAAGAAATAAAACTTTTTGTTCACAGATGACATTATTGCATATTTAGAAAATCCCAAATAATCAACAACAACAAAAACCCTGTTGGAACTAATAAATGATCACAACAAGATTGTGGGATAAAAGTTAATGTATGAAAGTCAGTTGCTTTCTTACATACCAGCAATAAGGAATTGGAATTTAAAATATAATTGCATTTACATTATCACTCCCCAAAATGAAATGCATGGTCATTAACAAAATATGTATAAGATATATATGAGGAAAACTATAAAAGTTGGATGAAAGAAATCATAGAAGATATAAATAAATAGATATTTCATATTTTTTGGTAGGAAAATTCAGTATTATTAAGATGTTGGTTCTTTCCAACTTGATACATAGATTTAATGTAACCTAAATCAAGACCCCAGCAAGTTATCTTGTGAATATTGATAAACTGATTATAAGGTTTATGTGAAAATGCAGAAGACCAAGAATAGCACAGTATTGAAGAAAAAGAAGAACAAAGTTGGATGGCTGATACTACTGAACTTCAGGACCTAATATATAGGCATAATAATCAAAACAATGTGCTACTGAGGAAAGAGTAGACAAAACTTATCAATGGAACAGAATAGAAAGCCCAGAAATAGATAAATAAAGTCAACTGATCTTTGGCAAAGAAACAAAGACAATTCAGTGGAGAAAGAATTGTCTTTTCAACAAATGATACTGGGACTTCTGTGGACATCCATATGTACAACAATAATAATAAACCTAAACATAGACCTTACATATTTCAAGAAAATAACTCCATAACAATGGATCATAGATCTAAATGTAAAGTGCAAAGCTATAAAAACTTCTAGAAGTTAACGAGAAATTCTAGGTGGCCTTGAGTTTGGTGATGACATTTTAGATGCAACACCAAAAGCATGATTCATGATCCATGAAAAAAAAAAATGCCCTTCATTAAAATTAAACACTTATGCTCTGCAAGACTCACTTTTAAGAGAATGAAAAGCCAGAGTGGGAAAAAATATTTGCAAACAACATATCTGTTAAAGGTTTTGTACCCAAATATATAAAGAGCTCTTGAAACTCAACAGTAAGAAAACAAACACAAGAGGGGCTCCTGGTTGACTCAATAGGTAGCCCATGAGAGCCTTGATCTCAGGGTTGTGGATTCGAGCCCCATATTGGGTATAGAAATTACTTAAAAATATCTTTTGAAAAATGTTCCCAATATTTGAATGGATATCTCATCAAAGAAAATATACAGATAATGAATAAGTATATGCAAAGATGCTTAACATCATATGTCATTACAAGATTAGAAATTAAAACAATGAGGTACTATGATACTCCTATTTGAATAGCTAAAATCCAGAACAATGAAAAGAGCAAACACTGGTAAGGATATGGAGCAACAGGAACTCTCATTTTTTGCTCATAGAAATGCAAAATTGTACAGTTACTTTGGAAGACTTTTTGGCAGTTTCTTTCAAATCTAGGTATCCTCTTACCATGGAGTCCAGTGATTGCACTCCTTGTTACTTAGTCAAAAGAATTGAGAACCTATATCCACTTAAATCTGACTTATAAATATTTATAGTAACTTTATTCATATACCTGAACTTGGAAGCAACCAAAATTTCCTTCAATAGGTGAATGGATAAAACAAACTGGGTACATCTAAACAATGGAGTATTATTGGCCGATAAAAGGAAATAAACTATTGTCACAAAAATATATGTAAGACACTTAAATGCATATTGCTAACAGAAAGAAGTCAGTCTTTTTCAGCTTTACTGAGGTATAATTGATAAAGTTGTATGATATTTAAAGTGTACATTGTGATGAGCTGATGTGTGTATACATTATGAAAGGATTCCTCCTGTCTAGATAATTAACATATCTATCACATCACATACATATATACATACATACATGAACAGTTAAGTTCTGTTCTCTTAGAAAATTTCAATAATTTGATAACAGTGTTATCAATTACAGTCATCATGTTATATATTAGACCCTCAGACCTTATTCACCTTACAAATGAAAGTTTGTGTTTTTTAGCAACCTCTCCCTAATCCCCATAACTCCCCACCCCTAGGCCCCTGGCTACCATTTTTCTACTCTCTGTTTCTATGGGTTTGCCTTTTTTTTTTTTTTTTTAGATTCTACATATAGGTGATAACATGTAGTATTTGTCTTCCATTCCAATATTTCATTGTGTGTGTATATACATATATATATGTGTATACATATACATACACATATACATATACACACATGTTACATCTTTATCATTTTATTCATTGAGGAGCATTTAAGTTGTTTTCATATCTTAACTATTATGAGTAATGCTGCAATGAACATATGAGTGCAGATATATCTGTTATACTCTTTTCATTTTCTTTGAATATATACCCAGCAATAGAATTGCTGGATCAGATGGTAGTTGTATTTTTAATTTTTTGAGGAATTTTAATATTGTTTTCCATAGTAGCTGTACCAATTTACATTTCTGCCAACAATACACAGGGGTTGCCTTTTCTCCACATCCTTGCCAACACTTGTTACTTCTTGTCTTTTTGATTATGGCCATTCTAACAGGTGTGAGGTGGTATTTCATTGTGGTTTTGTTTTGCATTTCCCTGATGATTAGTGATGTTGAACATTTTTTCATGTAGCTGATGACCATTTGTATGTTTTCATTGGAAAAATATCTATTCGGATCCTCTACCAATTTTTAATTTTTTTGTATTGAATTTTTGGGTTCTTTATATATTTTGGATAGTAACCCCTTAACAGATATATTTTGCAATAATTTCTCCCATTCCACTAGTTGCCTTTTTATTTTGTTGCTGGTTTCTTCTGTGCAGAAGATTTTTAGTTTGATGTCCCACTTGTTGATTTTTTTCATTTGTTGCCTTTTGCTTTTGGTGTTATATATAAAAAATTCATTGCCAAGACTGGTATGAGGTAGCTTACCCCCTATACTTTCTTCAGGAGTTTTATGATTTCATATCTTAGGTTTAAGCCTTTATTCCATTTTGAGTTGATTTTTTGTGTGTGGTGTAAGATAGAGGTCCAGTTTCATTCTTTTGCATGTAGCTTTCCAGTTTTCCCAGTATCATTATGAGGAGACAGTCCTTTCCCCATTGTATATTCTTGGCCCTTTTTCTCTAAATTAATTGACCATGTATGTGTGGGTTTACTTCTGGCTTCTCTACTTTCTTCTATTGATCTGTGTGTCTGTTTTTATGTCAGTACCTTACTGGTTTCTTTACTATAGCTTTATAGTGCAGTTTGCAATCAGGGACCATGATGCCTCAAGTTTTGTTCTTTCTTATGATTGTTTTGGCATTTGGGTTCTGTTGTGCTTCCTTACAAATTTTGTTTGTTTTATTTATATGAAAAATGCCAGTGGAATGTTGATAGGGATTGTGTTGAATCTGTACCTTGCTTTGGGTAGTGTGGACATTTTAACAATATCAATTCCTCCACTCCATGAGTGTGGAATTTCTATTTATTTGTGTCTTCCTCAATTTCTTTCATCAGTGTCTTACAGTTTTCATGTGCAGTTGTTTCACTCCTTGGTTAAATTTATTCCTACACATTTTATTCTTTTTGATGCTATTATAAATGGAGGTGTTTTCTTAATTTATTTTTCTGGTAGTTCATTAAATCATTAAAATCAACAGATTTTTGCATGTTGATTTTGTATCCTGCAACTTTGCTGAATTTGTTGATTAGTTTTAACAAAATTTTAGTGGAGTACTTAACTTTTTCTATATATCATGTCTGCATATAGAGACAATTTTATTTCTTTCTTTCCAATTTGGATACTTTTTATTTTTATTCTCTTGCCTAATTGCTCTGGCTAGGACTTCCAGTACTATGTTGAGTAAAAGTAGTGAGAGTGGGCATCTTTGTCTTATTCCTGATCTTATAGGAAAAGCTTTCAGCCTTCCACTGTTCAGTATGATGTCAGCTGTGGGCTTGTCATATATGGTCTTTATTATGTTAAGATATGTTCCCTACATCTGTTGAGAGTTTTTATCATGAATGGATGTTGAATTTTGTCAAGTGCATTTTCTGCATCGTTGAGATAATCATGATTTTTATCCTTCTTTTTGTTAGTGTGGTGTATCACATTGACTGTTTTGCAGATTTCAAGTCATCCTTGCATCTCTGCAATAAGTCCCACTAGAAACCTGTTATAATGATCCTTCTAATGCACTGCTGAATTTAGTTTCCTAGTATTTTATTGAGGATTTGTGCATTTATGTTTATCCAGGATATTTACCTATAATTTCTTTTCTTATAGTGACCTGGTCTGATTCTGGTATCAAGGTAATGCTGGCTTTGTAAAAGGAGTTTAGATGTATTTCCTCCTCTCCTATATGTTGCAAGAGTTTGAGAGGCATTGCTATTAATTCTTTTTTAAATTTTTGGTAGAATTCAGCAGTGAAACCATCTAGTCTTAGACTTCTCTCTGTTGGGAGCGTTTTGATTGCTGATTCTATCTCCTTCCTAGTAATTGGTCTGTTCAGATCTTATGTTTTTTTATGATCAGTCTTGGTAGGTTGTATGTTTCAGAAATTTGTTCATTGCATCTAGATTTTCCAATTTGTTGGTATATATTTTTCATAGTATTTTCTTATGATAATTTATATTTCTCTGGTGTTAAGTATAATGTCTTCCTTTTCATTTCTAGTTTTATTTACTTGAATCCTCTTTTTCTTTTTTTCTTGGTAAGAGTAGCTAAAGGTTTGTCGACTTTATCTTTTAAAAAAAACAGCTTTTAGTTTTATTGATTTTTTTTTCTTTAGTTTCTATATCATTCATTTCTACTATGATCTTTGTCATTTCTACATTTCAACCTTCTACTAACTTTAGGTTTAGTTTGTTCTTCTTTCGCTAGCTCCTTGAGGTGTAAATTTAGGTTGTTATCTATGATCTTTCTTTTTTCTTAATGTAGGCATTTATTGCTATGAAATTCCCTCTTAGAACTAATTTTGCTGAATCCCATAAGTTTTGTATGTTGTATTTACATTTTCATTTGTTTCCAGATTTTTTTTTTATGTCTCTCTTGATTTTTTCCTGGACCCTTTGGTTTTTCAGTAACACATAGTTTAATCTCCATATATTTATGAATTTTCTAGTTTTCTTTCTGTAAACTGATTTTTTTATCCCATATCATTGTGGTTGGAAACTATTCTGACTTGTTTTTGATAAAACATATAATCTTTCTGGAGAACATTCCATGTGTACTTCAGAAGGATGTGTACTCTTCTACTGTCTTATAGAATATTCTTTAAATGTCTGTTAAATCTCTCTGGTCTTATATGTATTTTCTGTCTGGATGATCTAACCATTGTTGAAGTGGGATAATGAAACCTTTTACTGTTATTGTATTTCTGTCTATTTCTCCCTTTAAGTCTGTTAATATTTGCTTTCAGTATCTAGGTTCTCTTATGTTGAGTGTGTAATATTTACAAATGTTTTATCCTCTTGTTGGACTGACATTATATAATGACCTTCATTGTCTCTTTCTTCAGTCTTTGGCTAAAAGTCTATTTTGTCAGATATAAGTATAGCTATCTCTGCTTTCTTTTGGTTTCCATTTGCTTGGACTTTTTTTTTTTTTTTTTTTTTTTTTTTTTACATCCCTTCACACTATGTGTGGTCTTAAAGATGAAGTGAGTCTCTTGTGGCGGCATATAAGGGTGTTGCTTTTTTTTTTTTTAATTCATTCATGTCTTTTGATTGGATAAGTTAGTCCATTTACATTTAGAATAAGTATTGATAGGTTTAGACTTATTCTTGCCATTTTGTTTTCTGGCTGTGATTAATTCCTTTGGTCTTTTGTTCCTCTCCTGATTTCTTTCTTTATGATTTGATGATTTTCTGTAGTGATATGCTTAGATTCCTTTCTCTTTATCTTTTCTGTGTTACTATAGACTTTTGTTTTGTTATTACCATAAGGCTTACATGTAACATAACAGTCTATTTTAAGCTGATAACAACTTAACTTTTAATGCATACTAATGCTCTACATTTTTATTCTCTCCCTCTCTGCATTTTATGTATTTGAAATCACAACTTACATTCTTAACATGTATATCCATTAACAAATTATTGTAGTTTTATGGTGTTTTTAAATATATAACTTTGTCTTTTAACCTTGATAGTAGAGTTACAAGTGATTTACCCATCACCATTACAACATTAGAATATTCTGAATTAAGTTATGTATTTACCTTTACCAGTGATATTTATACCTACATATATTTTCCTATTACTAATTAGCATCCTTTGGGTTGAGCTTGAAGAACTCTCTTTAACATTTCTTGTAAGGTTAGTCTAGTGGTGATGAACTCCTTTAGCTTTTTCTTGTATTGAAACTTCTTTTTCTTCAATTCTGGATTTGATATTTTTATTTTTAATTATTTTTGAGAGAGAGATAGAAAGCGAGTACGGGATGGGAGAGAGAGAAGGAGACAGATGATCCAAAGTGGGCTCCATGCTGACAGCAGAGCCTGTTGAGGGGCTCAAACTCACAAGCTGTGAGATCATG
Organism: Lynx canadensis; assembly: GCF_007474595.2. NCBI lineage: Eukaryota > Metazoa > Chordata > Mammalia > Carnivora > Felidae > Lynx > Lynx canadensis. The sequence continues at coordinate 179,781,199 of NC_044303.2, read as the reverse complement.
ACCTGAGCCAAAGTTGGATGCTCAACCGACTGAGCCACCCAGATGCCCTTCTTCAATTCTGAAGGACAACTTAGCCAGGTAGTGGAGTGTATCCTTAATTGTCATTTTTTTCTTTTTTTCAGCCCTTTCAATATATCATGCTACCCCATTGTGATTTGCAAAGTCTGCTGAAAAATCTGGGGATAGTCTTCAGAGGTTTCTTTTGTATGTAACAAGTTATTTTTCTCTGGCAGTTTTTAAGATTCTCTCCTTGTCTTTAACTTTATGCAATTTAATTATGTTGTGTGTTGGTGTGGGCCTCCATGCATTTATAATTTTGGAATTCTCTGTACTTCCTGGATCTGAATGTCTGTTTCTTTCCCCTTATTGAAGAAGTTTTCATGCATTATTTCTTTGAATAAGCTTTCTGCCCCTTTCTCTCAATCTTCTCTTTCTGGGACCTCTATAAAGTGAATATTGGTCTATTTAATGGTGTCCCATAAGTTCCTTAATCTATCCTCACTCTTTTTCATTCTTTTTTTTTTTTTCTTTTTGCTCCTCTAATTGGATGAATTTCACAGCCCTGTCTTTGAGTTTGGTGATCATTTCTTTCACTTGATCTAGTCTACTGTTGAACCTCTCTATTGAATTTTTAATTTCAGTTGTTGTATTCTTCAATTCTGTGACTTCTATTTGGTATTTTCTTATATTTTCTATCTTCCGTTGAAATTTTCACTTATGCATGCATTGTTCTCCTGACTTTGGTGAGCATCTTTATGACTGTTGTTTTGAATTCTTTATCAGACAAGTCACTTATCTGTTTCATTAAGCTATGTTTGTTTGTTCAGAACATATTTCTCAACTCTGTGTTGGTTTCTGTGCATTAGATAAAATAGCCACCATTTCTAGTCTTGACTTTGTGGTCTCACATAAGAGATTAACCTTACTGATTAAGGTAGCTTGGGCTCTTGGTTGTCTCTCAATCCTTTGTAATTGTCCAAGCTACCTTCTTTTTTCTTACGGCTCCTAGTAATTGAGGGTTTGCCAAGACCTGTCAGTGTCCCAAAGGAGAGGATTGCCACCAGCACCTAGACCCTCAGGCTGCAGCTGAGGAAACATGTAGTTAGGTCCCTTCCATGGAGAAACTAGAAGATGGGCTTTTTTGCCTGCTCCCTCTGCACTGGAACCAAGTGTATAGCCACAGGTGAGTACTCCTGTTTCTGTTGACACTTTGTTTGCTGCAATCCTGTGGGACTCATGAATGCAAGCTTCTTTGGCTATCAGAGCCAGACATTCCAGGGGCCCAGCTCTTGTGTGGCAACTGCAAAAGATAGACGTGTGTACAAGCTTCTTCCAGAGAGATACTGGTGACAGGGTGAGCTAGAGGGAGAGGGCAGGGAAGGTAGCCACAGACTTACCTGTTCTCTGGAGAGGAACACAGTCAGCTTCTAGATGCATGCTAAATTAGAAGGGTAACTGTATTTTCTACTCTATTTTTATGCAAACCTAAAAACACACACAGAACAACAACTTTATTAATTTCAAAAATTGAAACCAGTAATTTCTTACTGAGAATTTCTTTGTAGGGTGGGAAGCAAAAGGAAAAGAAGTAAAAGGGAAAATGTGGGATCTTATAAGATAAAAGAACCATAACATCAAAGGACTCAGAACTCTCCCAAGGCCCCCAAAGTTAATTAAAGACTATACTTCTCTGCACTGACAGGAGGGGGCGCTCTCTGACTAGGACCCTTGCAAAAGTCACTGAATTTCCATGACATAAATAGGCAAAAACAGAGTAAAACCATGCAAACCAATTATATGAAGGAAACAGAAAACAAGACCACATTATGAACTGTTGAACCCCCTGCTTCCTGCCCCAAAAGCTCTATGAAGGAGAAGCAAATGATAACACAGCACTCCAAACAGGGAAAACTGATCTAGAACACTCAAAACTATTAGATTTTTTAAAAAAATTTTAAATGTTTATTTATTTTTGAGACAGAGAGAGACAGAGCATGGATGGGGGAGGGTCAGAGAGAAGGAGACACAGAATCTGAAGCAGGCTCCAGGCTCTGAGCTGTCAGCACAGAGCCCAACACTGCTCGAACTCACGGACTGTGAGATCATGACCTGAGCCGAAGTCGGATGCTTAACCGACTGAGCCACCCAGGCGCCCCAAAACTATTAGATTTTTTAAAGAAAGAAAGAAAAATCTCATAAACTCCAGGAAAAAAAAAATAACTTACAGAGGCAAGAGAATTAGTCAGACATCAGACTTTTCTAAAACAACATTCAGAGAAAGGCATTAATGATTCAGCCTTTAAAACAAAACAAAACAAAACACCTTAAGGAGAGAAAGGATTTTACTTGTATTAAAGCTATTTTTCAGACATCAAGGCTCTAGGAAAACAGTTTAAACATGCTGAGATTTAGGAATTTTTGTACCCATGGACCCTTCTTGAGTCTCCAAAGAATAATCATTACAACAAAAGATGACTCGGGAGGGGCGTCTGGGTAGCTCAGTTGGTTAGGTATCTGACTCTTGGTTTCAGCTCAGGTCATGATCACTTGGTTTGTGAGATTGCTTCCCTAATTTGTGACCAAAAAAAAATTGACACATGGGAAAAGGATGGCCTTTTTGAAGAATAATTCTGGGTCGATTTGTATAATGTATGAAGAAAAAATAAATTTCGATCCCCATCTCCACCTAAAATAAATAAATTTTTAAAAATCTTTGTAAATGTTTTATTCTGTTTCCAGATAGGATATTAAAATTTACATGTTATTTTTAAGACAGTAATATACAGCTAACTAAAATAAAATATACAAGAAGTTTGTGAGACACAAGATATAGATAAGAAAACCTGAAATGTTTTTAACTTAATTTGACCTATTAGGAACATTGGGACTTGTGAAATTGATACTGGCCTTGTATATCAATTACTTTTTTCTGTATCCTAACTGTGAAGGGATGGCCCTTTGAAACAATGTTTTTCCTATCTGGTTACAATGGATTGTTTACCCTGAATAATCTGTTATTTATCTTTCCTCTAGATTCTGGTTGTAAAACTTTCTTTCTGGAAAGAAAAAAGGGAAGGGAAGGAAGAGGAAGGGAAGGGAAGGGAGAGGAAGGAAGAGGAAGGAAGAGGGAGGAAGAGGGAGGAAGGAAGGAAGGAAAAAGAAAAAAAGGGAAGACAGGGAAAAAGAAAGAAAACAAACTTCATTTTGGAGCTATGCCTTAGAAGTGAAGAGAAGAAAGTTGGCTTCAGCTGTTTTAACTGTGCAAGCTGTCCACAAAGTTGGGAAACATAAACTTGTGTTTAAACTATATATTACTTTACATTTTTAAGTAATATTGTTCCATAAGTTTTCATACAAAATACTATAAAGCAATAGGTCTAATTGCTAACCTGAAAAAAAAGTATAACAGGGAAAATCATGTTTATTATACATTTTTTTAGGATTAACAGTTGAACCCTTGTCTTATACTTAGAGGTCTTTCACCTGAAAAGGTATCAAAATGATGAAGAAAAATATATTGAGCATATTATTTGACAAAGTAATCAATAACTCTTTAAAAATAAGTTTCTTTCATGTTTCTTGACTTTGTGGACACCTTGTACAGTAAAACATAATTTTCAGCGTTTATTAACACTTTTCTATTTTACCTAAGTAGCAACATGCAAAAAGGCTTAAGATTGTATTGGTGTATATTTGGCACCACACTTATTTGATGGCTTTTTTTTTTTATCTTTGTCTTGCTTATTTACTACAGAAGGAGGATATCAACCATGGCAGTTGTAACAATTACTAAGTCCAGTTCCATAGTGTAGCTTTGGTAGTTAGTTATTTCTGGAAATCCTGTCTCTGTTGCTTCAGCCCCCTCATCAATTCTGTGACCCACTTAATACTCTATAATACATGACTTCCTGCTTAAATTAGTCATAGTAGATTCTGTTCTCTGTAACTAAGCTCCTTTTAGAATAAAACCACTTTAGGTCAACCAGATTCAAATAATAACTTCTTGGGCTGGACTTTGAAAAAGTCACCAGAACAAGAATAATTCTTGGGGTGTACCTGGGTGGCTCAGTTGGTTAAGGGTCCGACTCTCGATTTCAGCTCATGTCACTATCTCACGGTTCGCGAGATTGAGCCCTGCGTTGGGCTCTGCCCTGTCAGAGGGACTCCCTGTCTCCCTCCCTTGCTCATGCTTGCTTGCTCGCTCTCTCTCACTCTCTTTCAAAAATAAATGAACTTAAAAAATAAAAGAATAATTCTCATGGTATACTTCAATTACTTAAATTGTGTTGTGTTAAATTTTTGTGTTGTTTATATAAAACATCTGAGGGCTTACTATGTATTTGGCACTTGGGATAAAGATATATATGATTGTGAGATATTTCTGCTCTCAAAGTCCTTCCCATGTCAACAATTCTACTCCAGTGGAAACACCAAACCCTTCACTCTACCATTATTCTACTGTCCATCATGAAAGTCTTCACTTTTTTCCTTAGCTAACTTATATTCTATTATCCATAATTAACCCCTCCCTTGATCTCTCCTCTGAATTCCCCTGGAAAGACCTCCAAACTTCAGTTAAACCCAACTTAGTATAACTGAGTGAGCTCTTCCCCTTACTCCAGTGCTTCTCTGCTCTGGTGACACGTTAGAATTTTTGAAAGTCTATTGAACTCTCATCTCAGACCAGTTTAATCAGAATCTGGGGGATAGAGGAGGACCTGAGACATTAGTAAGTTTTAAAAGCTCTCCAGGTGATTCTAATAGCAGCCAGAGTAGAGAATCACAAGCTTACCTGTGCCTAAATAGATGAATGTGGCAGAAGAAATCCAATCATCTTGACTCTCTCACTTCAACCTTTTGACCAACGGGCACTCATTTTCTGATTCTCCAAGATGACTTTCACTTCTCTTTCTGTACCTTCTTTCCTTCCTTAATTTCAGCTGATGACTTCATACTTTACTGAGAAAATAGTTAACATTTGTTGCATGTTTATATGCTAAATATGAATGTTCTACATGCTTGCAAGTATTAACTCATTTAGTCCTCTCAACTCTCTGAAGTTGATGCTGCAAAACATCTCTATTTTAAAGATGAGAAAACTGAGGGACTAAGTAACACAGCTGGTACTGGAATGAGTTTTCCTTTGAACCTAGTTAGGCTGGCTCTAGAATCCAGTTTCACCCACCTCTTATTGTATGCTGAAACAACTACCTCTCTGAAAAGAACAACTGTTGTTTCCTTCTAACCTCTCTGAAAAGAACAACTGTTGTTTCCTTCTATCACCTTTACTTATAAGTCTGGATCTTCACCATGTCTTCTGCCTTCCTTCCTTTTAGAATGAGTGACTCTGGATACCCCCATCTAAAGACATGCATCCCATCGCATCTCATATACTCAAGGACTGGTCACCTGTAATGATTCCCTCTCTCTTAACCATGTTCCCTTTTTCCCCTCATGCCTGGATCATTCTCATCAGGCTACAAACATGCTCTGAAATCAAGTCTTGCATCAGTTCAGGTCTTCCAAGAAGCAGATTCCAAGACAGAAATAGATGTGTAAAAAATGTATTGAGAGATTTCTCTCAGACACTAGTGAGGGAAAATGGGAAGAAGATTGGGAGAGCCGATCAGATCATGATGCAGATTTGAGCTCTGTGAAGGAGAGGGAAAGGAGGGAGGGAGGGAGGGAGGGAGGGAAGGAGGGACAGATGAAGGTATTAGGTTGCATTGCAATTCTAAGAAAGTTTTAGCAATGCCAAGGTTGAGTCCTCAGGCCAAAGTTGCTGGTCAGAGAAGTCCTGTGTCATGCAGGAACATACATACCTTTATCTCTCTGCCACCCCTAGTTACTGCCTTGAGTAGGCCATGGGACATATAGTCTTGGTATGAATGAGGAGGAAAGGATTTCATAACAGCACCTGGGACCATAGGCAATTATGTTCTTCACAGAAGATTTGAAAGATTCATATTCACTGTCACCACACCTCTCTAAACTTCTTGATTTTATGGTCTCCAGCCAGCTGCTACCCCATTTATCTGTTCTCCATTCTAATAAAACTCTTCAAAAGAGTTGATTATATTCACTGCTTCTATCCTTTTATGTTATATTCCCTCCTTAACTAAATCCAACCAGGATTTGTCTTTCTTCAATAACTGTTTTCTCTCATAGAAACAGACCATTTGGTTGAACATATGGCCACCCAGGTAAAGTGTATATTTCCCAAACTTCTTTGAAGTAGGTGTGGCCACAGGACCAAATCCTGGCCAGAGGAATATGAGCAAAAGTGATGAGTGATACTTCTCAGCCATGCCCTCTTCTATCCCTGTCTCCCTTCCTGTTGGCTGGAATGGGAATGTAGTAATGAGCCATCTTGGATCCTGCACTTAGTGTTTGTAAACCTTAAGGATAGTGGAAGAGCAAGAAAGAAGGAGACTGTACCCCTGATGATTTCACAGAGCTGCAATGCCATAACCAGGACTTTATATGAAAAAGAGATAGGCTTTTATCTTATTTGAGCTAATTTTATTTTGGATCTCTGACTTTGGTTTCCTACTTTATATATCCACCCACTCCACAGGCAAGTTCTACTGATAGCATCTCTGAAATATATCTTGAATTTGGCTGTTTTGTTGCACCACTTTGGTCCAACCTACCATCATTTTTCCCTGACTGCTTAGACAGCCTCACACTCATCTTGTTCTACTCTTTACCTAGAGGGCTTGTTGTTATTTTTCACAATGAAAATGATTTTAAAAAGTTATATCACCTCCTACTTAAAATCCTTTAGTGACATTTGGCAATGCTGTCTATCAAAATACCACCAGCAACACACCTAAAGTGCTTGTAACTGTATGCTGTAGGGAGCCATAGGTGTTACAAGGGACTCTATTATAGGATTTGGGCTTGTGTTGGTGATTTTGGGTAGTGTTGAAGGAAGCAGGGTTAATTCTATTATTAGATGTATTAATAAATGTCACCTAGAAGGATGAAGATTAGAATAAGGCTAAAGCTGAAATTGATTAAAAGAAAAAAAAGCATTAGCCACTCATATTAGCCATGATAGGGACATGTTTGGTCATTTTCTGGTTTATACAATGTTCATATATTTTCTGTGTTTAGTCATGATTACAGAGTAGTTTTGTTTGTTTTTTTATCCATCATGGCCATAGATCATCTGATGTTAATTTTTTGAGAAATTGTTGATCTTCAGTGGGAACAACACCATAGACTGAGTGCCAGGCCAGCTCCTGATGGTACAGGGCTGCTTGCTTGTCTCTTTCTCCCTTCCCAGTGTTAGATTAAACTTCAAACTTTTTACCATGGCCTTCAAGGCCCTCCATGATCTGGTTCCTACCTAATTTACAAACTCATTTCCTACCACACAGTCACTGCATTCCCTTAACACTGCCCCCTCCTTTTTTTTTTTGTTTTTGGTTTTTTGAATGCTCCAAGTTTGTTCTCCCTTTAGGACTTTTATATTTGCAGTTAATTCTCCCTAGAATATTCTTTTCCCAAATATCACTTCTTAAATATTACTTCCTCATGGAGTTCTTCCCTGACTCTTCCCTTTTCCAGACCCGCAAGACATTTTTTGTATCATTTCTATGTTTTATTTTCTTTATTAAACCTTATGGTGTACTTGTTGGTTTTCTGCCTTCCCTGCTAGGCTATGAGATCTGTGAGAGCAGGAATTTTGTCTGTGTTGTTCACCAAGGTGTATCCTCAGTGCCTATCATAGTACTTCACATAAGGGACTGTCAATAGATTTTTGTGGAGTAAAGGAACTCTCAACCTCTAGGGATGGGTGGAGGGCAAGTAGGTCAACAATTACAACATGGTGTGCAAGTGTGCACTGGACTTCTTGGGGATGAGTCACACCCAAATTGTTGGAGGCTTATTGCCAGAACACAAGAGTTTATGAGGAATCTCTTGTCTCCTGTTAAGCCATATACCTGATGTGGTTTTGATTTCTGCAAGATTGACATTGTTCAAGAGATACTCTTGGCTCTAGCGATTTGCTTTCCTTAGGAACACCTACACTTATACTTTCGAAATGAGAGAACCTGATTGTATTGGTTTGCTATCACCTCATTTCCAGCACACCTACCAAGAGTCACAACTCAAATGTCTATAGGGACTAAGCAGGCACCTTAAGTGAGTGAAGTAAACTGGGTTATGGCAACTTAAGAACTCTTTGGACATAGACCTCCATCTAGAACTGTTCTTCACATCTCAAAACCTATACCCCTTCTCCCATGTTTCCTGAAACCTATCCTCTCAGTCTCTCTTGTTTTCCCACTTCTGATAGAATATGAGCTCAAATAGTTTATCATTTTTGTCTTTATTAAGAAAATCAATAATGTAAATCTAATGACAAATGGTGGTGGAGACCTGGCCTCGGTACTGGATGGGGAAAAGGGAGGGCTGAGAACCACGGTTGGTAAGACAATGTGCTCTGGGGACTTTGCTCTGGCTGATTTTGGCTTTGTGGAAGTGCAAACCCAAGTTGCTAGATTTTCATATTTATTTCGAGAAAAACTCGAAATCTAGAAGTTTAGGTGAAATCCCTTGATTGTTAGTTCTTGGTAATATTTAATTTTCATTAAACACTGAGAATCAAATGAGCTTATTCAACAAACAGGCCACCCTCCAGATTTGGCATTTGGGCTGTTGGCACTGGAACTCTTGAAAGTAGTTGTCTCTAGATGAGCAACCAGTCGGTGCCAGTCAGACATGAACAGAGCTTCTGGACAGAATAGGCAGCTAAGGAGTAAGGATAGCAGTGAGCATGGGCTGCTGTGGGTGCCCAGGAGGGTTGTCTGGCTGTGGCTGGAGGAGGAGCTGGGAGGTGGGGAGGGCGTTACTGAGGAAGTCTTCTCAGAACAGGTTAGCCTAGAGACGAAGGGGTGTTATTGTTGGGGGAAAGACAAGAGCATACAGAGATGTGAGAACTTGTGGCACTGTGGGGACACTTCAAATACTACATGTGGTAAGACACTACCTCTGTTCTATGGTGTCATGTGGTGGAGAGTGACTGTGTGTGTGTGTGTGTGTGTGTGTGTGTGGTACAGGGAGGGAGAGGTGGTGGTGGAGGAACGGGCAGTGCAGAGGAGGCAGGAAATGAAGCTGTAAGGAGAGCTAGAATCTGATCATGAGGGGCCTGGATGATGTTCTACTTAGGAGTTTCACTAGTGTCCTAAAGGGTATGGAGGATGCACTGAGGGACATTAACTAGGGCTTTGACATCTTAGCTTTGCAGTTTGGACAGATTCCCAGGCAGCCTGTGGAGTGTTAATTAGCAGTAAGGTTTGAGGCTATTTACATTTAATGGAATAAACTGGATCCTGTTAAGCAGGAAAGCTTCTGATCCTCCCTCATCTCCAACCCCCACTCCCACATTCACTTCTAGAGACTTCACTGTTGCCTTATGGCAGAATTATTTGAGTGCCTCCTTATCACATAAAATCTTCATGTTTGCAATTGCTGCTTCCTTTAGTGTAGCTAATTGCTTTTGAGTATGCTTATCCTTCTTACCTAGAGTCTTTCTTTCTGGTCCTGATAGGGACCTAGGATTTACTCTGGTAAATGAAAGTTGGGTAGTGTAAGTTTTCACTCCAGATTGTTTGAACTGATCAGAACATGCTCATAGAAGCTATTTGCCATGAGTAACACAAGAAGAGATGATGGTAAAAATATTGAATAATACCCTGGAGGCTGATGTTCCCAAAGGCAGCCACATGAAAGACACCAGTGGATGGGCCAGAAGACTCCCAGCATTTACCAATTGACATTCCAGTGCTACCTCCCTACCCTGGGTACCTCCCTACCCAGATGCACTCTGGCTGAGAACTAGGGAGACACACAGGGAAGAGGCCCCACCCCTGTGATCTATAGGGGACAAGCTGGCAGGCACCAGCGACCCCACTGGTACCCACTGAGGACTTCCCAAGGAAAGGAATAGAAGGAGGCCACTTCAGGGGCTTGGAACAGTGGCTTTTTAGCAACTTAACATGGGAATATTTCAATATTTAATAGTCATTAGAGCCATACTAGTGAAATGTAGCAAAATAGAGACCTAAATCTATGATTCTGAGAAAAATAGACATTAAAAACTTCCCCTTCTGCTGTGCCTTGTGGAAAGACATTTCTACAATTTGCCTAAACATAGTTCCAGATGGATTTCTTTGACCTTCACTTGAAGCTTTGCATGGCACTATTCTGTGCAATGTCTTGATTTTACAAAGGTAGTAAAATTTCCCACATTACCACAAGTCTGCTGTGTTTATCTTTTCTAGTGTGGTTCAACACTTTGAGGAGACCACAATTGCTTGGGCAAAATGTCCTGGAAGTAACGTGATGAAGAGATTGGAAGGAGGCAAGACTTGAGGCAGGGAGCTTGAGTCCAAGTTTCAAATGAGAATCTTGACAAGGTAGCAGTGTGGAGGAGAGGGCAGATCCAAGAGCTGTTTTTGATATGATCATATGGAGTAAAAGGGAGATTAAGATGAGTCAAGTTTCTGACCTGAGCGAAAGAGAAAGTAATGATACTGCTCATAGGGAGTCATAGTGGTTGGTGGCTATAAAAGGGGTCTCATCCCTCTGGTCTCTGAATACTTATTAGCAAAATGAGATAATAATGGTACCTACTTCATAGGATTACTTTGCGGACTAAATGGAATAATGCACGTAGAATGTTAAATATGGGACTGGCATGCAGTAAGTACTCAATAAATGTTAGCAATTTTTTTCTTCAGGAAACAGCCTTAGAAAAGTTAAGTAATTTGCTTCAAACTACAGAGTTAGGTGAGTGATAGAGTTGGGATTCTAGCATATCAGTTGGAGTAGTGTCTGGTCACTTTACCTGTTACATAGGATAGAAACCATCAAAAGAGGGACAGGTCCGGGATGTAGCTATGATGATGAGCTTGGTTTTGGAAAAGGAGATGTAAAAGTGGGGTGAGGAGAGGAAGTACAGGAAGAAGTTGGACACATGGATCTGGACCTCAGGAGGGTCTTGGCCAGAGAAGTCCTTGTTCATATCTCAGTCTGTGAAATTATAGTCATGAATACTGCACCACCTAATAACCAGGTTTGTGGCTTTGATAAATAGCCAGAGCGTGTTTAATAAAATTATGTGATCAAGATAATTGTAAATTCTTTAAGTGGTTTTAGTCAGATTTTTACATTTGACCATCAGTCTCACTTGCCAAAATTTTTCATGATGCCATAAAATCAGTAACTATAATAAAAAGCCTATATTTCAGAAATACAAAAGCCATATCCTAATCAGTATGATGTTTAAAGATTTCTGTATTAAAAAAACCACTCCTTTAAGAAGTTAATTAATCTTTGGTCAAGATAACTTCCCAAAAAAAAAGATAACTTCCCAAATGTCATCTCTCTGGACTACAAGCAATTTTTCAACTCTTTCAATATGTTAACATTATAAGAAAGAAAGAAAGAAAGAAAGAAAGAAAGAAAGAAAGAAAGAAAGAAAGAAAGAAAGAGAAAGAAAGAAAAGAAAGAATGAAAGAGAGAGAGAAAGAGAAAGAAAAGAAAGAAAGACCCCTACTTTAGGTTGTGTCACGAGCTTTAGTCCTCCTCAGATCTCAACCTTATTTACCTTCTGACATTAGCACCTACTCTTATCCCCCTACCAAGTACTTTATCATACTGCTGATGTGGACTTGTCTGTGTATATATCAGAAACCTAAGGTGAAAAAATAGGTGTCTTTTAAAACAGCTGGATATGGGTTTATGAAGATGATAGAATTGTGTATGGCAAGAGGTGACTAACTATGGTTCATTGGCGAAATTCTGGCTCACCAGCTGTTTTTATATGGAGCATGAACTAAGAATAGTTTTTATATTTTTAAATAGTTGCAAAGAAATAAGAAGAATATTTCATGATGTGAAAATTATATGAAATGCAAATTTCATTGTCCATAAATGAATAAAGTTTTATTGGAACACAGTCTTGTCCATTCATTGACATAACATCAATAGGAGCTTTCATGTTATGATGGCAAAGGTGAGAACTTGTGACAAAGATTTATGGTGCTCTCATTACTTTGCAGTAGTGTTCAGCAACCTACAAATCTCAGGTATGTGGCTATAACTCCACAGTGTTTCAAGTGCCATGTGTATTTCTATAGAGCAATATTTTATTTTATTTTATTTTATTTTATTTTATTTTATTTTATTTTATTTTAATGACCAGTACAATAGCCATCATTTCAGAAGGAGAAGGAAGAGAAGGGAAGAGTAGTGGGATCCAAATGTCATGGTGTTAAGACATGGTGGAGTGTGAGTTATTTTGTTATTGAATTAGACAGGAAAGCAGTGTGTTTACTATGCAGTGACACAACTGTGCTAAAAGAATACAGTTATAACAGAGTAAGTATTCATCACAACACTCAACCACAAGAAAGCAATGGCCAGAAAAATTGGAAAATTTAAAACAGAATGTCATCATACCATAATTTCTTCATGAAAATAAAACATGAAAATGAACAACTGATGTGCATTTCTACGTGGTTCATTTATTATCACACCAGTAAAGACACATCTTACATGTGTCTTTGAAAATGAAGTAGTTTAAGACCATTAGCCTTCTGATAATAGTGGTTGCCTGAAAAGCTGAGGACATTGGGAGCAACATCAATAATCAATTTAAAAACAAGGCAAATGATTTCTAGTGATTTTCTTTGTCTCTTGATAAGTTAAAAGCTGCTGCCAATACAGCTCAGGTGTTACTTGATGAGTTCATGCTGAGTTTGAAGTGAATGATGAATTAGCTTCTATGAATAGTCCATGTAGAAAAACTATAGGCAAAAATATTTTCAAAGAAAATGAGGAAACACTAATTCAGTACAAACTGAAGTGGAATCTGCTAGGATGTGTTACAACTCTTGGTGGTGAAAATATGTGTGGAGCACAGAATGGCTTTTTGGATGAATTTACAATTTACATAGCCTATGCTAGTTTATTACAATAGTCATCAGAAGGTACTTTGTAGAAAGTATTTGAATCTATCATGTGTTATTGAACCAATTGTGTCAAAGGTGAATTTCATTAGCTTTTCTGGACTTAACCATTATCTGTTTTGTGAACTTTTGTCAAAAACAGAAGCTGAATATCCTGACCTGCCTTACCAACTCATACTGCTGATCACTTAACAGTTATAAGTCCCCTGAGACTTTGAGCTCAGGGTCGAGATTGACATTTTTCTTAAAGAGAACAGTCTTCAATCACTACTATTGAACACTGGATGGCTTTGGAAATTAGTCGTTTCTTCAGATGTCATAATGATTCTTTTTAAAAACATTTTTTTTAATGCTTATTTATTTTTGAGACAGAGACAGAGCATGAGCAGGGGAGGAGCAGAGAGAGAGGGAGACACAGAATCTGAAGCAGGCTCCAGGCTCCAAGCTGTCAGCACAGAGCCCGATATGGGGCTCGAACTCACAAACCACTAGATCATGACCTTAGCCAAAGTCGGATTCCACCAACTGAGCCACCCAGGTGCCCCTGATGTCATAATGATTCTTAATGGATTCAACCAAAATTTAAAACAAAACAACGATTATATACAGAGTAGTAAAGTCATTTTAATGAAATCACAAGTAATGTCAAGCTGCTTTAAAAACTTCCTATGCTGTCAAAACTTAAAACAAAAAGTGAGATTTCCATTACTACACAAATTTTCAGTGAACATATTTTCCCAGCTCAAACTATAGTTCTAACAATGGTTTTCAGACCTCAATACAAGTACAAAAGAAACTTTTAAATTTCAAAATCCATTTATCTGAGCAATTGAGGAGCTTCCATATAACCTTCAACTGGAAGTGATTAATCTGCAATATAATGACATGCTAAAAGGAAAATTTAATAAAATTCTATAGATGCCTTCCAAGCAGTGAAAATGTTTAATAAAATCTTATGCTCATGGATTGATAATCAGTATTTGTCAGTACCTTCCTTTGAGAGTTTTAACCAACTGTGAGATGAAGCCAACTACAAAGTTTAGAGGGCACTCACTCCACACAAGATTACCCTCACTTTCAACACCAGTTGCAAGTTTGGGGTATTTCCCAAACCACCTTTGGAGTCAATAATTCATTAGAAGGACTCACAGAACTTACCAAAAGCTATTATGCTCACTTACCATTTGTTACTGGGAAAGGATACAGATTTCATAGTCTAGGGAAGAAGTACATAGAGTAGAATTAGGGCTCTATCACATAGGCATGATTGATTGATTGCCCACAATAGTTGATCAACCTCCAGGTCAACTGATACCATGTGGCCCATATCACATTTTGTCTTTTTGGCATGGTCAGCCCCTTCCCTAAATCACATTTTTAGACTGTTCAGTGTGATCGAAGTTTCCGAAGCAAACCATGACATTCCAAGGGCCTAAGATCACCTCCTAGTAGCTGAGGACAAATATCAGACCTCTTACTGGATAAGATTAATGCTTCACTACATACCACCTGTGGGAAAAGACATTTTCAAAGATGAAACCTGTAAAATTTTATTACAGATCAGCATTAACATGAATATTTGCAATCTGTTTTGATTAAAGGGAATGCTAATTTTTAACTCCAATGAAGTAAAATGTGATCTTCCCCCATAATTTATTTTTCTCATTATTAGACCTACTCACAAAAGAATATACTCAATTATTAATATCAAATTTAGAATTTTATCAATAAAAATGTGGAAATTTGTTTTCCCTCTTGTTATATAAGTACTTACATAATATCCTCGATTTTGCCTATTGGCCTGCAAAGACTGAAATATTTACTATCTGATCCTTTTACAGAAAAAGTCCACCAACCTCTGATGTACAGTCTGATTTGTAATACTGCTGAGATGATTAGTTTTATGAGTTAACTTGGTGAGACTACAGACCTTATTATTCAATCAAGCACCAATCTAGGTGTTGCTGTGGAAGCCTTTTGTAGATGTAATTAACATCTACAATCAGTTGACTTTAAGTGAAGGAGACTATCCTCAATAATCTGAGAAGGCCTGGTCCAATCAGTTGAGAGGCCTTAAATGAGCTTTCCTTGAGAAAGAAGAAATTGCATCTGTGGACAGCAGCTCCTGCCTGAAAATTTTTAGCCTGCACTTCCTGATGGCCTGCCCTATGAATTTGGGATGTGCCAAACCAGCCCCACATTCACATAAGCCAATTTCTTTATATTTACATTACATTACATTTCTTTATATACTTATCCTACTGGTTCTGTTTCTCTGGTGGAATCCTGACTGATTCAACTGCTCACTACAAAACATACCACCTAAACTGTGCTGCTAGAAAACCAAAAGGGAAATTATTTTATTTTATTTTTAATGTTTATTTATTTTTGAGAGAGAGACAGAGACAGAGCACAAGCAGGGGAGGGGCAGAGAGAGACACACACACAGAACTCGAAGCAGGCTCCAGGATCTGAGCTGTCAGCACAGAGCCTACTGTGGGGCTCGAACTCATAAGCGGTGAGAATATGATCTGAGCTGCAGTCAGATGCTTGACCGACTGAGCCACCCAGGTGCCTGAAAAAGGAAATAATTTTATATAAAATGAAATTAATATTTTGCCATAGCTGCCTGTCAGCTGTGATATTATTGCCTAATCTAATTGACTTTTTGAGGCAGAAAGAGTAGTGAGAGTTATGAATAAAGAAAATTTGGGAAGACTTTAATTCAGTCTTATTACTGTGGGTCAAAGCGACTTTTTTTTTAATAAAAAAACTTTTTAAAAATGTTTATTTTTGAGAGAAACACAGAATGCAAGTGGGGGAGGGGCAGAGAGCGACAGAGGCACAGAATCTGAAGCAGGCTCCAGGCTGTCAGCACAGAGACCATTGCGGGGCTCGAACTCAGGGACCCACGAGATCATGACCTGAGCTGAAGTCAGAGGCCTAACGGACTGAGGCATCCAGGCTCCCTTATTTCTTTGTTTCTTGGTAGAATCTGTTCCCAGAGCAAAAATGAGATTTTTCCAAGAAATGTCTTTATTAGCTTACCTCTAGGACTCTTTTCCTGGGGGCCCTGTTGCTGGCTTTCAGAGCACCCTTACCTTCTGGCATTGTTGGTAAATCCCAAGCTTGTGTACTTTCACTGGAGAGTATTCTGGGCTTTTATCAGATTTTCATATGAGTCCGTGGCACCAACAGGATAAAAACCACAAACGACCTCCTCTGTAGGTATATATTTACCATAATGTGTCATCTGCTGTGTACATTATCTCCTCTAATCCACACAACAATCCTATAAAGTAGGCATATCCCATCTTGTGCTGATAAGCAAAAGAGTGTGGATTTGAATTCACATCACATACCAAAGCTCCTGCTCCGGAGCCAGGGGAGGGAGTTCGGTTCAATCACTAGGCTCAGTTGTCTGGGAACTTCCTGCCCTTGTGGTGGTGGCCTGGGGGGTCCCAAGTACCTGCTTGGCTTCTGCCCACTTGCCTAGCGAAGAGCAGGTTGGAGCGGACCTCCTGGCCTCCTAATGCGCCCCAGCCCAATGGGAGGGAGGAGGAGCGGGCGCCCCGGGGAGAGGAGGGCGGGCCCTGAGAGGGAGTTTGAAAAGAGGAAGGAAGTGGGGCCCGGCGGAGCGCCTAGCCTGGCTGCTTCCCCACAGAACGACGCGAGGCGCCCGCAGCCCCCCTGGCCCAGCCATGGCCCCCTGGCGCAAAACTGACAAGGAGCGGCACGGCGTGGGTAGGTGCGGGCACGGGGTCCCCAGCTGGGGGAAGGGCAGTTGGCCAGAGAACCGCACTCAGAAAGATGCTGCGGGAGGCGGCGGCATGGGCGCGGGCCGGGAGCTCTGACCCAAGGTCTGAGGGCACAGTGGCTTCCTCAGCCTGCTGCGGGGGCCAGCTGGGTGAGGAAGAGGAGGCAGAGGGAGAGGAAGGAGGGCACCCCGCCCTGTGGGCTTCGCCTAGCCCGTGCCCTTTCCCGCCCGGCGCGCAGCCCTCTGCCTCTCCCCAGTGCTGGTGCATCCCTTAGAAGCAGTCCAGCCCAGTGCCTGTCAACCTGGCTCTGTGTGCCAGACTCCCAGTGTTTCAATGAGTGGACTCCATTGCCCCATGTAGAAAGCGGGCCTCATAAAGGAGCGCCCGTTCTCTCCCCTGGCCCGGCCTTGCCTGGCCCGGTGACACCCATCTGTCTGCTTCTCCTGCTTGTTCCTTCTGGGTCAGATGACCCCTGATTTGGTAGAAGGTCCAGAGGGCTATACTAGTTTGTGGGGTGGTATTGGAGGGCGGAGTCCTTCACTCAGCCCTGGAGAGCCTATGGGGAGAAAGGCTTCTCTGCCAGGTTATCTGGGGATATCCAAGAAGCCAGCCTCATCAGCTTCAGCCATCTAAGCTCCCAGAAGCCTCTGCCTCAAGCTCAGGGGCGGAAGTGGTAGCTGGGGGAAGGGAGGCTTCAGGTACTGGGACTCATTCTACTAAGTGGCACCCGTGGTGCAACCTCCATAGACTCACTGTGGTTTTCAAACTCAAGTGTGAATTTGAAAACCGCTGTATGGCAGACACCACCCTCAGAGATGAGGATTGAATAGGTCAGAGGTTGGAGGATCCAGGGGTGGGGGGGGGGGGCGCTATTACTACAGGTAGTCCCAAGGCCACTGTTGGAGAAATACTGCCCTGGAGAGTTCAACATTTATCTGTTCACTTAATGGGCTCTAGGCACCATGGAGTGTTTTAAGACGAATGGTCCCCATCCAGACAACAAATAATAATCTATACCCTTGAGGGGCTCAGTTTCTTCATCTGTAAAATGGGAAGTTTGAACTAAACCCCAAAAGGACCATGTTTAACCTCAAAGCTTCTCTAACTTTGGCCCCTCTAGCTGGGGGTATTAGGCTGAAATTTTTCTCAAGTTAAGATGGGGACTGTTAAATAGGGCAGACCATTGTAGGTGGAGAGGCCAATGTAGTGTAGAAGATGAAAGCTAGACCCGGAGGGGATATCCAGGAAAGAAGAGAGGTTTGCCTTTCACCTGAAGGGAATGATTATGCTCAGAGTAAGCTGGAGCCACATTTTGGAAGGCTATAAATGCCAGGCTAAGAAGTTGAGACTCTTTCTACTTTGGCAGTGGGGAACCAAAGAGGGCTTCTGAGCAGGGAAGAGTCATGAGCAGATTCATGCTGCAGCCAGTGTGGAGGAAGTTTGGGTGGACAGAAGGGCGAAGGTGCCTGGGCAGCAGACAAGAGACAGTATTGGTGGTCTAGGGTAAGCAGGGCAGTTAATGGGGGAGATTGAGTGATATGGAAGAGTCCCAGCCTCCATCCCAAGGGCTGCAGTGCATTCCTGCTGTGAAGGCCCTGTGCTATGGTGTGAAGATCATGGGCTCTGGTGCTAGACTGCTTGTTCTTGGATTCCAGCTTCTGACACTTCCCAACCCTGTGACTCAGACAAGTTACTTACTCTCTCCAGGCCTCAGTTTCCTTGTCTGTATGATGGGGATAATAATAGTACCTGCTTCCCAGGGTTATTGTAGGATTAAACGAATTCATCCACATAAAGTCCCTAGAATGACAATTGTACAAAGCAATCCTCACTAAATGTTATTAATTATTATTCTTAGACTTTGTCCTCTGCATGGAGATTTAGTTGAGGACATGACATCACAGGATGGGATAGAGTTACAGGATGGAGTGGGGTTCCCACACTCTCTAGAAGAGGAAAATCCCACCTATGTGCTCAGAGATTGGGAGCTCTGTTAGGCCCTAAGCTCAGAGGCTTCTTGATCTGATAGTATGGCTGACATTTTTCATGTCTGCTTGTGAAAATTCTATTTCATTGGGGGGCCAGAAGATCTATGACCCTCTAGGGACCCAGAGAGCACTTGGTAGGTGCCTGCTCATCAAAAGAATCTCTTTTCTCTGCAAATGAATGCTGGACTAAGGAAGGTAGCCTCCAGCCTTCTTTCTTAGGCCCTGGGTAGATGGAAGGAAAAGGCAAAGTTTAGGTTATGATGAAATGGGGGACTGGAGTCATGGAACAGAAAGAACAGAAACCTACAGTAAGGAGTCTGGATTCTAGTTCCAACACCATCACTATATGCAGACAGATCTATGCTCTCGTTTTCTCATTGTAAGTTAAGGAATTAATATTTTTTTATTTCAAGGTGTTCTTTTATGAAGAGCATTTGAGATAATGACTATGGGGGCTTTGAAGAAGAAAAGAGAAACATATAAAGGATTAGGGGGTTCTTGAAATATCTCCAGAGTCCCAGCCAGGCCTAAAACACAAGGAGAATCTGAGCTTTGCTTTCCTATTTGGTTTCCTTGTCAGGAAACCAAACATTGCTGGTAACATTAGCCAGTGTTTTTCTGTCTTAATTCTCAAGGATTGCTGGTGTCTATTTGTCTCGGGGCTGGCTTTACATGAGGCTCCTTCATCATCAGAACTACTGGCTTCTTGCTCATCTTATTGTCTGGTAGGCAGCCAGTTGACCCTTCATATAGGTCTATAGTCAGATTATTTTTCCTTCCTTGGGAAAGGAAGGAAACATGTGATCATTAGGATTCCAGAGAGTTCCAGAGGCGGGATAGGTGTTTCCAAGGACAAAACAGTGTGACTCTGAAGTAAGAAAAGGCACAGACTCTGTCCTTGGAGGAGATATATGTAACGTTAGAAGCTGTGGCTGTGAAGTCAGAACTGATTTCAAATATGGGCCTGTTTCCTCATCAATAGAGTGGGGGTAATGATGAATAATGTCAGTCTTGGGGGATTGTTGTGAGGATTGGATGGGGTAATGCAGGAAAAGCATTAGTAATGTGGTTGGCTCAATGAAAGTTACCTACTAAGGTCAAGGGGGTTACCTAATGGCTCTGGAGCCAAGAGAAACACAGAGTAATGCCAGATTCAGGACAGTTATGCCTTCCAAGAGTATAATATTTTATGCTTTATAAGACCCATTCTCGCGCAATATCTTTGGCTCCAGAACATTTATGTGAGGCATTATCTTCATGTTATACATCAAGAAATCAAAGCCCAGAGTTCATATAATTTGGAAGCACTTGGGCGTGGCCTTAAATTCAATTGACTTTATAGGCCATTTGCACCACACTAGGATGGAATCTGGGAAGGGGAATGTCATAGAAAAAGGCAAGATGTTGGAATGTATGTGGCATTTGGATCAAACAATAAATATTCTGCTTTGGTTTTAGTAGATGTTTATAATGGGAAACAAAACAAAACAAAAAACTTTGGAGAGGTAGGTTGCAGCCAGATTGTGAGGGCTTTGAACACCAACCTTGTAAGTTTGGACTTCGTTCTGTGTACAATGGAAGTTTTGAGCAGGCATGCCACCGGTAAGAATTTAATATAATTAATTGTGAGAAGGGTGGGGATTGGATGTAGGAATACAAGAACAGAAGTAAGTGACCTTTTACCTATTAATTGCCTGATTAGTTAACCCTGCAAGAGTCTACTTATAATAACATTTCCTTTTCACCTTTACTGTGTTACTCCTCTCTGCCTGAGTCTCAGTGATGAGAGCTTCCTCCTTGAAGGAGAGAAGGGAGAGCAGAAAAGGGAGAGGAGGGAAGAGTATAACAGTATCAGTTAAGAATAAGTGTGACTGGGTGATAGAATGCCTCTAAACAGTGGCTTACCCAGACTAGAAGTTTATTTCTCCCTCAAATAGAAAGCCCAGAAATGGTCCATGAAGAGGGGGTCATGGTCTACTATGCTGCTTCCTCAGCATGAGGCTGCTGCCTCCTGAACTGAGCTGGTTGCTCAAGCTCCAGTTGTCAAGTCCCCCTTCCAGCCAGAAAGAAGGATGAAGGGAAGCAGAAGGACATGACCTTTCTCCTTAAGGACACCTACCTGAGGGCCCACTTAACACTTCCTCTTGTTTCCTATTAGCTAAAGCCTAATCACGTGACTGAGGAGGGAAGCTAGGAAATGTAGTCTGTAATGCAGGCAGCCATGCACCCCGCTGAAAATTAGGAGTGCCATTTCTAAGGAAGAAGGGGAAGAAGGATTTGGGGGATGATATGTCAGTTTGTTTAAGGCAGCCATAAGAAAGTACCACAGACTGGGTGGCTTAAAAAATAGAAATTTGTTTCCTCACAGTTCTGGAGGCTGGAAGGCCAAGGCCAAGGTGCCAGTAGATTGGTTTCTCCTGAGGCATTGGCTTGCAGACACCTGCCGTCTCATGGCTTTGTCCTCACGCAGTCATCTCTGTGCACGCTCACCCCTAGTGTCTCTTCCTCTTAGAAGGATGCCAGTTATATGGGATTAGGACTTCACACTAACAGCCTCATTTTTAATTTAATCATGTACTTAAAGAACTGATCCCCAAATTTGGTTACATTCTGAGGTCCTGGGGATTAAGGCTTCAACAAACAAATTTGTGGGACTAGGCATGGATAACAGTTGAGTCCATAAGGGATGACCCATTGTCTGTGGTATGACATTTAGGGACAGGTCAGGCTTTTCAGACAGAGAGTGAGGGGGGGAATTGGTGCGGGGGGCTTCAGTGATGCCTAGAAACCTCTTCTATATGCAGGCTGTCTCTGGTTATGGTTGAGTACTTGCTGGCAGTGTTGGGAAGCATTGGTAGTGCCTTCTAAGGGCTGTTTGGGAGGATCTGTTCTATGCCCCTCCCTAGCTTCTAGTGGTTTGCTGGCAATCTTTGGTGCTCCTTGCCTTGCACAGGCATCATCCTGATATCTACTTCCATCTCCATACAGTGTTCTCCCTGTGTATGTGTCTTTCTCCAAATTTTCCTTTTAATAAGGACACCACTCCTTATTGGGTTAGGGCCCACCCTAATGACCTCATTTTCACTTGATTACCTTTGTAAAGACTCTATCCAAATAAGATCACACATTGATGTACTGGGGCGTAGGACTCTAACACATCTTTTGTTTGTGGGAGGGGCACAATGCAAACCATACTAGGCTCTGCAAAAGTAGGAAAAGGGTCTTTTTCCATGTCTTGATTGGGGAATATGGATGAATCTGAGACCACCCCCACATACAGGAATGCCTGTGATGCTGTTGCAGTGCAGGACCCTAGACAGAGCTGCTCCATGCCAAAATGGACAGATTTGGAGTGGGCAGTGGGTACTTGAATCTCGTGCAGCACAGGCTCTTATTAAAGGAACAAAATCCATTCAGACTGGTTCAATTAAAAGTTGTGCAGTATCTATGTGTATGTGAGGAGGGGGTAGGTATATTTTAAGGATCAGGGGAAATAAAAAAGAAATCCAGGAAACATGAGAGGCAGGTGTCTAGAAGGGTCTGAACTGAGACCACCCTGGAAACCTCTGTCCCCCTTCTTGTGGCAACCCAGCTTCTCTTAACACATCAGCACTGTTCTCTTCTCTCTCCTCACCAACTCCTTCTAATTCCATCACTCATTCATAACTTTGATATTCTGATAACATCATAATAGTGGCCCCAACATGCCACCCACCCCAACTCTGCATGACTTTGCAATTCAAGTGTCTACTGAATCTTTTATCCATATTTATTTGTTCAAAGGTCTGAGAGAGGAGATCTGAATAGATGGACTCACATTTGCCAAGGTAATAATCAAGGAGGAGGGATAGAGAGCATTTTTCACTCATTAACTTGTTCAGTCATTTACTCATTCATTCTTCATTATTTCTTAAATATTTATTGGGGATTTCTTATGCTAGCAGGCCCTATGCTAGACAAGGAAATTACTAGAATTAGACCAATATGGTTCCTACAGTGTTGGAGCTTATAGTCTAGTGGGAGAGACAAAAAAAAAAAAAAAAAAAGGACTTTGTGGAAAAATCAATAAACATGTAATTACATTATATGTGCCAGTGTAAGAAAAGAGTTTGTTCTGTGAATAAGAATATTGGAGAGAAGGGTCTGAGAAGGCCTCTGAGGAGCAATGGAGGAAAGAATTCCAAAGGAAACACTTGGAGAGATCTTAGTACATGTATCTTTGCTATGGAGGCCAACTATATCTTGGACTGGTCCCTAGAAATTAGTCTGGTGCAACAACAACAACAACAACAACAACAACAACAACAACAACAAAAACATGTATTGGAAATCTGATTCCATCCTAGCATCAATTCTTAGGTGCCTGGCTTTCCACTGTCTAAAGCATCAGCAATTTGGGATTGTTCAGAAGTGCCTGCTCTTTGAGTCCACTAAAGAGATGGTCCTAATCCCTAGGCTTGTGAGAGCTTCATCAGTTAGTGGCTATCTTGTTCCCAATCATAATGTTTGTATTTGAATGAACCTTAACAGACTGTGTTTACTAAGCTCTGCTTCTTCCTGAGATCAACATCCTTATATTGCTGTTGTATGTTGAGGCAGGCAATGTAGTCACCATAATATTATAATTTCTGGATCTTTGGACTTTTGTTTGTTTGTTTGCTTGTTTTTTAAAGCTTACAGGTCTTTAATAGTCAATTACACATGGGTGCCACAGTCTGTGTTCTGTAGCAAATGTTCTGCAAATGCGAAATGATAATGCTCATCACCATCCAAATCCAGAGGAATCTGGGTAGAGACACTACAAAGGTTCTCTTTAATAGGCACTTTCTCCCATATTCCTACTTCATTTAATTGATGTGAGTTAAAACACAGTAAGGCTGAGTTTGTAAGCCTCTTAAGTCTTACTTGGTTTTTAGTTCTCTTTGGAGAAAGTCATCTCCTGTGACCTCAACAGGACACTGTCAGCTTCTGCACTAGTTTAAAGCTACAGTCATAGAAGCTGGGGTTGGAAGGGGATATGACTTCATTTCTCACTTTTCCAGACCCCTCTCTAGACATTACTCCAGGGCACTTAGAGTTTTCCTGACAACACATGATCCCTTGAATCCAAGCCTAAACTAAGATGGTAGAAGGAGACAGGTAGACACTGTGACTTGCATAGATGCAAGATTCAACACAGATTCTGAATAGAACAGATGTTGAGCAGTCATTTGTTGGACTGGATTGAGTGGTGGCAATGCCAGGGCTGAGACACCATGATCAGCATGTTGGGTTTTGGCAGAGGGACATACATAGTGCCAGCTGAACCTAGAGGATTTTCCAAGGAAGTGGGAATTTGCTGCTTGCCTCACTAGTTGTGTCAGTAGAGAGTTGTCTCAGGAAAGAATGTTCTGGGTAGAATCAACAGTCAATGCAAAGGTCATGAAGAGGGTACCTCTTTGATGTGTGGGAGGTCCCTGTGGCTGGAGGAGAATAAGCAAGAGGCAGAGAGTAGGAAATGAATTCTCTGACGGGAGGTTGTATTGAGTAGTGCCTGGCACATGTTGCAATGACTTCAGCTTTTACTCTAAATGGAAGGAGGTGGGACACTGTAGGGGTTTCAGTAGAATTGCAGAATGTTCTGAGTTGTTTGAAAAGGATTATTCTAGATGCTTTATGATGGAGAGAGGGGAATTAAATGAGGAATCAGGAAGGCCAGTCCAGCAACTACTACAATAACCCAGGCAAGAGATGGTGGTGGCCCACACCAGGGAGGCAGCAGTGGAGGAGGTGAGATTCGCTTAGATTCTGGATGTGTGTGTTGTAGGTGGAGAAAATGGGATTTTCCTCATAGATTGGAATTAGGTATGAGAGAAAGAGAGGAATCAGGAGTGACTCCAAGGTTTTTGGTATGAGCAGCAGGGAGAATGGAATTGCATACAAGACTTCCT
Organism: Lynx canadensis; assembly: GCF_007474595.2. Lineage (NCBI taxonomy): Eukaryota > Metazoa > Chordata > Mammalia > Carnivora > Felidae > Lynx > Lynx canadensis. The sequence goes on along the minus strand of NC_044303.2, from coordinate 179,756,537 downwards.
TACTTAAACTGTTGATCTGAGTTATCCACAGTGTCATAAATACTAACATTGCTCACCTTTTTTCAACATGGTACATTTACAGAGCACTTGTGCTACCACATTTAACCACCCTGTGAGATGGGTACTTTTATCATCCTTTCACAGATAAGGAAATGGAGGAGCAGAGACCTTCAGGGTCTCACTGAAATGCAAACTCTTTCAGGCAGTTTCCTTACACTTCATTCCTGGAGGAGCCTCTTCTGTTTTACTGAAGTACTCAGTTTTCACCTTTTAGTTATGTAACAAACTACATGTCACTTCGCCCGCTGGATAGCATATTGTCTGAGGACAGAGCTTTGTTTTGGGGTCAACTTTGAGTCCATCCAGCTATAAGGCACTAGCAAGAACATGCTACATAAGAGAAAGTAATTGTTATTGTAACATGGGACCCCTTAGGAATCCAGTGGACGCTATAAACTTCCTTCTTGCAAATCTGTACGTGTGCCGTTTTGCATTACAATTTCATCACGGCCCGTCCATGAAAGTGAGTTAAGTAAGAGCCCGGTAAAAGTACTCAGTAACTGTTTAGTAAACCAATACAATAGACACAGCTAAGGCATTCTGCCCAAGGTATAAATTTTTGGTTTTGGGAGCTGTGAAGGACAAGAAGCTGTTTTTATTGGGGAGCTGTTTTTATTGCCTATTCATATCAATTAAATTCAGTAAGCCTGTGTTAAGTGATGGTCCTAAATTGGGTATTATGCTAAGTGATGGTCCTGAGCTGGTTTTGATAAAATCACAGTCTCTGCCCTCAGGAAACTTACAATTCAGTAGTAATCTCTCTTTCTTCTTTTTGTTCAAGGCAACAAACAACACCATTATTAGTACTACTGTCTCCATTTCACAGGTTGGGCACAGGTGCACCTTTTGCTTCATGCTACCATAGCTCTTCCATCACCTTCATCATATTTCATTGCAGGTTCATGTTGAATTATTTGGCTCTTCCCTAGAATGTAAACTCCATGATAGCAAGACAATGACTCTTGCTCTTCTCTGGCACAGAGCAGGTGCTCAATTAGTAATTGTTAATTGGATGGATGGGTGGGTGGGTGGGTGGATGGATGAGCAGGTGGGTAGATAAGTGGGTAGATGAATGAGCGGTAGGGGTGGGGAGGTGATGGGTTATGGGTGGCTTTTCACTATCTGGTGGTCTCATAAGATTCAGATGGACTGAGTTGCCCCGTCTTGCCTTCACCTCCTCAACCCTAACCCTTTCCTGTCAGGAGGCTGGGTTCTATGAGAGCAGTACAGCAATGAATGGAGTATTCTTGAACTCTTCCTCAAACATATGGACCCCTGTAGTTGGCCACTGTCCCCAAACTCAAATAGAGTCACCCTGGGATTTTATTCACATGGTCCAGCTGTCCCTCATTGGGACTATGTCCACATCACACCAAGCCTCCCCCCCTTCCTCCCTGCCCTTACCACCTTTATTCTCCACCCACCTCCTCAGGGGTTCTCACTCTATTTCTCCCCCTCGCCCTCCCTCTGTGCCTCCCTCTCCTTCCAGTCTCACTTCCTTCATGGGGCCTCTCTTGATCTCTCTCCTCTGAGACTCTACAGCTGCTGTGGTCCACAGCTTAGTCTTTTATTTTTAAGAGTTTCTTGTTTTTTCTGGGTTAATTTTGTCTCTTCAATTAGATTTTACAAAAGCTCCAGGACAGCAGGAACTATCCCCTCTCATCTCAGTTTTCTAACTTGCAGGATCCAGCAGAGTGTCAGATACTCCCTTCCCTGGAAGTGAGGGGCTGAAGAAATCAGCCCTTGGTTTCATCATAAAGCCATTCTTCCAATTCTAGTGTGTGAGTGTGTTAATATAGGAGAGAGTGTGTGTGAGTGTGTGTGTGCACCTACAGCAGCCCTGGAAAGGAGAGTGAATCCCATAATGATGTTTTAGAGTAGTGCTTAACAACTTTGACACTATTGACATTGGGACCAGATTCTTCTTTGTTATGGGGCTGTTCTGTGCACTGTAGGATGTTTAGCAGCATCCCTGACCTCTATCAGCTAGATGCTGAAGCTCCTTCACTTCATCCTCTTACCCCTCCAGACTGTGACAACTGAAAATATCTCCAGACATTGACAAATGTTCCATTGGGGGCAAAAATGTCCCTAGTTGAGAATCTCTGTCCTTAGTTAGAGAACTCATGGGAATCCCACCTTTCTCTTGTCAGCTGAGCATGTCCCTTTGGCTTACTAAAAATGGAGTACAGGGGCTCTGGGTGGCTCAGTCGGTTAAGCGTCCGACTTTGGCTCAGGTCATGATCTCGCAGTTTATGAGTTCGAGCTCCACATCAGGCTCTGTGCTGACATCTTGGAGCCTGGAAGCTGCTTTGCATTCTGTGTCTCCCTCTCTCTTTGCCCCTCCCCTGCTCATGCTCTGTCTCTCTTTGTCTCTCAAAAATAAATAAATGTTAAAAAAAATTTTTTTTTTTAAATGGAGTACAGTGATAGGCACTTTGGCTTCTTCCTGGCTGTGTCATCCTGGACTATTCACTTGATCTTACACTACCTCAGTCTTCTCATCTGTAAAATGGAGATGACAATGATTGTACCCAAGAATTATGGTGAGGATTAAGTAGGTGACTATGGATAAAGCCCTTGGAATAGTGTTTAGTGCACAGAAAAGCTCAGTGGAGGTTGTAATTCCTCTGTCTTCTCCTGGTCAGTGGAGGAATACTTCCTCCTTGGTTACCTCTGGCTGTGATTCTCAAACCTTATTCAATACCATCACTGGATGTGAGCTCTGGCCTTGCTGCTGGAAGCTTCTGCTGGGTCATGGCAGTTGCCCTCCCTGATGCAACATCAGGATGTTGCCTTGGTGCTGAGCCTGTCAACACCTTGCCCAGAGACTTCAGGCAAAATGCTTGTGCATTTACAATGAGTGTGTTTCACGTGAATTCAAAGTGGGCCTGCCAGTAGGTGAGTACTCCCCTAGGTTAGAGACCCTCCAAAGTCCAGCTCAGGGACTAGAGAAGTGAACTCAAGGCAATTGTATTATTTTTCTCCATTATTGTTTTTGCTCCTCTTATGTATCTACTTTTCCAAACTCTATTATTAACACTTGGTATTTGCTGAAGCTTTTACTTTCAAACATGTCAGCAAAGAGCAGGGCCCCAGGTGAAGTATAAGTCCACCCTAAAGATCACAGAGCACTTGGCTGCAATCAAATTGGCAGCTAAGCTGAATCAGCATCTCCTGAAGTAATCTTAAGAAATTCATGAAAGAGTTTAACCAGAAGAAGGGGCATACCTGCCCTTCATGTTCGCATCCCTTCAGTTCAACAAGTATTTATTAAAGCTCTGTAAATATTGATTGAATTCTACTGTGGGAACAACACTGGGAATTCAGTGGTCAAAAGGCAGACTCAATCTTCACCCTCACCGAGGCTGGAGAAAACAGGAAATGAACAAGTCTAGTGTATACTGTGTGTGTATATATATACATATATGTAAATATATACCTACACACACACACACACACACACACACACACACACTAAATTGTAACATCAGAAATAGGCTGGTAAGGGAAGGAAGAACTTTGGACTCTGATCTGGGCTTGAATCCACTTTTTACCACTTTCTAGCTGTGTGGTCATGGGCAAGTTCCTTAATCTCTGAGCTTCTCACATGTTACATGAAGGTAATAGCTTGGAGGATTACTGTGAAGATTAAATGCAGTGATACTAGTAGAATGCCAGGGATTTTATCTGTCTTATCTGTCACTATAACCCCAGGACTCAGAACAGTACCTAGCCCACAGTAGGTGCTCAGATGAATATCTTTGCAAAAATCATATATGCTTGGTAGATAATATATGCCCAATAAGTGTTTACCTTTTTTTGGTGGGCAAGCAGTGTGTGCAGTGGTTAGAAAGCAGACTTCTGGATCAGTCAATTGACCTATCTAAGTTATGAGGTGGATAAGTTATTTACCCTCTTTGTGTCTCAGTTTCCTCATCTATAAATCCAAGAGAAACATGTACTTACCTCCCAACATTGCACAAACTACAGCGACCCCACCCTTGTTGTTTCTGTGCACTGCATGCTATAACAATGGTGTTTACTTTTTATTTCTCTCAATTTGGGTTCCTGATGAACTGTGTATCTCAATATGTTTAAGTGGAATTGGTGGCTAATCAATGGGTTCTATTTCTAGGGTTGTTGAAAGTCTCACCTGTCTCAAAGTAGCTGTTTCCACTGGCTTGCCAACCCACATTTCCAGTATGAGAGTCCTCATTGAGTTTAATGAGCCCAGATGACCTTGGTACTTTAAACATCCCTTTGATCCTCAGCTATAAGTATTTTGGTTTGAGCCGGCTTGTCAGTAACCAACTGCTGCCTTGGTTCTTGGGTATAGTACTTTGATGGAGGAAGAAGTCAAATCCTCCATGCAGATGTGTCCGTATTCTCCAGTGTCTGGAGACCTTATGTGAAAGGGGAAGCTAGAATGGGTGTCTCTGGGAATCCTGCCACCCACCACTTTTCCATCTTCCTTGGGTGGGCATGGCTAGGGTGGGGCAGGCTATGATTTTAGTGGCTTTACTTATTTTTTGTCCTATATCTTGCTCATGTTTTTCTGCCCCTTTCATCCCTCATTCAAAAGTTGACAGTGGTTAGGCCTACAGGGAATAGGGAAAAAGGTGATCTGTTTCTACACTGGTCAGAAATAACTCAAATGAGGATCATAGATAAGCAATCAAACTTTAGCAAACAGTAGCATTCTTGTTCAAAGTTTCCTGTTAGTCATTTAGAAAATTTAACAGAATAGGGTATTGGTATGCAAAGCCACTTCCTTGTCAGTAATGTCTGATTTTCCCCAAATGGAGCCTTGAGAATAGAGGCCCTTATGCAAACGCAGAAATACATTTTTAAATTAAACAGCAACATCAGTTACTTTCATTTTCATACAATGTGAGTCTTTGGAATGAATACAGACCTTCATGTTGAATACCATGTTTCAAGATCTATCCAAGACATTTTCTTAAATTGATCGGTTGGAACCTTCTAATCTGATGAAGCTGGGCAGAGGGTGAGGAAGGGATTCCTAAGGAAAGATGGAGAGGAAATAGGGAACAAAACACAGTCTCACCCCACCCTCCTAATGTCTGACGGACAGACCTTATTTGCTAGTTCCCCAGAAGCCAACTTATTTTGTGGATGGGATTCTTCTGTTAGAAATCTCAGTTGCCTCCATGGCCCTGCCCAGGTCTGTGACAGACATGTTCTCAGCCGAATTTCTGGGGTTGGAGGGAGCAAGGAGTGGGAGGGTCTGAGTTAGAGCACCAGCAAGCTGGAGCAGGTCCAAATGTCAGCAGCCTGTGTGGGAACAGGGTTTGAAATCAGACCAAGTGTAAAGGCAACAGAGAAACATGCTATGTTTATGCAGGAGAAGAGATTCCTGAGTCCCCTGAGGGCCTTCTCAAGGTCTGGTTTTGAACAAAGGATTAATTTTATTCAATGTTGACCAACAGTGTCATTTGTTGCAAACTGCAGGGAGACAGATTTAAGGTGACCTAAAGAAGAGCTCTGAAGGAGTTCTTCTGAAAAGATTGTTTTAGGAGGTTTTATAATGCTAATAAAGAGAAAAATGATGACCATTTATTGAGGACTTACTATGGCCAGACACCAGTAAATCCTTTGTGTTTTAATGTCAGCTGAGCTTCCTAAGAACCCTGCAAATTAGGGACTATCATCTCCTCCATTCTACGATTGGGGAAAATGAGACTCAGGGGTGTGAAGCTGCTCCAGCAGCCTTCCGCTGGCCCTTACAGTGACTTTGGGTGGATTACAAAAATAATACCCCTCCCCTGCCCAGATCACAGGTTGCACACTAACCTCCAATGGGTCACCCCTTGCAGGGCAAAACCTGTATAATCACATGCTGTGGCTCTGGGTTTGAGGCCAGAGCCAATAAAGGGCAAAACGAGGCCCAGGAGCCACATCTACGTGACTCCAGATAGACTCTTGACTCCCAAGTTTTATCGTCTCTCAGGATCGAGATTTTCCATTACTATGAATACCTACAAACACTAGTTGGTCCCCATGGTGAAAGGGCTGATTTGTATAGGTGTTTGGACTAAATAGCCTCTAAGTTTCTTCCTTTTCCCCGTAGAGAATGTGGCAAGACTGAAGCGTGAAGCAGGGTCTGGTGAACACCTGAGTACCTGCCATCTAGGTTCTGTGGGGAGGAAACAGGTGCAGAGAATGAATAAGGCACAGGGCTGGGTTAGAGTCCTGGCTCTTACTACCAACAGGGTAAGGGGAGATTATGGGTGAGCCACTCAAACCCTCTGTACCTCATTTTCCTCATCTGTAAAATGAGGATAGTAGCTACCTCGTGTAGTAGTTATGAAGACAACACAAAAGGACAATTGAGAATATGCTTCTCTGGGACACAGTGAAACAATATTATAAATGCTTCTTTTTTATGTTTGAGGAGGAATCTGATCTAATTTCTTCTCCAAGGCTCCTTCACTGATATGATTACTGCTTTCACTCCATCCATAAGTTTTGTGAGGTTGTGTTTTCATTTTCATTTGTCTCAAAATATTTTCTAATTTTCCTTGTGAGTTCTTCTTTGATACCTTGTTGCTTAAGAGTATATTGTTTAGGGACACCTGGGTGGCTCAGTTGGTTGTACAGCCAACTCTTGATTTTGGTTCGGGTCATGATCTCACAGTCCTGAGACTGAGCCCTGAGTTGGGCTCTGCACTGAGCGAGGAGTCTGCCTGAGATTCTCTCTTCCTCTCCCTCTTCCCCTCTCCTGCTAGTGTGCATACATGTGCACTCTTTCTCTCTCTCTCTCTCAAAAAAGAGTATATTGTTTGATTTGCACATAGTTGTAAATTTTCCAGTTTTATTTCTCTTATTCATTTCTAGCTTCATTCCTCTGTCATTGGAAAAGATACTTTGTATAATTTCAGTGTTTGTAATGTATTGAGATGTGTTTTGTGGCCTAACTTATGGGCTATTCTAGAAAATGTTCCATATGCATTTGAGAAGAAAGTGCATTTTGCTGTTGCAGGATGGAGTATTTTGTATATGTCCTTTAGGTCTGGTTATTTACAGTATGGCTCACATATTCTATTTTCTTACTGACTTTATGCTTACATGTTCTGTACATTACTGATAGTGGGACATTGAAGTCTCTGGTTATTATTAGCCTCTGCCTAGTTCTCCTTTTAATTTTGTCAGTGTTTGCTTCATACATTTTGGTGCTGTTATTAGGGACATCTGTTTATAATTGCTATATCTTCTTGGTGTGTTGACCCTTTTGCCAATATATAATACTCTTCTTTGTCTCTTGAAACACTTTTGACTTAAAGTCTGTTTTGTCTGGTATTACCATACCCACTACAGTGTTTTTTGTTACTATGTGCAAGGAACATTTTTTCCCCATTCTTTTACTTTGAACCTAACATGTATTTTTGGATATAAAGTGAGTCTCTTGTAGATAACATACAACTGGATCATGGTGGGGGGTGTGTGTGTGTCTGTCTGTGTGTGTGTTTGGTTATTGTTTTATAATCTTTCTGGGGCGCCTGGGTGGCGCAGTCGGTTAAGCGTCCGACTTCAGCCAGGTCATGATCTCGCGGTCCGTGAGTTCGAGCCCCGCGTCGGGCTCTGGGCTGATGGCTCAGAGCCTGGAGCCTGTTTCCAATTCTGTGTCTCCCTCTCTCTCTGCCCCTCCCCCGTTCATGCTCTGTCTCTCTCTGTCCCAAAAATAAATAAACGTTGAAAAAAAAATATAATCTTTCTACCAATCTCTGCCTTTTGCCAAGACAGTTTTATTCATTTACATTTAATGTAAATACTCATAAGGAAAGTTTTACTTCCAACATTTTGCTATTTGTTTTCTATGTATCTTACATGTTTTTTTGTTCTTCAGTTCATTACTACCTTCTTTTGTGTTTAATTGATTTTTTCTAGTTTACTGATTTGATTCCTTTCTCATTTACTTTTCTCTGTGTTTTTTGCTTATTTTCTTAGAGGTTAACCTGGGGTTCACAATTAACATCTTACCATAATAAGAATATATTTTGAGTTAATACCAATTTAGCTTCAATAGTAGACAAAACCTCTGCTTCTGTACAAATCTTTCTCTCCCCTTTTGTTATTGTCACACATTACATTTTTATACATTGTGTATATGTGTATATTATAGATATTATAATTATATTATGTATTTGTCTTTCCAGTTGTCTATTAGTGATGGACCTCTGTTTCTGTTTATCTCTTCTTCTTTATATTTGAAGAATACTTTTTTGAGAGATAGAATTCTTGGTTGATTTTTTTTTTCCTTTTAGCACTTTAAATATGACATCCCACTGCCTTCTAGCCTCTGTGGTTTCTGAAGAGAAATCACTTATTAATTTTATTTAGGAGTCTTTGTACATGATGATTTGCTTCTCTCTTGATGTTTTTAAAATTCTCTGGGTTTTGTTTTTGGTTTTTTTTTTGTTTGTTTTTTTTTGGTTTTTGACAGTTTGACCATTATGTCTCAGTGTGGATATCTGTGTTTATTTTGCTCAGATAGCACTGACCTTTTTGGGTCTGTAGATTTATGTCTTCCATCAAATGAAAGTTTCTGGCCATTATTTTTTCAAATATGCTTTCTACTACTTTATCTCTCTTTCCTCTAATTATGGAATCTCCCATTGTATGAAGTTTGTGTGCTTGATAGTATCCCACAGGTCACTTAGGCACTGTTCATTTTTCTTCATTCTCTTTTCTTTCTACTTCTCAGGCTGGCTGATCTCAACTGACCTACTTTCAAGGTTATTGATTCTTTCTTCTGACTGCTCAAGTCTGCAATTGAGCCTCTCTAACATTTTTTATTGTATTTTTTAGCTACAGAATTTCTATTTTATTAGTTTGTCATTTCTGTCTATTTAGTAATATTCTCTATATTATGCGACATTATTCTTTTGGTTTTACTTAGTTATTTGCCCATAGTTTTCTTTAGCTACTTGAGCATAAAGACAATTGATTTAAAGTCTTTTTCTTATAAATCCAATGTATATCGTTTGTGAGGAATTTCTATTAATTTCTTTTTTTTCTTCTGTGAATAGGCCATACTTTCTTGTTTGTTTGTTTGTTTGTTTGTTTACATGCCTCATAATTTTGTGTTGAAAATTGAATATCTTGAATATTATAATGTGCTAGCTCAGATGTCAGATTCTCTTCCTTGTCAGGGCTTGTTGTAGCTGCCTAATATAGGATATAATGGTTTGTTTGTTTAATGACTTTTCTAAAGTACTTTTGTGAAGACTGTATTATTTGTTGCAATATGGTCACTCAAATCTCCAAATGCCTGAAGTTGAAAGAAAAAAAAAATCTGCGGTTTGCAGCTGGACTCTGTATGTGTGTATTGGGGCATACTTTTAACACTTAACCAGGCCACTTGCAGCTCTGCCTTAGCCTGCCTGCATTTCCTGACAGCATGGTGCTTGAAGGTCAGTCAGAGTTGAGAGTTTACGGCCTTCTCCATCCTTTATTAGCATGTCCAACCATGTGCATAGCCTTCCAGATCCCCTGGTATATGTGGGTATTGTTCATTCCATATTTATCCATATTGTAGTAACTGTAACTACTTTATTCCTTTCTGTGGCTAAATAATATTCCATTGTATGGATAGACTCTTGTTTATACACATGCCAGTGGGTGGAAGGCAGAAGAGTGTTAGTTAAGCAGGGGAGTGATATAATCCCATTGCACTGACTATTGCTCTGGCTAATGTGTGGCGATTGGATGGAGGGAGGCAGAGTAAATGTGGAAAGGCCCATGAAAAGGCCATTGTTCTGTCTCTCTAATCCCAGTGGTCTCCAAACCAAACAGAAGCTCATTGCTGATGAATCATGTGACCAAACAGGGCAGATAATAGATTGAGCTAAATGAGAGGAATCCTGAGTCCTCCTGGTAGTCTTACCATTGACTTAATTTACTTCTACTCCCCTCATTCCTCCAAAGCATAAATAATAAACAATAATAAAGGACAAGCTCATAGCTCTAATCCTTTGGGGAGCCCACACACAGGTCGAAACAAACAACTACAGTTTCTTAGAACAAGGTCCTCTCTGCTCCGTCTGGCTCTAGAAACCCACACAAAGGACACAGAATACCATTTTCAAGACCATCACTGAGGTGGGGAGTAAGGGTAAGTTAAAATGCCAGAAAGCTTTACCAGGTTTCAGTTGCCTTTTTCTTGATTAAGCATTTTCTTGGTGTAAACTTTTGACTATTTTCTAGGGTTCTGATACAGTTGATTCTGACAGCTTTTGTCAGATTTCTCATTACTTCTTTGGAGGGACAGGCACGTGGAGTTCCTTACTCTGCCATTTTTGCTGAAGTCACCTGAAGAAGTAGTTTTTGAATACATTTTGTTTTGTTGACATATGAGGAAACTGAGGACCAGTGGGAGAGGGAGTAAATTGAGTTGCAACAGTTGCTACCCCATGGATGAATCTTGAGGACACTGCTGAGTGAAAGAAGCCAGTCACAAAAGACCATGTATTATATGATTCTATTTGTATGCAGTGCCCAGAATAAACATATCTGTAGAGACAGAAAGTAGATTAGTAGCCACTTGGGGCTGGGGTAACTTTCCGAGGTGATGAGATTGTTCTAGAATTAATCACGGTGATGCCTGCACAACTCTGTGAATAAATTGCTGAATTATATACCTCATATGGGCAAATTGTATCCCAATAAATCTATTCCCAAATAAATAAATAAAATCCCTCCAGCTTCTCATTCTCTTGGAGTAAAGCTTAAACTCATCACAAGTCTGTGCGAGACCTGGTCCCTACTTCTTCAGCCTCATCTTGTATCACCTTTTCCTCTCGTATCTTACTCCATCCACCGAGGTTTCTTTTGATGTTGTCTGAATATGCCAAGTGCCTTCCTTCCTCAGGACCTTTGCACATGCTGTTCCCTCTTCCTGAAATGCCCCTCCCTTAGTGTCCCCACAGCTGAACAGCTCAATTACTTTGTGTATCAGCTCAGAGAGGCCTTTCCTAAATACCCCAACAAAATGTGATGTGCCCTATAACTCTATACCAGGCTCTATTGTTTCTCTTTCACATGTATCATCTTTTGTAAACTTATATTTATTTCTGTGTTCACCAATAAAGTGAGATCAGTGCCTAGCATGTGCCTGGCACATCATAGCCACTTACTGAATATTCGCTGCATGAATGAATGATGACAACATTCTAGGATCATACTGTTCAGTCTCCTGAGAGACTTTCTTTAAATCAAACTACATGCATTGTGTCTTTTTCTGTTCTTGAAGACCTACTAAGCTGGTGGTTCCATTTTTAGCCTTTGGAAAGTAGGCTGCAACCCTAACATGGATTAACAATGTGGCCTGGTCTTCACTTAACAAGTGACGCTGAGCACGGCCTACGCACTGCAATGATATGGCATGAGGTCGTGTTCCAAGGGGTTAACGGAGGTTCTGACGGTACAGAGGGGACTCTGGCTACTTCACAGCCAACTACTGCCCCCAGGCACTGATAATGGAAATTGGGAGACAGCACATCCTTGGATGTCAGGCTGTTGTCACCAGGAGGGAGTAATTGGGGAGCAGCAAGTACCTCATCATGGTGGTTGAGAATATGGAAGTTAGATACTGATTTTCCTGTCAGTTCCTGGCCTGATGATTTTCACCAGATTATTTAACTTTTCAGCACCTCTGTTTTCCATCTGCAAAATGGGATCACAGTTTATACCTCACAGGGTTGCTGTGAGAAGGGAATGAGAAGATGTGCAGAGCACATGCCTGGTGCACTGTGAGAGGTCAACCTATGGTAGATGATATGAACAGCGTTCTTGTCATGCAGACTGGAGTGCAGAACCTGTGCTGGGAGAGGTCAGGTTTGGTCAGTGAGTGAGGGCCTTTAGCAGCCAGGCTGGGGCTGCATTCAGTCCTGTGGTAGGCAGTGGGTTCTGCATTAGTCTTGTTAGCCCATGTCGTCTGCATGGTGTTGGGTAAACTCAAGGCAGGGAAAACAGGGAGGAGCAGTGATTATCAGTATCCAGAAGTCTGACCAGGCTGCCCCTCTCTTCTGTTTCACAGCCATATACAACTTCCAAGGGAGTGGAGCCCTCCAGCTCTCCCTGCAGATTGGTGATGTGGTGCGAATACAGGAGACCTGCGGAGGTGAGTCACTGGCTCAGGTGATCCAGGGACGCCAGGACCCCTAGCTGATGGTGTTGGGACGCCTGCAGCATATACCCAGCACCTCCAGCCCTCTCTTGGAACCTGGAGCTGTGTGTGGTCTGTTATGAATTTTGATAATATTAGTAATTTGAATGTACTGAAAATAATGCTTTGTTATTTTAGGAATTTATGCTTAGTAGCAAAGGCCTGACTGTGTGGTTTGATGTTTGTTGTGCTGTCTATTTGCCATAGCCATGAGGCTCTTAGGGCCTATGACACCCACCTTCTTTCTTAGTATCAATACTAATAAGGTTATAAAGGGAAATCAGCACTATTAGGGGTTTGAAGGGCTTAGGAAATTATACCCTTGATTCCAGGAGAACTGATATGCACAACTGTGTGGTATAGGCACTGTGCCTGGTCCAGGGAGCAGTGCTCACACCCTGCACTGAGCTGGGGGCCCTGTCTTGGGCAAAGTGGCATCTCTTTCTTCCCACAGAGGTGCCATTCTCTTGTGAAGCCAAGCGTGTATTGGGCTGTGTTTACCCATGGTGGTGCTGGTGGTCGTAGGGGTACTCTTTAAAACTTGCACAAAAGCTAATGGCCTTGGACCCATGAGTTAGGCCATTATGAATCAATATATCACCTATGTCACTGATAAAATTGATATTGGGAGTGTGGCTTGGGTGTAATACTAAAGAAACTTGCCAATGTGTCGGCCACTCTGAGCCAGACTCTCCCAGTCGTCACTGGCAGAGCAAGACCTCCACAGTTCTCCACTTCCCTGGGCCTGCAACTAATCTGACTGTGTGGATAGCATATGTCCTTCCTGTAGCTGGGCAGAGGAAGAAGAAAGAAGAGGTGAGTGGACTGAGCACCCAGGCCCATCCCTCCCTCCCAGCTAATCCCTCAGGTGATGCTCTCCTGTGCTGTGATGGGAGTGAGGGGTGGGCAGGAAACGGGTATGCTACTGTGAAGGAGAGCCCCTCCAGGGGAAACAGCCAGCCAGAAGAACAGAGGTGCCTATAGAACTAGCCATCGTTGGATGCTTACCACGTACTGGAGGCACTATGCTAAAGTGCTGACATGCTAGTCAGCTGACATGCTAGTCAGTGCTGACATGCTAGTGTGCACAATGCTGACATGCTAGTCTAGTTACTCCTCACAGCCACCCACAGGACAAGTCTTATCTCCAGTGCCAGATTAGCTGTATGTAACTTCCAAGGCTGTTCTGCAGATTGGCACACAAGCATACACAGCACACTCACAGATACGCGTACACACACATACAAACATGCACACAAGCATACACACACACACACACACACACACACACACACACGCAAACCAAAAAGCAAACAAGCAGAAAAGCTTTTGTGAGGAGGAAAGAATTTGATATTTGATATTTCAAAACAGCTTTAGCCGGGTCATCAAGGGAGAAATGAGAACTTTGTTCACCTTCCTTACATTTGTCTTATCCTTTAGTGTTATTGTTATTTTGGGTTGTATGTGAGGTGAAACGAAGCACTTTTTAGAGTCCAGGCCTCTGAAAATCCCAGTCTGGCCCTGTTAAAACCTTTTACACACAGAGTGAATGGGACAGGGGCAGGAAGGAGAGTATATGGTTCCAACCCCCCTGCCCCCTTCCACACTGCAACCCATCTTTCACAAATCTGGTTCTACCCAGTGGCAGATAAGCAAACTGTAAGTATTCAGCAAGGTCAAAGAATGAAAATATAAACAGATGACAACTCTCCTCACTGTGTCTCCCATGCTGCTGAATGCTAATCCTGAGAAACAGGCGTGAGGCCTCACGTCTGCAAGTCAGGAAACAAGACTCAGGGAAGAGAAATGACTCGCTGAGGGTCACACAGGGAGTGTGGCTGTTTCCCTCCCCATGTGTATAAGCCCACAGCCTTTCTTTCACTCCATAGCTACCAAGACAGTGAAAAAAACTGGTAATTATTTGCCGTGTCCCACATTTTGAGATTCAGACAAGTATTTTCCGTTTCGTTTTCCTGGAGAAAGAGCTTGAGGCCAGTAAACTGACCACACGGGTAGCACACAGTCAGAGCCTTTCATTCCCTTGCCTGGCCTGGTCCCGACCTTCGGAAAGGTCACACTTGATGACTCAAGCCACCTTTATTTGTCTTTGGGATTAGTGTCCTTGTTGCTAACCTCTTTGGTTCTGGTTTTCCTCTTTTAATTCTATTTTATTAGTTTTATTTTAATGTATCCTGGCAAGAAGCAGCCACATTGCCTTTCTGGAAAGAGCTAGGCATATTGATTTAGCGAGTGATTGCCAGTTCATGAGTACTTTGAAAATGTATATTCAATGTTCAGAAGTCTGCTAAAATGATTCTATTTATCTGAAGCATTGGTATACAAATTATCAAGACTCATCATGCATGCATCCATATCCATAGGGAGTTTTCAAACTGGAATTTATGGGATTTTAAGGTTTCCCTGAGGACCTTGGACAGCTAAAGGCTCTGCGATCAGGTCCGGTGTTGTCTGCTTTGCAGATGCGAAGTTCTGCCTATGATTCTGATTGAAAACCTGTTTCTGGCAAACATAAAAAGGTGAAAACCACAGTGTCAGTCAAAAATTAGTCAAGGTGATGTAATAAAAAGACCTGGGGGGTGTGCTCATGAGACCCTCTTATAGAAACCTAATTGAAAAATAAAATCCAGCCAATTGAGACCTGAATCAAAATTTCATAATACAGGAAGTAAAAGGCTGTGATAAAAGGAAATAGTGGTGAGCACTGAGTCTAAACGAATGAATTTATAGAGATTGATATTAAAAGTCACAATATTTATGACTACCAAAAATAATGTTAATGTTAGGGAAATGGACAATGTAAAGAAAAAAAAAACACAGCACATAAAATTGAGCAGTGAGGGGTAGAAGGGAATAGATTAACTTTATGATATTATCCTAACAGAGAGTTGGTCAATATGAGAAATAAAACAGAACAATTACAAACTTTTAACCACACCAATCTTTTAATGCATTTCATAACTATTTTTAAGGAGTTTTCAGGATTTTTTTTTTTGTGTAAAGAAGAGAAATTTATTTATTTAATTTTATTTTTAAGTTTTTATTCAAATTCCAGTTAGTTAACATACAGAATAATATTAGTTTCAGGTGTACAATACAGTGATTCAGTACTTTCGTACATCACCCAGTGCTCATCACAAGTGCCCTCCTTAATCCCCACTACCTATTTCACCCATCCCCCTACTCACCTCCCCTCTGGTAACCATCAGTTTGTTCTCTATAGTTAAGAGTCTGTTTCTTGGTTTGCTGCCCTCCCTCTTTTTTCCCCTTTGCTCATTTGTTTTGTTTCTTAAATTCCACACATGAGTGAAATCATATGGTATTTGTCTTTGACTGACTTATTTCGTAGCAAAATACTCTCTAGCTCCATCCGTGTTGCTGCAAGTAGCAGGATTTCATTCTTTGTTATGGCTGAGTAATCTTCCATTGTATGTGTATGCCACATCTTCTTTATCCATTTATGAGTCAATGAATACTGAGCTATTTCCATAATTTGGCTATTGAAGATAATGCTGCTATAAACTTTGGGGTGCATGTATCCCTTTGAATCAGTATTTTCGTATTCTTTGGATAAATACCTAGTAGTACAATTGCTGGTTCATACGGTAGTTCTATTTTTAACTATTTGAGGAGCCTCCATACTATTTTCCAGAGTGGCTGCACCAGTTTGTATTCCCACCAACAGTGCAAGAGGATTCCCCTAAGAAGAAACATTTAATCAAAGTTTCAGCATTTCCTTCAATTTCACTCCATTTCTTTTTCTTTTATTAAATACAAATAAATAAGATTAAGTTTGGTATTTGAGATTTTTATTTGCATAAATCTTTACTATATGCTAATTTTTACGAGAATTTTTGGAAATGATATTTTATCTATTTATCCATCTGTTATTCTGTGTATATAAATATAAATGAGAAGTTGACTAAAATGATGTTAATAGTATTTTTCTTTTTATGGGTAATGGGATTCGGGATGATTCTTTTAGCTTCTATATTTATACTTTCCTGCTTACTTTAAATTCTTTGTAACAGCCCATATCTATTTTAGACAAAAAAGATAATATAGTCTTTAAGATGTGAAGCACCCATCTCCAGATATTAGTAATGATTAATTCTAGGTGGTAGGAATGTGAGTGGTTGTTAGTTTATTTTTTGTACTTTTCGATGGTTTTTAAATCCTCCCCCCAAACAAACAAACAAACAAAAAAGGAGTGGAAAGATCATGAGCTTTTGAATCAGAAAGTTATTCTCTGCTCCACTACCCACTAGTTGAATGGTCTGGGGAAGGTGGGCTTCAGTTTTCTTACCTGTGAAATGGGTTACCATTGTCTGTTCTTAAGGTTGTTATGAGGATAACATGACAGAAAGTAGAGAAGCTGTCTAGCACCATGCTAGACTCTATGTTAGAACACTCTTAGGTGTTTTGTGTTGATTAATTCCATCCTTCCTCCCATTATACACAGCCACATGGAGACCGGGAGGTATATCTGTCTACAGTATAGCCCAGAGAATCTGGAAGCTGGCTCTCTGATTGCCTGGAGTAGGTGAGGCTAGCCCTTCCTTGCCTATACTAAATTTAATATTTTGTTCTGTTGAAAATTCAGACAGTTCAGAAGGGTACCCATTGTTGCTAAGCCTTAGATATCCTAATGCTTATTTTTTGGTCCATAGTATATCTCTCAGGCTGCCCTTTTTACCCAGAGGTAGCATAAATATTCTATGTTCTGATTCTATGTTCTGGGTAAAAAACACATAAATACATATGTTTATTGAGCAGTCAGAAGTCCTTATGGGAGGATAAACATAAAAAAAAAATCAGTGTTATTTTTCCTCATTCACTTCCTTCAGTCATATTTGGTTGACATCTTTCCTGATATTTAATGACATTTCAAAAGAAGATTTCAATCTTATATCCAGTTTAATGCCTCCCCTCCTTCTCCAGCTTAAGCAAGGCTGGGGGTGGGAGGGAGTTTGGCATGCTTTCTTTCCAAATCTCTGTCTTCCTTGATCAAATAAGCCCAAAGATCAGCCAGTCCCCTGCATGAATAGTCATGTAGCTGGGGTATGAGATGCCAAATGTCCCTAGCTGTGAATCTGCTGGACTCTACCCCTCATGCCTGTCTGGCTTGTGGGTGGAGAAGCTATACCAAGCGCTCTGAAGGCAGTGACTACCACCTCCAAAGACCCCTGTGTCTCTCTGTCTGTCTCTCTTTCTTTTCTGATGACATACACTATGGTGGGGGATGGTCTTGGGGAGGAATCCTGCTTGTTTAGACTCTTCTTTCTAAGCCCCTCAGAGGGACTAAATGCTCCCCCTTGAATTATTTGCTTTCTTTCTGGAACAACAGGTCAAGTCTCATTCCATCTACTGATAAATACGCTTGTCTGGGTCATGGGGGCGCACTCTTAGTGGGAAGAGAATGAGATTTCTGTACAGTGGTTCCCAAGGAACTTTTGAATTTTGTTCACCAGTAAAATGGAACAAAGGGAAGGTATGAAGGAGGAGGCCAACATAGTTTCTTTTGCTTTTTAAGGTAAGGCATAGCTTTGGTTGTTTCCTAGAAATGGGACCACACTGTGCATCCCACTCTGAGATTTGCTTTTCTCACTTAAAAATATTTGGAGCTCTTTCTAAGTTGGCATGTGTGCATTACCTCGTTCTTGTTGGGCTGCCAAGAGGTTTGCAAAGAGAATTTTGAATCTACCACTCGCAGAGTAGGGTGGACCCGGAGCCATGTAGCAGCTTCTGTACTAACAACTCCACTGAGAGTGATCAAAGTTCTTTACTCTTAGGGTAAGAGAGGGTCTTGATGAACATTTGACAGGGCATCCTTTTAAAGTGCTACTCTGCAGGGAGATGTCCCTTTGTTTGGGTCTGCTTTAGAGACAGGTCCTGTGAAAGTGAACTTCTCTTCGAATGAGGGTGAGGCAAAATCATCAGTAAACTTCTATTTTGTTGAATTTGAAGCATGTGTCATTTACTTTGTTGGGACTTCACTGGGAAAAAGTGATGGTATTCAAAATCTGCAGGTTCTCAGGGCGCCCAGGTATCTCAGCCGGTTAAGTGTCTGACTTGTTTTCTGCTCAGGTCATGATCTCACAGTTTGTGAGTTCGAGCCTTGCATTGGGCTCAGCTTGATTCTTTCTTTCTCCCTTTTTCTCTTTCCCTCCCCGCCCTCAAAATAAATAAATAAACTTAAAAAAAAATCTGTACGTTCTGTAAATAAAATAGAAAATATGCCCTGCCAACTTTCTCTGGTAGTGGTTGTTATTGATGATGATTTTTGATTTTTAAAAGAGAGAATGGTATTTACTAATTTTGAACACTCACCATATGCCAGGCACTGGACAAACTCTGAATTCCTTATCTAACTTCAGCCTTATGAGACAGACACTATTATTATTTCCATTTTACAGATAAGAAAACTGAGGCTCAGAGAAATGTCTAAGATCACACAGACAGTAAGTTGTAGATCTCCATATAAATCTGAGCTTTGCTTCCAGAGAGCACACTCTTAACCACTGATAACTGCTAACTTATATCTGATATTAATATTATACAGGAAATCAAAATCATACAGGAAAGTAAAATACATTCAAGCAATTGCCACTCAATAAACAAATATTAAAATTTGCAACGTTTACTTCAGACTTCAAGAAATAAAAACTTTAGATACATTTGAAACTCTCTGTTTATCCCTCCTCTATTCTATTCTTGTCTTTTTGTCCATACTGTAGGTAATACTTATCCTGAAATTGGTGTTTTCCTCCCCTCCAAGGTTTTATACCGTTACTAGATGGTTTACTTCATAATCATGTTTTAAAAATAGTTTTGTAACACCCTGGGGGGTGCATGTTATTTCCCTCATTTTATAGATGAAAACACTCAGGCTTTAGTGACATGACCAAAAATTATGCTGCTTATAGATAGCAGAGAGAAGACTGGATCTTTAGGCCATCGATTTTTTTTTAATGTCCTGGAATATTTAAAAAAATTTTTTTTAATGCTTTATTTATTTTTGAGACAGAGAGAGAGACAGAGCATGAGTGGGGGAGGGACAGATTCAGAGTGAGCCACAGAATCTGAAGCAGGCTCCAGGATCTGAGCTGTCAGCACAGAGCCCAAGGCGGGGCTCGAACCCACGTACTGTGAGATCATGACCTGAGCTGAAGTCGGACGCTCAACCGACTGAGCCACCCAGGCGTCTCTATCCTGGGATATTTTTAATCTCTCCTCAACTTTCTCCCTACTCTCCACAGATGCTAGATGATTAGAGAATTTAGGTACATTTTGTTTTAGTATTTGGGATGTGGGAAGGGAGGACAGTTTGAAGAATTGGTACTTTCTAACTGTCAAGAAGAATGGTAAACATTTTCCTTTTCTCATCTTCCCCCAGGATGCACTTTATGAGTTCCCTATTAAAACAGAAGTGCTTATCTCATGGATGGGGTTGCTATTATTTAATAGGAAAAGGTGTTCAGCCTGGGGGCAAGTCCTGGGATATGGCAAGTGCTGTGTGCCTGCTTTTGATCATGGTGTTCATTGTTGTGCATTTTGCTATGGATGCCAACTATTGTTATCTGCCTGGTCAGGTCTTGGAGTACAGCCAGATATAGCTGACAGATGACCAGATTAGGGAGCCGACATCAGGAGTCATGGAAGTCAATGGCCCAGCAGAGGTGGAGATGTCAGAAAAAAGTCCTAAGGAGAGCCCTGATGCAGTCAATGCATTATAATTATCTTGCAAGTGGAGGTGGTAATAAGCCCTTCTCATCAAGGATCACAGGATATTTATTTCTGAAAGTACTTAGCCCAGTGTCATGTACATAGTAGGTGAACCATCAGTGTTGATTGAACTTGAATCTTGGAAACAGAACGTGTATGCTGGGTAATAGTCAATAGATTCCTTGCTCAGGAGTGAGCTGAAGTTCTAAGAATCAGAAAAGCTACAAGGTGTCCGTAGGTAACTGAGCCTCAAGGGTCTGAGCAGGCAGCGTTCCTGGACCAGGGATTCAAGGGATCCTGATCATGGAGATCCTGTCATGGAGAAGCAGATGTACGCATGAGCTCTGGGTAGGGACTTTTGGTCCCTTGATTGTTTTCCTAGTCTCTGGTAGATTTTGGTGGCTTTGGCCATCAGGTAGATTCAGGTCACTACAACTATGAGACCCTTGTCTGTATTTGTGCTCTAAGAGAACTTTTTCTGTACATGTACTCATCACACAGTGGCTAATGTGGCAGAAAAGCATTGAGGGCTGGCTTTGAAGCCACACAGATTTGCCCTTGAACCCTGGCTGTGTGATTTGGCTCAGTACATCAACTGACTTGAATTTCAATTTCTTCATCTATAAAATGGGAATGATGATACTTGGCTCATAGTATTGATATGAGGACTAAATGAGAAAATGCATGTACAACACTTAACATACAGCTTTGCCTATATTAAGCAATCAAAAAATGGTGGCTAGTAATATTCCAAAGATGTTCTTATTTAGTTGGTGGCATGGGGTAGAACTGCAAACAAAGGAGTTGTTATAGTGCACGGCTGTGGAGTGTCATCTCTGCGGAGTCAGATGCTTGGGTTTAAATCTTAGTTACATCACCGACTAGCTGTGTGACCATGAGCAAGCTGCTTAATCATTCTGTGCCTCTCTATTTTCATTTGCAAAACTAAGGCAATAATAGTATCTACTCTATAGGATTATTGTGAAGATTAATTTATAACTTGAAAGAAACAAAACAAAACCTTTACCAGCATTGACGCTATTGCTAATGGTTAATTATTCCCAGTAGTTATGGACAGATTATTAGGAGTGTAAACATAGAATGTGATGCCTCATGATGTTTTACAGCACTGGAAGTACTCAGCTGGAAAGTAGCTTAGTAGGGATATAGTTTTGGGGATTCAGATATTGAGAGGATGGAAATATTAGGCAACCATCACACTCCTTCCTGCATCAGACAGGAAGCGCAGTGTGATGGCCATGTACATTCAAATCCTGACATTGTCACTTATTATCTGTGTAACCCTGGGCAAATTACTTAACTTCTCTCTGCCTCAGGTAGGTCATTCTTTTGTAAAATGGGATAATTATAGTTCCTACCTCATCGCGGTCACGAGGGTTAAGAGACTTCATACATGAAGAGTGCCTAAAACAGTACTTTATTCCAAACCGGAGATTCCTTTTCTCTAACTTTTTTCTTCTCTCCTTCCTTTTCTCCTTCTCTCCTTCCCTTTCTTTCTGTTTCTCAAAATAGGAGCCACTGTGGGCACCTGTTGCTTTGAGTTTTCTTTAGGACCTGACCTTCAAGCTGCCTCATGACTGTGAATGGTGACTTTGCATTTCAACTTGTTTGTTTGGGGGCTTGCACGTATGTCTGTTGAGAACATATTTCGACAACAATCTGTCAGCCCAGTAATGAGGGTTTGCTAATGAGGCTCCCGACAGACGCTTTTTATTTACAAAGATGACAAGTGCCACCACTTGGCTGTGCTTGAATTATTCCAAAGGCCAGTGGGCTCATTATAGTCATCAATACTTGCTACACTGAGGCTCATTTTGTTTGAGAGTGTGTATAATTTGGATTTCTGTTAATTGAATCATTTTTGAAGTTCTTGCAAAGGGAAGAATCTTTTAAAATTCCCGTCCTTTTACCCATCTCTGAACTTGTCTGTTTTGTAATGACTAACTTTTGCAAATCACATATTAGACACCATTTGCTGCTGTTAAAACTGTGTGTATAATTTTAGTATGTTTGCCAAACTCCCTCGGCCTTTGTACGTCTCTAAGGAAGAGGTTGAAGCATGCATCTGAACACGGGGCCCAGGCAGGTAATGGGAATAAGTGAGGGGCTGGGTGGAGGCTGGTGAGTTGAGGCACCTGTTCTGTGTGATGAGACCAGCTGCTCCTCGCCGTCAGCCTACTGAGGCCGTGGGGAAGCACTAGCCACTGTCACTGGGCCTCCTATTTTTCCAAAAGGAGGAAATTCGCATTGTTGTGTGAGATCTCTGTATTTTTAGATGATTTTTGGAGATGTTGGCAATGATTTCAACAGCTTGTTGAAGCCTAGGGCCTTCCAGACTTGGATTTGTGCCTGAGGTCTAAAGCACTTCACAGTAGTTTCTTTGCTACTTAAAAACAAGCAGAACAACAACAAAAACCAGCAATAAGCTTGTAAGAGTAGATAAGAGACCTGTTTGTTTATTTTCTCTTTGCAGATTGGTATAGGGGATACCTCCTAAAGCACAAAATGTTACAGGTAAGGTCAATTCGTTTTTACTTGAAACAATACTGGATGTCTTTACATGATGCTGCAATCCCTTTGGGCAATTACCAACCTCTGTAGCTCATCAGCACATTTGTCTCATCTCTCCTTCTTTGTGTCCTGCGCTTTTCCACCTCTACACCTCGGCACTTGCTGTGTCTCAGCTCCCTTCCACTTAAGGCTAACCTCGGCAGCTCTCTGTTTCTTCTGACTTTTTCTGATGGGCCAGTTGCATATGATTTCCCCCTTCCTTGACTCCCCATGGAATTGTACATGTTTTGTTTGAAATTCATCTTCTGCTGCCTTTCTCTAGAGTTGTTTGGGTGCATTCATCATTTCCTCCCCTCACAGAGACAAGTCCAGTCTCTGCCTTTGGGGAGTTCACCTGTTCCAACCCCATGTTACGCCATCATCTCCATGATAGCGGGCACCTATTTTACTGGTCTTATTGCTCACCATGTCTAGGGTGGACGCAGATGCCTCCAGCGGGCACCCTGGTTAATTTATGAAGGAATTTGCAAGTAATTGATAAACTTCTCTTGCTAACTGAGACAAGCTTATGGGGCAAGGAAATAAGACACTTCTTCCGTCCTCTCTGGCATTGCTGTATTGGGAGGCATGATTCCACTCTGCTGTCCAAAGAACAATGAAATAAATCCAGGGAAAAATAGGTCTTATATCAAATAGCCCACATGCAACCAAGGACACTGTTGCTTTAGGACCTGACCTTCTAGCTATTTGTGACTGTGAAGAGTGACTGCTTTCCTGGAATTGGGCAGGAGAGGGGAGAGACAAAGCACCTTGTTTCTCTTAGAGCGAGTCTTTTTTTTTTTTTTTTGTCCTGTCTTGTCCAAAATAGGACTGAAGCATCCTCGGGATTCTAGGGCCATTATGAGATCTAGAACAACTGGTGGAGAACTGGCTAGAAAGAACTAGACCTAAGAGAATGAGTTATTCCTTTAAAGTTGGAGGGTTTTTACCAGTCAATAGCTTTTGGGAAAAACCACAAAGGCCTCAGGTTTGTGGGGATATGTCATTTTATTTTATTTTATCTTATTTTATTCCCAACAGGGCATTTTCCCTAAATCCTTTATCCACATCAAGGAAGTGACAGTGGAGAAAAGAAGGTATTTGTCATTCTTCACCAGACTTGACCCTCCCACAGCTCCCAGATGCCTCTGTCCTGTCTGCTTTGAAAACCTAACTTGGCAGATGTGAATCAGCTGATCCCTCTTCTTCGTGCCCATGTTTATTTGTGTGTCTCCTTTTCCTCATGAAATGGGAGATCTAATCCAAGTTGATTGCTGTTCAGACCTGATGATGAGGGAGTATTAGGAAGTTGGAGAATCAAACTTTTCACTGGCAGCTGCCTTTGAACTATATTAAAGTAGATTAAGCCTGAATAATGAGCTTGAAGGGCCCACCCTAGTGAAGGAGGACATTAAAAAAGAAGCTCCTTACATTTGCATAATGTAATTGGTGTGGCTATTGGAGGCGGTTCAGTCTCTTGCCAACAAGGGCCCTCTTAGCAGCTGCAGCTTAATGCAAATTTGCCAGCATTTTATCTTGTTAGCACCTGGGTCTCAATTTCACAGAGTTCTGTCTCCCACCTTAAATAGAAATATCGAGAACATCATTCCTGCAGAAATTCCTCTGGCACAAGAAGTGACAACGACACTTTGGGAGTGGGGCAGCATCTGGAAACAGCTCTACGTGGTGAGACTCAAAACCCTGATCCCTGGGATGCTTACTGCAGTCTTTGTATGGTTCACATTTGGAATTCATCCTTGAGCAGGGCAGGCCAAGGTGGCCTCGGCATCATAGTAGAGAACAAACAGTAGGAGTACATCGAGGCCCAGAGAGATTAGGTAACTTTCTCAAAGCCACACAGCAAGCTTGTGACTGAGCCATAATAAACGGGGGTCTGATGTGATCCTTCGGCTTTAAAACTAGTGCAAAAGTTTTCGTTAAAAGATAAAGCTTCCTTTAGTGGGACTTTTTATTACATTTTAATAAACCCTGGGGACTTTAATTTGGTAGTCTACTGATAATACCTTGAGAAATACCGTCTTATATTTTAATTAACTAATGGTTGTTGTACTTAGATCTATGAATAAGTTTTGACCCTGGAAAAACAAAGAGTGCATTTTACATGTGTTTTCCCTGTATTGAAGCAAATCTAATTTTAAATCCTCCTTTGATGCTTCTAAACTTCCTAATGAAAGCAATTAGCTAAGAAAACCAGTAAGCCGAGAGTGAAAACGTCAACCAGGGCTTACCGCATCTTTGTTACAGCCCTGTGTTCACCTGCTGGTATGTACACATGCTATTTGTAGACTTAACTTTTATGGTCATCAATATCAACTCCCGTGTGGATACTTCGTATTATGTGGTAATCGGCACATCCAGTTGTATAGGTTTCCCAAAAGTTGTTAGGAAAGTTTAGGGGGAGAACAGTAACTTGAAGCTAAAGCGGTTAATCATTCACCTCCACTACCCCCTTTTAAACATAGCATACACACGCAATGTGGCAACTTGTCATTTTCCCTTAAAAAATCTTTAAATATCAAGTCTTTAAACATAGCATACACACGCAATGTGGCAACTTGTCATTTTCCCTTAAAAAATCTTTAAATATCAAGTCCATTGTGCCCTTTGCCCTAGTAAAGAGAACCTTAAACTTCCGGTATTTCAGTATCACCTTCATGATTCTTGCCGTGTCTATGTACCACCTGTACGGTATTTACTTAATACCTAAATTGGCTCCCTTTTTAGTAAACTAAAATAACTTACTTAATAAATTGTGCAGCCTTCCATGCCTTCCAACAACAACTTCCCATTCTCCAACACTGACTGGATGCCTTATAATTCAATTCAGTTCTAACACTGCCTACCCAGAGTCAGTTTCAGATTCCATAGGTTTAAGGACTGAGTCCTACAAGGTTGCCCTCGCTTAGGATGCCAGTTGCAAGTCCCGGGTTCCCAGGCTACCCACACTTTTGTCCAAACTTAATACAAATTCAGGGGTCCATCATTCCTCTCCACCTCTATGTGGGGGCTCGTAATTCCTTAGAACAACTCACAGAGCTCTGGAAAGAGCTGTACTCATGGTTACTGTTTTACTATAAAGGCTGCAATGCAGAAAAGCCAAAAGGAAGATATATACAGGTAAAGGAATGGGGTGGGTAAGCACAGAGCTTCCATGCCTTCTCTGGGCATGCCACTTTCTCTGCACGAAGCATGCTCATCTGGGAAGCGCCAGGAACCTTACTGATTGAGAGTTTTAATCAGAGTTTCATTACATAGGCATGATTGTTAAATCATTGGACATTGGTGATTAGGCTCCATCCCCAGCCCCCCCCCTCCCTGAAGGGAAGAGTGAGGGGGGTATGGCTGAAAGTTCCAACTCTCTAATCACATAGTGGGTTCCTCTCACATTCAGCCCCCATCCTGAAGCTGTCTAGGGGACCGTCAGGAGTCACATCATTAGCATAAACTCAGGTATGGTCAAAAGGAACTCATTATGAATAAAAAAAAAAAAAATGCTGTTATCACTCAGGATGTTCCAAGGGCTTTAGGAGCTCTGTGCTGAGAACTGGGGACAAAGAACAAATTATATATATATATGTATATATATAATTATATATATTTATATATATTATTATATCACACATGCTTTCCCAAATGGAAAGCCAAAAGTGCTTGGCACAATTAGAAGAACATTATCAAATAAATACAATGAAAACAAGTCAATGTTATTAAGTGCTTGCTATAGTACCTGTCAAAAGCTCTGAGCTGAAGACCTCTCTCTTTGTTAAAAAAAAAAAAAAATGGACAAATGTGAGAGAGGGGTTAAAGACAACATTACCATGAAACTGCACCTTTCTCCTTCCTTTGTACAGAAGGATGGAGGAAGAATGGAAGAAAATCACCATATGCGTCCATGTTATTTAACATTGTGTCTTTCTATCACCAAAAGCTGTTGTGTCCCACAGGTTGTGCACATGTCACACTTGGGGGACTGCTGCCCTAGAAATAGGCCTCTATCACCAGAAAAATGGCCCTAGTTTCCAGCCTTAAATGTCCTGAGCACTGGGACCTGCATTACAGCAGATATTCATGGCATTGCTGCTCAACAAGTATCTTTTCTGATAAGAGTCAGAAATCACCTGTTCTTTAACCAAGAAGTGATTGGGATTATTAGTTTCATTTCTGGAAATCCCTGGGGCCCAGGGGGAGGAACTTTGTGGATGACTGAGACTACCACCTAATCCCCCTTTGTAGCTGGGTAGGGGCCAGGAGAGATGCTCAAGTCATGGCCCCTGAATATGTCTGACTTTGGCACAGTTTGCCACATAGATACCCACACACACCCTCGGTGCATGTGACTGTGCATTGTTTTTTCTCGTAGGCCAGCAAAAAGGATCGGTTCCTGCAGGTGCAAGCCATGATGTACGACCTGATGGAGTGGCGGTCCCAGCTCCTCTCAGGAACTCTGCCTAAGGACGAGTTGAAGGAACTGAAGCAGAAAGTCACATCCAAAATAGACTATGGCAACAAGTAACCTCTCTTTCCTCTGCAAAGATGCTCTTTTCTCTTACCCACCCCCCTTCTTTCCTGTCTCCCTACAGAGAAGCTTGGTTTCATTTTTAGATACAAGTTTGCCACTTTCTATTTGAGAGAAGGCTGTTACCAACGCCATGCTTGTGTGCCTTTCTTATCACCCCGGTGGGATCTGGGGACATGCAAGTGGAGGGAGGGCTTGCTTTTACAGGGGTTATTACTGGGCTGAGAGATTTAGGACACTCATTTAACCTACTTCCGAGGGGCTGGGGAACACAGTCATGCTGGTTCACTTTTGGCTTAGTTGTCATTTTATTCCTGCACTTAACAAAACTCTCCCTTAAATCCCAGTGTGAGATTTAAATGTCCCTTCCCCCATCCTAAATTATCCACCCCACATGCCATCAGCTAACTCCTATGCATAGTCACAAAAGTGTTTCCTCAAAAGGGAAGAAGCAGGGTTGGAATTTAGATGTTCTGAAGTTAAGGAGAACATGAAACAATTTTTTGAGGCAGGACAACCCACTGATAATAATAGTAGTGATAATAATATTATAAAGTAACATTTAATCTGAGTTGTTATGCACCGGGCTTGATGCTAAGTGTTTTACATTTATTGTCTTATTTAATTCTTATAACAGCCCTATGGGGCATGCAGTTTTATTATCCGCACTTTTTTTTTTTTTTTCAGATGAAGAAACGAAGGCTTTTAAAGAGGTCAAGTAATTTTTCCAGAATCACATAGCTAGTAATGGCAGAACCAGAATTTAGAACCAAACAGTCTGGCTCCAGAGTCCATGGGCCTCTCCACTATGGTACCTGGTTAGCATTGGAGAACTGTAAATCTTCACCCCCTCTCCCGGCATTGGGATGCCCTCCAAATCCTACTCGTTTGTTTATTCATCCCAACAACAAACATGTATTGAACGCTTATGATTGGCCTGATATCTTGCCAGCTGTTGAGGCTGTAGATGTCAAAGTTCCTGTCTGCTAAGAGACCAGTCTGGTTAGGAGGAAGCTACAAGTAAACTATTGTTATATATTGTGTTAAGTTTGATGGCTTACCAAGCAAGAGTACTCTTAATTCGCCATGGAGAAGGAAGTCAAAGGAGGCTTCCTGAAGGAGGTAACCCTGAGGGGAATTTTGAAAAATAAAGAAGTGTTAAGTAGGCTAAAAAAAAGGAAGGCAGTAGTATGTGAGAGAGCATGGCATGTTTAGAGGATTGTGAAATGGGTCAGAAGGCTGGGACTTACGTCCGAGGGGGAAGTAGAAAGAGTCTATTCAATGGGAGTAAGAAGAAAATTTCTTAGCAGCCAGGCTTTCTTGCTTTTGTCATATGCACTGAGGAAGAAGATCCATATGCACTAGGAAAGTCAGTGGGTCCAGCTTACACCTGCTTCCCATCCCAGAAGCATGGTCCCTCTGCCGGTTCCCCTGCTGGCAGCTGGCAAGCGTGTCCAAATCTGCTTATAATGCACATCATCCCAGAGCGACAGGAAGAGTTTGCCACACAGCTGCTGCCACCGTTGGTGCGGTGACATCTTTAGCTGAGTACAGTCACAGCTGAGAGTGTGAGAAGTGAGGGAGTTTTGCTGCTTTGCAATAATGGCATCTGTGACCTTCAGATGTTTCTTCATAGGGTTCCTAAGAAAAGGGGCCAAGGATGGAAGAAATGGTCACCACCCATAGGAAGCCTTCTCTGATTGTCCCCTACCCACCCCTGGCTGGGTTAGGTGCTCTTGTAGGCCCTTAGCACCCCAAGAGTAATCACCTCTTTACTGGCTTGTCTCCCCTGCTGTGATGGGCACTGTCTAATACAGTGACCATTTAATTCATCTCTTGTGGTGGGAACAGGGTCTGCACACAGGAGGCACTCAGTGAATGATGCCTGGATGAATACATGAATGTTGGTGAGAGGAGAAAGAGGAGGAGGGCACCTGCCCCCTTCAGTTGTGTCTCTGCAGCATTGCCTCAACCAACCCTGAGCTTTCAGTTTCAGTTCCCTTTGGGGAAGTGAGAGGCATCCTTGGAGACTGAGGCCCTGAGCTGGGGGGTGGCCCATGATTCTTGCCTCCCTTTCCTGATGACTTCAGCTGGCAGGGAGGGAGATTTGGACACCTTCAATTAACACTGGCCTGGTGTCTTGGGAGGTCAGAGCTCTGATATGGGGTGGGTGGCTTCCTGAAAGCCAAAAGGGCAGACCTCTGGGCAGAGTGTCAGGAGCTGTGGTGAGGTACATCATCCTCAGGCTGTTGAGCCAGGAATTAAGTGATGGAGGACTGACCAGAATCAGCCTGTTTCTCTTCTTTGTTCCTTCATTCAGACATCAAACTTTTTGAGCACATGCTAGGCCTCGAGGCCTAGCATTTACAAAAAACATTTACAAAAAACAGCCACTATATGGCCAACAAAAAGCAAGCAGTGAGAACCAACAATAACTTGCTAAGTACCTGCCAGGCGCTGTTTTAAGCACTTTTCATGCATTAACTCGGTTAGGTTCCATGACAACTCTATGAGGTAGGTAGGTGCTATTATCGTCTCTGTTTCTCAGATGAGGAAACTGAGGCTCAAAGAGTGATTAGGTCATTTTTCCCCAGATGACTGAAATTTGAACCAAGTAGGTTGGCTTTAGAATTCAAGTGCTTGACTACTGCATTCTGTTGCCTCCAAGGACTGTGGATTAATATGGGAGAGAGAGAAGTGAACAGACTCTTGAGTAGGAATTCATGCATTTCATGAGAGCAGGAAGCATGGACCAGAAGGTGGGGGTTGGGGGCGGGGAGGAGACAGGCAGGTGGCTAGCATCTGCCCTAATGTAACAAAACTAGTGGGGATTATTAGGACAAAAATTGAGAAGGAGAAAGAGAGAGAGAGAGAGAGAATGGGAGGAGCTCAGAGAACGAGAGCATGGAGGGGAAGGCAGACAGGGGCTGGAAACTTGAGGGCCTAAGTGCCAAGTAAAGAAGTTTGGATTTGTCCAGATGATCTGGAGCCACTTCTGTTTTCATTACCATTAAAATTTTTTTGTTTTTGGAAAATGCATGCAGTGGGAGCTTCTTCCCCTGCCTTTGTTTTCAGTTCATTTTATCACTTTCTCGAACAGAAGAGAGCAGTGTGGGGCTACCTCTGAGAATAAACTGCTAAAATGCTCATTTCTCCAAAGCAAATGGTCTGCTGTTCAGTTGGGAGACAGCCTCTCCTGACCCTGGGTTGTGGGAATCCTGACAGCCTGGCCTGTGACTACTAAAGCTGCTAAAATTCCACACGAGACTGGTAATGGGCAAGCTTCCTGGTCTCCAAGAAGTGAGGAATCCTCAAATGACTCCTCCAAATCCCAAGATAGCTGGACCCAGAGAATGTTTTATTCATACATTTTAGAACCGAATCCACTTTGATAAATTTTGAAGAGAAAGAACTAGAGAGATCTTGGCGTTAAATTATGTATTGGCTATGCTCCATCTTTTCTGAGGTCACGCGAGTCTCTGCTCAGCATTAGTTGAAAGCATTTATACCCCCGTAGCATTGCCTGTTCGCAGCATGGCTGTGCAACGTTATGAGTCATATCTAGTTGGAAGTTAATCTCCTAATGAATGTGGACAAATGGGTGAACCTTGGCTCCCTTCTGTTTGCATTTGGATGAGATGAGAGATGTGCTTCTCAGTCCAGTTCTCAAATAAGAGATGAAAACGTCGTCTCCTTCACTTGTCTTTGCTGCCCTTGCAGAATATGGAACTCAGTAGTGGTGCCTAAGCAGGACTCCTATTGGCCTTCTCAGAGTCTCCACCAGCTCTCTTTGTATAGACAGCTGAGGCCCTCCATCTCAACATCAAGTGCAAAAGCAGCCTCACATCAAGGCCTCTGCAAACCTACCCTTGTCCCCTAATCCAGTACCACGCCTAAGCACCTCCTATTTAGAAAGTATACCATAGAGGTTAAGAGTCAGACCAGGATGCCATATTACTTTTTCACTAGCTATGTGACTTTGGGCAAATTAATTAGCCCCTATATCTTTGGTCTTTTCTTCATCTGTAAAATGGGTATGTTAACAGTATATATGCCTCATAAGGTTTTTGTAAGCGTTAAGTGCATTAGCATACGTAAAATATTCAACATACGTGAGCTTACCGCAAGTGCTGTGCATTTGCTGTTACTAGTATCACTGATGCCAATCAGAATGGCAGATGCTGTTGCAACAAATCAATACCAAGCAGGGGAAACCTTGTGGCCTAGAAGTCAAAGAGTTAATGAGCAAGCTCTGGGTAATGAGCAGTATATCTGAGATTTCCCCCCAACAGCTATGTTCAAAATGTTGTTGAATAGATAACATAGAAATACCTTTTCTGCTATGTTTGCATTATGTTACATTACATTACATTATAATATATTATATTATAAAACAAAGATAAGGCACATGTTTCCTTAGACCCCTCCACCCAAGGTCCTACTTCTCACAGGTGTCCTTGTTAGTAGTATTGGTAGTTTGCTGCTTTTTGTCCAGTCCTTTCTCTCTTTGCTTTTTACTCATGTGCATGTATCCAGGTAATATATCTGGCTTGACTTACTTGTTTACGTAAACATATCATATGCATTTTTCCATACTTTAGCTTTTTTTTAAATTTTTTTTCAACGTTTATTTATTTTTGGGACAGAGAGAGACAGAGCATGAACGGGGGAGGGGCAGAGAGAGAGGGAGACACAGAATCGGAAACAGGCTCCAGGCTCCGAGCCATCAGCCCAGAGCCCGATGCGGGGCTCGAACTCACGGAGCGCGAGATCGTGACCTGGCTGAAGTCAGACGCTTAACCGACTGTGCCACTCAGGCGCCCCAACCATACTTTAGCTTTTTAATGTTTATTTATTTTGAGAAAGAGCAAGAAAGAGCATGATCAGGGGACAGAGAGAGAGGGCGCGGAGGAGGGATAGAGAGAGTGGGAGACAGAATCCGAAGCAGGCTCCATGCTGTCAGTTTGAACCCACGACCATGAGATCGTGACCTGAGATGAAATCAAGACTTGGGTACTTAACCAACTGAGACACCCAGGTGCCCCCATACTTTATTTTTTCTCACTGAGCTGTATCATTAAACATATTAAAACTATACCCTATTTTTTAAGCCATGCACATGGAATTGCATTATAGGTCACAGTTTATTTAGCCATTTTCCCTATTTTTTAAAAAATATAATTTATTGTCAAATTGGCTTACATACAACACCCAGTGCTCATCCCAACAAGTGCCCTCCTCAGTGCTCACCACCCATTTTCCCCTCTCCCCCACCCCCATCCACCCAGTTTGTTCTCAGTATTCAGGAGTCTCTTGTGGTTTGCCTCCCTCCCTCTCTGTTTGTAACGATTTCTTCCCTCCCACCTCTCCACCCCCATGGTCTTCTGTGATGTTTCTCAAGTTCCACATATGAGTGAAAACATATGGTATCTGTCCTTCTCTGACTGACTTATTTCACTCAGCATAGTACCTTCCAGTTCTATCCATATTGCTACAAATGGCATGATTTCACTCATTCTCATTGCCAAGTAGTATTCCATTGAATATATAAACCACATCTTCTTTATCCATTCATCAGTTGGTGGACATTTAGGCTCTTTCCATTATTTGGCTGTTGTTGAAAGTGCTGATATAAACATTGGGGTATAGATGCCCCTATGCATCAGCAAAACTGTATCCCTTGGGTAAATTCCTAGTAGTGCTATTGCTGGGTCATAGATAGATCTATTTTTAATTTTTTGAGGAACCTCCACACGTTTTCCAGAGTGACTGCACCAGTTTGCATTCCCACCAACAGTGCAAGAGGGTTCCCGTTTCTCCACATCCTCACCAGCATCTGTGGTTTCCTGATTTGTTCATTTTAGCCACTCTGACTGGTGTGAGGTGGTATCTCAGTGTGGCTTTGATTTGTATTTCCGTGATGATGAGTGACATTGAGCATCTTTTCATGTGCCTGTTGGCCATGTGGATGTCTTCTTTGGAAAAATGTCTATTCTTGTCTTTTGCTCATTTCTTCACTGGATTATTTGTTTTTCGGGTGTGGAGTTTAATAAGTTCTTTATAGATTTTGGATACTAGCTTTTTATCCGATATGTCATTTGCAAATATCTTTTCCCATTCTGTGGGTTGCCTTTTAGTTTTATTGATTGTTTCCTTTGTGGTGCAGATGCTTTTTATCTTGATGAGGTCCCAGTAATTCTTTTTGCTTCTAATTCTCTTGCCTTTGGAGATGTGTTGAGCAAGAAATTGCTGTGGCTGAAGTCAAAGAGGTTTTTTCCTGCTCTATCTTCTAGGGTTTTGATAGTTTCCTGTGCCACATTTAGGTCTTTCATCCATTTTGAGTTTAATTTATGTGTATGCTGTAAGAAAGTGGTCCAGTTTCATTCTTCTGCATGTTGCTGTCTAGTTCTCCCAGCACCATTTGCTAAAGAGACTGTCTTTTCTTTCCATTGGGTGCTCTTTCCTGCTTTGTCAAAGATTAATTGGCCATACATTTGTGGGCCCAATTATGGGTTCTCTATTCTATTCCATTGGTCTATGTGTCTGTTTTTGTGCAAATACCATACTGTCTTGATGATTACAGCTTTGTAGTAGAGGCTAAAGTCTGGGATTGTGATGCCTCCTGCTTTGGTTTTCTTCTTCAATATTACTTTGGCTATTTGGGGTCTTTTGTGGTTCCATACAAATTGTAGAATTGTTTCTTCTAGCTTCAAGAAGAATGCCAGTACAATTTTGATTGGGATTGCATTGAATATGTAGATTGCTTTGGGTAGTATTGACATTTTAACAATATTTATTCTTCCAATCCATGAGAATGGAATTTTTTTTTTCATTTTTTTTCATTTCTTTGTGTCTTCTTCAATTTCCTTCATAAGGTGTCTATAGTTTTCATCACACAGATCTTTTACATCTTTCGTTTGGTTTATTCCTAGGTATCTTATGATTCTTGGTGCAATCGTGAATGGGATCAGTTTCTTTATTTCTCTTTCTGTTGCTTCATTATTGGTGTATAAAAACACAACCAATTTCTGTACATAGATTTTTGTACCCTGTGACTTTACTGAATTCATGTGTCAGCTCGAGGAGTCTTTTGGTGGATTCTTTCGGGTTTTCCATGTAGAGTATCATGTCGTCTGCGAAAAGTGAAAGTGAATTCTTCTTTGCCAATTTTGATGCCTTTTATTTCAGTTTGTTGTCTGACTGCTGATGCTAGGACTTTCTAACAGAATGTTGAACAACAGTGGTGAGAGTACACATCCCTGTCGTGTTCTTGATCTCAGGGGGAAAGCTCTCAGTTTTCTCCATTGAGGATGATATTAGCTGTGGGCTTTTCATACATGGCTTTTATGATGCTTAAGTTTATTCCTTCTATCCCAACTTTCTTGAGGGTTTTTATAAAGAAAGGATGCTGTATTTTGTCAAATGCTTTTTCTGCATCTGCATCCTGCATATGACGGGATCATATGGTTCTTACCCTTTCTTTTATTAATGTGATGTATCACACTGATTGATTTGTGAATATTGAACCAGTTCTGCAGCCCAGGAATGAATCCCACTTGATCATGGTGAATAATTATTTTTATATGCTGTTGAATTTGATTTGCTAGTATATTCTTGAGAAA
The DNA here is from genome assembly GCF_007474595.2 of Lynx canadensis. Taxonomy (NCBI): domain Eukaryota; kingdom Metazoa; phylum Chordata; class Mammalia; order Carnivora; family Felidae; genus Lynx; species Lynx canadensis. Next base: position 179,721,814 of record NC_044303.2, on the reverse strand, counting down.
TTTTGTGTCCATGTTCATCAGGGATATTGGCCTGTAGTTCTCCTTTTTTTGTGGAGTCTCTGTCTGGTTTGGGAATTAAGGTAATGCTGGCTTCATAGAATGAGTCCAGATGTTTCCCTTCCATTACTATTTTTTGGAACAGCTTTACATATTGGTAGAATTCCCCGGGGAAGCCATCTGGTCCAGGACTCTTATTTGTTGGGAGATTTTTGATAACTGATTCAATTTCTTCACGAGTAATGGGTCTGTTCAAATTTTCAGTTTCTTCCTGTTTGAGTTTTTTTGGTGTGTGGGTGTCTAGGAATTTGTCCATTTCTCCCAGGTTGTCCAGTTTGTTGGCATATAATTTTTCATAGTTTTCTCTGATAATTGCTTGTATTTCTGAGGGATTGGTTGTGATAAATCCATTTGCATTCATGATTTTATCTGTTTGGGTCCTCTCTCTTTTCTTTTTGAAAAGTCTGGCTAGTTTATCAATTTTGTTTATTTTCTCAAAAAACCAACTCTTTTTAAAAAATTTTTTTTATTTTTATTTTTTTTAATTTTTTTTTTCAACGTTTATTTATTTTTGGGACAGAGAGAGACAGAGCATGAACGGGCGAGGGGCAGAGAGAGAGGGGGACACAGAATCGGAAACAGGCTCCAGGCTCTGAGCCATCAGCCCAGAGCCTGACGCGGGGCTCGAACTCACGGACCGCGAGATCGTGACCTGGCTGAAGTCGGATGCTTAACCGACTGCGCCACCCAGGCGCCCCAATTTTTTTATTTTTTTATTTTTGAGATAGAGAGAGACAGAGCATGAACAGGGGAGGGTCAGAGAAAGAGGGAGACACAGAATCTGAAACAGGCTCCAGGCTCTGAGCCGTCAGCACAGAGCCCGATGCGGAGCTCGAACCCACGGACCGCGAGATCATGACCTGAGCCGAAGTCGGACACTTAACCGACTGAGCCACCCAGGCGCCCCTCAAAAAACCAACTCTTTGTTTCATTGATTGTTCTACTGTTTTTGTTGTTGTTGTTTGGATCCTATATTGTTTATTTATGTTCCAATCTTTATTGTTTGTCTTCTTCTGTTGGGTTTGGGGTTTCTTTGTTGTTCTGCTTCTATTTCCTTTAGGTGTGCTGTTAGATTTTGTATTTGGGATTTTTCTTGTTTCTTGAGATAGGCCTGGATTGCAATGTATTTTCTTCTTAGGACTGCCTTTGCTACATCCTAAAGCATTTGGATTGCCGTGTTTTCATTTTCATTTGTTTCCATATATATATTTTAATTTCTTCTTTAATTGCCTGGTTGACCCATTCGTTCTTTAGTAGGATATTCTTTAACCTCCATGCATTTGGAGGTTTTCCAAACTTTTTCCTGTGGTTGATTTCAAGTTTCATAGCATTGTGATCTGAAAGCGTGCATGGTATGATCTCAATTCTTTTATATTTATTAAGGACTGTTTTGTGATCCAGTATGTGATCTATCTTGAAGAATGTTCCATGTGCACTTGAGAAGAATGTGTATTCTGCTTCTTTAAGATGAAACGTTCTGATTATATCTGTCAAGTCCATCTGGTCCAATGTATCATTCAGGGCCATTGTTTCTGTATTGATTTTCTGTCTAGATTATCTGTCCATTGTTGTAAATGGAGTATTAAGATCCCCCGCAATTATCACATTATTACCAATAAGATTGCTTATGTTTGTAATTAATTGTTTTATATATTTGGGTGCTCCTGAATTTGCTGCATAAACATTTATAATTGTTAGCTCTTCTGGATGGGTAGACCCCATAATTATTATATAATGCCCTTCTTAATCTCTTGTTACAGCCTTTAGTTTAAAACCTAGTTTGTCTAATATAAGTATGGCTATTTCAGCTTTCTTTTGACTTCCAGTAGCAGAGATGGTTCTCCATCCCCTCACTTTCAATCTAAAGACCTGTCCTCAGGTCTAAAATACATCTCTTGTAGACAGCAAATAGATGGGTCCTGTTTTGTTTTGTTTTGTTTTACCCATTCTGATACCCTATGTCTTTTGATTGAAGCATTTAGCCATGTACATTCAATATTATTTTTGAAAGATATGGGTTTAGAGTCATTGTGTTATCTGTAGGTTTCATGCTTGTAGTGTTGTCTCTGGTCCTTTGTGGTCTTTGCAACATTACACTTACAGAGCCCCCCCTCTGAGGATCTCTTGTAGGACTAGCTTAGTGGTGATTAAATCCTTCAGTTTTTGTTTGGGGAAACCTTTATCTTTCCTTGTATTCTGAATGACAGACTTGCTGGATAAAGGATTCTTGGCTGCATATTTTTCCTATTCAGCACATTGAAAATTTCCTGCCACTCCTTTCTGGCCTGCCAAGTTTCAGCAGATACGTCTGCTACTACCCTTATGTGTCTACCCTTGTAGGTTAAGGCCCATTTATCTCTAGCTGCTTTCAGAATTCTCTATATTTGTATTTTGTTTCACTATGACATGTCATGCAGAAGATTGATTGAAGTTATGTTTAAGGGACTTCTCTATGCCTCCTGGATTTCAATGTCTGTTTCCTTCCCCAAATTGGGGAGTTTCTCAGCTAAGCTTTGTTCAAGTACACCTTCAGCCCCTTTCTCTCTATTTTCTTCTTTTGGAACTGCTATGATATGGATATTGTTCCATTTCATTGATCACTTAGTTCTCTAATTCTCCCCTCTTAATCCAGAATGTTTTTTATCTTTTTATCAGCTTTACCTTTTTCCATAATTTTATCTTCTATTTCACCCATTCTCCCTTCCGCCTCTCAATCCTCCCTGTCACTGCCTCTAGTTTATTTTGCACCTCATTACAACATTTTTATTTTATTTTTTAAAACATTTATTTACTTTTGAGAGATAGAGAGAGACAGAGTGCAAGCAGGGATGAGGCAGAGAGACAAGGAGACACAATATCTGAAGCAGGCTCCAGGCTCTGAGCTGTCAGCACAGACCCCGACGTGGGACTCAAACTCACGAACCATGAGATCATGACCTCAGCTGAAGTTGGACACTCAACCGACTGAGCCACCCAGGCGCCCCGACATTTACAGCATTTTTAAAGTCATCATGACTATTTTTTAGTTCCTTGATCTCTGCAGCAATATATTCTCTGATGTCTTCTATGCTTTTTTCAAGTCCAGCAATTAATCTTATGACTATTATTCTAAATTCTTGTTCAGTTAAATTGTTTATATCTGTTTTGAGCAATTCTTTAGCTGTCATTTCTTCATGGATTTTTTTTTTTTTAAGGAGAATTCTTCCCTTTTGTCATTGTGGCTAGTTTTCTGTCCATTATGTGTTTGAAAAACTTGTTATGTGCCCTCTACCTGCCAGCACTACTATATTAAAGAGGGGTCATATACCGTCCAGGGCCTGGCCCTTCAGGAGGTGTTTTTTGGAAAGTGTTACTTGCTCTCTGTTGTTGTGAGTTTTGTACTTTATGTCCCTACTAGTAGTGATGTTTTAGACCCTCCACCAGGTGTGTTTTGATTTGTTTGTTGAAGTAGCCCTGGAAAGGAAAATGAAGAAAAACAAACAGAAAACAAACATGCAAACACACAAACAAACAAACAAAACCAGAAGCACCAGCTACAAGTAAATAACAGGGTGGAGGCAGTGCTGATGGAAGAGACCTTATCCCATACAAAGAGAGAAATGACAGGGGCAGGGAAAAAGAAAAAAATAAACATTGACCAGAAAAAGAAACTATACAGCTTAATCCTGAGAAAGAGAAAGGAAAATAAAGAAGGAGGCAGGGAAAAAGAAAAGAAAGTTGTCCAGACAGAGAAACTATATGGTTTAATCCAGAGAGAGAGAAAGTAAAATAAAGAAGGAGGCGGGGGAAAAAGAAAAGAAAATTGACCAGAGAACCTAATGGCTTAATCCAGAGAGAGAGAAAGGAAAATAAGTTAAGGAGGCAGGGGAAAAAGAAAAGAAAATTGACCAGACAGAGAAACTATACGGCTTAATCCAGGGAGAGAGTAAGGAAAATAAAGAAGGAGGTATAGAACATGTATCAAGATAATGGATTAAATATGTCTGCTTAAACAAACCAACAACCAGAGTAACCAAACTAGAGGGAAGAAATAAGAAGGAGAAAAGGAAGAATATATCTGTATTATAAGAACTGTCCAAGAATCAAGCCAGGCAATCCAACAGTGCTGGTCTGGAGGCGGGGCCGTCTGGTTCCTCAGCGTCAACCTCTCGCGTACCTACGGCACAGAGGGGCGTGGCTAGGTGTAGGCGGGTCCCGCCTCCACTGTGGGCCTGCTGTCCTTTCCCTGAAGCCCGCCTTGTTGGTGATGGGGAGAAAAATGGCGACACCCCAGCCTCTCCACCACAGACCGGGTGTCCCAAACCACTCTGTTCGACCTGTTCTCACTGTGCCGCAGGCGCAAATGAGGTGGTTTGTGTTGCTTTGCTGACTCCTGTGCCTGGCGCTTGTCTGGGATTCAAACTCTCGCTCCACGCGCCCTGGTACTGGGGAAGCACCTCTGCACCACCCGATAAGTGGTCCCTGGCTGGTGGGCACAGGCAGGTTTTGTCCTGTCCCACAGCACTCCGGGGAGGGGATCGCTGTCTTCCACTGCAGATTGCGCCCCTGACCTAGCCACGGAGCCTGGGGCTGGCTCCCCTCCCCCCAAGGTGCGTGATCCGGGCAGCCAGCCCCAGACCAGAGAAAGCCCCTCAGTTAGAGATTGGATCTTTCTCCATCCCTGTCTGGTTTTTCTCTTGTCCAGATACAGTCCTATGCTTCCCCCAGCCTCTTTCTTCCCTCTGTCTCTCCGCCGAAGGGGATCCTTCCCCTCCATTCGTTTTCTCTCGGGTTCTCAATCACGCACCTATGGCCCATCGGATTGTGCCAGTGGGTCCCTGGAAGCAATTGTCTTTTTGCCTCCCAAGCCCTTTGCCTCCCGAACCCAAAGTCCTTTGGTTTCAACCCTGCTTTGTTTGAGACGAGGGAATTTCGGATCCCCCTACTTCTTCGCCATGTTGGCCCCTCCTCCCTCGCCATTCTCCCATTGACAGACCTTTTGGTTTGTTCATCACTTTGCTGATGTAAGCAATGCTGTAACACACATTCTTGTTCAAATGTGGATGTTTCTCTAGATTTAATATCGCAGGAAAGATACACTTTAGGAAAATTTAATACACACTGCCACAGTACTACCCAAAGAGGATGAACTGTCCCAGTATGGCTCACAAGCCGTGTGCAAGGTTGTTGGTGTAGAGCTGTTCTGTGAAAGTCTGCAATCTTCAGAGACCAGGCAAATTTTCTGGTATAAACCTCCCAACAGCATCGTAAAGTCTTACGGATTTATCCTCACTTATGGATTTTGCTTTGCAGAATTCTTGAGCTTGATCTGATTGTCAGAGATGATGATGGAAATATCTTGGACCCTGATAATACCAGCGTCATCAGCTTGTTCCATGCACATGAGGAGGCGACTGATAAAATCACAGAGCGCATCAAGGAAGAATTGGTGAGCTTTGTAAAATAGCCTTTAGCCAAGTGAGGCATTATTTAACATATCATAAACTTAAAATAATAGGCTAATTAACTAGAGTGTATATTATTCAAGGAGGCATCTGTCCTATGACCTGAGATGATCAATAGCCATCTGCATTTTATTGTTTTGGTACTTGGGACTGTAATTCATTCTGCATCCATCCCACAGGTAGTTTAATGCCAGGCAAGTTTCCTGTTCTCATGGAGCTTTTATATTCCAGAGAGGAGAAAAGAAAAAAGGCAATACAAAGTAAACAAACAAACAAATTAATTCCAGATGGTGATAAGTCTCTAAAAGACAATAAGCTAGGGTTCTGTGAATCATAGTGCATCAAGAGCTATTTTTAAAATGTACCATCAAGAAAGGCATCTCTCAGAGAAGACATCTGAGTTGACACTTGAATGATGTGAAGTCACCAGGCCTGGGAAGATCTAGGGACAAAGTGTTCTATGTATAGGGAACAGTAAGTGAAAAGGTCCTGAGGTAGGACTGTGTTCTGAAGTTTCAAGGAGTAGAAAGGCCAGTGTTGATGGTGCATGCTGAGCCATGGGAGAGGGTAGGCAATGATTTGGAGACATAGGGAGCAGTAGCCAGATCTCACAAGGCCCAAGGCATCATGGAGAAGAGTTAAGATTTGTTATTCCAAGTGTGGTAGAAAACTGACAAAAGATTTCAAGGAAACGTAATTTTATTTTTCAAGGTTAACATACTCTGATTTATGATTAAAAAATCATTTTATCCACTGTGTATTATTTGAAAGAAGGTTTATTTTTAGCTCTATTGAGGTAATTTTCACAGAATGAAATCAATTCATTATAAACTATAGTCTACTGAATCTGGCTAAAATACAGTGCTGGGTGAACTCCACCACGATCAAGATCTCAACAGTTGCATCACATTGAAAGTTTCTTTGAGTCCCCTTACAGTTGACTCCTTTCCCCAGTCTCCAGCTGCAGGCAGTCCCTAATTTGTTTTTTTGTGACTACACTTTTGCCTTTTCTGTAGTTTCATATAAATGAAATCGTATGGTTTTTGTGTTTGAATTAAAAAAAAAATTTTTTTTAACGTCTATTTATTTTTGAGACAGAGAGAGACAGAGCATGAATAGGGGAGGGGCAGAGAGAGAGGGAGACACAGAATCTGAAACAGGCTCCAGGCTCTGAGCTGTCAGCATAGAGCCGACGCGGGGCTCAAACTCACACACTGTAAGATCATGACCTGAGCCGAAGTCGGATGCTTAACCGACTGAGCCACAGGTGCCCCTTGGTTTTTGTGTTTGACTTACTTTACTCTGAATGGTGACTTTGAGGTTTGTGTCATGGTATATATTATTTTTCCCTTTTTATTGCTGAGTTGCCATACCATTGACCAGTTGTCCATTTTGGACAGGTGGGTTGTTTCCACTTGGGGGTTATTTTAACTAGTACTGCTATGAACATTTGCAAACACATGTTTGAACGTACATTTTCATTCTTTTCGAGTAATACCTGACAGTAGGATTGCTGGATCCTATGATACGTGTATGTTCCACTTATAAAGATTCTGCCATACTCGTTTCCAGAAGGGGCGTACAATTTTGCATCCCCATTAGTAGTATATGAGAGAGTTCCAGTAGCTCTGCATCCTTTCAACACTTGGTGCTGCCATTCTAGTGCTTGTGTGATGGTATCTCATCGTGGTTTTAATTTGAATTTTCCTGAATAACTAGTGAAGTTGAGCATCTCTTTATGTGCCTACTGGCCATGGCCATTTGTAATTTTTTTGTGTGTGTGTGAAATGTCTGTTCAGATGTTTTGCCCATTTTAATTGGGTTGATTTTCTCATCGTTGGGTTGTAAGAATTATTTGTGTATTCTAAATATGATTGTATATTTGTATATTCTGAATGCAAATTCTCTACCAGATATATGTTTTTGCAAATATATTTTCCCAGTCTGTGCCTCCCCTTTTCATTTTCTTAAATGCATCTTTCAAACAGCAGAAGTTTTTAGTTTCAATGGAGACCATTTAAGCATTTTTTGAAAAAGTAATTTGTGATTTTTATGACACTAATTTTATGATGAAGGCTGGGCAAATAGTACTATTTCCCAAAATGAGAAAATCAAGGCCAAGAGAGTCAAAGTGACTTGGCTCAGATTACAGAAGCCTTTGGTTGTAGACCTGGTTATAATGCAGAAATCTTCAGGCTTGCGTCCTCAGTGGTGCTGGGCTAATTTTCTCTACCTTCCTCCTTTTTTCCTGCCCACCTCTTAGTCAAAAGACCAGCCAGATTATGGAATGTATTCCCGGATCTCCTCATCCCCCACCCACAGCCTCTATGTCTTTGTGAGAAACTTTGTGTGCAGAATTGGGGAAGATGCTGAGCTTTTCATGTCTCTCTATGACCCCAACAAGCAAACTGTCATAAGGTAGGTGTGTTCAGTATTGCCTGACTTCTGTGTATATGGGAGGTTGGAGTTAGCAGAGCACAGAACATCCTTTTTATTCCCGCCATCACTTGTGGAGAAATTCCCACCTGGAAGAGAAACTGAGCCTGAAAATGTGGAAATAACTTTTTATAGGATGTACCAGTCAGGTGGAAATATTACCACCAAAATTTTCCCATAGTGCGGTTATGGTTACACAGTAGGGTTTTGTAAATAGGTTTGTGATTCTGGAAAACAACCAGAGGTAATGAGATTCATACAGGTGGCATTGGATAGATTAAAATTCATACTTTTAAAATAGGAGATGGATAGGGGGATGGGTGAAATAGGTGATGGGGATTGAGGAGGGCACTTGTGATGAGCACAGGGTGATATATGGAAGCATTGAACCACTAGATTGTGTACCTGAAACTATTGTAACACTGTGTGCTAACTAACTGGAATTAAAATAAAATAAAAAAAAAAACTTAAGTAAAAAATAAAAACAACAAAATAAAACAAACAAAAACAAAATAAAACACAACCAGAGTTAAGAAATGAGTGGTGAGGGCGGTACCAGGTTAAGAATGTGGGCTCTGAGATCTGCCTGAGTTCACATCCTGGCCCCACCATTTACTCTTTCTTAACCTCAGGCAAATTGTTCATCTTTCCTAGCCCTGAGTTGCCCATTTGCAAAATGTGAGCGCCAACCTCACAGGGTCATTTCTTTCAGACATCAGTGAGAAGCACAGAGCCTGGCACGTGGTGCTCCAAGAGTCTGTGGCTATTATTATTACTACTTTAACTGGTTGCTCTTGAGAACCCTTGGGTGCCTCAGCTTGACGAAGTGAACACACCTTTGAGAATCTCCAGGGAGGAGACTCTGGTATACCTCCAGCCCCCACTACTAGGCCCCTGGCCCCTGCTTGTGGTTTAGACCATCCTTCCAGGTGGTGACCCTGCTGGTCTCCTCCATTGGGGTTTTGGGCCAATACATAGTCCCATATTTGAAGGCCCAGTTAACATATTGGAAGAAAGCTGGAGCATAATTCGTCTGCCTTTATGGAGAAAGTGGTGCCTCTCTAGCTTGGTTGTTATGATTAAATGAGACCATGTACAATGCCTAGTGAAGAGGAGTACTTTAGAAAATAATGGCTTTTCTGGAGACATTTGTGAAACATGGAGGGACTGTTCATCTAAGGAGAATGAACTGAGGTCTGTACGTGATATCATTTAATTCCCTTTACTCCATGTCATTTGGGTGAGGAAATGAGGCTTGGGGAGGTCAAGTGACTAGTCCAAAGTCATACATATGTATTAATGGTGGATCTGAGATTTCTACTCAGGTCCATCTATCTAACTCCAAAGACAAGCTAGTTCCCACTTTAGTATGTCACCAAGGAAAGAGTTGTATCAAATATCCTGAATGGTTCTCATCAGAGTGTCAGCATTGTCATGGTAGAAAGCTACTCTTTATAGCAAACCTAAATCCCTAACATTAAAGAGTCAGGCTAATTCACCTGCTGGGCCTCAGTGAACACTGGAAGTGAGTGTCCCTTTTCCGTCAGAACCCACCTTGAAATGGTCTGTGTGTCATAGGCCCCTTGCCATTCCCTGTCAGCTTTTCCCAAGGTGCCTGTGACAAAGATCCTGAAAGTACTCAGAGGACCCTTCCTGCCTCTCAGAAAACATGTTTCCTTATATTCGAATTGGCAAGGGTGCCTGGCCTACTGGCCTAAGTGATGGATGACCTGAGCCAGCTCTGTAGAAGGAGGCAATGGATCAGTGACAAGGCAGCTCTGTTCCCTGATGTGCCATACAGGATGATATGCTCAATGGGGCATGCCTGAGTGATGTCTCTGAGAGTGCCAGATATACAGGGAAGCCCTCAGGAAACTGAGAGATGAGGAAGAGAGGGAACAAAAAGGGCAAAAACCAAAAGAAAAAAAATGAGAGAGAGAGAAGTAGTAAACAAAGAAAGATGAGAAGAGGCATGATACAAGAAAGGGGCAGGGGAACTTGAAAGCACTCCCTATGTCATTCTGACTGTGGACAGCTGTTTTTTCCCTAAGAAATCAATCTTCTCCCCCCTTACCAAGCAGGTTGACATAAATGAACCAAAGACAAGTTAGGGCATTCTCAGTGTGGCCCAAATGTGAACTGGGAACAATTTGGCTGAGACAGAGCTTTCAATGTTGGGAGAAATCATGGTCCGATTCCAGTGGATGCTTAAAGAGAAGTTTGGGAAATCTAAGGTAAATTTTTGTAGGACAAAAAAAGAAGCATCTTAGACATCAAGCCAGTGGCAAGGCTAATTTCAAAAAAAAAAAAAAAATCTTGAGGAGGAGTTGGGATGGTCCTCCCCTTCCTTGGAGGAGACTGTCATGCGCAATAGATCTTACCTGGTTCAGTGCCAGGTAGGCCTTTGGTCTTACCACCCAGGTCTTGCTGGGCATGGATGGATAGGGCCAGCTCAGCCCTCTAAGTTGCTTTTCTTATTTATTGTATTTCCCCTAGAAGAAAATTGCTAGTGCCTGATGTTTAGACCTAACAGGCTGGTTCTCTGTTGGTCATGCTACATGTGATCAAAGGTCCTGAGAAATACCCAGGTATTTCACTGTGACATTCTGGAGATAACCAATGGGAAATAATAACAATTATTATTATTATTATTATTATTATTATTATTATTATTATTTGCATGTAACCTTGGAGGCTTCTTGGTTAGTTTGCTGAAAATTCCACTGAAATATTTAGAACTTACTAAGGAAAGAAAGAAAGAAAGAGAGGAAGGGAGGGAGGAAGGAAAGAAGGAAGGAAGGGAGGAAGAAAAAAGAAAAACTACATTTAACTTGATTGAATTTTAACTAGTGGTTAATCTAGAGCTGTGTTCATTTTGTTATCAGTGCCATTTCCCCCTTGACCTTGCTTAGACTACTCTCATCAGTCTTCTAGAGGTGACTAGAGAGAGTAACAAGACATCAGAGAGAACAAATCTCTGAAAACAAGGGACTTCCCTTAACTTTGTTAAATTCTTAATATTCTTTTTTAGGATGATTTGGTTTTTGAGCTTTACTTTGTTTTTATCCTAATTCAAGATAATGGGCATTTATTTAACACTAACTATATATACTCCTGTATGGCATGGCAAACCTTATGACTCAACTCATCAAACTACTAAGTTTCTCCTAATTTTCCCAGTGTGGCTGGACTGACTAGTATGTACCCCACAGGGTGGGTATGGTTGCTAGAAGATGTAAGATGGTCATATGTCAGAATTGTGTGACTGCCCCTCCTAAAAAAACCCTTCAGGGAGTATCCATTACTTTTAGGATCAAGTCAAAATCCTTGGGTGACCTACAAGGCCTACATGGTCTGTCCTCTCTAATTTTTCTCTTACCACTTTCCCCTTGGATCTGGTTTGTATTTATTTTCATCTTATTTTATTTTATTTTACTTTATTTTATTTTATTTTATTTTATTTTATTTTATTTCATTTTATTTTATTTATTTGTTTATTTAGTAATGTTTATTTATTTTTGAGAGACTGAGAGGCAGAGTGCGAGTGGGAAACAGGCAGAGAGAGAGGAAGACACAGAATCTGAAGCAGGCTCCAGGCTTTGAGCTGTCAGCACTGCTGAGCCTGACGCGGGAGCCTGAACTGTGAGATCATGACCTGAGCCAAAGTCAGACACTTAACTGACTGAGCCCAGGCACCCCTTGGATCTGGCTTTTAGGTGTATCAAGCTCCATTCTGCCTCAGGGCCTTTAAATGCATGTTTGCTTTGCCTGAAACATTTCTCTTTATCTTTTCCTGACCGACTTTATTTACATGTCATATCCTCAGCAAAGACTTCCCTGAGTACCCAGACTAGGACAGACTTTTTTGATATACATTCTTGTAACACCCTGAACTTTGTTTTGATAGCACAATTGCATATAAATAGTTGTCACAACTGCATTTAGATAGTTATTTCAGTGTATCTCAGATAATGACTAAGGCCATCTTTGGCCCATCATACTGTGACATTCCATTCAAGAAAACAGTCCTATGTCCAATGGATCATTTTAAAAAATTCAAATCTTTATTCAGTCTTGAAAAGGGAATGAGATGAGAAGGGCAAATATATTCTTAATGTCCAGCAAAATATACCAAAATCTTTTCCTCCTCATCTCTTCCACTCTTAATAATGCTACAGATAATGCTGCTTCTCTTCAAAAATATTAGGTAGCTGGGCCAGAATTTGCTTAGCAAATGGGGGAGGGAAAGAGACTATGAATGCACACATGTTATTGATTCTTTGCCCCCTGTCTCTGTTAGTGGTGATCTCTTAGAGGGAGGGACCACATCTGTCTCAAACACTACCGTGTCCCCAGTAGCCAGCGTGTGTCAGGCACACAGTATAGGCTCAGTGAATATTTTTTCCAAAGCAGTGTTGAGCCCCAGGCAGTAACCAGTTGCCACTCTTCTTCCCACAGTGAGAACTACCTGGTGCGATGGGGCAGCAGGGGCTTCCCGAAGGAGATCGAGATGCTCAACAACCTGAAGGTGGTCTTCACGGTGGGTGTACATTCTTCTTGTAGCCATCTTCCACACTCGCAAGGATACAATCTTGGAAATGAGAGGCTGGTCACTTGATCAGGAGGGAGCATGACCTTGGGGCAGATTTGTGTTCTGGGCTTTCTGGAGAGATTCAGAACAGATGGGGGGCCAGGTGGGGGGGGGGCGGGTGTTGTGTGCCCTAAAGAAGCTATTAGGGAGGTGGGTCTTCCCCTCTCTATATCTTCTTCCCTCTTTCTTTCTCACTCATGTGCACACTGAGAATACACACAGAGCGCTGTGTAAACAAGCACAGACTCCTTCCAGCAATAATGTCTGCGTGAACTAGATACAGCAGCTATTCTGATTTATCAGTAAATTCATTGGTTAATCTGAGTTCCTTTCTTTGGCTCAGACTTTCTAAAAACCTTTCTAAAATGTATCAGAAAAAAAAAAAAGAACTCCTAAGAACACTGGCTGCCTTGATAAATTGTATATTCTGAATAAAATTAAGTCATAGATGACTAAAGATCTTAATGGATCCCTGAGATCATTCTTCTAAAAACCAATACTTGCTAGGCAAGACACATGTAGAAATGTTGAAATCAATTGTTAGTTGGATGACTTATTTCTGAGAGTGAACCTGGCTTTTTAGTTGTGGGAAGGACAAACAGTGGAAATCAGAAGATAAGGGTTATTATTTTTAGCAAAGACCTTTCTCTTGTCCTATTTCCATGAGGGTGTGTTAAGAGTGTTATCTTAAGATACCTAAGGATATTGGTGTTCTCTGCAAGATCCTTTGGAGAGAAGAGCATTTATGAGATTTTTCACTCTGATGCATGTGTTAGCAAGGAAAATTACAGAGGAGGAGTCAGGGAGGGATTTGGGCATTGGCCAAACCTATGAGTTTGATCCAGGAGTGACCGACATGCTACATTAACCTACGTTGCTCTACAATAATTTTCCAGTTACAGCCCATTAAATGCAATGTCTCATGTTATGTCACAATTAGATTGGAGTGCAGCTGATTTATTTTGTTTGTTATTTCCTGAAAAATGGGCCAGAGGCATGGAATAAGATCAGAGTCCTAATTGCTTAGACAAAGTTTTCCTGGCATATATAAATGTGTCTCAGTCATGTTTATCTATTATTAGTTAGAAGGAGGAGCCTATTTATTTTCTTGATAAATAGGAAAGTCCCATAGGGCCTCCTGATTAAACCAGGAGACAGATGTTTCACGAGAAGGACAGGGACAGGGAATCAATCAGTGGTTCATTTTGCAGAGAACCAATTCATGATGTAAACATGCAGGAAAGGGCATCGGTAAATTTGTGTCTCTCAATATTAATGAGAATGTGATTCTGCTTGCATGGAATTCTGCCTGGGCTGCTATGTCTTCTTCCCCTAGCAAATGAACTTGGGAACCTTCGTTGACTGGTTCAACAGGCTGATATGTCTCTGTCTTGAAATGATGGAAGTCTTCATTTTGGGACAAGGAAAATCATGATGCTCTAACTTCTTTTATTGATTCAAGATCAATTCAATGAGTACCTAACATGTGCTTTGTGCTAGGTATTGGGGATATAGCATTGAATAAGCTTATTGAACCTTTCTATCATGGTATGATGGGGGGAATTCGGAAAATAAATAAATTAGTAAATAAACAAGAAAATGTCAGAAGGCAATCCATGCAATGCAGATAATTAAAACAGGATGATATGATGGCGTTTGACTGGGACTTACTTTCAATTGGACATTGAGGTGATATTTAAGTTAGAGATGAGACGAGACTTGGCAGGTATGTGCCTTGCTGGCCTTATTTATTTTTCTCTGGATGTTAGCTCTTTCTAGTTTCTTCTTTGAGGGCAAAGCCCTAGGAGCTGGCACATGAGTCGGGCCAATGGTGAACTTCCCCTCTGTCTCTTTTATAAGCATTCAACCCCTTAGATCTGTAAGAGGAAGGCAGAATATACTACCAGTTTCCCTAAGAATTTGCCCACTTTGGGGGTTGTTGCTAACATACAGGAAACAAGACTGAACAATAAAAGGAGTACTAATGAATTACTAAATCAGGTGACACATGTTTTAAGTTTAATTGCACTGCCTCAACTTCCCTAATATGTCTGAGTTTTATAAGGTCAGCGTAAAAATGAATTAGAGACACCACAAATTGGAACACAGTTCTGAGGAAGGATCACACATTTATACACTCTCCAGAGAGAAACAATGTGTTTGAGCATTTTGCTGTGCTTGCATAACATATTAAGATGGTCTGGGTGCCTGGGTGGCTCAGTTGGTTGAGCATCCAACTTTGGCTCAGGTCATGATCTCAAGTTCATGAGTTTGAGCCCTGTGTCAGGCTCTGTCCTGACAGCTCAGAGCCTAGAGCTTGCTTCAAATTCTGTGTCTCCCTCTCTCTCTGCCCCTCCCCCTCTTGCACTATCTCTCTCCCTCTCTCTCTCTGTCTCTCTTTCTCTCTCAAAACCCAGGCGTCCCTATGTTTTTAAGTTTATTTATTTACTTTGAGAGAGACAGAGACATTGTGAGTGGGAGAGGGACAGAGAGAGGGAGAGAGAGACTCCCATGCAGGCTCTGCACTGTCAGCATAGAGACTGATGCAGGGCTTGAACCCAGAAATCTATGAGATCATGACCTGAGCTCAAATCAAGAGTCATACACTCAACCGACTGAGCCACCCAGTCACCCCAGCTTAATTACCTCTTGGAAGGCCCTATCTCCAAATACATTTTCAGGTTCTGGGAGGTTAGGACTTCAACATATGAATTCTGAGGGGACATAATTCATCCCATAACATCTAGGGAGGATCCTTCAGGTGCCAGGGTCTTTGTGACTCTGGAATGCCTCTGAAAGATACCAAACTAGATGTTTCAAAAATATGAAAATTTCTAATGAGAGGGGGGAAGTAATTAGGGATGAAAATCATTATAAGGGAAGCAAGCCTTGAGCTCTTAAGGTTGGAAAGGATTTGGATATATAGAGGAGTAAGAGGTAAGTATTTGAGGCAGAGGGGGCTTAGGAAGAAAGATTGAGTTGAAAGTGAACATTGTGTGTTTGTGGAGCAGTAACGGGATCTTTGTGACAAAAATAGAGTACTTACATGCAGAGAATAGTGGGGGATTGGTCAGGTAGGACAGCTGGAAATATATTATGTCTGGGACCTTTCACGTCAGCTGGGGAAGATTAGCACTAATAGGGTAGGAAATAGGGAGCTATTAAGGTTGTTGCGGGGAGAGAAATGAAATAATGAACATGGCTTCTAAAGATGAGTTTTTCAGGGATATCAAGGTGATTGGGAGGAAGGAGGCAGGCAGGCCAGAGAAAAGGCTTTCCAGCCATCTGCATGTAAGATAATTGGGATCTCAAATTCAGTTGCCTATAGGGCAAAGCAGAAAATACAAATGAGTGGCTGAGCTTCCTTAGCCAGAAAGCCCCCTTCTCCCCTAACTTTCCTCTCCCCTTGCCCAGTAGAGAGACTTTGAGGAGAGTCAGGGAGCAGATGTCCATTCCCTCAGCAGGTGAAAGGACAGCCCTTGTATCAGTCAGAGTTCTCCAGAGAACCTGAACCAATAGGATATATATGTAGGTTTATTCAAAGGATTTGGCTCACAGGATTGTGGGGGCTGGCAAGTTTGAAATCTGTAGGGCTGGCCAGCAGGCCTGAAATTCAGGCAGGCTTTCTTTATTACTGTCTTGAGACACAACTCGTCCTTCACTGGAAAACCTCAGGTTTGGGTGCTAGAGGTACAACAGTGAATAAGGCCTCAAGGCCTTCAACTGATAGGATGAGGCACATCTACATTATGTATGGTAACCTCCTTTACTTAAAGTCCATCGATTATAGATGTTAATTGGGCCTACGAAATACCTTCACAGAAGCATTTAGACTAGTGTTTGACCAAGCAACTAAGCACCATGGCCTAGTCAAAGCTGGTGCATAAAATGTAGCCATCACGGGGGTGCCTTGGTGGCTTAGTCAGTGATTTCAGCTCAGGTCATGATCCCAAGGTTCGTTTTGTGGGGCTGAGCCCTGTGTTGAGCCCCATGTTGGGCCGTGAGCTGACAGTGTGCAGCCTACTTGGGATTCTTTCTCTCCCTCACACTCTGCCCTTCCCCTGCTCACTCGTGTGCATGCTCTCTCTCTCTCTCAAAATAAATAAATAAACTTAAAAAAAAATTAACTATCACAAGCCTGAAGCAGGAAGGTGTGGACTACATTGGGACCATGTTTTGTCCCCAGAAACTCTGCACACCCCCATGCTCTTCTTTCCACACCATACACACTGAGAGCCTGGGGATGGCTGCTTTGCCTGGACCCTGGCTCTTATGTGAGCTGACAGGCTATTCCCAGTGCATATGCCTATATGAGGATTAACTTGGAGGAAAAGCAGCTATTCCCTAGTGAGGCCAGGCCCAGGATTCTCTGCTTGGATGCCAGCAACTTGCCTTGATCCCATCTGGATCAAGAACACTGAAGCTTTTAGATTTGAGCAGGACACCCAGATACTGAGGTGACCTGGGTGGTTTTCTCTCCCGTGTATCTTTCTAATGGGGAGAGAGATATTTTGTGGTAGTTAGGTTTATGGACTTTGGTGTTAGAATGACTGGACAGTGTCTCCAAGGACTAAGGTCATGACCTCTGGAAGCCCCTTGTTTTCTTCGTGTCTCAGTCTCCCCCTCTGTAAAATGGGGTGCAAAAACAGTATCTACTTGAGAGCGTTGTTAAGGATCAAACAAGATGATGGCATGTGAGAAATACAGCACCGTGCAGGACACATTAGTGTAGTTCACCGGTTTCAGTGTTCTTCCTTCACAGCACACACCTGAGGGCACTCAGCTGTCCCCCTTGAAGTTAGCTGAGGCTGCCTGCCTTGCTTTGGTCATTGAAATGCAAGCCAAAGTGATGTGCCTTGTCTGGGTGGAAGCTTTAAGACCAAAAGGTGATTCGCCACATTTCCTTCCCCTGCTGTGGGGACAGTGGAAGCACCTGTTCTGAGGAGATGGCGCTGGCCCATCAGCTAGAGGCCCAGGGTGGGTAGTTGAGCAAGGTGGGAGATGAGTGGGTGGGGGGCAGCTGTTTGCATTTGGCATTCAGCCTGAGCTAGAAGTAAACTTCTGTTGTCTTATAAAGCTCTGAGATGCTGGGATTACTTGTGCCACAACGACCCATTCCTGATTGATATACATACGTCAGGTGCTCAGTGAATGTAACTATTGGGAGCTTTCTCTCTTCCTTTGGCCTTCTCCCTCAGTAGTGCTGAGTGGTGATGAGACAAATGAAGTCATTTGTAGCAAAAGCTATTTTGGATCCATCAGCTGGCATATAGGAAATGTTGCCTGTATGACTGATATTGTACTTCTATCCTCTTCTCATTGGTTTGAAATTGAAGAATGGGGATTGAACACCAGAGACCTGTCCCTCAGTTTCCTTTCTAGAACTTTCTAAAACTCACAGTTCTTATCTATGGAATGGGTGTATCGTCTTGTTTTCAGCCTTTCCTGTGACTAATTGTATGACTGGTCCTTGTACACTAAGTGCTAAATACATCTGCCCCAGAATTTGCTATCACTAGGCTTCCTTTTCTACTTCTTTAGACACATGGTAACTATTAATTTCCTGCCCTACAGGACCTCGGAAACAAAGACCTCAACAGGGATAAAATTTACTTGATTTGTCAAATAGTCCGAGTTGGGAAGATGGATCTCAAGGATACCAATACAAAGAAGTGCACGCAGGGACTGAGACGGCCCTTTGGGGTTGCAGGTAATGACACACTACACACCATTAACTTTTACTGGAGTGCACATTTTATATGGCTGAATTTTAAAGATTCTTTCTTTCCCTCTCCTCCTTGCCCTCCCCGCCAAAAAAAAATTTTATACCAGACAGCTCCTAATACCTACATTTCTGGTGACTAAATAAAAATAATTGGTGGCCAAATCCAGATTTATGATGAAGGCAGTGAATAATGGATTCCTCGTGTCTGCAGCAGAGTGTTGGGAGAGCATTGCAGTCTGAACATTTGGCGCCTTTGCTCCCCAGCGTGGTGAAGGAGGAACAGTTCGGGTGGGATCTAATTATGAGGCACAAATCACTTTTAAAAAATACCCAGGACAGGAAATGCAGTTACACAGAATGAGTCACTGGCCACACATCTAAATTCTAGATGGAAGTGGACGTTTGGAGAGTTGGTGTGACCAAATGAGGTTGCTTTAGAGCAGCCTCACCTCCTCATTTTTCTCCAAGCCTTAGCTCTCTCTCGGGGTTTCCAAGGCTTCATCATTCTTTAACCACTTTTATGGTTTTTGTTATATTTAACTATAACTTGCATTATTATTTACCTAATATATTTTCTTTTAATTAGCCCACTTTAAACTAAAGTACACTTTTTGGAAGACCATTTAAATACCTGTGAAAACAGCTATTTTATATGCCAGTTTTATTTCTTTTTATTAAAATATGCTTTTTTGTTTTTTGTTTTGTTTTGTTTTTTGGCTTTTTAGAATGAGAGAAAGTGCAAAAGAGCGGGGGGGGGGGAGGGGCAGAAGGAGAAAGAGAAAATCCTAAGCAAGTTCCAGGCTCAGTGTGGAACCCAACACCAGGCTTGATCCCCCAACCCTGGGATCATGACCTGAGCTGAAATCAGGAGTCAGATGCTCAAATAACTGAGCCACCCAGGTGCTCCTAAAATATACTTTTTAAATCATGTACCATTTATAATTCCTCTGTATCATCTCTAAACCCTGTGTTTCAGGTTCTTCGTTCAAGATACCCCGATCTGCAAGCACAAACCAGCTGGCTCTCCAACTAGTCCCCTGGCACTGCTTGCAAAGTGGTGGAGTAGATGAAGTTAGCTTATAACCTAACTGGTTTTTTTTTTTAGCCTGGCATTGTTGCTAGCTAGATAGTTAGGTGACCTTGGCAAGCATTTTCCCCAGGGACTTAGTTTCATTATCTGCAAAATGAGAGACTTGGACTGATTGATCTGTGCCCTGCTCTGAAATGCTGATGTCAGGATATTCCTGACATCGTAGTGTCCCTGTTAAGGCAGTGAGGATTCTTCAACCTTACCTCAAACTGTGCCTTTGTCCTCAGCTGTAGTCTGCGTGCTCTTTTGGCTTCAGGTGAAAGCAATTTGATGTAACTGAAAGGTTCAGGCATAGATTGCTTCAGGTATAGCTGGATCCAGGAACTCAAATTTATATCTCATTATCTCTCAGCTCCTATGTCCTCTTGCTGACTTATTCTGAAGATGACTGTCCAGTTAGTTGGCAAAATGTGGGCCATCTGTTCCAAGCTTGCATCTTACCAGTTTAGTAATCTAGCGGAAAGAAAACACCTCTTTCCCGTTCATTAGTAGAAGCCCCAGGAACATAAATGTAGGCAACATGCTCATTCCTGAAGCACTTACTCTGGGCATGGGGATGTGGTCCTCTGGCCAAGTCATATGAACAACTCTGGAGCCAGAGGGAAATGGCTACACCCAAACCATGCTCACTGAGAATGGGCTGGGGGGGTGTCTGTTGATCACAGGAGTAGACAATGGATTCAAATAACAGTTCCCCTTCCTTCTGTCAACTCCCTGACTCCCCTCTTCAATTAAATGCAGTCATTGGCTGATTATTATCCAGACAGTTTTAATGGGCTTGAAGTGTTTGAGGTATTTCATGTCACTAGGGTTTTGGCTATATTTGACTAGCTGTTCTCCATGCCCCTCCCCTGCCCTCACCACCATTTCTATAATCCCCTCTCTAATTCAGGAGTTCTTCACCTTGGTTTTATGGGCCTTTAGTGGCTAATTTGAGGTGAAATTTCAGAGGGTCCAAGATCCCTCTGGAATTGCAGGGTTCAAAGATCCTGCAGTTAAGTGTTCGTGCATATGAGCATGTTTATGAAAAGGGAGCGAGTAGATTTCATTAGATTCTCAGGTCCCATAGGGAGTCCTTGTGCTTGGGTTTTGTAGGCACAGTAGACACCCAATATATCTATGTCAAATCCAATCCTGCTTGTTTAATTTCATAGACACTCTTCTGATTCTTTTCTCTTGGCTTCTGCTAAACCACAGTCTCTTGGATATTTCTGTGGCCTACTGACCTCCCAACCTGCTTTGCCCAGAAGTGCTTGCCAGGTGCTACACATTATGAACCCTTGCTGAGTATTGTCTGATTCTGGTTTGCTTGCTTTTTAAGACTTTCTGACCCAACCTCTCTTATCCTATAGTCTCATCCCATTGACATCCCTTCCTGGGAGCAGGAGAGTGTAAGTAAGTCATTAATTCTTTTTTCTTTCTTTCTTTCGTTCTTTTTTTTCTTTTTTTTTTTTTAGTTATGGACATAACAGACATCATCAAGGGGAAAGCAGAGAGTGATGAAGAAAAGCAACACTTCATTCCTTTTCACCCGTGAGAGATTTTCCATTTCTTTCCCTTCTTTTAAACCACACCCTTCCTCATCGAAGGCTGCTGGAAAGTAGGCTGTAATTCCCTGAGTTGGTGATGGTCCCATTGGGCCTCCCAAGAGGAGGGCAGTAAAAGAACGAGTGTGTCTCTGTGCCAAGGCACTTGAGACCAACCTGCTTTTCACATATTCGTTCATCAACTGTTCTGTATTTGACAGAGTTTGACTGACATCTGGCAGAGGGCTGGGCACTGAAGTAGGCATGGGGCACGAAGTGGTTAATAAGATAGACGTGGCCTGTCTTCTTGGATCTTAATTTTGGGGAATTAAAATATATTTTGGGGAATATTTTGGGGAATTGATGGGGAATTAAATAATCAACAAAAGATTAATGCATTGATTACAAGTAATACAAGAACCATGACTCTGTGAAGCAATAACACATCAAGAACATAGAACAGGGAATCATTACCTGGTTCTCACGGATGGAAATATCCATAACTTGAGAGGAGGGTAGTGAGGAGGGTAAATGTCCTTTTCCTGCTCTGAAAAGGTGTCTGTAAGAAAGCAGGACCTCCAGTTTGAGAATGTTGTCTTTACTCTGTTACCCCAAGGATGTCCAGGGAGTATGGTGTTTTGTTATTGGCGATGAGGTCAGTGACTCTCATTAAAGCCTTTGCCACCTTACTGAACAGATGTTCCTTTTGAGGGCTTGGGAATCCTTCCTTTCCAAGAGTCTTCCTAGGGAAAGAAAAAATGGCCTCTACTTATAGCAATGATGTTCCCAAATCTCCGAGCCATGTTGCTTTGTGGCATTTCCTGATGGCATCTATGCTGTCTGAGCTGGCATGGGCAGTCTCACTTTTCACCTAAGGTGTATGGAGGGCCTGGGTAACTTTCTGGAACACATGGAACCACAAGGTGGGAACCTTATTGACAGCGCCGCATAAGCATTTTGTGCTTTCTTTTCCTTCCCAGAGTGACAGCTGAGAATGACTTCCTCCATAGCCTGCTGGGCAAAGTCACGGCCTCCAAGGGAGACAGTGGAGGGCAAGGTAAAATGCCACAATGTACCCAGTGGACTGGGCTCTGTCTTGGGAGCTCTTGATTCTTTGGAAAACACTTCAAAATCTTAAACCCTGGGAAACATAGCCTTCCTTCTAGACAGACCATTGTGAAGAATGGAAGCATGTGATCTATGGAGATGGAAACCACATCTCCTGAATCTGGGAGGCATGTCCTAGTGCCTAGAGGAAGAGAGGAACTGATATATCCTATCTCTTATGTGTCAGGCACTCTCATATATCTCCTTAATTGATTTAATTCTTCCCACATTCCTGTGAGATACGTGGTATCTACCCCACTTTACCGAGGCTAGGCTTAGAGAGGTGGGTTTGTTTGACAGAAGCTGACATTGCTAGAAGGCACCAGTGGGATTCAAACCCACAGATATCTGGCTCCAGAGCCCATCTGCTTTCCACCTTCCTTCCTCCTGGGTTGGGTCACTGCTTCTGAGATTGTTTCTCTCTGCTTCCAGTGGTGTCCTCCAGAAGGAGCTCAAGGGGAGAAATGGTGGGGGTTGGGGGTGGGGGCAGTGAGACTGAGAATACCTTGAAGTTGCCTCTTCATGGTGAGCGTTCCCTTCCAGGCCTCTGGGTGACCATGAAGATGCTTGTGGGTGACATCATTCAGATCCGCAAGGACTACCCACACCTGGTGGATAGGACTACTGTGGTGGCCAGGAAGCTGGGCTTCCCAGAGATCATCATGCCAGGTCTGGCCTTCTCCTGGGGTGGGGGAGATCTAGCTTGTCACATCCATTTTCCCTTTAAAAAGTCAACTCCTTACTTTTCTACTACATCTTTTCTGTTTCTTTCCCTGAAGGTAACCACTGGACATGATTTTTGTATATCCAAAAATCTTCCAAACATTCACGTAATAAAGACAAACACATAAATATACACACATGCACTTTTTCCCCTCACAATGGGATCACACTTCATATGCTTTATATACCATTACTTTACATACTTTATATAGAGTTCTCTGATTTGCTTTATCACTTAATAATTTATCATGGACATTCTTTCTACTTTACTACACACTGAATAATTCTGTTCTTTTGGGGAGGATATGTCATTCTCTTAAATTTTTAAACTATTTTTTTTTATTACCAGAGGACTCCATGCTCATTGTAAAATGTTAGAATAGCATGAAAGGGTATAAAGTGAAATGTTAAAAACTCCCTCAAATATTTGTCTCTAGAAGTAACTGTTATTAACATTTTCTGAACGTGTATATAATAAAAAAATAAATAAATGAGATGATATAATAACATTCTTCTGAAACTTCCCTTTTCATCTTAATCCCATCTTAGACTTGCATGCATAGCTGCTCTCACTTACTCCTCCTCCTCCCCACCGTGTATAGCGGTCCCCTAGGGGCCTGCCCTGTGGTTCATTTGGACCTGCTTTACCTGTGACATCAACTCCTTGTGCATTCCCCTGTGGGGCTTTCCGTTCTGATTGCCCCCCATTCCTGAACACCTCCTGACCCTCCTTCCGTGTTCCTTGGGGACTTGAAAAGGCACTCTATCTTCTGCACAGTGAAAGATTGTGTGGCTGACTGTGTTTGCTGTTCACAGGCCAAGATCAGCTCCATTGGAGCTTTCCTTTGCCTTTCCAGAAGGTGTCACTAGAGGATGGAAATTAAATGATTTTAATGGGGAGAAAAACAGCCAATTTTGACCATCCCACCTACCTTTTTACAACTGATGTCCCGGCATTCGTCCATCCCCTTTTTACCTATCTTCCCAGCCTCCCTGATGAGGAAGCAATGCTTTTTTCAAGCATGTCTGATCTTGATTTCATTAGTAGATGTCAAGGCAGGGCACTTCCTCTCAGGCCCCCACTCCCTGTGCTTCCCAGTCAGTGTCTCTCCTGCGGCACAGACACCAACTCTTGTCTCTCTCTCCCTCTGCCTGCAGGGGATGTCAGGAACGACATCTACATCACTCTCTTACAAGGAGACTTTGACAAGTACAACAAGACCACACAGAGGAATGTTGAAGTGATCATGTGTGTGTGTGCAGAGGATGGCAAAACGCTACCTGTAAGGGCCCCTGCTGCTGTCCCGGGTGCCCCGGCCACCATGGGTGCTTCTGCTCTCAAAGATTTGCTTTTCTCATCCCAATCTGCTAACTGCCAAGAGCCTTTGGGATGCCTTGAGTAACATGATCTACACCTTTAGAGCTTGGTTAGCATACTGGCCCATAGTAAGACCTTGTATCGTGTTGTCTTTTACATCAAAGCAGTTTTTCAATGTCTGTCTC
This sequence comes from Lynx canadensis, assembly GCF_007474595.2. Taxonomy (NCBI): domain Eukaryota; kingdom Metazoa; phylum Chordata; class Mammalia; order Carnivora; family Felidae; genus Lynx; species Lynx canadensis. The sequence continues at coordinate 179,697,612 of NC_044303.2, read as the reverse complement.
TCTCCTTTCATAATCCCTTTTTCTGTCTTCTATTTCCTTTTTTTTTTTTTTGCTTGACCTCAGCTTATAGGTCAGTTTTTTGCTGTTAAAATGTTGTTCACATTGAAACTTGAGCTGGTTTATTCAGGCAAAATCCATGACAAGAAAAAGGATCAATACAGAGCCTTGGGCTAGTGTGGAGACTCAGGATGGCCTCAAAACAGACATTCCCAACACTTAATCCAACTCCCTAGTGCTCAGCTAGAATTCTGGTGGAAAGCCTTATTCGTAAATTGGTCTCCAGAGGGCCAACACAGTGTATTCAAGAATGCAAAGCACATTGCTATAAATATTTATACAGCATATGTCCTATATAATATTTGTCATGTGTGTTTACATTTATTTACTTATATTTCTTCAAAGGTTGTCAGCAATTGTGTCCAGTGTGTGGGAGGGCTCTGCTTCTCCATTGCTCCTTTTGGAGTACTGAGCTGAAAATAAAATCAGCTCTCAGCAGCAGTTTCAGCGTGGGCAAATATTCCTCTTAGGCCACAGTAGGTGATTAGATAGCACAGTACCGTGGGGGCGTTAAGTATTGATAAGTCATCTGCTCTAGCCTTGGGGCCTGGGGCTCAGGCAGATATTTCTACCCTCTACCTAAGAACATAAATGGCATTCACAGGGGAATTACTACGTGCCAGGCACTGGGATAAGTATGATGCATTGCCATTATTATCCCCATTTTTACGGGGGTGGGGGCAACTAAGCCTTCAAGTGAAACTGCTTTTCTAAGTACATAAATACTAAGTACTTTTCTAAGTACATACATAAAGTTAGTGTATGGTAGGGATGGGGTTTGGTTCCAGGTTTCGGGCCCTCTTAAATACTTCACTATAATGCCTATCCATTAAAAAAAATCCTCCAGTTTATTTCTTATATCAAAAAATGATGCTAATAACCACTTCTTTCAAATTCTGGGAAGATTAATAATTATTTTTTAAATTTAAAGAAAACCCCAATTGTCTTGTTTGTTGGTAAAGACTGGCCCCATTAATTAATATCTAGCTGAGCAAAAATCCAAGTGTTTAAATCATCCTCTTCTTGTTGGTTCTGAAAAGTAAAATAAGTGAGAGACATTTTGCTCAAAAGATCACAAAAGAAGAGCGGAGGGCTTTTATCTGAAAGGGAAATTGCATTTCACGAATGTATAGACCATTGCTTTGAAGTTATTTTTATCCGACTACCTGTTGAAGAACTTTTAAACCTCAGCTTCATTTTTAAAAACACTGATATGCTCACCTTCAGTGTTGTCAAAGGACAAATTAGAAGGAACATTTAGCAGGAATGCAGGCATTGAATCTTGCTCCTGAACCATTCTTCTACCTCTGCCACCCTTTCCAGTCACACCCGACCAGGCTGCGCAAACACGCTCATCAAAGATGAATATATAAGCAGGTATTCTGGGGGCTGAAATGGAGAGGTAACTATGGGGCACGGTGATAATTTGCAGTTTCCTCTATTAGGGAAGTTATGGGGGAGTTCAGTTGACTGACTATTGAAAATTGCTAAGGAAGCCTGTGGGAGGCTGTTCTTTCTTTATTTGCAGAAATAAATATTACTGCCTAATTAAGTGTCAGGCAGCACACTCAAATACTTTTGATACTGGTGGGTTCCTGTGGAAACAGTTGCCTTCAGAGGTATCTATTTCTTTTCCCGCTGCAGGTGCACACTGCCCTTGGCAGAGCAGGGCCAGAGGACAGAGTAAGTTACACGTGTCCTTGGCCCACTCTGGGGTCTCAGCAACCTTTTACAGGAGGGGCCATAGCAGAAAAGCTAATGCAGTGGACTCTGGGATCAAATAGATCAAGTTAAAATCCCAACCTCCCTTCCTAGTAGCTGTATAATCTTGGATAAGGTTTATTTGTCTATAAAAGAGGAGTCATAATTTCTTCCTCACAGGGTTGCAAGTTAAACAAAATGGTAAGGGTAAGGCACCTGGTATGCAGTAAATACGCAGAAACAGGAAGGGGGGTAACATTCAGAGAAGGGCGAGCAATTGCAAGTAGATGCCCTTACCAGGAACTGAGGCAGTCAGATGGTCACTACAATGAGGATGGATGCCTGAAGCAAGTTTAAGGAGAAGCAAAAAGGATTAGATGCCAGGCTGAGAAAACTGTCCTCTTCTGAGCTCAGCTAGCCAACGGGGGTAGAGGCAGGCATAGAGGACAGAATAGTATAGCAGTTGAGACCATGACCTCTGGGGCCAGGCAACCAGGCTCAATTCCCAGTGTAGCCTGGATTAGCAGGATGACCTTGAACAAATTACATCATCTCTCTATGCCTACAGTTTTCTGTCTGAATCAGAGACTGCAGCAGTTGCACCTTGCTTTTGTGAATATCGAATAAGGTGATCTACATAGTAAGTGTTCATTAAAATTAGTTACTAGAAAGGTATAGTAGTCTTCTGGTTTGATTCTTGCCTTGTGGCTGCTAACTGGCATCTTCCTGGCATTGGCTTTGTTGGTGTAGAGCACTCTCATTCTCAAAGTGCGTTTGCATCCATGGTGTCATTTGTTCCTCAGGTGATTACTATCAGGCAGACAGGGCCTGTGTGAGGGGCCTGATTTTTCCTCCTGCTGAAGTGTGTCTGCCAAGACTAACTCAGCATTAAAGCCCCCAGGCTTCCTGATTCCTATGCAGATTGCCTTCAAGTAACCTGAAACCTACTAGGAGTTCTTACTGCTAACTGGGTACCATGGGGGTGGGCAGTGGGGAAAATTATTGAACAGGCTTACTTGAGACATTTACAAATCTATATTTTCTCTAAAACCAGGCTCAGTCCCTGGTCATGATTCTCGACACATGTGGAAACATTCAGTTTTATCTCGGAAGGGTTGAGAGTGAGGGTCTTAGGCCTTTCTCAGAGTAGTACTGAAACTTTTTTCTACAGCCTTAGGCCATCAAAAGTTTTCACCATCAAGATAGTTTTGTGGAATTCAGTTGCTCGCCATACAACAATTTTACTTTCACCAGAGATATATATGTATTTTCAGATTTTATAAGCTACATGGGATTCACTGCAGCTACAGAAACTCTAAGCCCATAAATGTCACTAGATATAAATCATGGGAGGCTGGAAGGTTGTTATGGAAGGAACACTGGACAGAGAGTTAGTGGGTCAAGATGTGTGCTAGCTCTGCTACCTTTCTGGGCAAGTGACTTAACCTCTCAGGGCCTCAGTTTACTCAGTGTTGAAATGCAGATAATAGCAGTGATCATCTGAGGTGGTTATGAATATTGGATTAAGTGAGGTAGTATGTATGAAGCATTCAGCATAATGCTGGACAAAAAGCACTCTCTAAATGGTTAGAAAAACTTTGAAAGTATGTTTATAGGTCAGTGCCTCAAAAATTTCTGTAAGCCCTTATTCCCTTCATTCCATTGAAAACCAAGAGAGTTGTCTTTCTTCATTTTTAGTTCACTGGTTATTCTTGGGTTTTTTGTTGTTTGTTTGTTATTAGAGGTAAGTTCTGAAAGGATGCTATACCCTTATTTTGAAATGGATTCAGTTGGATTGCAAGTACCCTCAATCATTGTTGCCCTACAGCTTGGAAGTAAAGAGGGAGAATTCCAGGGAGAGATTCTACTTCCCACAGGCAGGATTCTACTTCCCACAAGTTAGCCTCTCTTGTTGGGGGTCCCAAAGTGCTTGCGTGTGGCCAGTTTGGATCATTTAGCCTGGTGGTGGTGGTAGAGGGGATTTCAAGGATCCATTGGTGAATTGGATGGAATCTGTAAGAGGCAAGGAGTCTGTCATCCTAAAAATGCCCAGAGACACACAGTTTTACAATTAGGGAGCCTGGGGCTCTAAAATCAATCCTCTTGTCCCTACATCTCTGGAGACTAGAAGTAAATAAAATTCTGTTGGTCTGGTATAAAACATTTAGACCCTTTCTGGGTGACCCTAGCTAAAATCTTGTTTTGGGGCCAGACAGCTAGAATTAATACAAAGAGATAGAATTAAGGTGCTAGCACACTCTATTAGCAGATCTTCCTTATTACTCTGAATGTGATTTTTATGGCAAACGCTAAATATCCTATAAGGTATACTTACTCTGTGCTCATTCTCTGTTTGGAATGTCTTTCCCACATTTCTGCTCAGAGCCAACTTGGAATCTTTCTTCAAGATTCTCAACTGTCATCACCTCCAAGAAATCTTCCCTGAATCCTCAGGCTACACTTAAGTGTCTCTTCTCTGTACTCCACTGTAATAAATACATATGTCTGCCATTACATTGCATTTAGTGATTTGTCTGCTTATCTAAAGATCTCTCTGCAAAACTGTGAACTCTCATGTCAGGTTGAATATCTGACTAATGCCCATTTCCCAGTGCTTGGCATGGGCCTGATACTAGAAGATGCTCTGTGACTGTGGGGCTCCCTCTGCCCCTGTATCTGTCTGCAACCCATGCTCCCTCCCATCGCCCAGCTTCTGTGTTAGCATCAGAAATACATCAGAATGAGCTGCTGCTTGACTGATCTGAGCCTGTTTGTAAACTTTGTGCACATTCAGATTTAAGAAACAAATAGGATTAATAAGACTGGCAGCATGCAGTAACTCCAAGGCTGGTTACCATTTACAATAAGTCAGTCACGTCAGCGCCTGGTGTGCTCCAATGGTTTCCAGAATGCAAGTAATAGAATTTCTGTAGTTAAGCAGCTGTCACTCCTGGGGCCAGGGATGTTCATGTATAAATCTGTAATTTAGAAGGGTACCTGGCAGAAGGGTTGGTGAAGGGAGGGTTTTCCAAGACCCTAAGGCCATTGTTGGCCTTGGAACCAAAATTGCCCAAGCACAGAAAATGGCAGTTCTATAGTGTTTTGTTTTGTTTTGTTTTCTCTTTTTTTCCCTCTTGGATCAGAATGCAATTTGTGTAGGAGCTGGGGACAAGCCCATGAATGAATATCGGTCCGTTGTGTACTATCAAGTCAAACAGCCACGGTGGAATGAAACAGTCAAGGTAATAATGATAATAATAATAATAATAATAATGATAGCAGCACACATGTATTTAGGGGCTCTGAGACACCTCCCTAAGACCTGAAGCAATACCCTAGTGTGTGTCCAGTGGTGTGTCAGGGAGTAAAAATGGTGGCCCAAAGCATGAGCAACCTGCTTCTCTTGATCACCCTTCACTGACCCAGGACCAGCCACTAGAGAATTGTCATATGTTCTTCTTGTGGACAGTGTCTAGCCTACCAAGTTATGTCACTCTACTCAGCAGTGAGGAGCTACAGAGCTTGCAAGCAAATGTGAGGCTATAAAAGACCACTTGATGCCTGAAAGATATTCTCTTGGGAATATGTCTCAGACAAAAGTGGCATTAATCACAAATACTCACACTACCAGATTGTCACACTAAGTGGAAGGGAATATCATGCATTGGAAGAAGAGTTTGGAATTAATTCAGTGAAGAGGGAACCTTGAATATCTCTACCTTGTAATTAGTAGCAGTCTTTATTCGCCCTGTTCTCTGAACCCAAACTCAAGATGTTCGTTTAACTTCCTTTTCTCAGATAGCTACACAGAGCTCAGTGGTTCTTGCCCTGTCACTTATATTCCTGTTTTCCTCAGTGGGTCTCCCTAAATTCACTCTCTTCAAAATGACCTACCCAACTTCAGGGTCAGAAAGCTATTGGATGGACCAAGTTGTTTTTCTCTTTTCTGTGTTCTCTTGTACACTAGTTATTTCCCTTTGCTAGCCCTTGTCAGATGGTTGTTAAAATATGCATCTCCCCATGTGAACCATAAGCTTTTTGAGTTGCAGGGCCTCTGCCTTACATTAACATGGCCAGCATATCACATGACCATAGCTTGGAGTAGCCTTTAAATTCGCAGCAAAAGAATGAATTGGACTGCAGTCGTTCATGAGGTTCTCAGAAAAATCCCTTTCTTCTGTCTGAAATTACAAATGATGGATCTCTTCAGGCTCAAATTTCATTTTCTGGAGCAGAAAGTGTCCCAAAGTATACATCGGTTTGGCTTTTAATAGTCATCTCTACAGTGTAAACTTGTCCCTTTAAAAAATCAAAGTGGCTTCCTCACAGGTAGCTAAACTTTGCTTTGGCTTGAATTGCAAGTTATGGAGAGAACTGTGAGGTGTTGGGAGGTGGCCAGTCCATGGCCAGGCCTGATACGTATCAATCAAGGGTTCAATAGACCACCCTCTGGGCAGTGAAATGGGTGACCAAGGAGTGGGTGATTTGGCTCAGTGGCTTCAAAGGTAAAAACATCTGGGTATCTGTCCAGCCAAGGATGGGAATGAGCCCTAGGGTTTTCCAAAATATTATTGGATTTAAGCATTTTTATGAATTTTCATAAACAAGAGTCCTCAGGCATACCCTGTAATGACCATTGTTAATTTGCTAAGCCCTGCTGCAATTGCCAGAACTCCTGGAGTGTGTAAGGAAAATGTGCATTGTGCAATGTGCAGTGCATCAAATCCTGTGCTAAAGTTATGTGACTTTTATATCAATTTGGGGAGATTCATTTTAACCCACTATAATTTACGAACCTCTTTTCATTGGCTAGGAATGCAATTTGCCAAATGGATTACATTTGGTACTTTATTTTCTCTTCATAGCTAGTTCTTATGTAATTTATTTACAGTTCATCAGGCTTGATGGATGGATAATAAATCAGCATGCAGCTCTCTCAGTTAAATGGTCAGGCTGCCTTTTGCAGGGGGTGGGGGTGCTGGAGTGGGAAAAGCTGTTTAACTCATTGTCTCCTGAATTCTGGTTTCTGCCTACCAAGGTGGCTGTCCCTATTGAAGACATGCAGAGAATCCATCTGAGATTCATGTTTCGACATCGGTCATCCCTGGAATGTGAGTACCTGACCAAGTGGCATCTCTGAAGCTCCTCTAAGGAGAGAGAAATGAGATAACTGGGTGACCCATGTGTCATTTTCTTTCCTGACCTCACAATGCTATTTCCAGCTAAAGATAAAGGAGAAAAGAACTTTGCCATGTCCTATGTGAAGTTGATGAAGGAAGATGGGACCACTCTGCAAGATGGGTGCCATGACTTGGTCGTCCTAAAGGTACCATGAGTTGGATTAACTCTGCAGTGAGTAGGGTCCAGGAATCCAAGGGAAGATGGCAGGATTGCTTAGTGGTTAACAGCAGGGACCACAGAATCACACACACCAGGGTTTACCAGCCATGTGGCCTTGTGCAAAATCTTAACTTCTCTGCCTCTGTTTCCCTCTCTATGAGCCCTCAGTGAATAATTGTGAGTATCATATGAGACCGCTCCTGTGAACACAACTGTGATGGGTACATGGAACATTGAATATGTGGAAAAGGTTATTGTTACATACAGAATAGGCTATTGACTGTAAAGAGCCCTGTGGGATATATAAAAGACCAGCAAGAAACACTTGAGAGATGCCTCACTATTGCTAATGGCAACATATCAGATGCTGGGATCCTGATCCTGCCCTTGACTAAATCTGGAATCATCTCACATGTCTCCCTGAGTGTCAGTTTTCTTTTTTCTTAAGTGTGATGGTAATATTTATGACTAACTAGTGAGATGACCCATGTGGAAGGGCTGTGTATAAAAGGGTGTATAGATATCGGCCGTCATTATTTTACATCATGAGACTTGGACTGTTTTCAAGAAGTGGGGAGGTTTGCCTTGATCTCACTCACATGCTTTCCTGCAACCCCTCTTATGGCAGCAGGATGCCTATGCTAGCACCTGACTGGAGACAAAGCATGTGGTTGTGAAACAGGACAGGCACAGGGATCCAACTCTTGTCCTTGGCTTTTTCAACCTTGGGGGCTGAAAACATCCTTTTGCCTATGGTCTCCATGGCAAGCATAGCCTCATCAAGGCTTCATTATAAGGTACTCTTCTCTGAGTCTCTCTGGCTTTTCTGGAAACCCACACCTCCCTTCTTCTGCACAGCTGCTGTCTTCTCATTTATGACACATCAAGGTAGTTCTTGGCTTGAAAGCCATTCTTCCCCAACATATTGTGAACTCACTGGAGGCAGGGGCCCAGTTGTAGTCAGTTTTCTATTTACTTATCTTCCTTAAGTCTCCCTTTTCTTATCTGTAAACCGAGGGTGATAGCAATGTATACGACAGTGCCAGTAGCAATTGTGAGGTTTAAATGGAATGAACTAAAGCATACTTAGTGCATACTTAGTACTTAGTGCAGTATCCAGTACAGAGTAAGGGATCCATAAACATTAACTCCTATAATGCCTACCTCTAATCATTCATTTCCACATTCCAAGGGACTTAGGTGTCTATCAACTCTGTTAAGAGCTCTATATGAATTATTCCCATTTAGTCTGCTCAAAATTTCTAGGAAGTAGGTAATATGATTAATCGTCGGTTTAATCACGAGAAAAATGAGACACATCCAAACAATGTGTTCAAGATGACACAGACTTGTGAGTGGTAGAATAGGGTCTAGATCCCAGGACTTTCAGATTCTGGTGCCTTTGCTGTTAATTTCTCCTTTCACCTGATTCCTTGTCTTGCTCATGGGCATGTGTTAAGATCTCAAGGAATGTAGGCGGAATCACAATGAACTGCCAGGGGAATCTTCAAATTCCCTTTGTACTGTTAATGAAGTCCACAGAGCCTTCAAATGGTTGGTCAATCTTTTTTCCATTAATGTAACTTTGGGTTCTTGCCTGGTTTGTGGAAAGATAGCCCTGCCATACCAGCTGATATTTACTGCTTCTCTGATGATTTTTTAAATTCTGATCCTCTGCACCTTCAAACTCTGTGTGGCATTGGGCATGTACCCACGGCTTGGGGAAATAACCAAGGTGTTTTTCCCAGGGGGAGAGTAAGAAGATGGAGGATGCTAGTGCTTACCTGACACTTCCTTCTTATCGACACCATGTGGAAAACAAGGGGGCCACCTTGAGTCGAAGCTCCAGCAGTGTTGGGGGGCTCTCTGTCAGCTCCCGGGATGTATTCTCCATTTCCACCCTGGTGTGTTCCACAAAGCTCACCCAGAATGGTAATGAAACCATCAAGAGTTGTGTATATGTAGTGCGTGTGTATGTGTGTAAGTCCAGGAAGGTGCTGAATGAACAGTTTAGTCTAGTGATAGTAATTCAGCTTATCTGGACTCTATTTCAGTGGGCTTGCTGGGTTTGCTTAAGTGGCGTATGAAGCCTCAGCTGCTACAGGAAAACTTAGAAAAATTGAAGATTGTCGATGGAGAGGAAGTGGTAAAGGTCAGTGGGGCTTCGTTTTGTTTGTATTCATCCACCAGTGACAGAGATTTAAATCATGGGTGGCTTCTGGGGGGCAAATGAAGTGTTGAGAAAGATCGGACTTTTTCTCTAACAGTGGGACATAACGTCTCAGATTGCCATGAGAAACCTTTACTGGGAAATCCAGAGGCTGATTTGGTTCAATGATGCTGAAAACATGTTGAGTGGTAAAAAACTATGGTTGTGTTTAGTTTCTGGAAGGAGATCAGCCTGGGTGTAGATCTCAGCTCAACCACTCGCCAACTTTATGTGATAATACGGATGTGACATATTTTGCAGGGTTGTTGTGAGCATTCAAGGCAATAATATTTAAAAATTACTTAGTGTCGTCTCTTACACAATGTTCTACTAAACACGTAAATCATACAGAGTTGAATAAATAGTAACTATTCATTATTTTTGTTGGTATAAATTGCTAAAAAGTGTGATCTTTTAGTACTACCTACTGTTAGTGTTAGAAATAAAAAGTATTCTTAGTTCCTGTTGCTTACAGAGTATTATGCATCATACATGAAAGAGAAAGACATCAGGGCTCACATTTTAAGTGAAACAAGCAGGAAATAATACACATGTCAGATGTATTGTTGTGTCCACATGGTGTTGGAGAATATAGTGTCTGAGGTACAGATCTAATGAAGCAACCTTCTCTTCAATTCTATAAATTGGGACAAATATTTCCCACAGGTCTTGGTGATCTTGTTTCCTCAGGAATTTGGTCAGCTAGAAACTCTGAGATTAAACATCTGTATTTGGTAGCTCTGTGTTTTCAGGGACTATAGGAAATATTGACCCATTTCCTAGGAAGGAAGAGTATCAGATTTTAGTTAATTTTCCATACATGGAGAAGCAAAGGTAGAATTTTCAGATCAGTGCTTTAAATGTGCACCATTGATCCACCTACCTGATTCAGCAGTAGAAGGAAAATTCTCCAGACATCCTTTCATAAGGTCTATCATGTTTGGACAGCTTGGAGAAGCATCGAGGAGGGAATTACATTGTCTCTACCTTTGCATTATATTTTTATTTTTCTAAAAAAAATGTTATTAAAATATATACACACCCTAAGAGTACAGTTCACTGTATTTTTACACACGTACATACTGATATACACACCGTCTAGATCAAGATACAGAACATTTTTGGCATTGAAGTAGACTCTCTCTTACTCCTTCTCAACCTCCCTTATACTGACTGCCATCATAGATTTTTTTTGCCTGTTCTTGAATTTCATAAAAATAGAGTAATGAATATTGTACATTGTTGTGTCTGACTTATCATACTCTACACAGTTCTCATGAGGGTTATCCTTGTTGTTGAATGTAGAAGTAGTTTGCTCTTTTTTATTACTATGGAGTATTCTGTATTATTAAAACACTGTCATATATTCATTCATGCTGTTGATTGGCAATTGGGTTGCTCCAAGTTCTGGCTCTTGTGAAGAAAACTCCCTGGACCTTTTGAAGGCAGCACGTCTTGGATGTGTACTCTCATTCCCTTAGGGATACACTGAGGAGTGAAATTTCTTCACTCTTCTAATGTGACCTTCATTACTTTGTCCAGTTTCTCCAGGATACTCTGGACGCCCTCTTCAATATCATGATGGAGCATTCTCAAAGTAATGAGTACGACATCCTCGTCTTCGATGCATTGGTAAGAAAGAAGGGACCGGTGTTTAGTGACATTAGACATTAGTGTGTGTCTCACTGTGAGAACACTGAGAACTTGTGTCCCCTGTGTCCCTTTCATGAATTTTTTTGGAGGCACTGTAACTTTTGGCAATTAGAGCAATGAATGAGCAGCTGAGGATTTGGGGAGTTTGTGTTTGTTTCTAGTTCATTTGAAAGCATGGTAGGATGAGTTAAAGGGGAATTTTAAATGTTGATGTCATATTAGTACTGGTTGCAAGTACATGAAGCTAGATGCCATGAATAATGGCTTCAGCTTTCCATGAATGCCGGGAGCTTGTTTTGGCCAGGTTATGAAGCACCCAAAATGTTTCCTACCTTCTTCTTTCTCATAGTTTCCAAATTCCCAGCATCATTACATCCTCCTGCCCACCCAGAACATTTTATGGTAGCACACAATCCCAGTCCTTCCTCTAACATCTTCCCAAATGATCTGTTCCTCCTCTGTGTCCCAACTCATGTTTTCTTAGTGTCATATTCACACTAGGGTATCAGTGACCAATGAAGTCTTAGTGCATTAACTGCTTGTGTCAGTGACATTTACATTTTAAAGAGGTTACTTGGAAACAACTGTGACTTAATCCAGTGCTTCCCAGAGGGCTTCTGGAAAGGTAACCTGTAAGAAGTGCTAGACATTGTATGACCCTCTCAGAGATTCACAATGCATGTAGATATGTTAAAGTCTCCAAAAAACCCTGAAGTAAAGACGACAGTCTAACAATGATATCCTGAAATCTGTCAAACTTACCTGGCCATGAAGCCCTTTTATCCTATAACACCCTGTAATACACTTCATGAAATGCCTTTTAGGAGAGATACTACCATAATGAAAAGGACTAACAATATATTAGTGAGTTAATTCCTGGGCAAAATAATTTTGCTGGAGATTTAATTATGCCATGTGACTATGGCTTCCTGCCTTGGGTCTGACCCCCAAACCCTGATTCCTTGAATCTTCTTCAGATCTACATAATAGGACTCATTGCTGACCGGAAATTCCAGCACTTCAACACTGTTCTGGAGGCTTACATTCAACAGCATTTCAGTGCCACCTTGGCTTACAAGTAAGTTACTGTACATATGGGAGTTTCTTGTCCATCTCCTGCTTGCCCTGCCAGGATGCCCAGGGCACAAGGATCTTGAGTATTTTCCTTTTGTATCAGGCTGTGTGAGTTCTCCCTTTCTGATAAGACCTAGTCCGTGATAGATTATTTGAATTAAATAAAAATGTGCAAACCCATAGGTTAGAATGAATATTTTATTGTGGTAGCAGTACATGAAAGCATTCATTCATTCAGTCGGTCAGCCAGCATTTATTGAGCAGGACTTGAGGTAGACACTGGGATTCAGAGGCTAGAGAAGAGAAAGTGCACATCCCAAGTAGCCCATCATAGCTTGGACACAGGGAACTGATGGTTACAGATAGGAGGTGATGCTGGAGAGGTTGGGAGAGACCAGTTTTCCAAAGGGCCTTGAAGTTTAGGCCAAATAATTTGAAGTCTACTTCACTGGTAATGAAGAAACATGGAAAGTTTCTCAGTAAGGGAATTCCATGATAATACCAGAAGTTTATTTTATAGGAAGCAAATGCTGAAAAGAACGTTATCACCACCATTATTTCCACTCATATCCTGATTATGACTAGCTTTCCCAGTCAAAAGATGTTTTGCCTCACTAGTTTTTCCTTTGCTGGCTTTTTATGGGCAGGAAATACTAATGTACTCCCTGTATTAAATACATATATTTTAAGCAGAGTTATTTTTATGGCTGTAAACGAGTGAGTAAGCTTAGCTGTACCACCACCTTTAACCTTTGATTGAATGCTTTATAATTTACTGAGCAAACTAATCACCATGCTGTGAGTTAGAAAGAGATGTATTTTCAAAATATAATCCCTTATTCAGGAAATTGATGACGGTGCTGAAGACTTACTTGGATACCTCCAGCAGAGGGGAGCAATGTGAGCCGATCCTACGAACTCTGAAAGCTTTGGAATATGTGTTCAAGTTCATTGTTCGGTCGAGGACATTATTTTCACAGTGAGTGCTTGTTATGTAAGAGTGATTGATTAGTTCTGCAGTTCCTCTGGGATACAACAGTGTTTGTGTCATCGGAGAGATTCTTTTATAAAATTACAACCAGCCATTGATCAAAAACAACTTAAAAATCCAACACAGAGAGTTATGAATAGGTTATAATTGTTCCCTCTAAGCTCATTCGGGGAAAAATATAAATCTTCACATGTTATAGAGTTATGTTTCATCCAATGGACTTGATTTGTGATTTGAGGCTCTTCTGTATTTCATCTATAATTCTTCATTTGATTTGAGATATGGTGAAAACTTTCCAGGAATCCTCAATGATAGAGGTACCGGGAGTGGAGAGAGCAGAACTTGGGGAGTTTGACAGTTATTTGGCTCTAGCAAGTTGTGCATGACAGATGAGCTGGTATTTGCAGTTGATCTATCTGTCCTTGAGATCCTAGTAGCCAACAATTGAGCTGACATGTTAGAACACCTAAGAGATTTGATGTTTGATGAACAGTGTTACAGAGGTTAGCTGCTCTTTTGAAGGGCTTCAGAGATGGAGGCATTCAAATGCAACCTGCAAAAGAATGGTTTATGTTCATCCTGGCTATAAGGAAGGTAAAGCTAGGCAGGGGATTGGTTGTGGTTGTGTGTACGATCAGGTTGGTTGTGTGTGATGGGAGGTAAGAAAAAACATACGTGGAATGTATTGTCTGGATTCTCATCAGGGCAGATGAAGAACATTCAACTTAAACTGATTTAGGAAGAGTAGGACTTTATTTTATTTCACATTTTTTAAAAACCCAGAGGGCAGTTGGCCTCAGGTGTGGCTGGATCAAGATACCGAATGCCATCAGGATAGTCCCTGTCTCTCTAGATCTTGCCTCTGCTTTCTTTTTGTTGGTTACCTTCTGAGGCAAGTTTTTAAATGTTAAAGCCACTGGAAGCCTTAGGTTCGTATTCTAATTTAAACAACTGTAAGTTCTTTGTTGTTCCAGTAAAATCCTGTGCCAAGAACTATCTTTGATCATGTGCTAAGGAAACAGTATGACCAAGGAAATGAATATGCAGATTATGTGTTTGTGGTCTCATGTGTACCTCTGGAGCCATGGGTCGGGTCACCCACTTATTGTATAGACTTAATTGGAGAGATGGCTTCCCAAAAGACAGTAGAAGTCTGTTGTCATCATTTTGATCATGACAATTGATGGGCTACAAAAGTTTCATACTCAACAAGGCATCTGAAATGTGAATCATTTCGGATTGTCCTGAAACATTCTTTGAGATTTCAGGTGAGAATAGAAAGAGATGACTGTCTTGTACCATGTCACAAAACATATGTCATGTGCATTCTTCTTTTTTTAAGATTCTTTTTCAAGTCTATGTTTTTCCCTTTTAGAATTGATGCAAACTTTACATTTTATTTATTTATTTATTTATTTATTTATTTATTTATTTATAATTTAAATCCAAGTTAGTTAACATATAGTGTAGTAACAGTTTCAGGAGTAGAATTTAGTGATTCATCACTGACATGTAATACCCATTGCTCATCCCAACAAGTGCCCTCCTTGATGCCCATCACCCAACTCCCCTCCAGCAATCGTCAATTGGTTCTCTGTATTTAAGAGTCTCTTATAGTTTTCCTCCCTCTGTTTTTCTTATTTTTCCTTCCCTTCTCCTATGTTCATCTATTGTGTTTCTTAAATTACACATATGAGTGAAATCATATGATATTTGTCTTTCTTTGACTGACTTATTTTGTTTAGCATAATACATTCTAGTTCCATCCACGTTGTTGCAAATGGCAAGATTTCATTCTTTTTGATGGCTGAGTAGTTTTCCATATCTTCTTTATCTGTTCATCAGTCCATGGACATTTGGGCTTGTTCCATAATTTGGCTCTTACTGATAGTGCTGCTATAAACATTGGGTTACATGTGCCCCTTCGAATCAGCATTTTTGTATCCTTTGGATAAATACCTAGTAATACAATTGTTGGTTCATAGGGTAGCTCTATTTTTAGTTTTTTGAGGAACCTCCATACTGTTTTCCAGAGTGGCTGTACCAGTTTACATTCCCACCAATAGTGCAAAAGGGTTCCCTTTTCTCTACATCCTCACCAACATCTGTTATTTCCTGAGTTGTTAATTTTAGCTATTCTGACAGGTGTGAGGTAGTATCTCATAGTGGTTTTAATTTGTATTTCCCTGATTATGAGTTATGTTGAGAGTCTTTTCATGTGTCTGTTAGCCATCTGGATGTCTTCTTTGGAAAAATGTGTATTCATGTCTTCTGCCCATTTCTTCACTGGATTATTTGTTTTTTGGGTGTTGAGTTTGATTAGTTCTCTATAGAATTTGGATACTAACCCTTTATCTGATATGTCATTTGCAAATATCTTCTCCCATTTCATAGGCTGCCTAGAGTTTTGTTGATTGTTTACTTTGCTGTGAAGAAGATTTTTATATTGATGATGTCCCAACAGTTCATTTTTTCTTTTGTTTTCTTTGTCTCTGGAGACATGTCTAGTAAGAAGTTGCTACAGCTGATGTCAAAGAGATTGGTGCCTGTTTTCTTCTTTAGGATTTTGATGGTTTCCTGAGTCACATTTGGGTCTTTAATCATTTTGAATTTATTTTGTATGTGATGTAAGAAAGTGGTCCAGTTGCATTCTTTGCATGTTGCTGTCCAGATTTCCCAACACCATTTGCTGAAGAGACTGTCTTTATTCCATTGGATATTCTTTCCTGCTTTGTTGAAGATTAGTTGGCCATATATTTGTGGGTCCACTTGTGGGTTCTCTATTCTGTTCTGTTGATCTATGTGTCTGTTTTTGTGCCAGTATCATATGTCTTGATGATTACAGCTTTGTAATAAAGCTTGAAGTCCGGGATTGCGATGCTTCCAGCTTTGGTATTTTTTCCAACATTACTTTGGCTATTTGGGGTCTTTTCTGGTTCCATACAAATTTTATAATTTTTTGTTCTAGCTCTGTGAAGAATGTGGTGTTATTTTGATAAGGATTACATTGAATGTGTAGATTGCTTTGGGTAGTATCGACATTTTAACAATATTTGTCCTTCCAATCCATGAGCATGGAATGTTTGTTTTTCCATTTCTTGTGTCTTCTTCAATTTCTTTCATAAGCTTATTATAGTTTTCAGTGTACAGATCTTTATCCTCTTTGGTTAGGTTTATTCCTAGATATCTTATGGTTTTTGGTGCAATTGTAAATGGGACCAATTTCTTGATTTCTCTTTCAGCAGCTTCATTATTAGTGTATAGAAATGCAACTGATTTCTGTATGTTGATTTTTATATCCTGTGACTTTGCTGAAATTATGTATCAGTTCTAGCATTTTTTTGGTGAAGTGTTTCAGGTTTCCACATAGAGTATCATTTCATCTGTAAAGAGTTAAAGTTTGACCTCTTCCTTGCCAATTTGGATGCCTTTTATTTCTTTTTGTTGTCTGATTGCTGAGGGTAGGACTTCCAGTACTCTATTGAACAACGATGGTGAGAGTGGACATCCCTGTTGTGTTCCTGACAGTAGGGGGAAAGCTCTCAGTTTTTCCGCATTGAGGATGATATTAGCTGTGGGTCTTTCATATATGGCCTTTATTATGTTGAGGTATGTACCTTCTATCTCTACTTTCTTGGAGGTTTTTACCAAAGAAGGATACTGTGTTTTGTCAAATGCTTTTTCTACATCTCTTGAGAGGATCATGTGGTTCTTATCCTTTTTTTTAAAATTAATGTGATGTATCACATTGGTTGATTAGTGAATATTGAACCAGCCATGAAGCCCAGAAATAAATCCCCCTTGATCATGGTGAATAATTTTTTTAATGTGCTATTGAATTAGACTTGCTAGTATCTTGTTAAGAATTTTTGCATCCATGTTCATCAAGGAAATTAGTCTGTAATTCTCCTCTTTAGTAGGGTCTTTGTCTGGTTTTGGAATCAAGGTAATGCTGACCTAATGGAATGAGTTTGGAAGTTTTCCTTCCATTTCTGTTTTTTGGAACAGTTTGAGAAGAATTAGTATTAACTCTTCTTTAAATGCTTGGTAGAATTCCTATGGGAAGCCATTGGCCCTAGATTCATGTTTGTTGGGAGATCTTTGATTACTGATTGAATTTCTTTACTGGTTATGGGTCTGTTCAAATTTTCTATTTCTTCATATTTCAGTTTTGGTAGTTTTTATGTTTCTAGGAACATCCATTTCTTCCAGATTGCCCAATTTGTTGGCAATTTTGTTCATAATATTCTCTTATTATTGTTTGTATTTTTGCAGTGTTGGTTGTGATTTTCCCTCTTTAATTTGTGACTCTATTTATTTTGGTCCTTTCCTTTTTTTCTTTCTTTTTTCTTTTCTTCTTCTTCTTCTTCTTCTTCTTCTTCTTCTTCTTCTTCTTTTGATAAATCTGGCTAGGGGGTTTATCAATTTTGTTAATTCTTTCAAAGAATCAGCTCTAATTTTTGTTGATCTGTTCTAATGTTTTTCTTTAAATTTTGATATCATTGATTTTTGCTCTAATCTTTATTATTTCACTTATTCTGCTGGTTTTGGCCTTTATTTGCTCTACTTTTTCTAGCTCCTTTAGGTGTAAGGTTAGTTGTGTTTTTGAGACACTTATTTCTTCTTTAGGAAGGCCTCTTCCTTCTTCAGTGCTGCTGGAACTGTAAGTGACTTTGGGCTTCTTCTTTTTTTTTTAATGTTTTTTTTTATGTTTTATTTATTCTTGAGAGAAAGAGAGAGAGAGAGAGAGAGAGAGAGAGAGCATGAGTGAGGGAGGGGAAGAGAGAGAGAGGGACACAGAATCCGAAGCAGACCCTAGGCTCTGAGCTGTCAACACAGAGCCTGACTTGGGGCTCGAACTCATGAGCCTTGAGATCATCATCTGAGCCGAAGTCAGATGCTCAACCAACTGAGCCACCCAGGCGCCCCAGTGACTTTTGGCTTCTTAAGGAGTGAGGTGCTCTGTTAATTCAGCATAGCATATAGAACATCATTGATACTGATCAAATGCCTATTGCACAAGATGCATTTTGAGGGCTAAGACAATGCATTTGGTTAGAAGAGATGTCTCTAAGATAATCCAGGCCTAATCTTGAATCCTTTCTCATGAACAAAGTGTAGGCTGACCTGCAAAGAAGTTCTAGGGCCTCATGGTGAGGGAAGGTAGCTTTCCTGTGTCTTGTTCATTTTAGAATGTTTATCAATGGTTTCCTCTCTAGGGTGGCGTCAAGGACATTGGGAAGTGATGGAGGTATTTCCCCAAACTAGGAGGGCATTTTACTTAGGAAACTAGAAAATAGAAGGTTTGAAATTTCTAAACCAGCTGGTGAGAAATCATAATATAATTATTGCTTCGGGGACTTATTGTGTCTGATATTGTGTTTCTTTTTCCTATTATTCTTTGTCTTTTTGTCTCATGTGCATAATTTCAGCTAATCTAGCTCCCATTAGCTATTCCCTTGCCATTTTTCTTTGCACATACTGCACACGAATGTTTGCAAGGGCTAGGAATTAAACTGTATCAATATGCAGGATTGCAGTTGGGTAAGGGAGGAAGAGAAGTTGTTGAAAAAGATTGGGTTTTTTAAGGATTATTTATTTCTATCACATAGCCAAATAATGTGATTTTCCTGTCCTCTCTCCTTATGTCACTGGCTCCTGAGCCAAAGTCTGGGGCAGGTGTCTGTGCATATACCTGTGCCATAGTTGCAGTGGAAGCTGGCAGAGCAGGTTCAAGTTTTTGCTAGAGGGAGGCAGGCTTAAAAATATGGGAAACTCCTAAATCGTGGGAAATGTGTCCAAAATATGTTCAGTTGCCATCAATATGACCAATATCCTTTAGGCTTTTCTGGAATGACTGAGCTTCTGGGAGACACAGAGCATAGTGAGAAACATTCAGAAAGAGTGGAAGTGATTATCTTCTAGGCGTTGAGCTTCTTCATAAAATTCCTCGCAGTGCCTTTTATCCTGAAGCTCAGACAAGCAGCTGAGCTGATCCCCAAGATTTCTGAGCTGTGGAATTACTCAGAGTCCAAAGTAGCCTGTGCTTCCCTGAATCACATAATGGGCACTGAATAGCTTCCGTTCCTGCTGGCCAGGCACATAGAAGTAAGGCTGTGGTGTTTCTGTAAGGATGACTCTCTAAGACAGAGAAAACCCAGAGCATGGCGCTACAGAGGGATTCGTTCCCACTTACCTGTGTTCCTTCCAAATCGTGATGCTGCCATAGGCTAGAGTTCAGGGGGCAATGTGGGCTAATGATTATGTTCATGTTGTACTGGTCAATGTTGGCTCAGTGATGGCCAGTGTTCCCACGAGACAGACCTGGGAGGGAGTCATATGTTTGTCCCTGTACCCAGCTTAGTGAGTGACCTACCCTCTCTGAGCCTCAGTTTCCTTATCCATAAATGGGGATAAACCAGCTCTTAGTGTTTTGAGGATGAAGTGAGATTACATGTACAAATTTCTCCATGTAGCATCCAGTACTTCATTTCATAAACGTAACAAACGTTACCTGTTACCATGTTTTTACCGGGGCAAGACAGCAGGAGTGTTTATTTCAAAAACTCAGATTTAAGTTAATAAATGGTGTCTTGATCCATGCTCAGAGTTTGGCTTACTGTTCATGCTATCCTAAAGCTGTCTTGCTGTTTTTGTTTGTTTGTTTGTTTGTTTGTTTTTAAGGAGGAAGGGATCTCTTTCCCAGGTGTCTGCTTTTTGAGGATCACAATGTATGATTTTTATGGCCCTGTGAATTCACCTTGGTCTGTTGCTGGCCCATTGGCTGGCCCCTGCTTATGTCTGCTGTGTGTGTGGTCAAGCCCTGTGGGCCCTAGCAGCCATGTACCCAGCTCTCTGCTCCCTGTTTGCACTGCCTGTCTTTGCTTTTGTTTCATGCCTCCTGCTCCCCTTCAGGACCTACTTATTCACTTCTTGCTTTCTCCTCCCTCTCTGTATGCTCCCAGTCTCCTGGGATGCTCTTGTATCTCTACATCCCTCCTCCCCTCCCTCCTCCCAACCCCCTTTGCTTAGGAGAGGCACTTAGTTCAAGTTAAAGGCATAGACTCTGGAGCTAGCTACTTGGGTTTGAATTCCGCATTGGAATCCTGCTGCTACCATTTAGTGATGTTTATGACCGTAGGCAGATTATTTCGTCTGCCTAAAGCTCAGTGTCCTTGCATGTATGTACAAACCCTCGCAGGGTTGTGGTGCAGGCTAAATAAGTTAATGGATGTCAGGCATTTAGCACAGTGCCTGTCACATAGCAAGCAGCCATGGTTATTATTATCTGCTAAGCGCATTTCACTTGTTCCCTCCATTAGTCTTTGCAAAAATCCTATGGAGAACCTCATCTCCCCACTTCATCTCCTCCTTCTCTTCACTCACTCTGTGCCAGCCACACAGGCCTCTTTGCTGTGGCCCAGGCTCCTGACTCAGGGCCTGGACACCTCCCCCTGATATCTGCTCGCTCACTCCCTCTCTTTTCTCACATCCTCACTCACATGTCTCTTTCCCTACTCTATTGAAAACTGCAACTCCTGCCCCAGCACTTTGGATTCCCCTCCCTGTCACTCTGTTTGTGGTCTTTTTCCCCCTCCCCATAGAGCTAATCACATGTTAACGGACTGTACAGTAATTAAGTATGCTTTTGTTTACTGCCATCTCCCTGCTAGAATGGCAGCTCCCAAGCTCCCGTCTTTGACTAGTTCATACTGTCAAAGTGCTGAGAACAGCACATGGCAGGTACTGGCACTCGTTCAATGTGAGATGGGATGCCTTTTCTGTCCCCCTTTCATAGATAAGGAAACTGAGGTTTTGATTCAAACTTAAAAAGGTCACACAGCTAAGAATTAGCAGAGTAAGGCTTCACATTCTACCTCATCTAATTAAGCAAATTTAAGAACCAGAACTTTGTTGGGGGCCATGCAAGTGTAAAGTATGGTTGGCCAGGATGGGGAGCTGTCCTGAGTGACGACAGCTGCTCCTGGAAGGGGGGACTTGCTGGGTATCATCATCAGGGCTGTGGAGAGGCATGAGGATGCTCAAGTTTAGGTACTGTCATCCCTAAATATGGTAGGATTTCAGTAGGAAAAAAATGACTTGGAGCAGAAGTTGTCAGGAAAGGATTCCTTGCTGTTGTGGCAAAGGTGTCCAGGCAACCATGACTTTACCTTCATATCCTCTCAAGGAATGAAGAAAGAAAAGCTGACATAGGGCCAGGCCAGGTAAGCTCACACTCCTTGAAGGAGTCACTAGACAGGGAAAGAGAAATGTACTCAACGTCCTGATAGGAGCCATAACATCTCGGGAGTGTTCCTACTCCCCAGCCCCTCATCTGGGAGCCAGGAAGGATGGCCACGGGGTGCACAGTGCCAATTGCCTGCACTGGAGCATCCGCTCCATCAGCATAGGCGTCAAAGGAGCATGGTGCTTACCTCCAGTGGACACCCTCAGTCTGGCTCAATTCATCCAGGGCCAGACATCATTGCCCGTTCTCTGCTTGCCTTCAGCATCAGGTGATCAGATGTTTTCTGATGCTCTCTTTTGCTTTTTATTTTGCATCTTGCTTTATTCTGTGCATCTTCCCTCTCACGTCCCTGCCTTGCCTTCCCACTAGTTCAGTTTCTTCTTATGTAAATATTATATACTAGTTCACCCTCCTGGTCATGCATATGTTAGGCAGTAAGACTGTCTAAATAAAGCTCAGGCATGCTCAATGTAGCCTGTAGTCAGAGGGAATACATAAGCCTCTGCCTTTTTAAACAAATACGAATTTAACTCGAAGGCACTTGCCAGTGTGATTTGTTTTCATTGTTCATGTATGAATAAATATTTAAATGTAATCATCTGTTTATGCCGAGCCTGGGCTGGAGTGCCCGTCACATTGCTATTCCTATTTCTCCTGCATATAATTTATTTGCATGTTGATGCCATTTATTCCTATGTAAGCCTCTGTTTTCGGTTTTGAATATAATTTAACTTTTTGATGACAGTAATGGTTCAGTAAACTGCACAATTGCAGTTAATGGAATTATTTTATGATAACATTAACTTGGCATCAGATCAGAGTGGAAGAGAAAACTGTCATCAAAGGGATATTGTCAAACAGTTACTTCTCTTTAATTTATTATCTATTTTGTGAGTGGCTACAGTGCTGAGGGGGAGCTAACAGCCTGTTTATTACAAACACGGGGAAGCACTTTGTAAACCATGAAGTAAGTAGCCGTCATTGTAACATGAAATTGTGCATATGCATGCATCTTAAACAGCCCTCTTTTTCCTTTGCATATAAAAATATTAGCCCACATTCACTGAGCACCTGTTATGTGCTAGGCACTTTAAGTGCTGGGGACTCTGAAATTAATAAGAGAGGCTTCCTTAAGTAGCAGCAGCCCAGTGGGCGTGAGTGATATGCATCCCAGCAAGCAAATCCCAGCTCCCTGGCATGAGCAGTGGTCAACGGTATGAGGCAACTAAGGCTCAGGACGCAGACGGGTTTAAATGACAAACCCCACCTCAGGAGGATCAGTAATTCTCAGAGGAGGTGACACTTTAAACTAAACATTGAAAGGTATTCAAGAAATTAGCCCATGGCGGGTCTGGGGATAAGAATCACGAGTTCCAAGTAGAGGGAATGGCATGTGGAACAGAACTTCTAATTGTTCCTGTTACCTTCAGGATACCACTTATGAAGCTTCTCCTCTGTGCTTGGCCCTGTGTCCTTTTTACTCTGCCTCACTTACTATTCACGGCAACCCTGCAAAGTATAGATATTATGATGTTTATTTCACAGAAACGGAGCTTGAGGCCCGGAAAGATATAGAAAGGGACTCTAGGTCACACAGCTCGACATCGGCAGGGAAGGATATGACATGGAATCCTAGGTTCTTTGTGCTGTGCTGTGGCCATGGACAGCACGTTTGTGGGGAAGAGTGGCTGGTGGCAAAGCTGTGCTGGTGGAAGAGTGGGGATGCTGCATCTGGACAGGTAGCTCGACTGCGGACACCTTGAATGCCAGATGGAGTCATCTAATGTCATCCCCCAGGGACAATCATCATTAATGCTGCCCTCCATCTTCAGAGCACAGAGTGAGCACCCCAGTGGGTGCACAGACTCATCTGCTGGGATCAGGTAGAAAGACGAACATTTCTTTATTTTGTTCCAAGAGGGAGAAATTAAACTTTATGAACAGTTGACTTAGAATAACACTTGGTTATAATTCATAAATAAATAAGCATCTGTTGAGAATCACGCTTTAATTGGTTTCTCATCGTGCAGTTTAGAAACCCCTGCTTTTGGCAGTGGGAGCCATTGAAGCTCTAAAGCAGGGGACTTACATGATTTAGATTCACCTTTTAGAAAGATCACTGAGGAAGAAAGGTGAGTGTGTGGAAGGTGGTGTAGAGGAGGGATGTCAGGAGGTTAATCATGAAGGGGTTGCAGGGATCCAGGCAAGAAGACTTGAACTAAGGCAGTCACAGTGGGGCTGGAGAAGGGGAGGAAGAAGATACGGGTGTGTGAATGACAGAATTGCCAACACTTACTGAATGTGTGTGGAAGTGGAGTTGGAGGAAAGGGCCAGATCAGCTTATCTGTGGTTGAACTTTATGGCCTATTTGATTAGACATTGCTCATCAGCATGATGAATACAGGGTAGGAGAAGTTCTGGTGGAAAATGGTGTATTTTGATAAATTTTGAGGTGTTTATTGGCATAGCCCGATAGAAATGTACAGCAGGCAGTTAGATACAAATCTGGAGTTCAGGAGAGTAAAGAATAGAAATATAGTTGTGGTAGAAATTGATCCAAAGAGGTATTTGAAGCTATAGCACAAGGTGAGCAATGCTATAAAATTCAGGATGAAACCCAGGAGATTAGCAGGTTGAAGGGATGGAGGAGGGGCCAGTCCTTCCAGGGAAGGCTGATCAGGGACATAGGAAGGGAAACAGGAAGACTGGCATTCCAGGAGTCAGGAAAGAGAGCATTTCAAGGAGGCAGTATCAGCAATATTCACATGCTATAGCAAAGTCATGGGGACCGAAAACTGATCAGAGGCAAGATATTTTTCAGTGAGGAGGTCTTCGGTGAAATAGCCAGCCCTTCCCCAGAGCGTCGCATCTTTCCTAATATCCAGTTGGAGGCCCTAAAGAGGCAGAGGGATCAGGGCTTTGAGGTGTTGTCGATTTCCCATCATCTTCATGTGAATTACCTACACTGTGGATTGTCCTTTGCCCGGGTGTAATGCTGGACTGGCTTCTCCCTGCTGATCCTTCAGAGGCTGAGTAAACTGCTTCTATTGGGTGCCGATCTCTTACTTGGCTCACAGCAAAGTGTAAAACACTGGGCCTGTCTGCTTTCATTGTCCCTTTAAATGGCTTCATTTTGCAGAACAAGACTATCTGTGCTGTAGATAGTTAAGGGAAAAGCCATGGATGACACAAGATATTCATTCGTCCAGGTTGAAGCAGTATTTCCTTTTCTTGTTAACTCCTCCTTAGACATCTAGAAGCCTAGCTTGCTGGCAGAATCCTTGCCTTCGTGCAAAAAATGGCTGTTCCTGTCAAATGCCGCGGCTGACAGTTCCTCAGAGAATGACTTGGGTGAGAGATCAGTTTACTGAATAAATATGTAGATTTAGGAAATGTGTTTGCAAATCCCCTGTAACTAAATATGAACATGCAAGATAATAAAAGGTCTGGTTCGCCAGAGGGGTGAGATTCAAGCTGACGTCATTGTCAGGGATGGTGAACCGAATCAGGGTGGCTGGGCACACTTGGTGATCTACTTCAAATGCACCCGAGGCAGTGTCACCTCAAAGTGGAATTTGTTTCCTTAATAGGAAATAATATATTTCTCAGTTGTTGGGCTTGCTGCTAATTGTGTCTTTGGGGTGGATGGAAAATTAAAAAGGACTTTGTTATGAGGCCCAGATGGTCGCCCGTCCTTCAAGTCTCCAAACTAGCCTCTCTGTCACTCAGATCTACTCTGCTAATGCAGCTCATTCAGTTCAGTCCAGTTCATTGATTGATTCAATAAATATTTTTGAGTCTTACTATTTGGCCAAGTTTTATGCTAGGACACTGCAGTGAACAAGACAGATGTAGTTCACCCCTCATTCTGCCCTCATCTAGTACTGAGGGAGATAAAATAAAAAGCAAGGAAATACACCAACTAATTGCAAACCGTATTAAACACCAATGAGGGAAATAAGCGAGTAGTTAAGACATGTGGTATAACGTAATGGTGAAGAATCCCAGTAACTAATTATCTACATGACCTTGGGCAAATGACAGCCTCTGTGCCTTAGTTTCTTTGTCTAATGTTGGGATCACCTCACAGCGTTGAAGAAGTGAAATTCCAACTGACCTGTGAAGGAGGCTAATGAACCAGCCATGCAAGGGATAAAAGGAAAAGTCCTTTATGGAGGGAAAATCTGAGCATGTATTCTTGAATAAGAAAGAGCTTGAAGTTTCCGAGAAAGTTAAAGAAGACTAGTGTGGCTAGTGAGCAAAGGGGAGAATAGGAGGAAGGTGGACTGGGAGAGAGCAGGAGAGCTTGCCATATGCAGGGTTTATTGCCAGTGTGTAGCCCAGACATTCTGCAAGCATTTTACTGAAAATTCTGGCATGCCAGGTAGTGTGCTGACACATGGTGAGGAGGGCTGGTGTCACATGTCACAAGGATGGATTGGTGGTGGCTGCCTGGACTTGTGTTGAGGAGGACACTGAGGCTGCATTTAGAGGTGTAGCTGCACAGGGAGCTGTGACCAATTAGTGGTACCTACATTGAGCAGCTCAGTGGGAAGTGATAGATTCATTAATTCCTGTGTTAATTACACAGGCCCTGACAGAAGTGAAGGGCTCTGAGTTCAAAAAGAGTGTACATTGTCCTGCAAGGCACTTGTGTTTTGGATTATAGTAATTCTGTATTTAAAATTTAAAATGTGTGTTTCATATTCCCACTAGCCTCTTTGGTTGCCTCCTGTAAGACACACGTGATAGGAACTGCCCACTCTCTAATTAGATTAGGAACAGACATGGCCTGTGCTCCTCAAATCACTCTCTCAACTTTGCTAAGCATCATTGTCTTATGATCACAACATTTACAATTTTTTGAAGCCATATACGTTTCAGCCACCATGAATTTTTGGTTTGAAATTTTGGACAGTGTTTTTTTTTTTTAAATATATGATTATAGTCACTTCTCAATTCTCTGTTAATGTATTAGAGATAATGTAAAGACCCATATTACCCAAAGTAGCGGCTAATGTCAAAGTCATTCAGTTTGATCATCAGAGTGTGCTCTGTAGAGACTCATACTCATGCACAGGTGAACTTCTTCTCAGAAGGATGTTCTTCCAAATCACAATTTGCTGGGCTAAGTCATATCATTAATCATCACGTCCTGAGTTTCTATCAGATGGGTATTCTAGGAGGAGAGAAGAGCCACTGGTCTTGAGTACCATAGGGGTGATAACAATGAAGAGCTTGACCGTAATCAAATATATTTTGTGAATAAGCCACAGATGATAATGCTATTATGTCAACAATTAAGGATATCCCAAATAGCATGAGCCCGAGTATTTTATTACTGCTGACCTATCTCTTCCAAAACACTTTTTTATCTTTGCATCTATAACACAGAACTCTTTTCATATTCCTCATACTTCTCAGACTCTTTGGAAGTCGTAAAGATTGGCCTGTTCCTTCTTTTACTCAGCTCCCTCTTCCTAGGTGAATGCATTCAAATCCAGTGCTTTAGCTCCCCCTGCTCTGCAGATTTCTGCTATGCGGAAATGCAGCCTGACCTTTCACTGAGTTCCACATCCGTGTGTCCATTTACCTGCTGTCCTCCTCTTTCATATCTCAAAGGCAAGTCAAAGTTAACATATCCAGAACCAAAGTCATGATGTCCCTCGTCACACTGATCTACGATCCAGCATGCTGCACAAGTCAAAAAAAGATTAAGATTTTCCTGACAACTTATTTTTTGTTTCTTCCCACATAGTCTGCATTTGAGTTTCTACCTTTCCTTCCTAAATGTCTTTCAGATTCATACACATCTTTCCATTTTCACTGCCAACTTCCTAAACAAAGTTCTCATCATCTCACACCTGCATTACTGTGTTACTATAATGGTCTGGCTGCTTCCGTATAATCTATTTGCTATGGAGTCTTTCGAATTTCCTAAGTAGACAGTTAAAATATTCTGTCAATATGTAAAGTTTTGTTTCTCCCCTTCTAATCCTAGTTCTTTTTCTCCTTATCTGACTGCATTGGCTAGGATTCTGGGTCAGTGTTAAATAACAATAGTGACATATATTATGTATTGGTTTAAAAATATTAGATGCCTTGTTATTGGTTTTAGGAAGTCCCTCCGTATTAGTAGTTTGATTACAATATTCACCATAATGCAGTATTAGATTTTATTTGCAATCACTAATGTTTTGAATTTATTTCTACCATCTTAGCTGGGAATCCTCCCCACCATTCTGATTTTTCTATCGTTTTTTTTTTTCTTTTTTCTTTCCTCCTTTTAAACTGTTTTTCAATTTTCTCACTTGCTTTTTCCCCTTTACTAATATGAAAGTTACATTTTTTTAAATGTAACTTTTTTACATTATTATTTTTTTAGAGAGACAGTGAGCATGTGTGTGAGCAGGGGAGGGACAGGAGTGGGGAGAGAGAGAGAGAGAGATAGAGAGAGAGAGAGGGAGAATCTTAAGTAGTCTCCATGCTTAGCATGGAGCTTGACGTGGGGCTTGATCCCACGATCCTGGGATCATGACCTGAGCTGAAATCAATAGTCAGATGCTCAGCCAGCAGAGCCACCCAGATGCCTGTGAAAGTTACATTTTATATTCAATTTTATTAGTGGCTACTTTGGCTACTTAGGTATTCTATCATACGTATTTAACGTAATAAAATCTCAAGTTAATATCTTTACAGTCCCCCTGAATAATAGAAGAATTTTAGAAGATACTGTCACTTCCCTCTTAAATATTACACTAGGATTGTGCAGTATTTTAGTTTGGCTTTTGGATACTCCATAAATTACACATTATTATAATTTTAAACAGTATCTATTTATATGTTTTTTCCAATAAAATTTCATCAACACTTCTGTACTGTACACTAAAAATGGTTAAAATGGTACATTTTATATGTTTTTTAGCACAATTTTAAAAAGGCCATAACTTCTGTCATCTTTGACCTTCTGTATTTTGTTTTCCTTCTTCTTGAAGTAAATCTTTTATAATTAACCTTAGCAAATTTTATTTGTAAATTCTCTCAATTTTAATTACTCTTATTTTATTCTGAAAGTTGGAAGGAAATTTTCTTGGGTATAGGCTTCTAGCTTTTTTTTTTTTTTTAGTGTGATCAGCTGCTAAGGTTAACTGTCAGTCTTACTGTTGCTCCTTTACAGGCATTCTGGTCTCTTTTCTGTGGTGGCTTTTAAGATCACTTCCCTGTCTTGTATAGTCTGCACTTTTGCTATGATTTACTTAAGAGTGGGTTTATTTTATACATCTAGAAGTTCATTTTCCTGAATCTGAAGTTTGATTTTTAATACCAATTATAAAAAACTCTAGCTTATTTGATATTTGTGTTTCCCCTGTACATTCTATTACCTTTCTGAAATGTCAACTGAAGTATGTTAGACCTCTTTTTCTCCATGTTTCCATATCTCATATTTTCTATATTTTTTGTTTTTGGGGGTTCATTCTGGGTAATTTCTTTGAACCTGTTTTTTAGCTAACTGATTTCTCTCTTTAGCTATGTCTATTACTCAATTTAACTCACTGACTGAGTTTTGAATTTTAATTATTGAAGTATTTTCGAAGATTCCACTTAGTTCTTATTCAAATATAATTTTTCACTTTTATAGTTTTTATTTCTTGGTCATATTTTAAAGCATCCTTTTTCTATTGTGAAGCATATTAAATATAAGATTTTATATTCTCTGCTGTATATTTGAGTGAGTCTTTGTGGGTCTGATTCCACTGTTTCTGTTTTGGGTGACCATGATTCCTGGACATTTTGTTGTTATTATTATTTTTGAAAGCTAAATGTCTTTAAAAAAATTTTTTTTACATTTATTTAGTTTTGAGAGACAGAGCACAAGTGGGGGAGGGGCAGAGAAAGAAGGAGACAAAGAATTCAAAGCAGGTTCCAGGCTCTGAGCTGTCAGCACAGAGCCCGACATGGGGCTCGAATTCACAAACCGTGAGATCATGACCTGAGCTAAAGTCAGACGCTTAACAGACTGAGCCACCCAGGCGCCCCTTTTAAAGCTAAATTTCTTTAGAACTTTATCAATTGTTATATATTTTTAGTCTTGAAATGAAGTTTTTATTTTGCTCTAAAGAAAACAGGGATGCTAACAAGCAGAAACCTTTTCAAGTTAAAATTTCTGTTTGTGGAACCAAGCAAGGAACATGAGTATGGGAAAACAAAAACAAAAACACGCACAAAACAAAATCCAGGTGAGGACTGACTCATGCTTAAGAAACTCAATGGAGATGTGTTGTCCTTTTCCATCCAGCACCAAGGAGCAGGTAGTTTTCTATTGTTCCCTTTCATGCAATAGATTTTTTGTTGTTGTTGTTTGTTTGTTTGTTTGTTTGTTTGTTTGTTTGTTTTGTAAGAAGGCATAACAGTTTGGGATACCAGCTTTATGCAAGGGTCTCCAACAAGCAGCCCCTCGAATTGATCTCATTCTTTCTATTCCCCAAGCGACCACCTAAATAGAAATTTAAGGACACAAAGGTTGAACAAATGCCTTGGGGGCAGAAGCTGGCTTTATTGCTCTCTAAGTATCCAGATTTCCCCTTTTGCTTTGTGTTTCTCCTCTATGGTTTCTTTACTTTCCTGACGTTTTCCCATTCATTTTGAAAATCCACCTTTAGGGGTGCCTGAGTGGCTCAGGTGGCTAGGCATCTGGCTTTGGCTCAGGTCATGATCTCATGGTTCCTGAGTTCAAGCTGTGCATCGGGCTGTCTGCTGTCAGAACAGAGTCCTCTTTGGATTCTCTGTTCCCCTCTTTCTCTGCCCCTCCGCTGCATGTGCTCTCACTCTCTATCTCTCTCTCTCAAAAATAAATAAACATTTTTTAAAAAGAAAAGATTTTAAAAAAACAAAAGAAAAGAAAATTTGGCTTTGGTAGTCATTTTCCAGGACATTTTTATCCACCACACTACTCAGAAATGGAAACCTTTAAACTTACTGCAGTTAGAATGATCTTCCCCAGTTCAAATCTGATCTGGGTGTTCCTCTTCTTGAAGTCTTCTAATTTCTTCTCATTGCTTTGAGGATGAAGACAAAACTTCACGTGGCCTGTGAGGGTCTATGGGTCTTGCTCCTGCTACCCACCTGTCTCCTTTCACCAGACTTAACCCAGATTTCCTCCACCCCAGATTCAGGGGTCTTCATTCAGTCACTCTCACCCACGTGACTCCCTTCTGCTACAGGACCTGTATGCTTGCTTTCCTGGGAGTGGAATGCCCTTCCCTCTTCTTCCCCTCCAGTTTTCTCTTACTGTCTCCTCCCGGTCACCTAAGATTCCCAAACTAAGTTAAATCTCTTCAGATACATTGCCCATGTATTTTGTCTTTCACATATGGTCTCAAAAAGACATGTGTATTTGTTGAGCTCCTACTCTTTTCCAATCACTGTGCTATCAAGGCATTTATACCAGAAATAAAGATTGACACCCAAATACATACCACAGTGGCTGTTCTAACTAAGTCACAGGTCATCTCAGCATCTGAAAATCTAGAGACGGTAAATGGCTTTTTGTGACATGGTGTCTCTCGACATTGTTCCCGAATTTCCCTTAGGGTCCACAGCTTCTGAAAGACCTTTCACTTAGCATCTGTTCTTACTTATATTCAGCACTGACACATTACACACCTGTTTCATGCACGCTGGGCCCCAACATTGTTCCTCTTTTTAAGCCTTTGAGTTAATAATGAATGTTTCTATCTAGTTGAAATATTTGTCTAGTGGTAGAAGTTTCGTATGCATTGGCGATCAAGTGTTTATCCGAGATATATTTATCAAGTAGCCAGTAGGCCACTGTGCTTGGCACTAGAAATATGACAATGAATTGGATGGACTCAAGCCTGGTCTTCATGGAACTTTATAGTCTAGCTGGGAAAGGAGTCATTACGCAGATAGTCTTGTGGGTGCATGTGAAGTTAAGGGAAAGTGAGGTGTCCTAAAATCATGGGATAAGAAGGTCAGATCTCTCATGAGGTCAAGGTGATATCCTGGAGGGAGTGCCATGTAAGCTGTGACCTGAATGATGAGTAGGAGGTGGCAGGTGAAGAGGATGAGAGTGTAATTGGTGAAAATAAAGCTGGAAGGAGGTACCCAACATAGTAGGGAGCTTGACTCAATTGAGCTGTGGAAAGGCCAAGGTGGCTGGAATTCAGTGACAGATGGATAGTGTAGCAGGAGATCACCTTGAGAGATAGGAAGGGGTAGATGTCAAAGTCCTTGAAGGTCAGGCCATGGCATCTGGACATTATCCTGAGGAAAACAGGGAGCTAGTATAGGATTTTGGACAGACAATGGTATGATCACTTTTGTTTTTAAAATGCTCCCTCTGGCCATTTTGTAGAAATGGATTGAAACGGGGGGGGGGTACAACTGAAGGAAGGTAGGTGGGTTCAGAAACCGCTACAGGTGAAAAGTGATGGGGACCCCAGTGAAGCTGGTGATAAGGACAATGGAGGGTAGCAAATGGCTTTGGTGACTGCAATTAACAATACCATGTTATATATCTGAAAGTTGTTAAGAAAGTAGATCTAGAATGTTCTTACCACACACACACACACACACACACACACACACACACAAACACATACACACATACCCACAAAATTGTAATTATATGAGGTGATAGATGTGTCACCTATAATTGTGGCAGTCATTTCTCAATAAATATATGTATCAAATCATTATGGTTTACACCTTAAACTTACCCAATGTTACATGTCAGTTACATCTCAGTAGAGCTGGGAAAAAATGGCTTTGGGAGGTGGAATTAATGGGACTTGATGACTAAATGACAGCTGGCAGGTGAAGAGATCCACGAAGACCCATCACTACCTACCCCAGGCTCTGACTTGGGTGTCTATGGGGCCATTTGCCATGCTGGTGAACTCTGCAGAGTGAGTAGGCTTGGTCTTAGATAATCGGGATGCCCTATCTGACTCTCTGACCAAGAAGCTAGTGAAAGATGCCGGAGGCTTCCCTCAGTGGTAACGTAGTCCACTTGTTGATGATGGAACCAGCGCCCAGAGCAAAGTAACCTGCTAATGGTCACAACACACACCAATGCTGGAGTCTGGTTTAGAACTCGTTCTCAGACCCAGACACTGCTTTCTGTCACACTGCTCGCTGCTGGTGTCTAGCCACACTCTCAGCCACAATACTACTCAAATGAGGTCCTCAGTAATGTAAACCTTAACACACTGGAACTCAATGCTTCCTCAGGTGTTCCCAGATTTCAAAACAAAGAGATTTAGTGCATATGCATTTTAAAACCCAGCACCATTAGTAAGGAAAATTGTTAAAAATTCTATTTAATTCCACATACCAAATGTCAAGGCTCTCAGTAGAACTGAGCAGAAACCTAGAGTTCATTATCCTTCTCAGGAAGCCATAAGACTGAAAGGACAACGTTCAGATGCTCCTGGCATGACCACAGTTTAGAGTAACAATAACTTGACATTACTTGGGCAATTGTCTCTCTAGTTGCAGTCCATGCCAGGAACTAGGAAGTAGGTGAAAAATCAGTACTTTGATTCTGTAATTGTAGATGGAAAACTGCCTCCAGTTGTATGACCTTGAATTAAATCCCTGGGCTCCAGCCCTACTTCCCATGGTAAGAATGAGAAAATTCAGGAAAGACTTGGGGGGAAAAGATTGTTGTAGAAAGGAGCTGGAAGGCAAGAAACATTCACTCAAAGGAAGAGTAGATATCTCTTTTGAAAATTAAATATAATATTTACTTGTTTAAAAATTATGTAACATAAAAGTGTGTAAGGAGACTGTTGACATACACAATCTTTTTTCTGAGAGATAACAATATTATCAACTTATGTATAGATTTCCAGATTTTTACTAAGGGTGTGTATGTGTATAATCATTCTGCAACTTAATTTTTTCTGTTATCACTTAAGATATTATGGACACTTCCTAGGTCATTAAAAAATTGAAGGAAGAAATGGTCAGAGAAGCAGACAAAACCTAATTTCTTTTTGGTACCCAAACTTTTAGACCAACTTGGCCTAAAGAGAAAATGCTGGAAGGCCTCTGCAGATTATTAGTTTCTCTTTCAATTAAATGATGCAACCTATATTTTTCTCTATATGTCTTGGAAACATGGAAGGGGGGGTGCAGTGGGAGGGAGAGTGTGTGCATGTGTGTGTGTGTGTGTGTGTGTGTGTGTGTGTGTGTGTGTGCATTTCTATTTCTGTTTAGGAGCATTGTTTTGGGAACACTCAATTTCTAATTATATTGAGGGGAAAATCCCTGAAGATTATTTTTCATGCTAATAGAGAAATTTACTTAAGTTCAGAATTATGCAACTTAGTTCTTCTTGCCAAATTACATAAAGGCTGCAGCTCCTCTCAGGAGAATGAAGGATGGCTGGGGCACCCATCATACTCTATTCATAACTTAGAGTCCTTTTCAAGGCTTTTGCCTGCATCTTATTACCTACTTACTATTAATTTATTGCACAGGGTTGCCATATTTTAAAGTAAAGTGAATATTTTGGATGGATTGTTTTCTTTCATTCCTTCTGTATTGTTAACTTTTATTTTTTTATTTAGGCTGTTTACGCTTCCACCTGAGGCAGTTTTTCTTCAGTGATTGCATTAATTTTTGTGTGTTCATCCTAGACATTTTTCAAAACAGGATTCTCCACATGTTGAGTTTGTCTTTTGTTCTCTCATCTGCAAATCATTCTTCCCTGGGGTGATTGATAAGAGGAAGACTGTTTACTGAAACTTCTTTACAGTTTGCCCTAAGGGGTGATCCCTCCTCAAATGTCAGACTTCGGAAAAAATAACAGCTCAAGGAGAAATAGTTTTGTCATTGACAAAAGGATTGGCACCACGAACTTGTCTGAGCTCTGTCTCTCCACTGTTTCACGCATTAAATGAAGTCTGCATGGAGTTCTCTCTGGCGGCCAGGCTACTTGGCAATCCACATAGGCAACGTTGTAGTTACACTAGCCCTTCCTTGCATATTTTCTTTCAGATGTGGCTCTACTCTTTCTCTTTTAAGGGAATAATGCCTTATGTTTCAAAGTTGTTACCCTTCAAAAGAGAATTTCTCTGGCCACTGTTGAGCTGGACACCTCACTCTAGACTCATTGGACCAAAATTCCTTGTCTTAATCTGCAATTTTGGATTCATCTTGGGTCTGTAGACCTTGGTGATAGGGGAAGGGGTCGGGGTGGTGACAAGGACCACGCAGAGCAGAGGTGAATCAGGAGGGGAGCCTTCTCATTCATGAATCCTTTTCCAGCCTCCTTGCTTTGACTTAAATGTGCCTGCTGAGTGCACTCAAGTGTTTCTTTCTGTAAGTAGGATCAATAAATGCAAAGATGATTTTCAGACAGACTCAGCCACTGGCTTCACTACAATTATTCTGCATCCCAGGTTGGAGTAGGGTGTGTGTGTGTGTGTGTGTGTGTGTGTGTGTGTGTGTGAAAGAGAGAGAGGAGAGGGGGAGGTGGGTGGAGAGAATGAGAGTGAGGGGAGAGAGAGAGAGAAGGAGAGAGAGAGAGGAGAGAGTGAGGCAGAGAGGCAGGTAGGTTTGGTCGTAGAATGTTGTGATTTTTCCAACTAATCACTCTTCTGAAACCCCGAATGGCTTAATGGTTCTTTTTGTAAAATCACTAATTTACACCTACTCTAATAGAGCGAATTATTGGCTCGAGGATAGGAAAACCAGCCAAGTCACCTTGGATTTAGAGCTTGAACAGAAAAAGGTTAGAGCCAGCCGCTTAGCTTCCCTGGACAGTCCTGTAACATCACTCCCTGGGCAAATGATGCTTTTGTACTCACTCTGACTTGTTCCAGTTCCTGGCAATTGGCTTTTACTTTGCTCTATTCTCTGGAGGCAGAATTGCCTAGTGGTTAAGAGTGAAATTTGGAGCCAGACACACTCGGGCTTAAATTCTGACTCTGCCTTTTACAAGTTGGGTGATCTTGTGCAGTTAGCGTAGTGCCAGGTACATAGCAAGTGCTTAGTAAGTAGCAGCTAGTAATAGTAGTCGTTGTCTTAGTAGTAAAGGTAATAGAAATAAGGCTGCATAGCTGAGGATGACTATCAGTACTATCTAGTTCAGGCACTACTAGAACTAACTGATTCATAAGACATTTCTGTACAGCTGCATTGAAGGTGTTTGAAGTTCATTCATTTGATACTTTCTCATTAGTTGATGCCTTTGTTTGTAACTCATTTTTGATGGTCCAGGCCTATTGCTAGTTAGACCGAGATACCCTTGGCTCTGGCAGTGTGGAGCTTATACTCTAATGGAGAAAACAGACAAGTAGTGATGGTTAAGAATGAAGTATTCCCACAGCGAGGGCTCAGATGCCGTCAGAGTCTGATTTCACATTGTGTGGAGTGCATGCCATTCATCTAAGGAAATTCACTGAATAAGTGGCCTCCCTCCTGTAGTATTCCTCCAGTGACTGGCCTCATATCTGGGAGTACACAAGTATCTTGACTTGTGTGGCACAGTAGCGGAATGGTGTAGCACAGCCTTATTGTTGAGTAATTTTGCTTCTTTCCATGTAAGATCGCAGAGACATTTAAAATAGATTTTTCAGGGGCGCCTGGGTGGCGCAGTCGGTTAAGCGTCCGACTTCAGCCAGGTCACGATCTCGCGGTCCGTGAGTTCGAGCCCCGCGTCGGGCTCTGGGCTGATGGCTCAGAGCCTGGAGCCTGTTTCCGATTCTGTGTCTCCCTCTCTCTCTGCCCCTCCCCCGTTCATGCTCTGTCTCTCTCTGTCCCAAAAATAAATAAACGTTGAAAAAAAAATTAAAAAAAAAATAAATAAAATAGATTTTTTATTTTAAAAACCTTTCAATTAATCTGGACTTGCTCCCAGGCACTTGTGAAATGAGTCGGGTATGTGTCTTGCCAAGAGCAAATTTAGGCAAAGATTTGACCAGGTGAGGAAGACCATGGAAACCTGGGCCCAGGTCTAATCCTACAGGGCACTGATGGGACTGCTGGGGAGGAGGGAAGGAGAGGCAGATAGGCCTTGGGGATGGCCAGGGAAGGGGGCTGCTGAGGGCAGAGAGGTACCCCCAGGTAGGCCATAACTCTGGTCAGTGTCCACCAGAGCCCTTGTTCCCTCCTCTGCCCGTCCATTCCCCTGGGTCAGGCCTCTTTAATTTCTTTGCCTTTTCTCGGATGTAAAATGTAAATAATAATAGTTTGTACCAAATGAGCTTATCCATGTGAAGAATTTAGCACAGTGCCTGACCCTTAGGACACACTCAATAATAATGTTAAACTTTTATTGTCCAATGTTTCTACTATGTAGCAATACATAATTTACCTGCCGGCCTGCCTTGTGATTTCTCGGAGGGTGGGGGGGTGGATAGGGACTGGCTCTTACTTATGTTTATTTCCACTGCAGTGCCTGGCATGCAGTAGGTGCTCAATAAATTATCTTAGTCTTTATGAAGATGCTGATTTTTTTGTTAATGCTTAGGAAGCAAAAGTGGGTGGATCTGTAAGAAAATGCTAACAATGCTAGCATTTATTTAGTGTTTACTATATGCTAGGAACCGTGCTAATTCCTTTGCATGTATTATTTGATTGTAGGACCACCTTATGGGGCTAATATCCTTTACTAATGAGAAAATTGAGGCTTAGAGAGGTTAAGAAACTTAGCCAAAGCCACCCAACTGGTAAGTGTCAGAGCAGAGTTTGGAACCCACACAGTCTTACCTAAATTTCTATCTTGCCTTAAAGAGGCAGGGAAGAAATCAGGAGGGTGCCTGTGAATGTGGCTCAGAGGAGATGGAAGTGGCTAAGGCTTAGGAAATGAAATGGGGCTGGTGTGCCAGGAAACCCTCCGCCCCTGGATTCCAAAGTGAATCTTCCTGCTGCCTTTCCAAGCCTGGGGATTCCTTGGTTAGATTCTGCCCACCCCCCCCCCCCCAGGCTGCTGGCCTGAGGTTGGCATCTCCATTTTAGGCTGAGACTTTATGTACCTGCTGGAAGAGGTGGTGCAAAGCATCGTACACACCATATGGGGCCCCATTTGCATTTAGCGAGTGCTCAGCTGTGCACAGTGTCTCCTTAATGAATCACATGCAAGCAGAGCATCGCTATATTTATCCAAGCCCTGGGAGCCCAGTGCTTGCCGTGGTTGGGCTCACATGCCCCAGAACGGTGCCTTGCAGGTTGTTCCAGTTTCCTTGTGGTCAGGGCCTTCGGGCCCTTCAGTAATTCCTTCCCTGGCATGATCAGCTGCTTTCAGAAGCATCTTTCTGAGCCTTATGAAGCCAAAAAAAAAATGTTTCCCTCCTGAAGCTATAACAGAGACCAAGTGCTAAAAAAGGACCTTGAAACTACATCTGCCGTGCCCTTGACTTCAAGGCCATGCTTAAAGCCTTGCAGATAGATGAGGCTTTTTTTTTTTCTTTTCCAGCTTCTCAGGAGAGGCCCCACGTTGCTGAAGGCCCTCCATCATCAATTTATTTCTTCCGTGTAATCTAAACCCTTGTGTATTTTATTTGCCTTGGTCACTCCTTCCTG
The DNA here is from genome assembly GCF_007474595.2 of Lynx canadensis. Taxonomy (NCBI): domain Eukaryota; kingdom Metazoa; phylum Chordata; class Mammalia; order Carnivora; family Felidae; genus Lynx; species Lynx canadensis. Next base: position 179,659,785 of record NC_044303.2, on the reverse strand, counting down.
GATATATTCCTTTTATTTATGTATGCTCAGATCAGAGTTTCCCAGTGTGATCACCTCTGTGCTTGGGAACCAACAACAACAGTAAGAATAGTAGCTGATATTTACTTAACACTTATTAGGTGCCAGCTATAATATTAAACACTTGAAAGGCATTATCTCATTTTTTCTCACCTCAAAATAATCCTTTGAGTGAGCATTCTATCTCCCATCTTGCCAGTAAGGAAGGAGAAGATTCTAAGGCCACATAGCCATTATATGGACAAGTCTGGCTAGAGAGCAAAGCCCTTTGCACTAAGTAGCTGTGTGGGTCACTTCTTCTCATCTTCAGTCATTTTCCTCCAACTCTTTTTCCTATTTCTACCAAGTAAAACTCTAGGCTTAACAATTCACACACACACACACACACACACACACACACACACACACACGATTGGTAAATAAGACTGCAATAATTTTACTTAATGATGTAGTCACTGTTAAATGCAAGCCATTTCCCCATAGAATTTTTTTTTTAATCTTTGATGAAACTTAGGTAGGTGTAGAGTATTTTTTCTTCTCTGGACCAGAGTGTGGTGTTTAGGTACTGAACTTGTGACATGAATACCAGGGAGCAGCTCGGATTCCCACTGAGGCAGATGCCCCTGATCTTGGCCTCGTGGGATCTGTGTTATCTGCTCTCCTGGGTTAGATTCTCAGAGTGCAGAAAGAGAAGAACGCTGAGTTCTGGTTCAAGCTATACCACTGCCACAGTGTGACCTGGAGCAAATCAGATTTTTCTTGGTGGTAGAAATTAAATTCAGGTTCTTACAAAGTTTAAGGTTGGGTACATAGTCCTCACTTGGTCTCATGGCCTGAATGTCTCTTTTCTTTCCCGCCTCAGTCAAATGACTTTTAAAAGATGGCAGTGAAGCCAAGTCACTTGCTCACTTTGGCTCTCCCGTTTCTTCTTTTGTACAATGGGAAGCACGGACTAGGGGCTCACTGGCCTTCCCCTCAGCTCTTGTTTCAGAATTCCAGAGGGCAGCAGCAAGGAACCAGTCTCACCCTGCAGAGTTCTGACCAGACAGGGTTGCAACAAATCCAACCAGAGCTAGTCTAAGGAAAAAAGGAATTTATTAGAAGGATATTTGTGCAGCTCAGACAATCCAAAAAGAGTTAAAACAAAACAAACAAATAAAAAAAAACAATAGAGAGGTTGGGAACCAGGACAGCCTTAGGGATCTCTTCATCAGGAGTTCAGGAACATCCCCCTAGAGTGCTGCCATTAGGATGATTCCCAACAAAGCCCATTTTTATGTTTCTGTGTTAAAAATAAAACAAAACAAATTCCAGAGAGAGCACTACCGAGAGACCATTCAGTTATAGAAGGTGGGGGTGGGCAGGGTCAACCAGTAGAAAAAGCTGCTGGAGGCCACTCTTATAGGCTCACAGGTGGTTCCCAAGAAGATGACCTGGTAGGAAACCCAACTGTCTCCAGCCCCATGCAAATAGGCTAATAAGTATGCCTTACAGAGAAAGTCCATCTGTATATAAATGACAACTTCACCATGGGGAGTCATGTCTAAGTGTTAAATGTAGGTCAGAAACACTATAGACCATAATATGGATTGTGAGATTGTTTATTAGACATTTTAAGGCAGCTCTGGCTAGTGGAAAGAGAAACAGATTTCCAGGCAAAAGCCTTGGGGGATGGACCATTCATTAGCTTAGCTTTGGACAAAAAGTAAAACCACCACTTGAATTAGGATCCTGCCCTCCTCTCTACCAGATCTGGTCCCATAGTTTGTACTTTGATGGGATTTGGGCAAGTTTCAATCTCTTGAGAGTTTTCTGTGTCCTTATCTCTGAAGCAGGAATGATAGTAATAGTCCTAAAATTAACAACAAGACAACAGCTAACATTCGCTGGCACAAGGCATATGCCTAGCACTTCACACGTGAGCTGGTCTCCTCACAGTCTTTGGACACAGTGCTGTTATGGCCTACGTTTTGTAGATGAGAAACCAGGGCTTGAGGGAATGAAGAGGGGCAGTCAAGCATAGAGCAAACTGTTGTCCAAACTGATTGAGACAGTGGGCCCAAGAGCCGGATGGCCAAGTGTGAACTCTGACTCTAACACTTCCAGGCATGGAGTCCTTGGGCATATTGCTTGAGTTTCATCGATCTGTAAAATGGGGATAATGATAGGGCCACGTCATGGTATGGTTAGGAGGGTAAATGATTTAATATGTATGCAGCCAGTGTCTGGGGCAGAGTAGTGCACTGTAATGTTTGCTGTTATTGATAAAGGTCTTTAGTACAGGGCAAGGTGGAGATTGTAAACCCAGAGCTGACTGAATCTAAAACATATACTCTATGGCAGACATCTCTGTGCTAGTAGGACAAGAAGATTCAGGAGTGAGTAGTTTGAGGAGGGAGAGAGAGAGAGCTGCTTCAGGACTCCTGGCTCCTCTCACGGCCTTGGCTCTATGACCTTGAACTAGATACCCAGAAAGTCAGTAGCAATTTCCAGGTCCTTATAATTGATTAGAACATTCAGTACTGGATTTCCCTTAAGCTTCTTACTTCAGGAGGGCTTTAGGGAGCTGTTAGTTAGGAAAAAAAGAAGAGAGGCAGAGAGTGACTAACACACACACACACACACACACACACACACACACACACACACAGCGAGAGAGAGAGAGAGAGAGAGAGAGAGAGAGCGAGCGAGAGGGAGATGGAGTCAGACAGAAAAGCAGAGATAAACATAGTGACCCAGAGAGACAGAAAGTAAATAATACTCACAAGCAGAGAAGCAGACACATGCTTAAAAACAGAGGAAAAAAAGTAGAAGATAAGCAGAAAGAAAAGAGGTAAAGGTATGGGTGAGAATTTAGCGGAGACAGCACTTGATGGACCACCCTTCCTGTGGTTGATGGAGCAAACAAACCCATTAAGTGTGTCAGCACTTTATCTAAGGAAAGCACCTTTCCCACAGCCACAGCGACTGGTGTCTGACTGTGTAGGGCAGTGACAGGAGATGCTCTTTATCTGAACTGGAGACAAGAGCACTCTCCTCTGTATTTCATGCAGGACGCCACAGATCAGGCTGCAGATTTTTCACGGTTGGCGATAAAGCTTTGTCTGGAGAGGCCTTGGGCTGAACAACACTCCAGGGCTAGACCAAGAGGGCCATAAGCTGCAGGAGCCTGGAGACTGATTTTATATGAAGGGATGGTTTCTATGAAAAGTTACATGTGTATATTCGTGTGGGCCTTGAAAATCTCTGCAAGAATAACTGTCCAAATGTTAACAATCCCTAATCTTCAGGTAGGATCTCACTTTATAAGCAATGCAGTTCTATTATGTTTGCATTTTTACGATAACAATGTAGGGCCTTTGTAATCAGAGGAACAAGAGGTTTCCACTAGTGATACGCACACTCCTGAAATTAGAGGGCCAGAGAAACAGTGGCCCCTGACATGGAACAGTCACATGTGTATTTATCTGACAACCAGGCAATGGCTAAGTGGAAGGGCTGTATACTTGAAAATATTTCTCCTTGATGCTTCCCAGACACTTTGGGGATTACCCTGGGGACCACAGTCTCCCTTCTGATTCTTTCAGAGGGTGAAATTATTAATGTCCCCTCAGCTTGGACAAGTTTCATTCCCTTGAAGTTTTTCAGGGTTTAAAAAACAGATGGGAGTCAGGGGGAGGGTATCTGTTCTGGGTGTGGACAGAAGTTTTCCCAGGAGTGAATTATGCATGCAAAGCCTGCTGACTCAGCACCCTCACGCTGAAGTCCCTGTCTCCCACCCCTCTCTCTTAATTTCAAATGAAGTTTGTGGCTGGCATACACTTTCACAGGTATTGCCTGCAGGCTTGAGAAATGACCCAGATGTGTCTTCTTTCAGGCTTTATGAAGGCAAAGAACAGATGGAGTTTGAAGAATCCATGAGACGGCTCTTTGAATCCATCAACAACCTGATGAAAAGTCAGTATAAAACAACCATCCTTTTGCAGGTTGGTTTACACTACAAAAAAAAAATCTCTTTTCCCTTGGTCATCTGGTAAATAACAGCATGCTGAGATAATGTCTACTTTTGCTTGAGCGTGTAGCCCTGTGTTAACTGAAGGCCTGGGCTGGCCACATGGCACAAGGATCATGGACACCAAAGGGCTCCTCAGGGCAGGAGAAAGTGTATTTATTGTTTGTTGCTGTGAAAATAACAGTGCCTCTTTTTTTTTTTTTTTTTTTTTTTTTTTTTTTAATAATTCTGAAGCTTTTGCTACCTGGAAGGTAATAGGTTGACCTTGATCCATTTGTAATGGAGACAGGTGGCAGTCTCTGAAATTCCTCTACTTTTGATTCTCAGCTCCATAAGCTCAGATCCCCTTTGTGGGTTAGAGTCTCCTCAATAAATAGGAGACACTTGGGAGAGAGAGGTCCTCTAATTGATGGTTCCACAAACTCTGTAAATATTTTTTTTAATGTTTTTTTATTTTTTTTTATTTTTGAGAGAGAGAGAGAGAGAGAGAGAGAGTACAGGGAGGGATGGAGAGAGACAGAGACAGAATCTGAAGCTGGCTCTAGGCTCTGAGCTGACAACACAGAGCCCAACACGGGGATTGAACCCAAGAGCCATGAGATCATGACCTGAGCTGAAGTTGAATGCTTAACCGACTGAGCCACCCAGGTGCCCCCAAACTCTGTAAATCTTTGAGAAACCTTGAGATCTACCCCTAAGTTTGAGAAAGAGTTTAGCAGCAGAGAAGCTGAATGAAGAGGCTGTTTCAAGGAGACTTCATAACTCTCACAAAATTGACTCATAAGTGCTCAGGAGGGGCTGCCTCGTGTGATATGAATAAGAAGCAAACACATTTGTCTGAACCAGTGAGTTAACATAGATGACTTCTTCTCCTACTTTTAATCAGAGTTATCCTTTTGGTTGCTAATATAAATATCTGCTATGACTCTGACTGGGATCACCCAGCCTCTGGCTAGAACGAATGAGGTACTAGTGTCCAGCTAGAATGCAGATGAGGAGTCAGAGGCAAACATCTGTCTAGGGAGTATCCACTGCTAATGCACGGGTTCCAAACTTTGCACATTCGAATGTCTTGGAGATCTTTAAATTATTTTTTAATATTTGTTTATTTGTTTATTTGTTTGTTTATTTATTTATTTATTTATTTATTTGAGAGAGATTGCTTGAATGGAGGAGGGGGGGAGAGAGAATCCCAAGCAAGCTCCATGCTGACAGTACAGAGCCTGACATGGGGCTTGAACTCATGAAACAGTGAGATATCATGACCTGAGCTGAAACCAAGAGTCAGACGCTTGACTGACTGAGCCACCCAGGAGTCTTGGGGATCTTTAATAAATTCTGATGCCTAGTCACCACCACCAGACAATCTAATTTAATCAGTATGGAGTGTGACCAGGGCAAATGGGAGTTTAAATAGCTCACTGGTGTCAACCAAAGTTCAGGAATCACTCTGCTAATGGCTTCTTTTGATTGAACAGATGTTAGGGAACTCTGTGTGTGTGTGTGTGTGTGTGTGTGTGTGTGTGTGTGTGTGTGCGCGTGCACGCATGCACACGCATGTGCGTGTGTGTATAGTGGGAAGCTTTGTCTAGTCTAGTTCACCAATGTATCCTTAGTACCTGAACAGTCCTAGTACATAGTTGATGCTTAATAAATACCTGTTGAATGAATGACTCCTGGGATAAGTGTGAAAATCTCAATGTTATAGATGTGGAAACTGAAGCTCAGAGTCGATACCACTTCCTCAGGCTCCATGGTAGTCAGGGGTATGGCTGGTGTTCAGATCTCCTCCTGCCTGGCTCTGAAGACCATGCTCTGAGCTGCTCCATTACACTGTTCTTTACGCTATACCTTTAGCACCTACTGAGGATATGACTGGAGATGAGTCTTAGAGTTTTTACCTTCCCTTCCCTTTTGCTGTTTTTTTTTTTTTTAAGTCTTCCCTCATGATTTTTCAAACCTCCGTCATTTTACAAAAAAGAGGATAACAAGAGCAGGGGACAGCATAAAGAAATGTGATAAGAACTGGAGCCTGTCACCCCACCTATAACATATTAGAAGCAGCCGAGCTCCCAGTGGGAGGCCACACGGTGTTAGGATGTTTCCTGAGGGCTGGGTTTGACTGGTTGCAATAAGAGAGGCTATAGCATCGAGTCAGGGTGGACATAGCTCTAAGGAAGCTAAAGTATGAGGAAGCAGAAGTGATGGACAAATGAAGGAAGCCAGTTGTTTGGGGAGAGAAAGGAGCAGATGCCCCAGAGAGTAGAGGTGCCAGGAAAGAGACAGACCACTGGCCTTGAGAAAGACACAGGGAGTCAGCTATCATGGAGCCACTCCTAATGTCAGCACCTATTTTCCAGTGATGAACTACGTGTATCTTGGGGGAAGGAACAAAGAGGAGACAGAAAGAAAGGAGGAGAAAGAAAGGAAGCTACAAAGCAAAGAGGAACCAGCGAGTATCTATGGCACTGAGGAGACGTGGGTCAACAAGAGTGTTCCTGCTCAGCTGTATGACTTTATGCTGGTCATTTAACCTCTCACTGTCTGTTTCCTCATCTGTAAGACTTCACTGTGTGAGGATCAAAAAACACCAGCTATGAAAGAGCAGATTATAAAATCCTATGCAAATGCAAGGAACTAATGTGATTATTATGGTCTGGGCATAAGTCTTTTTATCTAAGTTCTTACTGTCTGGGAAGTTATGTTAGAAATGCCTTATTTGGGGCACCTAGGTGGCTTAGTCTGTTAAGTGTCCAACTCTTGATTTTGGCTCAGATCTCATCTCATGGTTTGTGAGATTGAGCCCTGCATAGGGCTCTGCATTGACAGCTCCTCTCTCTCTGCCTCTCCCCAACAAGTGCACAATGCTCTTACTCTTTCTCTCTCTCAAAATAAATAAAGAAACACTAAAAACACTAAAAAAAAAAAAAAAGCCTTATTTCCCCCAGGATTTGGGCCAGGTTTTGCTGGTTTCTCCTCATGGGTTTCCACCCCAGAGCCATCAAAACGGGCTTCATCTCTTTTTTAATTTGCTCTAAGGGTCAAATATAGCTTCCAGGATTTACATAAAATCAATGACAATTTCTAACGTATTTCTATGGCTATTGAAAAGTTATCAAAGAAGTATGTAGCCATATATAAATATGGAAGGCAGTAACCTTTGAAGATTTAATGCTGTTTTAGGATGTGAAGTGTGGGCTAATGAGGGGAGAGGGGTCAAGTTTACTTAATGTTAACAAACTCCATATAAAGAATCTTCTTGGACTTTGACATTTGCCACAGGAGAAAGAGTTTTGGATTTCATGCCAGAGAGACCTGGGTGGAATTTCGGGCCTCTGTTTATTCTTTTATAAAACGGAAGGCCTAATGTCTAATTTAGAGGAAACGTTAAGAGGATTAAATAACGAAATATATATAAAGCAAGAAATATAGAGCCTATTACACATTTCAATTTAAATGGATTGTTTTTAGCCATTTATACCTCACCATAAAACAGAAGATTTTGGAGCATTTTCCTGGAGTGGAAGGGGATATTTATATTCCTCACCTTGCCATATGAAGCTGAACAGTTTTAGGACATTTGGTTATTCAGCTAGATCAAGAAACATAGATATAAATTTCAGGGAGAATAAACCCACATGAACTGGCTCTATAGGAAAGAAAGAAATGACAAATAGTACAAGGATGGCTGGAGTCCTGATTCCAAGCCTGCATGGGGTATGGTGGGAAAGAGTTCTGTGATCGATTAGTAGTGGCTTCCATAAATTTTGAGTGAGAGGGTAGAGTGAGAATGCCAAGGACTACCATTCCTGGTTCCAACTTTACACTTCCAGACAAATAGCAGCTTATGGTGGAAGCCGTCATTCAAGTCCGCTTTAATTTAGCATAGAACAGGTCTGGTTCAATCTCAGCTTTGTCCATTGTGGGTTCTGGGACCTAATCAAGTTATTTCTCATTTCTAAGTCTCATCTGGCTTTTGTGAATTGCTTCCTGTAGTTTTCCTTATTGTTCAGAGTTGGCATGGCAGCAGCTAACCCTAAACTATGGAGAATTTAAAACCAGCCATTCAAAGAAGGTAGAAGATCATTAAAAATACCTTTCTTTGGTGGAGTACCTACCATGTGCCAGGCATGAAGCTGGGCTCTTCACATACAGTGTTTTTCATCCTGCCAGAGATCTGCAAGGAATCACTGTCTTTGGTGTCCACGGGAGGCTCATAAAGTTAAATAATTCATCCCAAATTATATCTATCCACAGTGGTGGAGCTAGGATTTGAATCTTCCCAGGTCTCTTGATTCCAAAGTTAATGTTTTCTCTACCACAAGGCATGGATTAGGATGGGAGTTTCCACATATTTTCTTTTTTTTTAATATTTATTTTTGAGAGAGACAGAAAGAAACAGAGCATGAGCAGGGGAGGTGCAGAGAGAGAGAGAGAGAGGGAGGCACATAATCTGAAGCAGGCTCTAGGCTCTGAGCTGTTACAAGAAGAGCCCAACGCAGGGCTCGAACCCCTGGACCACGAGATCATGACTTGAGCCAAAGTCGGGTGCTTAACTGACTGAGCCACCCAGGCACTGCTCCATGTGTTTTCAGTAACAGGCCATAAGCTTACAAGTCCCTATGTGTGCCAGCCTTGTGAGCACTGTCGATAAAACTGATGGTAGGTGGAGAGGATCAAAATCAGACACTAGTGAATTGGATATAGCTTAACTACGAGGAAAGGGCATTTGTTGACATTATGTAGACCCATTTGTTCCATTCTCCTTCAGGTCCAGGATTCATCATAATGCTCCAATTTGATGGTGCAAGTGAAAATAAATGAACAGCTCATATTGAATGGTACTGTCCCGTGGCAACTATGATTGTCATGCATACTAATAATGCCACTAGAGTGTCCAAAAGGGCAGGGTAGCTCTGTCTTTTGTATCCCCAGTATCTGAACCAGCAGCTGCCACTTAGTAGGTACTCGAATATTCTTTTGGCTAAATGAATGAAAGAGTGAATACAAGCTTCCACTGTTTTGTATTTTCACATTTATTATGTATCACATACTAAGCTGAGAGCTTTACATATATTGTTAGCTCATTTGATTTTTATAACAACAACCTTAGTAGGCAAATACTCTTCTTATCTCTACTTTACAGATGAGGAAATGGAGTCTTAGTGAAGTTGAATAACTTAACCACAACTAAGAAGGGGCAGGTCTGGGATTTGAATGCAGACTGTGTAAGTTCAGAGTTTGAGTTCCTAATCACCACCAACAAAGCATAGTTTCATGAAAGACCCAAGTCTTCCTGCAAAATGCCAAGTAGATAAGCAGTAAGCGACAGTAAACAATAGTAAAGATGGATAGATGTTTGGTCCACAGACATGAAGGCAAGCTAATTAAGAATACATTTTTCTTTCCTCTCTTTTCATTGTTTATTAGTGTAAAATGTTCAAATGCCTGAACTAAGGGAAGAAAGTGGTCCATTCTTGTGAAGTGGCCTACAGCTGTAGGCTAAATTCCCAAAGTAGGAGAAACAAGACTTATTATTTAACTTGTCCCTTCCCAATTGTATACCCCATACTTACGCGTAATATTTGAGGACAATGGATTCAGTGGTGGGGAGGATGAAATTTTGTTCCAGTGAGGCTGTTGTAGTAATATGGATAACTAATATTTAATCTTCACATTAGCTTCTAAATTAGGTAACTTTATTCCTCCATTCTCCTGGTGAGGAAACTAGAACACAGAGTTAACTTCCCCAAGGCCACACAGATAAAAGTGGTCCACAGGGACTTGACTCAGACAATCTCACTCTTCAGCCAGCCATTTGTAAACACTGAACTCCCCTGTTCCCACCAAGCTTTGGGGGCCAGCATAATGTTGCATCATGGAAAGCATGGAGACTCATGTATTCTGGAATGTGTTGGTCCCTATTTCCTTCTCTTTCCCTGAAATATTGGTGAGGAGGCTGACTGTCCTGAGAGAGCTGCATGTACTTTCCTTAGGGACAGCTCTGCATCTCTAGGGAAGCTGTCTTCTTGTGGTCATGCTGTGGTGAATTTCTGTGACATTGTCCAGTTTCCATGGACCTTAACCATCCATCGCTTGGCAAAAATTACAGGACTGAATATTGAATATTGGTGGGTTGGAAATACTGTCTGTGTTCTTTAGTGAGGAAGAGGTCCAGTGCTCTCGTATGATCTTGCATCACTGCAAGGTGTGCTCTTTTTGGCTAAAATTCTGTCTACTGGCATCGGTGCAGTTCAATCTTCCTCCATTTGGAGGAAACACTCAAAAAGAAAATCCACATTGATTTTGAGGGAGTGTAGCTCTTTGGTTTTGATTTTTGTTGTTATTTTTAAATACTTGCTGTTTCCTAGCAGCCCAGGATTATCAATTCTAGAGAAGTCCATCTGGATAATAATCATCTCAAGTGACCTCCCATGACTTCTCTCTGGGTCAGTGAAACCACTACTGTTTGGTTTGGACTTGGCTGTCTTCTCGAGGCTGATACTAGCCTTTGATAGCCTTTGAGAGGGGTCCAGAGTTCGTGACTAATCTAGAAGACCACTTGGTGCCACATGGTAAGCTAATTATTAAGTTGGCAAATGTTTTCCTGGTCTCTGTTCTTACAACCCCTGATATATGTGGTGAGGAAGACTCTTCACTGAGGAGATGTCAGGAAAACTGTACCTTCTTTTCAAAAATTATCCTTATAAAAAGGGGAAGGTTCTCTGCTTCCTTTCCCAAATCATCCTTCTCTCCCCCATCAAAACCTCCTCATGGAAGCCTTTCCTTACAGCAGGGTGAGTGGTAGCAAAACACACTGGCCAGCTGGACAGAATCAGGTACATATTCTTTCTATGCTGCATGGTAGCTGTGTGGCTTCTGGAAAATTATTTAACCTCTCTCTGCCATAGTTTACTCACTGGTAAAATGGGATGACAGTATCTATTCCTAGAGTAGTTGTAAAGTGCAATGAGATCATGCATGTAAAGTATTTAACGCATTTAAAGTTTCTAGTAATGGTTATTTTAAGACTGTTATATACATTTATATACATACACTCACATAAACTTGTCTGTATATGTTTTTCTTAAATATTATATGCAATACAGGAATATATACTATGGAATAAACGTAACAACATGGCAATATTATTTTATGTATAATAGTAGTATTAATGGGAGTGCAAATTATGCCAACAAAGTAACATAGTTCCCAAGAGGCCAGTGGGTCTAGAATGCCAAGCTGTTTCTGGTTTCCAGGCTTTAGAAACATGCAACAAATGGAGGTCTCCAGAGGATCTTATGGCTGAGCTGTTCTGCCTTCTGGGGGAGCTTGGTGGTTGCCCCTGCTGCACCCACCTGCTATTACTCCATTCATGTGTGTAAGAGCCATGTGAAGGGGAGAACTATGGACAGGAGCCCTGTGGCCAGTGCTGCAAACTTCCTGGGTCAGAGATGAGCTGCCCTCCTTGGAAAAGGAAACCACAGGCCTGCTGCTTCTCTGTGAGGCCGCCTGGACCAGATGGAAGTTTGATACTCTCCAGTTGAGTTGATAACACCCTCTGAGTCTCAGGGCGACAGCTACTTAGTTTGTTTTACTTTATTGCCAGCCCAGAGCTGAGAAGCTGGGAAGATTGGCTCCTTCTGAAACAGTCCTTGTTCCAGCCCTGTCCAACTTCTCCTTCCTAATAGCTGAAGTGTTTATGTGTGTCAGTGTAAACTTCTGGTGACTGCAATTCTACAGCATCACTTCAAAGCCCTGGAACAATATGCAGCCCTTGAAAGCCAATAACTTGCTGCCGGCACTGAGGTCTTGGCTTTCTCAACTTGCTGAGGGTTCTATTTCTGTTTCTGTCCTCTCACTTTGGTCTTAATTATGATGAGTACATATTATACTTTGTCCAGGTGCTGGGGAATGAGGGCAGGGGTTTGAGGGATGAAATAAGGTGAAATTCAGCACGTACACTTTTGGGGGCCTACTGTGTGCTGGAAATTGCAATAGGTACATGATATACGTTATTTCACGTCATTCCCTTTTATCCCACATGAAGATGCTGAGGCTCAGGGCATGAAGAAGTGGGCCTTGGTGCATGCAGGGGCTAGGTGGAGTGCTGGGGTTCCTGTCCAGGCCCCTGCGGGCCCAGAGCTCTGTGTTCTTTAGCCTAAGAGTGAATGGAAGGACAGTTTGCTAGGAGTGCTTGAACCAGCCTTTATCAGAGCATGCGCCTCAGCACAGGGCATCTCTTTAGAATTTAGACATTGTAAACAAGCTGCCCATGGTGGGGGGAGCGCAGCCTGCCCATGTGTTTGATTTGGCTAGCATGGTGTTAAAAGAGGTGAACCAGAACAACTTATTCTTTAGAGAGAATGTGGGTTCCACACACTTCATTACTTCCCACTGGCCCAGACTCATTCCATTTCACTTCTTTCTTTTGCTCTCCCAGCCCTTCAGGCATCTGTTTTTGCCATGTCTGCTTGGGGTTTCCTGACAAAAATGGCCTTGACCAACGAGCTTGGAATGTGCTAGACACTGTAACTGCCTGGAAGGATGTTATAGTGTGTCTTAGCATATTGCAATTCTGAAAAATTCTGAAATTAAAACAAAAAAGAAAGCTCACTGGTTTATTTTTGCCTAAACCAAAGTTTCCCCCAAATTATTTTATTGCAAGTCCTTTTTCCCCTCACAGAATACCCAACACCATCCTGTGGAACAAGAGTGTCCCAATAGAGCATCAGCTTTAGAATCTTGTTATCTCTTGTCATCTTGATTTGAAAGAATAAAAAATGAATTCCTAGACACAAGATCAAATAACTATAAAGAAAAAGTCTGACAAATCTGACAACATACACATTAAAGTTCTTCTGTGCAATGAAAGCTCTGATAAACAAAGCTGAAAGACAAGCAGCAAATAGGACAAGCAAAAGGAAATTCTTCCAATTTTTTTTTTACTGCAAAATGGCTAATTTTAGTGATACATAAAGAATTTCACGAACCAATAAGAAAATAAATCACCCCAAAGGGAAATGAGGAGAGGATATGAACAAGCAAGTTAGTAAAGACAGATGTTCAATAAATATACAAAAGGTGCCCAATGCACTAGAAACCAAAGATTTGTAAATTAGTTGCAAATTATACATCACATTGACAAAACTAAAAAGATTTGTATACCAGTGTTAGCATAGGGAAAGGAGTAAAAGGAAATTGGTTATCACTTCTTTCTAATGTAATATGACAATATTTCCTATATATAAAAATATATATGATATATTTATAATATATACATAAATATATAATATACAAACATATAAATAATATAATTTATACAATATATAATAAATATAGAATATATTTATTATATATTGTATAAATTATATTATTTATTTATAAATATATTTATTATATATTATATGTATTTATATAGAATATATTTATAATATATAAATACATATAATATATAATAAATATATTCTATATTTATTTATATATATACATTTTGATGCACTAATTCATCTTTGAGCAATCCCTCCTGTAGGGATTCTCACAGGTACACAATTGTATATACTAACTGTTTTCTTACTACATATTTTATAATAAAGAAAAACTGAAACTAGTGTGAACTCCATCAGTAGGGAAGGGGTTAGAGAAGGTACCATGTGCCCATAAGGGCATTGCTAACTAGTGGTTGGATATGAAGGGTGTGCAGTCTATGTGATAGCATGCAAAGATATCAGTGCTAGATGGCTCACTGCAAAAAACAAGGTGCAGAACTGTATAAATCAAACACACACACACACACACACACACACACACACGTGTGCGTGCACCTGTGCACATTCTTGCATAGAAAACAGTCAAGAAGGAAACTCACCACAGTGTTGACGGTGGCCCCTCTGGGGAATAAGGATTTGGGCTGAGATGGAGATGTGGGACTTCAGTGACACTCTTCACCTTAATACTTTACTTTATCCTGTGTGATGTTTTTGTACATTGCACTTATATTGCTGACTTTTGAAAATCATAAACAATGAGAACAAATGAAAGGATGAAGGCATAGAGAGAGACAATTGCTGTTTGAGTGAGGTGGGCACGTAGCTTAAGGCTTCTGAGGGGTGGCTATCCACGCAGCCTGCCTGAGTTTGAATCGTGGCTCTCCTACTTGCTAACTTTGTGACTTTTGGCTCTTTAATCTTGGTGCACCAGAGGTTCCTTATCTATGAAAATAGTATTTCTCCTGTAGGTCTGACATAAGGTTTAAGAAGATAGTCTGTCAGGTGTTCAGTGCCTGCCCCAGTCAAAGTTCTCCGAGAATGAATAGTCATAATTATTATTTATGTTAACTAAGAAACTCAGCTATATATGGTTAGAAGTAAGATTTTCTTTAAGAAAGGAATTTTCAGTATTTTTATTTTGGTCTGATCATTAGAGGGTGATACATGTTAACTATAGTACACTTAGAATATAAAGAAAAATAAAAAGAAAAGTTTAAAATGCATCCTTCCACTAGATTCTTCAGTGTTGTTTTCCAGCCATGTGACTTAAAACTCCTTCTGTAGAAACTGCAGTCTTCTCTGCTGCTTAGCAAAGGATGCTGCTATGTGGGGGACTGGGGGTGTGTCTCATACCTCTGGTGGCATCAGTTAACTTGCACCGAGGAAAGAAACAGGCAACAAGCAGTGCACAGCTAGTATGCTAACCCAGCTAGTGGACCAAAACATTCCCACCATTGTTCACAAATTGGCCATGGTGAGAAAATATGAATAACTTAGTCCAAGCTGTCCTTGCCACCAACAATACAATTCAAACACACTATCTTCCAATAATCATAGAAGTTACCACTTAACAGTCTCCAAAATAAGTATGCTGGCTCTCTGTTGGATGCCTCATGTATATTATTTTTAATTTTTCCAATCCTGCAAAATAGGTAGTTTTCCCTATTTTACAGATAAGGACATTGAGACATCAGAGAGGTTAAGTTTTGTCCACAACCACATGGTTACTAGGAGTAGAACCAGGATTTGACAGCAGATGTCTAACTTCAAAGTCTGTGATCATTGTATACATTACTTCCTCCTTGAAGATAGAAGAACTTGTGCCTTACTTTTGTAATCAAAGAAGTGCATGCTAATGTTTCAGTCTACATACAGTGTCTTGTATCTCTCTGTAGGAGTGCCCAGGATTCAGGGTCATTCTCTCTTGATCCCTCTCACGTTGTGAAGTACCCTCCTCACCATGTGGAGTTGTCGGATGTGGGCATCCCTTATGTTTATTTCACTTTCCACCTAGGTGGCAGCTTTGAAATACATCCCATCTGTCCTCCATGATGTGGAAACGGTCTTTGATGCGAAGTTACTCAGGTGAGAGCTCACCATGTGCTTTCCTGGGCTCTGATGGCAAGCCAGGGGTTCAGCGGGAATGGAGGAGTGCTTTTATGGGGGGGGTTCTAGATGGGCACTTGGAGCTGGGGTGGGGAGGACACATGGTGGGAATTTGGTATAGGGCCTCCACTGTGGGATTTTGACATTCTGGTTTTATTTTGCCAGACTTTGGTGAACACCAACATAAAATAAACTTCCTTCTTTGGTGACACAAATGATACAGCATGCAAACATATAGATTAAAGAACTGATAGTTGCTGTAAATGTCTTAATTTCATTTGGACTTGAAGGTTATTTGGGGGTCCCAGTCTATGCCCTCTATGCCAGATAGTTACAAATGGGGAGCAACCTTACAGGAATAATAGAGATAGGCTCCCGTTTGCTTTCTCCTTCTTTACCCCACTTGTCTCATGAGATGAACACATTAGTTTAGGGTGATCATGCTGTTAGGATAGAGGCATCTGAACCAGTATGTCCTTTCCTCTTTTTCCTAAATTCACCTAAGTTCTGAGATAACATATAGATGATTTTAAAAACTTTTTTTATTGAAATACTTTCAGATTTAGGAAAGAGTTGCAAAGATAGCATGCCCTTCACCGAACTTCTCTTAAAAAGTTCAAATTTTACGTGACTATGGCATATCCATCAACACTGAGGAATTACCATCGTTGTAATTCTATTCACTGCATCCCAGGCTTTATTTGGATCTCATTGGTTTTCTCACTAATGTCCTTTTTTTCTTTGTATCAAGATGTCTGCTGGCTTCTTCTCATCCTTCTGGTCTCAAATGAAATGTTATCTTCTCAGAGAAGCTACTTCTGAATATTGTAAATAAATTAAATTTCTCCCCCACCCCCTAGCCCATTACTCTGTGATGCAACTCCTATTTATTTTCTTCATTGCACGTATCCCTTTGTATTGATTTGTTTGCTTCTGTGTTGTAATGTCATCAGAATGTAAGCTCCATGCCGACTGGGACCAAGTTTGTTCCTACTCTATCCCCACTGTTCTGCACACTATCTGTCACACATTAAATAGATGCTTAACAAGTACTTGAAAGAATGAATGAGCACAATGAGATGATTTTGGAAAGCTGACAGGGGCTATAATTCTGTTTCAGCGGTGTCTTTGTGTTCACTCTATCTGGGAAGAACTATCTTCTTTTTCATGTCCTAAACTAGTTCTAACTCAACTTTTCATAGCTTTTTTTAAAAAATAAGGACCCTTCTGATCTTAAGACTTATAAAGCATTACTAACTATAAAACATTAGTAAATAAAATGTTATGGTAACAAAATCAGAACCTGGTTTTAAATCCTTGTTTTTCAGTGCCCCCCCCCCGCCCCCCCGCCGCCAGCTACACAATCTTAGGAAAGTTAGTTAACCTTTCTGAACCTTAGTTTTTCCACTTGTAGATTGGGATAAGTATTGTATCTATCTCAGAGAGTCATGAGGTTTAACTAGAATAATGGATGTAAAGTGCAAAGCATGTGTCTGATACACATAAGGGCTCAGGGTTACTGGTATCATTTTCAGGTTTTCGCATCTCTTTGGATGCTATTAGTAGTCAACACTAACACCAATGACATAAAAGCTTACTATGCATCTGATGCTTTGCCGGGAACTGTGGAGCCAAGGAAGCAAGATATATGTCGTTTTTGCCTCCACAGAGCTGGCAGTCTGGGAGTGGATTGTAAGTGCCAAGATGTGGGAAACATCTAACTCGATCTAACTTGTATTCTGCATTCCTATTTTTCCTGTCCTCAGCCAACTCCTATATGAGTTCTACACCTGCATCCCCCCTGTGAAACTCCAAAAGCAGAAAGTCCAGTCTATGAATGAGATAGTCCAGAGCAACCTCTTTAAAAAGCAAGGTGAGTGCAAAGCATCCTGGCTGGGTGAATGGTGCCATAAACCACATGCTCAACAGGCCAGAGAAACCTACCCAGTGACTCAAAGGTTTCTTCTCTAACAACTCCCTCAGTCTGAATAAATGCAAAAAGTAGGAAGTAGCTGACAACTTAGCCATCGGAATCTAAATTGATTTTAGGAAAGCTTAGGTTGCATTGTTTGCTCCTCCTGAGAGAGTTTAATGAGGTGGTAAATTTGGAGTCATATCTTTAGGTCATTCTGCCATGAGATTTTCCCCTACATGGTTTATACTTGTATGAATGTCTTCAACTTGAGAGGAAGTAGGTAAAGTTTCTTTTTTTGGTAGAAAGAACCTGTAACAGAGAAGTTTTCAAAGTTTCCAGAGTGTAAGAATAAACTAGAGAGCCAATGCGGATTCCTGTGACCCATCTCAGATTCTGATGGAGTAGAAATTAGAGGGGTTTTTGTTTTAGTTTTGCAAAATGTAAATTACCTTTGAATAGCTAATGTGTTTACATGGATCAAAATGCAAAGGTATGAAAAGGTACCACATGAAAAGAGTTCCTCCAGACCCTCTTCATAATCTCTCTGATCTCTTCTCCAAAGGCAACCAATGGTTCCAGTTTCTTATGTTTGCTTCCGGGGATACTCTATGTATAAGCGATCAGACACATTTATACTATACGTTCTTCCCTGATCTTTTATTATTATTATTACTCAAATAATAGTGTAATATGCAACTGTCCTGTACTTTGCCTTTCTTCACTTAATGGTATTTTCTCAAGAGCAGGGAATGACACTAGTTTTGGGCAGGAGCTTCTGCTCACCCCAAACTGATCTCTGGTAACCACCAGTCCTCTGACCAGTGCCCCACTGCTAAGAGCCTTGGGGTGCCCTGTTTTTTAAGGTCAGTGACCTAGAGGGCCACACCTCTGGATATGGCCAGGCAGGATTAGAAGTCAGTTCATCATTCACCTCATCTCCAGCAACATTTGACATTTCTGATATCAATCCTATCTGCGAGGATGAGAAAAAAAAGATTTTTGAGGGTCAGCACTGTTTTCTGTATGCTAAGGCCAACACTTCCCAATTTTTAATTCTTCTGTGTCCACACTGGTGTCAGTGATAAAATGAGAAGCAAACTGTGCAAGAAACAAGAGGTCTTAGAAGGCAGAGAATCTGTCCTCACCCAGCTGAAATTTATTCAGAGAGCTGGGCTTGAATACTTACGTAAATTGCCTAGTAATCACAGAAATATTCAGCAGCCACTTCACTGTAAATATTCTTTTCCCCCAATGCCTGGTTAACATAGTGCATCCAAAATTGCTCTCTGAATTCCTGTCCCTGGAGTTAAGGGTAGGAGAAGGGCATGGGAAGAAAAGCGTTCTTGTGATTTTATATTTGTGTCTGTGGTTTCCTGACCATTCAGACAGATGTGTGACAACAGATGAATGCAACAAATATATGGTTTGTTTGTACAAGGTGTTTTGTGGCAAGGTGATTAGAAACTAATCCTGGTAAGTCTTCTTGCATCTGTTGTGTACTGGGTTTTTTAAGTGGACATTCTGTGGTTTTCATGTTCTGACTTCCACATCAGACTGAATTGCCCTCACTCTGAAAGCTTTGAAATATGCCTGCCCCTTTCTGCCCTGGCAGTTTCTTCCTGGATTTTGGGGGGGAGGGGGGGCGTCACTGTGGAGACTGTAGAGATGAATTGAGTCCCACCCTAGGGACCAGGATGACTTCAGGTACGTATGGTGCTGCACTGCACAGGCAGCAGAGAGTGGGGCTATTTGGCTTCCCCTCATTGTTCAGAGCTGCCGTCATTGCAGGGGCCCGGCTTAGCATCAAGGCCAGATGGAGTGCCAGCACCGTCCTGGATTGGGCATGTGGTGTCGACTCCAGGCTGGTGGAAGTCGGAGTAACTCCTATACTGGAGTCACATCTCCCGGGCTGGTGGTGGCCCCCAAGAGTCAGCATAATCACAGGCTGGACAGTTGCTACCCACCAGTCCTGCTGTGTCTCTGAGTTTCAGATTCGGTAAAAACCCTCTGATTAATATTAACAGACAGAAGGCCAGCCCCAGCACTGTACACAGTTGGAAAAGAAATGCAAAGTTCTTCCCTTTAAACAGTTACAGAGACCAGAAATAGTGGACAGAGAACTCTTTGGAGACATCTTTCAAAGGGGAGGCAATGTGTAATTAGTCTATCCATCACTGGTTCACATGTGAAAGCAGTATGCACAGCTTAAAGGTAACTCCTCTCCCACTATTGATTTGCTAAGTGAACCCTCTTCCCAAAATAACCCCAAAGGGAAACATCAGTTTATGCCTCTTCTTAAGTGCTCAGGTTCCAAATTAATACAATCTGAATTCATACGTGCTTGCTGGGTCTCATTGGCTCTTGGGTATCTCCTTTATACCCTTAAATAAGGTGAGTTTGATTCCTTGGCCAAGTTTGAGCTGAAATGAAATCCCTCCTGTTGTTCTCCCTGTGAAGTGTCCTGTGCCTCAGGGATGTGATTTGCTTTGAGCCTGCACTCATTTAACTGCCAGATGTGCAAATTGCCTGGAGTATTGTCGGTGACATTAGCTTGTACTCACAGCCTTAAACATGTGTATTGACATCAAGCAGAGGGGCCAGAAGGCTTTTAAGCACTTTCTGAAATGTTGGCAGACTATCCTATTGGCCTATCTTCAGGAGGATCCTACGGAGAGGGGGGAGAGACAAGGTTTACTGGTTAAGGGCACTGTTCTTGTATATCACTAGGCCTGGGTTGAATTCCTAGTTCATTTTCTTATTAGCTCTGTGATTATGGGCAATTTACTTAACCTCTCAGATCCTTAGTAAGCTCATCTGTGAAATGGAAAAGTAATAACCATGTCTATGTTAGAAGGCTACCATGTGGCTAATGAAGTGAATAATGCATTTAAAGTACCTATCACAGCAGTGTCCTATACTAAGTGATAGCTGTTATTATGGGTGTTGTGGTTATTATTCCTGCTGCCCCTTCCATTTTCCTAGCTTCTGTTCTGACTTCCCAATTCCTTGCAATAAGAGGGTCCCTTCAAATGTGAGAGTTGCATGGAAGCCAAGCTTCCTTCCTTCCCTGGAAGCTACATGTATATCCTCAACCTCTGAGAAACACAGAACTTATTCAATAAAAAGGCCTTGGCCTATGTGTGCTTCCTATTCTGATTTTGAATGTTTTTTTTTTTTCCAATCTTAATTTCATTTCCCTTTATTTTTGCGAAAGGCCTGTGCTATGTATGCTACAAGAAATACAGGTCAGAGTGAGATGTTTGTGCTTTCTCGTTTTATTGTTTGTCTTGCTGTAGACCTCAACATAGTTACACAGTCTGGAACACTTGACAGCCATCTTTTATGATGGTTTGTTCTGTAGGACTCTTTTAACACACACACACACACACACACACACACACACACGTGCGAGCACACACACACCCTTTCCCCCCTTTTTTCTTTCATGGAAGCAATTAATCTCAACTTCTCCTAGACCTATTATCTTGAGTAAATTACTTAATAATTACTTAATCCTGTAAATCTCAATTTCTTCATCTGAAAAGTGGGAATAACCACAGAACGGGTATCATTGGGTTATTGTGTGGACTCAATGGCATAATATGGCCTTTTAGCCCGGGGTGTGAGGGAGTTAAGAGTCTCAAGCAGCCAAGGTCGCACAGGGAGTGGCCCACCCAGTGTGAATGATTTCAGGGTTCAGTGAGAGGAGACTAAGAAATCTGTGGAGACTAATTTGCTATCTTCTCTAAGTCAAGCTCAGACTTGCCCGCTGGTGGTGATGGGAGAAAGGAATAGATATGCCCTGAGAAAGCTCTGGGGGGAGTCTGCGAGAAAAGCAAACCTTATGTGCCTTTGGAACAGATTTGTCCCTATGAGAACCTAATCTCTAAGTAATGTGTCTTTTTAGTCTGATGCTAATCAGATGAACCATCTGGTTCAGTGTAAACTGCTTTAGGATCCACATTGCTCGCTTTTCTCAACTTCCAAAACAAACAGAGGAGGAGGAGAGGGAGAGACAGAGACAGAGATAGAGAAACAGAGAGAGACAGGGACCAAAAGAGAGAGAGACAGAAAGAAAAAAACAAAAGGACAGAGAGAGACAAAGAGAAACCAAGAGAGAGAGACAGACAGAAAGTGAGACAGAAGGGAATAAAGAGACAGAAAGGGACAGAGAGAGACAGAGACAAGAGACACAGTGCTGACAGAGATCTGGAAATTCTTCTGGTGTTTATTTTCAGCTAGTAGGTTTTTCTTTGGAAACTTTATTGAAGAGCTCTTCTGTGAGTACAAAGCATCCAGTTTTTTCTTTTATCAGGATGTAATTTCCTTCTTTCCCCTTCCTCTTATCTGTTGCCCACAATACCCACAGCTCCCCATGGGGGGTGGGGGCACAGGTGGCCGTGCCCAGTGCCATGGGGTTTATCTTTGCGAATCAGCACATCCCTGCAGCACTGGCCTGGGAGCAGAGGAGAGTCCTCTTGCTCTACAGTTATTACTGTGCTTGGTGAACTTATGTAACATCTCTGAACCTCCAGGATTCCACATCTGAAGAATGTGAGTAAGACTGTTGCCATGAGAATACAGACTTTTGATTCAGGTAATTCTTGTTTCTGGTCCTGGCCTGGTCGCTTACTAGCCGTGTTCCTTTGAACAAGTAACCTCTCTGAACCTTGGTTTCTTACCTACAAAAATGGGATAACATATGTAAAACTACCCAGCAGAGTACTTTACATACTTGCTGTGTACTTAAAAGTATCTATTGTATCTATTGCATAACAGTAATAGCCACAAGAATAATAATGCCATCAATAGCATTTTAGAGCGAGACTTATATTTATTACATGCTAGCTATGCATTAAGTGTTATAAAGGACATAAACATGTATTAAATTCTCACAACAACCTAATATCATAGGTATTATTATTCCCATGTTATAGATGGGGAAACCAAGGCCTGGAATATCAAGTAACTTTTATCCCAATGAGACCAAATATTACACAGTATATTAGGGTATTCATGTATCGGGCTATGTGATGCCACAGTAGGAAATACATCCCTAGATCTCAGTGGTTTAGCAATGTAAAGGTTTATTTCTCTCTTTTGTAAAATCTGATGGGGGGCCCTGCACCTTTTGTCCCTTCTGAGGCTATTCTAGCTGGTACCATGGCCTCCATGTCAGCCTGAAAGTGACACCCACCAAGTGCATCCACAGTCCTTTGGCCAGAACCCATCACAAGTTCCTAACCTAGCTGCAAGGGAATCTGGAAGTGATGGGATACACATGGAATATTTGATGAGTGCTGTCTCTGCCATTCACAGGTAGTAAGTATTAGAGTTAGATTCAGGGCACAAGTCATTTGAATAACAAAACACATCTTCTTTCTACTATATGGTGCTTTATTCTCAGAATGAATAAAAAGGAGAAGACTGCCTATTTTCTTGTTGAAAGCGCTTTCTTTTTCATATTAGGAGACATGCCTCACTGTTCCTCCTGAGGTATTTTTTTTCTTGTATCCTCCACTCCTTATCCCTGTTTCAAATGCTGGGCAACTCTCTGACGGCTGTGTATAGGGACCCTTGCCTGGATGGGAAATGGAACTCTTGATGCTGTAACTTTTGCTATAACTTTTCAGAGCAGAGCTGAAGCAAACAGTAGTGTTAGGAGGCCACCTGGAGCTTGGAATGTCCACATCAGGCTGGGCTCTGAGACCATTCAGAAGGAAAAGGCAGTAAGAGAATAAGTCCTATTCCTCCAGGACATGAGCTCGTCTTGTGGAGGGCTTCTTGTCTCTCCTGGCATTGCACACTATTGTACACAGCCTTCCATACTTCTATTCTTTGCAAATATTATCTAGGATGAGTTCTTCTGCCTCCCCAGCGCCTTCCCCTACCCCCAACCACTAACCAGCAGCTGCTACTCATCCCCTTAAGACCCAAACCAAATGTCCGGTCTTCAGTAAGTAGGCATGTCACCTCTGCCCCATTCAGCACTTACTCAGTCTCTAGTGTAGGTTGAGCCTGGGAGGTAGTGGGGACACAACAGTCGCAAGTTTGCAAATTTCTGCATCAAGTTCAGTGTGCAAAGATGATACAGCTTCTAGTTTTTGTTTGTTTTTAATCTAATCTTTTTGAGTTTTCACTTCACATTGTACTGTGGCAATTTAAAGTTTTCATTTAGTGGTACCTTGTGGCTTCAGATGTAACCAGTCTTTCAGTTTCAAAATAGTCCCCTCCCTCTTTCCAAAGTTGCATCTGGAACTGTGTCCCAGGGACCAAATTAGGAAAGGGAAGAAAGACTTTGCTTTTGGCCTTCTCCACAACTTATCTAAAATGGTTCTCCTTGGGACTTTGGCTCAAGAGAGGTTGTTGGGACACACATGTCTTGTGGCTGCAGGTCTCAACCTCAAGCAGAGAGGGCGCTAGCCTTCCCCTCTGTCACACCTTCCTTTCTGAGGAAGCCTTCCCCAACTCTTTCCCCAGGGGCTATAAAAGTGGGGTGGCTGCCAGGGTACCTGACCAATAGGGGAAGATGTGATGGTAGAGAGTTCAGTATGATCAGAGTATTATCCTGGGTTTACAAAGGGGATAAAACAAGGCACAGACCCTCTGTGAGGGTGATTTCTCAAACCTTAGGTGCACCTGCGGAGTTCATTAAAATTGCAGAATCCTGGACCCTATGCCAAAGATTGTGACTCTGAAGATGGAGTGAGGGAGTGAGTGATGTGCATGGTATCAGTCCTCCAAGGAGATTCTGATAGAGGTAGCCCTCCAGCTGATGCCTCTGGATTTGGAAACACAACTCCAGGAGCCTGAGTGAGGGAAAGGAAAGCAGTGCAGGTCATGAGAAGTGGCTCCCACAGTGCATAGTGCAGACTTCCATTGTGATACTTGACATCCTGTAGTCTTGTTTGTCTGTTTTTGGGGCTGTCTGTGCTGACGGAGTGGGCTGCTTATGGATAAGGGCTATGATTTATTTCTTTATATGCCTACTCTCCTTAGAGTTCCATTGATACCAGCTTTCAGAAACTGGTCTTTGGACCTTGGCAGTCATACGATTAAATGGCCAGAGTTGCTTACAAAGAGGGAAAGGAAAGAAAGGACTTTACTTGTACAGAACTGGAGGCATCACAACACTTGAGTCATAATATACCTCATCATTGGTCCACACAGGGGTCTGCTTTTGTTTATTTGCATATTCATTTAGTTATTGTTAACAATAAATGAAACATTCATACACTCACTACCCAAAACAAAAACTAGAAACTTAACAATCAGTGGCATGTAACTGTGTGGCTCTGTCTTTCTTTACCAAAGGTGACCACATTCTAGAATCTTCTTTAATCATTTCTCTGCTTTCCTTTTTATGCAGTTTTATTGCATCTCTATATATCTAGTGCTTTGGTTATTTTATCTTTCTGAAAAGGGTATTGAAACATGAGTAAATTGGTGGAAGGGGGGACACTTACTTTATTTTCACTTAATATTTTACTAAGATTCATCCATATTACATGTTGCTGGAGTTCCTTGTTTTGACAACTATGGAGGGCTTCATTGTGAATAAACTATGGAATTTTAAGCACTTGGACTGTTTCAGTATTTCTCTATGGTAAGCATTGCTACTAAGAATATTTTTGTACATGCTTCTTGTTGCAAATATCCAAGAGTCTCTTTGGGGTATACAACTACTAGAAGATTTGCCTGGTCATAAGGGACCTGAATACCTGACTTCAAGAGATGGTGCTAAACTGTTTTCCAAAGGTGGTTGCATCAGTTTACGTTCCCATCAGTGATGCATAAGGGATCCTGTGGATCCACAGTCGCTTCAACACTGGGTATTGTCCCACTTCTCAAGTTTTACCAAAGACATAGGTGTGAGGTTAAGTCTTCACTGTCTTGAGTTGCATTTCCTTGATCACCAGTGATGATGAAAATCTTTTCTTATGTTTCTTTGCCACTTGTGTTTCATGCCTGTGATAGGTCTGTCCAATTCTTTTGTTCATTTTTCTGTTGGGTTGATTGCATTTCTCTTATTGATTTGCAGGATTTTATGTATTCTTCATATGCATCTTTCGTTGATCTTATGTATTAAGGATATCTCCTCTCATTTATATACTTATAACCTACCTTTTCATTTGCTTAAGAGCATTTTTTCTAACAGAAGTTCTTACTTTTAATATCAATTTATTGATCATTTTAATAGTCAAATCTTATTATGCCTTGTTTAAGAAATCTTTCCCAACCCCAAGGCTAAAAGATTTTCATTTATATTTTTACTAAGAATTTTATCATTTTATTTTTGATACGCAAGTTTGTAATCAATCAACAGAATTTATGTTTTATATATGGTGTGAGGTAGGAGTCTGATTTAATCTTTTTTTATTTTTTTTTTCCCATTTGACCATACATTGTTCCCAGTTTCAAGTGTGGGACAGTTTATTTTCTCCATGCCAGTGTCATTTTCTATTTCCAGGACATTATTCTTCCCCAGAGATTTGAGGGTAAGGAGGGTTGCTGGAGCCTGAATTCAGTCCCTGGTACACAGTGTACAATTCCTCTGTGCTATTACTAGTCAAGGGTGGAAAGATCAGAAGGGTCAGGCCTCTCCTTCCACAAGCAAGTCCCAAATTTAGGCTCCTCTGTTGTGTTGGCTTCCTGTGTTATTGGCAAGACATAGCACTTCTCCAGGCTTGGACCTTCTCAGTTATGAAAGAAATGAGATGGTTCCTTCGAATGATCATTTTTCTTATAGCAAGAAATGACTGGGCCCGTAGGGTGGTTTCTTTATGTATCTGATAAAAAGAGCACTGAACGAAGGGTAAAGAGACCTGAATAATAGAAACAACAATAATATCAACAGTAGCAACTGCAGTTGACATTTACTGAGTGCTTGTTATGCACCAGGCTCTGTGCTGCACACTAATGTACATTATCTCACTTACTGTATGGTTGTGTGGTCTTGGGCAAGTCACATAACCTCTGTAGATCAACTATACAATCATAGATTGAACAATAATGAGATTTCTAGAGATCTACCAATATGAAAACCTGTGATTTAAAAAATCATTCTTTGATTCACAATGATAATATTGCTGAATCTTTTGACCATCATTTAGTGCCTAAAAACCTCCGCTCCCACATATTGCCCCCAACACTTTAAAATAGCCTGCCTGAGCTGGGAGCAAGGAATGAGGCCATTTTATACAAAGTCAAACAGATGAAGGAAACTGCATGATGCCCTCAAGGCCCCACAGCCAAGCTCAGAACCTTGGAAAAGGTAAAAGGATTTACGTACTGGAGCCAATTTATTTTCTTCAAGAAAGAGCTGTTGAGTTTTGAGGACCTAAGTTTTTTTTCTCATCAGAGCATTTGGAGACATCAAAGCTCTTCAAATAGGGGTTTGTCCCTCCCACCTACAGTGTTACAAAGCTACATCCAGTTCCAAAATGTCCCTTCTACACTTGGAGATCAGAGAAGAGGCTGTCCTTCACATCTCTTTCCTTTTCAATGTGACTGATTGCAGAATTCAGTCTTGGGAAGAAACCTTCAGATCTAGAATCAGAGAAGACGGTGATTTAATAAGCTGCAGAATAAATCCAAGAGAGATTTGGTAAAGTGTCCTTTTTTTTTTTTTGGTCTGAGGTTAAAAAAAAAAATTGGCATACAATCAAAGAAAAGAATCCCTCTTGAACCTCCCAAAATACTTAGAATAGTAGCTTTTAATGACATTATGAAGTATGGTTTAATTGGGGGGAATCCCAGATTACCTCTTTAATGACAATCCAAATCAACTCTTCAGCAATTAAAAAAAAAAGTACCTCATTAAAACTAGAGAACTGCAGGATCAGGCTGTTTCTGTGCCTTTCAGTCCATGATCCATGGGATTCTTTCCCAGTTTGGGAGTGATTCTTTATATGTGGAAACATACACAATGAGAAAGCTTATGTAAATCTTTACACATTTATATGTTGACTCCAAAATTGTTTTGTTTGTTTTCATTGTGAGATTACAGTTGTAGATGGTTTAAATTATAGTGAGTCAGGATTTTAGGACATTCTGAGGCTTTTAGGAGGACTTAAGTTTGATTTTGCTGATTCCTCCCCCTGCCCCCACCAAAATTTTCCTAGAATAGAAGGAAGTTTCCTTAAGACCACAATACAGCTGAATTGAAAACCAGCTGCAGATTGATTTCAATTCAAATTATATTTATTGAGAATCTAAAAACGTAGCCAGCACTATGCTATGGGGAGTATGAAAGAAATATAGTAATAAATAATTTTATGGCCACCATTTGTTTAACCATTATTTAGTACCAGATGCTATGCTAAGTTTTTTCACACATATTCTCATTTCATTATCATGACCTCCCTGTACAGGGTAGGTATTAATATCCTCATTTTACAGGTAAGGAAACTGATAGTTAGGTTGAGAAACCTTCCAGCAGCCACAGACCAATAGCATGAGAGGGCCAGGATACCAGGTGGAGTCTGATTCCCAGTACACGCTCCAAATTGCTGTGCAGTGTTTGAACAGAAGGGTTTCTGCCCACACCCCCGGGGAGCTTACAGTTGAGAGAGAAAAGATTTACCCCAGAGGTATTCCAACTTGAGCCTACACATGAAGGTAAATAGAAATGAAGGTGCAGAGTGATAGCTATTATGCTGTTTGATAAGATAACCTTATCAATATGTTTTTTAATAATGTAATCTTACTTATATATATTTTTAATAACAGATTTTTTTCTTGCCTTTGAAACATGTGAGAACTTTCTTCATTTTGGAAAGAAATGTGATTCCTTCTATTTTCTCCTAAAGCATGGTACCATTTGGTTAATCATTCATTTCCCCACCTTTGACAGAGACAAGTATACAGAGAAATCTTTCTCTGCTACTAAGAAAACAGAGTGAGAATGATCAATTACAACTCAGCTCATGGTGAAGAGGCAACAGGGAGTGGTGAGGACCGAGAGGGGGCGTCCATGCCTTGGGTATACAGGAGGGCTGTGAATCAGTGCCAAGGAATCATTGCCACGTCATTACGTGGGCCCACTGCTACCTGATCTTCCCCTCTTTGGAGGGAAGTTCTACAAACGTGTTTTTATATGGAACCTGCTGATAGATTTTTTAAAACAATATGCGGGCCAAGTAAAACCTATGCATGGACCCAGGACAGCAAGCCTCTGGGGTAAATTTATGATTTATGGGCTTAAAATGATTTATAGGGTTTGAATAAGTTTATTACAAATTTATAGTATTACTTACAAATAATGCTGTAAGTATGATTATTACCAGAATTCAGTGAGAACAGTGCTTTTGGAATGACAGGTTTATGGAGGAGGAAGGGTATCAGCCAAACATCAGAGAATAATGAGTGCGCTACAGCCCCTTTCTGGAGAACTGCCTCTGGGGCAACCTTGTAGTGTCAGAGGTGGAACCCTGTCTCTCCAAAGACCCTGACTTTCAAGCCTCAGAACTCAGCGTTCATCTTTGCCTGACAAAGTCCCTTGCAAATGGGGGCCTCTGACCACATCATCAGCTTCATTGGGCATATTCCTGGGAATGCTGGTCCAGGATTGGGAAAGATGACATTTATTATTTATAGAAATTAGTATTATCAAAATACTGTGTTTTTGTAGAACATTTGGAAATCTATAAAAGCATCTATGAGCTCCTAATTTAGAGATAAACATTGTTTATTCTTCCCATCTTTCATGTCATGTATTTTATATAATTGAGATAATGTTTTACCAAGTTTGTAATCTGCTTCTTTCACTGAGAATTGTTTGGGATATTTTCCCATGTCATTTTTATGGACTTCATAGGGCTCTATCGTATAGGTGAGCTACAACTGATTTCATTATTTTCCTATTTAGGGACATTTGGGTTCATTTAATTTAGTGCTAGAAAAACTTGTTGGAATTCATAACCTTGATAGACAAATCTTTGTCCTCTGTGCTCATTATTTCTTCACTGTTGGACACAAATCTTGCTCAACTTTCCCAGGGCTTATCAAGGATTTTGAGTGTCCCTTCTTCTTCCCCTACACATGCATGCACATGCATGTACACCCACCCACCCACACACACACACACACACACACACACACTGTCACACAGGATTGTGCTTCCTCCATATAGGATAAACTCAGCAGAAAGCAGACCATGTTGTCCTCTGCAAAAAGCTGGAGTGGTATGATCCAATTTGGGAAGGACATGTTTTTACAACTCCACACTGTCATCCTTGATGGTAGGGGGTGTGTCTGTGTGTGGATATTCTCTGCAGTACCAGGCACTTAAATGCAAACCACCTCAAGAGCCCTCATTAGCCCCAGGCAGCCAAAGTGGATATTTGAGTGTGATACCCTCCAGGCTGGGGCGACTGCCCAAGTGGAACCAGACACCAGAGCAAAGAGGGAAGCCAATTACTCAAAGGCAAACAAGGCTCTAATTATGGCTTCAGCTAAAGAGGGTACAATTATTTGAGGAAAGACATCCCATTTTTGAGGCACAGCACAGGACAATCGTTCAGAGCAAGGGCTTGGATCTACTCTTGACTTTGTTGCCTTTACCAGGACACGTCACCTCTAGGAGCATCTGACTACTGACCTGCCAAATGGGAACAGCATAGGATGCTCACCTCATTGGTTTATTGTGAGCCTCACATGCAATAGGGCCTGTGAGAGGTGTAATGGGGTCTGGTACTTAGTAAGGGCTCATAAATGGAGCATCACCATCATCACCAGTGACTATTTTTAGTATTACTGTTATTTGTAATCATCTGATAGTGGAACAGAATGTGAAACCAGAGCTGGCTGGGTTCTCAGCCTCACAGTTTCCTATTTATTCTAAGTTAGAAGTCAATGGACCCCTAAGTTTTATTTCATTTGTCTCTCAGATGAAGGGTTTGGGGTCATGTCAGGTCTCTCACTCTGACGTTTGTGGGCCTACATGAGCTGAGAGCTGTGTATCACTCTCTTTGTGGAGCCTCTTGTCAACCCTACCTCATAGGTGCTATTATTATCTCTTTTTTCTGCATAGACTGGGAGCTGGGATTCAACTCCAGGCTCCTGAATTCCATACTTCCCTTAATTGTATGCATGTCCCCAGCATACATATCTGTTGCTGCACTTAAGGCTTCTGAATCTCTGAGATGGTGATGAAACCCAGGACTGTGCTCATACTTTTACTCAATCCCTCCAGAACAATAGATACGGAAGTCCGGAAGGAAACTCTTGTCAGGCTCTGGGGACAGCTCCTGACACCTCAGCTCTGTTTAACATTAACGAAACTGATAAATACTTGTTCTCCTTGCCTGGTGGGGTGTTTTGAGAGTGACCTAAAGGATTGTATATGCATGTGTGTGTTAAAGTATTGAGCACACAGGAGGCAGATCAAATGTCTGAGCTAGAAGGGACATTAGCAACCAGCTGTACAGAAGTGGTCAAATTTAGCAATTCAGAGAAGATCTGAAGAAGAAGGCTCACCCTTAAATGGATAGCAAGTCAGCTCACTTCCCCTGCTTCTACAAGAGTAGCACTCTCTCACTTGCCTGCCCACCCTCTCCCTCCCTCCCTCTCTCCCCCCTCCCCCTCTCTCTACACAGTTTAGATCTAAAGAAATCTCTGAAAAATTGATCTGGTTCTGATGATGGTTGTTGATAGTGGAGGGAGACTGTGTGTGTGTGTGGGGGGGAGCATGGGGTATATGAGAACTCTGTTCCTTCATTCAGTTTTGCTGTGAACTTAAAACTGCTCTAAAAATGTCTATTTAATTTTTTTAATGTTTATTCATTTTTTGAGAGAAAGAGAGACAGAGCACAAGCAGGGGAGAGGCAGAGAGAGAGAGAGAGAGAGAGAGAGAGAGAGACAGAATATGAAGCAGGCTCCAGGCTCCGAGTTGTCAGCACAGAGCCCAATGTGGGGCTTGAACCCACAAACTGTGAGATCATGACCTGAGCCAAAGTCAGACGCTTAACCAACTGAGCCACCCAGGTGCCCCTAAAATGTGTCTATTTTAAAAATGTTAAACACCAAGTAAGCATATACACACCAACAGAAATTGAGCTGTCCCTCCTGCCATCCAGTCTGCAGAGGAAGGGGAAAGGCCCTCAAAGATTGGCTGGCTCCCATGAGGCCAGTTAGCTGCCCACACACAAATTGTTACTGGAAGTGTGACTCAAGTGTGGTAGGGGCCTCTTTCTTTCTGGTTCAAGGGCACATGCTAGTGCCTTAGGGAGCTGGCAGGGGAACTTATTTCACCACTCCCGTCCATGGTAGGCCAGTGGTTGGCGAATATGTCTGCTGTTGCTGGCTCTCAGGGATCACGGTCCCTGCAGCAACCGCCTGTGAGCCAGCGGTGGTGATGATTTCCCAGGGCTGCCTTGGGAGGAACTCACAAGGTGATTAGGTGGTTGTTCAGACCCACACTGTGCCTACCCCGCAGCCCACCAGCCCCCAGCTCTGCAGGTCTGTCCATCTCACTGCCTGTCTCCTCTGTCCTTGCCAGGCCTCTCATCCTGCCTGTACATGTTCCCTGTGCAGCCTCTTCCTTAAATCTGCTGCCTTCCCCCCTGCCCTGGAGCAAAATCTTACCCATTGCCCCTTGGCCTCTTCTTAATTTGCATCAGCCATTAGCTGATTCTGAGTGAGGCCCTCTTCTGCCCATCCCCTCTGGTTCCAGAATGTAGGGTAAGGATGGTAATTGACTACAGGCTTCATAGAGAGAGGGTAGGCTGTAGGAATTTATCCCATGAAACTTGCCCTGCCAGAGAGAGTTACAGAGAGAGTTACAAGAGAGTTACAAGAGAGTTACAGAGAGAGTTTTCTTTCTGGGTCATCTAAGAAGCACCTGGGTCACCTTGCCATGGCGAGCATTATTATTATTATTTTTTTTTTTCAGACACAGCACAGTCTAGTTTCACTTGAAGGAAGCATATTTCCCCTACTAATTTGGCTTTGGCCTTGATACTTTTGGATTAGCTGACCCTGCCACTATTGTGTGAGGAAGCTTGCAGCTCTTTCCCACCCAGCTTAAGCCTATTTTGCCCTCAGAGTTGCCACTCTACTCTGGCTACAAGTGGCTCTGTGACCCAGGAAGGACAGAGCCAATTCTGATTAGATTGTAAATTTTAAGCATCCTTCCCCTCCATAATGAAAGTATGTTTTTTGTATGTATGTATGTATGTATGTATTTATTTATTTAAAGTTTATTTATTTTGAGAGAGAACACAAGCAGGGGATTAACAGAGAGGAAGAGAGAGAGAGAGAGAGAGAGAGAAAGAATAGTAGGCAGGCTCCCCACTGTCAGCTCAGAGCCCAGTGTGGGGCTCGATCCCACAAACCATGAGATCATGACCTGAGCCAAAATCAAGAGTCAGACGTTTAACTGACTGAGCCACCCAGGCAACCCTGTATTTTTGTTTTTTTACAAAATTTGTGTTGGGTTCTTCTAACATACCTCCCCTGAGTGAACTCTTTGCAGGCTCCTCAAGATGATGGGGAAATTGTTAAGTTCTCCTCGTGTGAGAATGAGCTAAGAGAAGTTGGCACTTACTATAGTAGCTCTGGGCCTCTTACGCCAGCTTCTGGCCACACGGGGCACTCCTCCCAATTCACATTTGTTTCATCAAAAATAAAATACATGCAGTGAGAATCCTTATATTATGGATCTGGGGAGGCTCTTATTCTTTTGACACTTCTCCGAGGTATTAGGAAATATTTGCACCTTCTTGAGTTCAGGTAAAGAGTGTTTTCCTGTATTCTAAATAATTGGCACTGAGTAGATCCTCAATGTATGTTTATAGTATGAAGGAACAATTATCTTAATTTAAGGAAGGTAACATAGTCTGGTGGAGAAAATACTGTATTAAAAATTGGAAGATTTGAACTCTAGTCCAGTAAACCTACTAACAAGCTGTGTGGCATTGGACAAACCACCTAACCTCTCTGGGCTCTGTTCCTCATGTGTATCGTCAGAGAGTTGGATCTAGAAGAGTGTGTCCATCTGTGTCAGTAAAGCTGCATTGCCAGAACGGCACAGAAAAAGAGGCAGCAACTTCAAGTACAATTAAAACTGCTTGAAAAGCATTTTGTTATCCTGAGGTTTTGAGGGCACTAGGGTCAGCCTGACATGAAAGACACCAAAGAACTCACTGTGTTCAGATGTATGCTGAGCAGTGCGTTGTTCACACAGGCCTTAGCTGAATCCACAGTGTGTCATTAAGAGGTTTGTCAGGGGTGAGTCTGTGCTTCCTGGTGTGGGGGACGTGGGACTCCATCCGTCTTCTGAGCACTTGGAGAGGGAATAGCAGTGAGGACAACAGAACCCCACTTGCAGGCAGATTTTTCTCTTTATACAAATATTTCTGTGGGTCTCAAGAAATTCATTTTCATCAGACTTGCCCCTCCCTGCCAATGTCCCAGATTTGCCATAACTTACATGTGCCGTGAGATGCTTTCTTTGGTCTGGTATGGTTTACAGGGATTCTGGGCTTCCTTTTGGTTGAAGCTGCAGGTTTTAAAATCTACAGCCCAGGTAGCAAGAGGTTCACTGTAGCGCTCTGCTGTCTGTTCAACACTCATGCTGAGAAATCAAGAGGTCCCAGTCACCTTTCAGGAAAATTTGTGGTGTTTCAGGGGCATACAGTGAGTTGCAAACCTTGGTGGATAGTGGAGCCAATCTGTGAATAGCAGAATGGCTTGTACTGTGGGTTCAGTAGGAAAAGGAGAACATAATTCTCTGAGCACAATATGTGTTGCTCCCTCGTCCTAGTTCATCAGGAGATCTCAGCCACACGCATCAAGAGACCTCAGGATTTGAGGAGTAGAGCAGGAGAGATGGCTGTTTTGTGCGTCTGACGCCCGGCTCCTTCCATGTGGCTAGGCTTTTTGCTCCCCTGCCCTACCTTTCTCCCTCTCTTGCCAACGCAGGGGAAAACACTGAGTAGCCCTCCATAGCTTCTGTTCCCTAGTTGGTCCTGGAAAAGGGGGACATCCTCAGAATGCACGGCTGCATGGTTGTAGATCTGCAGCTGTTCCTTTCTATGCCCGAGGGTCAGAAGCCGGGATACAGAGCGAGAAAGAGTACTGCCATGGAGCAAATTCAGTTCATGCCACAACCACTCAGCTGCGTTCCAGTTCCGCCCTGTCTGTTCTTGCCTGGGGGAGACCGTCCACCCTGGTGGCTCTGTGCCATTGCGAGGTCCGCAACCCCCAACCTTAATCTGCAGTCCAAGTCTTTGCTTTCACCTGAAGACCCGTATCTTTAACTGCCTCCCTGGCATCTCAAATTCCATACAGGATAGATGAAGAGAGGCATTTAGAATAGGGTTTTCAATTCAATAAATGTTTCGCTACTGATTCGCTACTATAAACAAAACGTTGGGAAGCCATTTAGAAAATACAAACTTGGCAAAAACGTGGTGATGTCCTCAAGGAGCTTGCCTTTATTTGCAAAATGAGGCACTCTTCATTGAAATGCAGGATGAATATGCCGTTGTAGAGATATGAGCACAGTGCCATGGGACTTCAGAGGAGAGAGCTAGATGATTCCGTCTTTCTTGTTTACAACATCTAAAAATTTATTTAAGAAAACAAAACAAAAGGAGAGCTTCAGAGCTGTGAATATTTAGTCTTTCTCAGTATATTAAACTATATTTTGGTAATCCCTGACTTTTTTTTTTTTCAGAACTTTTTCTCCCAAATTTTTTTTCATGGCTTTCTTGATTTTGGCCCCAAATGTATGAAAAAGGTTTCTTGTATGATCTCTTTACCAAAGACTTACTTAATTCTAGAAAGACACTATGGGGTTTATTCATTTTGTTTCATAATCTCTGAGTTGTATCCGTCTATGATTTTGGAAAAGTCATATCACTTCTTTGGTTCTGTTTCTTTATAAAATGGGGATAATAATAGGGTTGATATGAATATTAAATGAAGTTGTGCTTAGCACAGTCTTTGGGTGTACAAATGCTCCATAAGTGGTCGCTTAAAATTAATATAAGTATAATTATTATTTTCATAAAATTTTCACTCATAATTATTGTATTCATTTTCATTATTATCAGTTCAGAGGTGAAGCCAACATAGAGCATTAAAAATAAAATGTTGGTTAAATTGTCTTTTTTAGAATATTAAGACAGAGGGAAAAAACTGTGCTACTATAGTTCTGATAATAGTGACTTTTTGTAATTTCTTATATAAACCTTATAAGTGAGGTTGTTGTCATTCTTTTACAAATACAGAAACTTGGGGCGCCTGGGTGGCGCAGTTGGTTAAGCGTCTGACTTCAGCCAGGTCACGATCTCGCGGTCCGTGAGTTCGAGCCCCGCGTCAGGCTCTGGGCTGATGGCTCAGAGCCTGGAGCCTGTTTCCGGTTCTGTGTCTCCCTCTCTCTCTGCCCCTCCCCCATTCGTGCTCTGTCTCTCTCTGTCCCAAAAATAAATAAACGTTGAAAAAAAATTTAAAAAAACAAATACAGAAACTTGTTTAACTATACCAGACCTTGCAGATGAGCAAGCTTATAGTTACTTACTGGTTTTTAACTGATCCCCCCCCCCCCATCAACCTACTTTTCTCATAGGAAGGGGGAAACTGATCATTTGAATCAGGATCCTCTATTACTCACCTGGCATAAACTACCACTTGACCCAGGCAAGTGATCAGGTGATGGTATATAAGATGGATTTGTTTTTTATTTTATTATTATTGTTTTATTATTATTTAAATATGAAATTTATTGTCAAATTGGTTTCCATACAACACCCAGTGCTCATCCCAATAGGTGCCCTCCTTAATACCCCTCACCCACCCTCCCCTCCCTCCCACCCCCCATCAACCCTCAGTTTGTTCTCAGTTTTTAAGAGTCTCTCATGTTTTGGCTCCCTCCCTCTCTAACCTTTTTTTTTCTTTCCCCTCCCCCATGGTCTTCTGGTAAGTTTCTCAGGATCCACATAAGAGTGAAAACATATGGTATCTGTCTTTCTCTGTATGACTTATTTCACTTAGCATAACACTCTCCAGTTCCATCTACGTTGCTACAAAAGGCCATATTTCATTCTTTCTCATTGCCACGTAGTAGTCCATTGTGTATATAAACCACAATTTCTTTATCCATTCATCAGTTGATGGACATTTAGGCTTATAAGATCGATTTAAAGACAGGCTTTGTCTACTGGCTTCCAAAGTTGAGGGAGGCACAGGCATATATCCTGAACAGTCAGCCTCTGTGGTGCCTGGATTGCAGTCAATTTTATTGATTTTTTCCAACACAACAGCTTCAAAAGTTTCTTCTGCCCCAAAGTAGCTGATCTTTTCAAATCTTTGCTATTTCTTCTAGGTAAGACTTTCAGATAAGAGGGTGAATGCAATTAACAACTGAAAACTTCAGTTGATGAGAAGATATGCTGTAACATGTTTAAGGGTTTCACAAAAACAGACACATAGAGTTGAGCAACTCCTTGGAGAGATTGCCTTCTCATTTTATAGCCCAGGACACTGGCCCAGAAGACCTACCCAAGGTCACACCATCAGTTAATTGCAGAGATGGGAAGCCAGGAATCCCAATTTTGATTTATTTCTTAGCAATTGTGTTTTTCAAAGTGTGGATATGTACTACCATATGCAAAATTATTTTCCTTGGCATGAAGGATAATTTTGGGCATGCACAAATAAACTGCAATATCATAGAAGCAGAAGATCATTCTCTTCTAACCCCCTTTCAGTCTTTCTAGTTATGTCAAGGATTGTATACTTTTGCTGTTTTGTCTTTAATCTTTCTCTATTAATCTCCTCTGATAACAAGGGAGCAGACCTCAGGCTTAAGTTCCTCTTAGAATTTAATTAAAGTGTTTTGTTTTAATAGTATTGATTGGTACACTTACCTTCCATCTATGGCAGACAATACTGATTTTCCATTTGAAATAGCAAATTTTTCATTTAAAAGAATATAAGCAGATTAGAATGCATCTACTTTATAAAAATATTAAGTAATTAATAGTGCGGGGTGTAAATTATGAGCAGTACATGGTGGGTTTCACATTGGCAAAAATAATGATTAACTTGGAAAATAAATGGTTAAAGCTTGGAGAATATTTGACTCTGCCTTTTAGAATGCTCTCAGCCCTTTGAAGATATATTTGGCTGAAATACTAGTTGCCTTCTTATTCCTATCGTGACTTTTTTTTGAAGTTTGTTTATTTTGAGAGAGAGAGTATGTGCATGCACATGCACATGCATGTGCACAAGTTGGGGAGGGGCAGATAGAGAAGGAGAGAGAATCTCAAGCAGGCTCTGTGCTGACAGGCACAGAGCCTGATGTGGAGCTTGAACTCACAAATGGTGAGATCATGACCTGAGCTGAAACCAAGAGTCAGATGCTTAACCATCTGAGCCACCCCGGTGCCCCACATGTCGTAACTTCTTAAGGTAGCAGCCAGAAAAGCAATTATTAAATCTAAAAGGAGAACATAAAAACTACCCACACACCAGAGATGATCTCAGATATGTCCACAATTGTATTACTGGTAGCTTTCCTACAAGCAGAAAAGCTGGATTGGTAGCCAATTTAGTTTCAATATGTAGATAATTTTAAACTCTATGCTGTTGCATTTATTGAGAACAGAAACTGGTTTTATTTTTCAAGGACTGATGATTTAAGATTCTATTTTAGACCTCATTCTTGTCTTATTTTCCCCTCCTAAGAAGTTCTTTAATTTCTCATGATCTTGCTGTTCAACGAGAGGGTGTGAATGAAATAAAAAGGTGGCAAAATGCAATTTATTTTGCACTATTATCACGTTTTAAAGATTAGAACGTATGGAATGAGTGGAACAGGAATGTTAAAGTTATTCATCAAATGGAGGTATAGGTAACTTTCCTTTACCTATAATTTACATATATCAAGTGAATACACAAAAAGAAAGATGTCTTAGGTTATAGTATTGGATGATTTTCCTATTATCCTTAACAGCTAATTTTCCAGTGTTGCTTAATTTGTTTACCTATCCCTTGAAGCATCAGTTCCTACTGTAACCATAACTTAGTCCCCCAAATATCCTAGAGCTCTGAAGACCAGTTATTGCTAGTCTGTCATGAGCTTGCCTTTCATAAATATGACACAGAACTTATTCATGTCTCTTTCCTGCTGTGGGCCCCCTTCCATTGACCATCATGGCCTCTTTTTTTTTTTTTTTTTTTTTTTGGATGTGCTTGCAGTGGAAAATTTATTCCCATTTAGAAGAATCTGAAAAAAAAAGGATGGGGAGGTGGAGTCAGCTTCTGGTGACTTATGGGCAGTTAGAGTCAAATATTTGAAAAACGGACTTCTGAATCAGCAGAGATTCTACAGAGTGACTGGTGGAACTGCATACAGAGAGGTAGAGTGCTGAGATGCCAGGAAATCATGCTACTTCTATTACGTATGGCTAATAAAAAGACTGCACTGCTAAATTCAGGGATAGGAAGGTTAATGATGATACATTCTTTTTTAGTATCAAAGATTAACATGATAACTTGCATATTAAAGTTAATTCAGACACACTGCTAATGGAGGAGGCATACAAAATTAATTTCTATAGCACCTCTTAAATTAGGAGCACTCACTCTTCTCTGGCTCATGCTCTTTGTCCTACCAAGAACTGCATGCATACTTAGAGGGGGTACACTTCAGTGCGTAGCAGGGCACCTTAGGCCCCTGAGGGATTTGCAGAGCTCTGGGTGTGTTCCCTTCAGTCCTTAATCACTGCCAGTCCTCCTCTGGGTGTTTCCCTGTGGGTTGTTACTTGGCAAGGATTTTTGTTTTAATAGTTAATGAGACAATGGAATTGAGCTGAGATGAGAAGAGGGTGGAAGGTGGGAGAAAGAATGGCAGAGAGGAGGGAATAGCTGCTGTCTCTTCATGCAGCAGACTCTCGAAGTAGAGTGTAGCACAGCATCTTTGGGTAACTGCTGTCTTGAGCCCTGTCAGGGAGCAAGGCTCAACTGAAATAGGAACCCAGGCTGAGATCTGGCACAATATCTCAGGCAATTTGCTTGACTTCCTCAAGCCCCACAGTGTACATCTGTGAAGGGAAACTAAAATTACCTACCTGATAACTAACTATATATATTTAAATGTTAGTGTAATTTACATATAGTGAAATACACAGATCATAGATGTACAGCTCAGTGAATTTTTTAAATATGCATCTACCCATGCAATCACCATCCATACAAGATACAGCATAATTTTACTACCTAGAAAGTTACATATGGAAATTTAAAAAATAAACAATATTTTTAAAATAATTAAATAAACAAAGGCTTATAATTTTATAGTGCTTACCATGGTCCAGGTGTGCCACTCTAAGTGCTTTATACATATTATTTTATTCTTATGACCTTGTGAAGAGAGGTGCTCTCATTTTCCCCACTTTACAGAGAAGGAAACAAGGATAGAGAGAGATTCCTGCTCTTAATATCCTCTACCGTTCACTCTGTAGCACTCATTGTGTGGCCTGGCACTTAGTGCATCAGAAGAATGAGAATGGAGCCTCCTTCATGGCTGACATTTCTTTCCATCCCTCCTCCTCATAGTCCAATTTATCACTGTGCCTTTTCTTGGGCTAGTAGGCTGTGCGTGATGCTCTAGCAGGAGAGTCCTTGAGGGAAAGGGACAGATTTTAGCTATGTTCCATCCCAGCTTTAACAATCAGGTACATTGGATGTGCTCCAGAAATAGTGATTAA
Organism: Lynx canadensis; assembly: GCF_007474595.2. Lineage (NCBI taxonomy): Eukaryota > Metazoa > Chordata > Mammalia > Carnivora > Felidae > Lynx > Lynx canadensis. Next base: position 179,619,747 of record NC_044303.2, on the reverse strand, counting down.
CTGTTGTTGCCAGAAAACCCTGCCCTCCAGCTCCTACTTGCTCCCACTTAGTAAAGAGATGGTGTTGACAAATGTATTGGTTAGATCAATACATTTGGGCTGCTTGAGCAAATGGGCAGTTTGGGCTGCTTGACCATCTTTGGGCTTTGTCTAAACCTGTCCTTTTGATGATACAAAATTTTCTAATGAAAATCCCTCATGTTTCCAAGCTTTTTTGAGCTCCCTTGTCCCAACATGTGTCCCCAGCTGTCCTGCTTCAGACCCCAGGTGTTGTTCTTTTCCATTTCCACCTTCACTTTCTCCTGCTCCTCTTCCTCGTCTTCTGTATCTTTCCCCTCCTTTTCCTTCTCTTTCCTTTCCTTTCATCATGGTTGTCATGACCATCACCAAATAAGCTTTAGTAATTTGCTGTCTTTTAAATACACTATAATTGCCCGTTATAAATTCTTTGTGGGAGGCAGCAGTGTTCTATGTATCTTCCATATACTGAAGTAATGCTTACCCATTTGTAGAAGATCATTTTCTGACATATTTATCCAGCTGTCCCCTTGACATCTCCATCTGACTGTCTTACAGGCACTCCAACTCAACATTTCCCAAACTGTATTCATTCTGTTCACGGAAAGCTTTTCTTCTTCCATTATTTTGCCAGTCATTTCGAACTAGCCCTCAAATCTTCCTGTGCCTCATTTTTCACTTTTTAACAAATGTTTATGTATTTTTGAGAGAGAAAGAGTGAGGGGGGAAGGGACAGAGAGAAGGGACAGAGGATCTGAAATGGGCTCTGTGCTAGCAGAGAGCCCAATGCAGGGCTCGAACTCACACACCATAAGATCATGACCTGAACCAGAGTTGGACACTTAACCAACTGGGCCCCTCAGGCACCCCTCATTTTTCACTTTCAATCAATCACTAAGGCCTTTGAATCTTTCTTATATATACCTTGAATTTGGTCACTTCTCTCTATCTTTACCACTTACATCCTGGTTCTATATACCTCTATGCCATTTATGATGCTTAATATTTGCTAGGCACTCAATAAATACTTGTTCACATGAAAAATAAATGAAGCTGCCATGTGAGGACAAGTGTGCAATCCTGAGCCCTCCTCCATTTGTTGTTTTGATGTTTTGCATGGGCACTCGACACAATCCAAGGAATTGAAACCATTAGCTTTTCTCAGGTTCTTTTCAGAGTTAAAATTCCACAGTTTGATGTCAAAAGCAACTAAACACTACTAAACTTTAATGAAGAACATTAACTCAGTATGAAAAATTTCTGTAAGAATTTAGTTCCAGACAAAACTGTGTTTCTCTTACAGAATTAGTTCTCTTCTACCTTAATGGCCAACAAATTCTAGAACTTGGTTGATTTTCTTTATTGCCCTGATAATCAGACAAGCGAGGAGCCCCATTTTATGGGCACTTGGAGCCCTTGTGTTTGTTAACTTTTACATTGGTATGTCCTCTTCTTTTGTTTTTTTCTTCTTTTTGGAGTAAGGTATCATGGGAAGGAGTACATATAACTAATAATAAATATATCAACATGTCGTGCCCCAAATAAAATACTAGTGTCAGTTTCATAGAAGTACAGTTCGAGGTTCATCAGCAGGGACTGAACGTAATTGGAAACAGTGTGTTTCATTGTATGTGATTTCTATACTGTTCCTATCAATTGACAGGTTCTTTTCTTTATTATACTTGGACTGCCCCAAGGGTAAGGACCATATATTGTCCTCCCTTAGTACAGAAAGCTTATTACATGTTGGTGACTGATATTTATTCTGTTTACTTTCTCCTGTCTCATGCTTAGCTCAGTTTCCTCTTCGCTGGCCTCAGAGTCCAAACAGGATCTCTTTGATCCTCTCATTAAAATATCCGGCCTAAGTAGGTGATTCATTTCTTAAGTCACTCTTTTGTTTTGGGCCTTCCAGAGGAGGGCTCACATTGGCTCTGTTGCAGGAATGGAGAAAGGAAGCAGGCAGAACCCCTCCCCCTTAGGGCTGTCTCTGTTCACCTTCTTAGCTGAGTGCTTTTAGGAAAGAAGAACAGGCCAGAGGAGAAATTCTCCCCATTCCCACTTTTATTTAGGGGGTAAAAGGCAGTGATTTTCCCCTCTTCTTTGAAGTTTGTTTGCAATTAGTCGTCTTGTTTCAAATATATTACATTTCTCTGTTTTCCCTTTGTAATGAGCAACACTGGAATTTTAACGTGTAGGGCTGTAAATGAGAGGGACCCCACCCTCCTCTCCCCTGGAGCTGTTATGGGGAAGGTAAGAGGAACAGAGATGATTGGAGACAATTACACAACCATTCCATTTTGCTAATGCTTGAATACAGGAGAATTTTCTCATTTAATTCTCTGAAATGAAGGGCCCCTCTGTTAGCCTTAAAATGTAAACAAGAGGCTTTTAATGTGCGCTTTTCCCAGAAATGGAACGCTGGCTGCTCAATATTGATCCAAAGCATCGCTGTTGGTTTTTGTTCTTCTTGGTATTTGTAAGTTTTATGATGGCAGCGATATAGGATCGCTCACGGGCAGCTTGAGGATTGCGGGTAAGTGGCATTATTATTCTAAGGTGCAAGCAGAAATGTAAAAGGATGTTCAGAAAAAGCATGCCCAAGCTCTCCTTTAGTCTATCCACATACAAAAGGGAACATAAAAATCTGAGGCATATATTCCAATCATTTCAATTTATATCCACCTCTTGGAACACAGTTCTCCGAGTTTGGTGTTTCAGACAGAAGCACACTTTGTTTGAATGATGCAGGTAATAGCTTCGAATCCATTTTGTTCCGGCATGCCTGGTCCAGGCGTTTTGTCAAGTGTAGATGTCAGCTACAGCTGAAGGAAACTAAAGTTCCAACGTGCTTTGCTTTGGAATTCAAAACTTCTTAGGCATAACATTAGATCCCCATACCTCATTATACTTAATAACTACAACTGAATGTGTATGATGTTTTATTTGGAGCCTCTTATGAATTAGGCATTTTAATCCCCATTTTTAGAGGAAGGGAGGTAAAATGACCTGTCTGAAGTCACACCACCTACCAGTAGTAAGCTGGGACTCAGACCTAGGGCTCTGGACCCTAAATCCAGAGTTCTCTCCACTTCCCCACCCTTGCCCCTATGATAGGGTAAAGCCAAGAATGGGAGGGTCTTACTAGAAGAGCCACTCAAGGGGAGGAGGGAAGGGGGAAGAAACACACATACAGTTCTGCTCCTTAAACACCCCTCCTCCAGCCACCAGCTACTGCCACTTGGTTTCTTCAAGGACAGCACAGAGTAATAAATACTGCACTAATCCAACACTAAATAGCATTCTGATTGTGAGCGTTGGCCTCAATGTAGGCAGACAGGCTCCCTCTCTGAAATCGGCAAACACTTGTTCATTCATCTAACACTTATTAGGATCCTACCGTGTGACAAGCATTGTTCCAGGAACTGTAGGAGACAGGACTTGATTGAGATTAGACATCTCGCTCCAGGCTCTCACTGTCTTCTAGGAAAAGGTAGTGAATAGTTTGAAGGTCATGACTGCTGTTTGCTAACCAACTGCAGTGAGATGGGTAAGCTCAACCAATTGTTGCTCAATAAATGGTTGGCTGAATTAACAAAATGAAAGTGAATGACTGGACTGAAGGTTAAATCACCGAGTTGATGAATGCTCATTATTGTTTAGGATTCTAGGATCAGAATTTGTTTGTTTTGTTCACCTGGGACCATAACCCTTATTAAAACAAAACGAAACAACACAACCAACCATTAAACAAACCAGGCAGCCAGGGTTTTGGATTTTCTATTTCAGGCCAGCTTGAGGGAGCTAACAAATTCAGAGGGTGGCTGCCTCATGCTGGCAGGATCTAGGAACTGGGAATAATTGTCCGTACTCATGCACATGTGAAGTTGGAGTGGCACCGGCATTGGGGTCAGACAGGCCTGTGTTGGAATCTTGCCTCGGTTATGGTCACCCTAGCTAAGTGACCCTGGGTAAGCTTCTTGGAGCTCCTATTGTCTCATCTGTAAAATGGGGATAACATAATATACCAGAAGAGGTTTTGAGAAGGACCAAATGAATTCTTAATGTGGTGTCTGGAGTTCACAGGAGGAGGAGTTCAACATAGGTTGCATATCTCATATTTGATATTCCCTTCTCCCATTCTCTTTCATTCTCAACAGATTTCTAGACAAATGGTTTCTACCCTTTCTTAAAACATAGCTGTTATAATGACTCGCATTGCTGAGAAAACTCTGAGTGTATGACCACAGATTAGCTCAGAAAGAGTTCCTGGTCAAGAACAGATTGAAATTCATGGAGCCAGGGAATTGCGTGAGTCTCCAGAGGGCCAAGGGCTGGGGGTGAAGGGATTAAGGGATCTGTGTGGCATGGTACAGAAGAGAGGCAGTGGGTCAGGGATGATAAGCCCTGGAGGGGTGTGGGTGGTACTGACTGCTATAATATGTGTCCTAAGTGCTTATAAATTAATTTGAATTCCAGATGTCACCGAATTGGAATCAAATGGGTGCGAGGGATGTAAGACATAGCTCTTTGCAGTCAAAAAGCTAACTTGACTCTTTTCTCCTCCTGCATGAATTTGAAATAGAGCCTATTACTTTGATGGGAATCTTCCTTTACAAACGGCTCCGATTATCCAGTATAGAGGCCACTTGTTTCCACCCTAGGCTTTTTCATTTGCTTCTCCTTCCATTAGCCAGGGTTAGGAGGTGGGTGAGACAGTCTTCTAACAGGCTGAGCTACACTCATCTGGAATGGCATTGCGAATGTAATTGTTCTAAGCATTAGGGACAAATCAAATTTTGGGTCATGACTCAACTGGCCATATCTGCACCTTTATTTTCCTAAAAGCACTTGCTATGGAGCTGGATTATGGTTTAATGAGTGAGCTGGCTGGGAGGAAGCCGGTCAGCAGTGACAGTGAAAATGATCTCGGAAAGTGCAGAGGGGTAAGTGAAAGTGCAGGCACCTGTCAGAACACACCAATTATGCCCTAACAGCTTTCAGAAGGCGCGATGATAGGCCACTGCTGCACCACTTCACACCATCTGAGAAATGTTGATGGGAATCTTTCATTACTTGCTAGTTGAGGCGATGAAATGGTCTCCATGATTGGGTCCTAACTTGATAAACCCTAAAATGAATCTATTATTCTCTCATGCAGTTGTTCAAAATGCATTCAAAATACACATCGATATAGCATGTCTATTCCATCAGGAAGACATGTCGACTCTGCCCCAAGTCTCTCTGCTTTTGTCTGACCCTCCTGCCACAAACTGGTCAAGCTTTCATCTTTTCTCCCCATCACTGTTACTGTAAGGAGGCAGGATAGCTTGGCAGATGTGAACATGGGCTCTGGAAGCACATTTCCTAGGTTTAAATCCCAGCTGTGTGATATTAGGCAAGTTACTGAACCTCTCTGAACTTGTTTCCTCATCTACAAAATAGGTATAATGATATACTTTTCACGGAGAGAATGGCTGGTAGATAGTGAGGGCTCAGTGAACATTAGACCTCTTCTTCCCCCCTCAAAAAGCCTCCTCAGTGTTCTGCCTTCCTCTCTAGGCCCACCCCCAAGCTTCATTAAAAATACAAAACAAAACAAAACAAAACAAAATGAAACAAAACATGTTTATCTCCACCCAAGAGTCAAACTCTTTACCATGGGCCATCAGGCCTGACGAGACCTGGACCTAGCCAGAATCTCCAAGTTTGTCCTCTCGTATTGTGCTCCCCATATTCTATAATCTGGCCACACTTTGTCCATGTGAGTCCTTCAATGTGTTAAGCAGATTTCTACCCCAGGGCCTTCACATGCCCTTTCCTCTGCTTGGAATGCTCTTTCCTGAGATCTTTGCAGGTTTTTCCCTTCTCACCCTCAGGTCTCAGCTCAGGAATCTCCATCTCAGAGAGGCCTGACTGCCTCACATGGAACAGTCCTCTCCACACACCCAGACTTTCTTTCTCCTGTTACCTAGTTAATTGTCTTACTATCAGATATTTGTATTTGTCATTGCAACATCCACTCCAGGGCACTGTGTATCCTGTAATCCATGAATATTTATTTTTGCATAAAATAGCTCTGGAAAGACTTTCTCTCCCAACAGCCAGGACCGGCCTCCTTGTGCTGCCCTTAGGCTGTAGGGGCCTATTTGCCCGTGCACTGAGGGCATTCATAATGCCTGTGGCTGTCTGTCCCCAGGGTTGAAATACCCTAGCCGCTTTGCCCCTATGTCCCCCTATGGCCCTCTCTGTGTCCAGAGCTCCCTTTCTGTGACACTTAACTGCTTTTGCAGCCTGACTGGCCTCCTTTCCTTCATGGTCCCACTTTTCCACTCCCCTTTCAGCGTTTTCTGGAACTCCTCCTAATAAGTAAGTCACCTTCACCCAAACCTCATCTCTTGAGTTTGCTCCTGGAGAATCCAACCTAAGACAATTATTATCCTCTTGAATTGTTTTTGATACTCCATTAGAATATAATATCCACTAGAACCATGCCTGTTAGCAGTATTTATTTATTATATCTCTCTTTCCCCACTCTCTCTTTCTCTCTTCCTCTCCCCCCTTCCCCCCCGCCCATATATACTCAAAGACATAAATAGATTACATATAGACTATCAGAGCTTACAAAGTATATTTATAATCAGTGTGACATTTTGGGGCACAAACATACATCCTCTTAAAAATTCCAGCAGTTGGGGCGCCTGGGTGGCTCAGTCGGTTGAGCGTCCGACTTCAGTTCAGGTCACGATCTCACGGTTCATGAGTTCGAGCCCCGCGTCAGGCTTTGGGCTGATGGCTCAGAGCCTGGAGCCTGTTTCCGATTCTGTGTCTCCCTCTCTCTCTGCCCCTCCCCCATTCATGCTCTGTCTCTCTCTGTCTCAAAAATAAATAAACATTAAAAAAAAATTAAAAAAAAAATTCCAGCAGTTATATATCAATCTACCCTTCCTCCCATCACTGTTTCTGAATGGCAAATGTCAACTTATTACAGGGCATTTTCTTATAGGTTTGGTGCAATGTCATGTTTTATGTTAAATATAAGAGATATGTGGTAGAAGCAATAGCTTGGAATGAACTTCCAGTGAGTATCTACAATAAAGTTCTGGAAGTACATTTATTCTTTAGCATTCACCCCTCTAAGATACCTAAAGAGACTTTTTACAGGTGCTGGATTCTGAAATCTCTAAATAGGCTGTTTGTTTAGCTGGGAGACATATTTTGGCCCTCAGGGTTCATAAAGTAAAGATGTACATCATGGCAGATGCAGGCTGGAGGGGGAGTGAGTGATGATTCTGGATATTGTAATTAGGTGTGCTTTCAGGGAGGTAAGGAAAGTGAATCATGAGTTGCTGCTGAAGAATGCGTTGGGGGAAAATGCTAGTAGAGTTGTAAAAGGCTTGTAACCTGATCGGGAGTATGAAGTTTGTGGGTAGCTATTGATTTCCCGGTGGGTGGAATTACTTTTCTTTGTGACACACTGGCTGGAGGAGGAAGGTTATGAGAACAAATTGCTATCTGTCAGACTGGGCTGTGTGTGGAGGTCCCCCTTTATGTCCAACTGACCTAACCACGTGGCCTCTGACATCTGTGAACACTCCTCGGACAAACAGAAGCACCAAGCCAAGTGCGTACCACTCAGCCTCACCCAGGGAGAATTTTGGCTTTCAATTAGGCATCTACTCTGTTTGCCAAAAGGGCTGTGGGGAGGACAGGGCAAGGCGTGACAACCGCACGCTCCTCACCCTTCCCCAAGAGGGTTGAGCTGAGCTGAATTCACCTTTTGGTCAATAGGAACTTGGCTAAAGCAGAATGAGTTTCACCTTAAAGCCTGTAAAATATTGAACAGGGTTGAAGAGTCGATTAACCTGTGTTGGTGACAAAGTAAGGGGCTGGCTGTGTGTGGAGTGGAACTCTGAGTGAAGGCTGCCATAGGCAGGCTTGGACACAGGGCAACCACGCTGAGGATGTGACTGAGTCCCTGAAAAGACACCTTGCTTGTGTTTAACCCTCTCCCTCTGGTCAGAGTGGGACTCCTGAGCGTTCCCACATCTCCCCATTCCATTGGCAGAATGGGGATGCATCTGGGCTCAAAGATCAGCCAACAAATCCCTAGTGGGGAGGTATGGTGCCAGTCCCGTCTTCATAACTTTCGTGAAGGTTCTTCCTCAGTCCACACCCACTTTGGGGCTTCTCTTTATGGACATTGTCTTACATGCAAAGGCCTCTGCTGATCCTCTCTCAGTTCTGGGATGAGGTGCATGCAGATTGGTGTGGGGCTGGTGCTGAACTGGCACCTCTCAGAAAACCTTGTGGTGTACCCTAGCAACTGGAGACTTGAATTTAGAATGTAGGATAATCACACCATTTGTTTTCATCTTCTCACTGGAAGGAGGATCTCACTGCTCATCCCATTACACAGACAATGACCAGATAGTATGGCAAACAGTTAAGACAGAAGTCTGAGTGCTACAGGATCCCAGAAGAGGGTCAGCCAAGTCATATTTGAGTGTTAGGAATGTTGTCCTAGGGATTTGGCATCTAAGTTAAGACCTAGAAGGCAAGAAAAAGTCAGGTAAAGATGGGTGGGATAAAAGCATTCTGGGCAAAGAAAATAATGTGCAAAAACTAAAAGGCAGGAGAGGGAGAGACCACATCAGGAACAATGTGCAAGGTGGACAGTGGGCGGATAAGGAAGGGTTAGGTAACAAAGGGCCTTCGGCTATGCCAAAGAGTTCACAAAATTCACCCTGAGGACAATTGGAAACCAATGAAGAACTTTAAGCAGGGAGACCTATGGTCAGGCTTGAGTTTGGGGGAAGTTACTGCTACTGAGATTGGAAATAGGAAGATGGGTTTGGGATTGGAATAGAGGGTAGAGAAGGCTGGCTTGCGGGTGGATAGATATGATTTCATGATGGATTGATGTTGGGTTCATAGAGAGGAAGCAAGTTTGTTTGGTTGACTGTGTGACTAAGGTGTCTCCACTCTGAGACAGAGCAGAGAAGGAGTGGACCTGTAAGGAAGATGGGGAGTTCACATGTGGTTCTTAGTCATGCTTCCCTCTAGAGCTGGGGCTGGGGCTGTGGTCACAGATGTAGTTTTGGCCTGATTCATCTCAAGGTAGTTTTCTAAAGTGGGCTAAGAATCTCCATTTCATTCTTTCCATGGCACTAATATTGCAGACTAGGAGGCGAGGAAAAGGACCTTCTTATTTAAAGTATCCCTGAGTCATGAAATTATTGCAAAAGAATATCACACTTCAAGAGAGTTATAGATTCAGGTAGTAGCACCTTCCATAGGACAAAACTTTCTCCAAGAAGGAAGAAACCAGAGCCCAGAAACACTGCTTTGTCCTCTCTGTCCTCACTTCAATAAAAGAAAGCACCTTCCTGTGAAAATACAGAGTTGAATAGCTCTGCAGGTTCCTAAGTGCTGGTCCAATTACAATTTGGACTTGTTGCCAGATGGGAGATCTCCCAGTCTTTATTAGGTATCAGGTACCCAGGGTGGGTATGCAAGTCTCTGATACTCATTGGCTCTGCCTGTAAAGATTGATTTCAGGCTCTGCAACATTTGTCTTTTAAAAATACTTGGATTTGTTTACTTGACAATTTAGAAATGCTGCTTCCTGAAGCTTTACAGACTAATATAATTTCACAGCTCCAATTACAAACGAGAAAAATTATTTCATCTCAAAACAGAGGAGCCAGACGTTTCTGAGAAATCATGGTTAATGAGAAGACAAAGTACTTTCTGAAAAACAGACCATGTTATTAATGGCCTCCTCAGCTAAAATTTTGCTGACTCTCAGCACCGGGAGGCTTTGTCTCATGGGGATGCTGTTTTTGATAATCTGTAAAGTAGGTGACTTTCAGATTGATAAACCACTGCTTCTGCTGGGGACTGGTCTGCAGCTCCCACAACATCAGCAGTGGTTTGTAAACATTGCAAACATGTCCAGTGTCTTTCCCCCTACCAAATATATCCTTCTGCCTGCCGCTTCCTCTGAATGTGTATTTTGTGGGAATCATAGACTTCTGGATGGAGACTTAACAACCATTTAGTTCACCCCTTCATCTGATTCTTTGAATACCTTCTTATCACCCCTATCCATAGACAGCTACCTACTACTTAAATACTTGTAGGGATGGGGCAGTCACTATCAGAACTTCCAATGAGAGTTTACTATTTTAGTTCAATTTGAAGTAGAATTTAAAGTCTGGTGACTTCCCAAGGAGATATTCATTAATATCTAAAATCTCCCAACTGGCATTTTCCCTTGGATTCATATCTTTGTAATGGGGTCTGAGTTATCAACTAGAACACCAACAGAATGAACATTAAAGGTAAAACCTGACCTTCATTACTTCACAGCTCTGTTGTGTGAATACTCCTAACAGGTTGCCACTCCCAGGAGGTGAAGGCACTGGGTTTTGTCTTGTTTACTTATGTCTGCCTCTTATTTATGTTGGCTCTGTAGCTGAATATATGCACATACAGTTCTTTTACACACATATGTATGGAATAAAAGAACTGGGTTCCTCTGGGGAGCAGGTGTTGGGGGAGGGACTGGAATTGTGAATGATGTTCTAAGGAAACCTGAACCTAATCTTTAACACTTAAATTTTTTACAAGGAAAATATATTCATGAATTGTTTATTTAGTGAAAAATTATCAAAAAGAAAGAAAGAAAGAAAACTAAAGAAGGAGGATGCTCAAATGCTTCTGAATGTCCTTCATTCCAGAATGCCGGGACATTCTGCTTCCTGTCATCACCAAAGAACTGAAGGAGCTGCTGGAGCAGAGGGATGAGATGCAACACCAGGTCCAGGAGAAGAAGTACTGTGTCGAATTACTCAACAGCATTTTGGAGGTCCTCAGCTGTCAGGATGCGGTGAGTCCTCATGATGATGTAGACGTCCTGGACTCAGACTAACGCTGAGCTGATTAAGCTCTGAAATATTGATGCTGATGAATAGCAGTTGAAGTCTAAAGATAAAAGTCAATGGCTTGCTCAGCGGGCCTACTTTTCCAGTGACTAACCCCCATGGCTGTGAAAGATGGCTTGGGGACTGGAGTTAAACATGTAGCATTATGTCACCATATATCTTGTTGGACAGGCTTTCTTGGGATGTAGGTATGGATGTATTGCAGACTTTTTGGGTGACTTGTCCATTTACTAAAACTGTTGTCTGCAGAGGGAGGAGGGGAGTTTCCTAGGCCTGCACAGTCAAGAAAACCCTCATCAGTTTTCTTAGCTGATTTACATTGGTTTTGTTTCCTTAGTTATCTCCTGCAATGGTGAAATGGTTAAGGCTCTTTCTGGATGAACAGAGTGCTCAGGGTGAGGAGTAGGATGGTGATTAGGGGGTGGCTATGGCAGTGAAGCCAAGGTGTATTTGGTAGACATTCTTCAGAGATTAGTCAGGGATGGCACCAAAAGGAAAGTTTCAGGGGAGTAAGTAGAGGGCCTCCAAAGGGCAGAGTCTGCAGAAGAGGGATTGGTGGTAACAGTAAAGATGGGGAGACAAACTAGAATTGTTAAGATTTGGAAGAAAGGGAAGGCTCTTGATTTAACTCATGTTCATTTGGCAGCCTCACCTTGTCTTTATGTAATGTCCAAGAGGTCTATTTTCCTAGATGGGCTGGCTTCAGAAGACTGGGTAGACTTAAACAACTGAGTATTTTCTAAGTATTGGGGTGAGCATTCCCTCCCACCCCTTCTCCTCCCTAGAAAATTCTGAGAGAAGTCATTTCTAGATGAACTGTATCTATGATTGACTATAATTAGAAAACACAGCAAAACATTATTCCTTTACTGCTTATATCCCATAGTCAACCATTATTATCAACTTCTCTATGTCTGTTGTCCTTTCCATGTTTGCCATCCTAATTAAGCTTCTTATCTCATTACCAGATAAATACAGTAGCTTGATTCATTTGTTCATTTGTAAATATATATGATATACCAGCTGTGTGCCAGTCATTGAGGACATACAAGCCTGGTCTCTTTCCTTAAGAAAATCTATGAATATATATAAGAATATGTACATAAACAATTGCAAAGTAATATAATAACCAAATCTGGATTTACACAGTACTGGAGTTATAAAAACTTTGAGTGTGTTTGTGTGTGTGTGTGTGTGTGTGTGTGTGTGTGTGTGTGTGTGAGTCTATGTGTAAGCATTTTTGTCAAGGAATTCTTCACAAAGGAACTGAAGTTGGGTGTTCAAGGATAAATAATTAATGGTCACAGCTGCTACTTAACTTGCTATTTTCTAGGCACTGTGCTAAATGCTATTTCTGTTTTCTTTCTGCCCACCCTTGATAGGTGCTAAGGATTATTATTCTCATTTGACAGATGAAAAACCTGAAATTCATGGACTTAACTTTCAAGGCCAGACAGCAAATAAATGGCAGGGTCATTAAAACCCAGGTCAGTCAGACTCCAAAGTCTGAATTATCATGTGCATTGGAGATACAAGAGCATGGTCTTTTCTCTCTCATTTTCTTCCTATCCTCACCCTTTTGCTTGGGGAGAGGGAGAATGATACCCAAGTGCTTGGATCATCAGGATTCACTTTGTGATGCTGTCATGATGATGGTGGTGTTTTTATAAGTACATTCACCAACCAGCTGTTGAACTGGTTCCAGTCTTTGCCATTTGATCTTTAAAAAAAAATTAAGGGAGAATTTGGTCTTACTCTCACTTGCAGTGTAGGAACATGAGAGTTGACTCATCATTTCTCTAGAACATCCTAAAGATATTGCTTCTTCCTGTTGAAAAGAATTTATAATATTTCTTACAGTTTAGTAATCCTCACATCCCTTTTCATGGGGTAAAACAGCCTGGCTTGTTGAGATATGCCAGTGGACCCCCATGTAAGGAATACACTTATAATGGGTTGACCATTTCCCTGATTTGGGTAGAAGGATGGCCCCAGTTCATGTTTCATTTGTGAAGCAGAGGTGCTCTGGCTCTGCCCATCCAGTGGGAGTGGCCTCCTAGAGTTCTGTTCTGATGGGTTGTCATCATTTTGCACACTGGGTAACATCAGACACTGGTGAGAAGAGGCTGCTATCTCACACACTCTGGGTAGTGGGGGCTTCAAAGATGAGAAGTGAGTGGGAGGCTCTGAGCTCCCCTTGGAGGATTGCGGCATTTGGACTTGAGGTGTGTGGGAGGTGTGGTGTCACTCTACTGCCTCTGAGTGCATTGCTTTTATAATGACTTCTGCCTATGGGGCCTAACCCACCCCTTTCCCTGGGTGAGCAACTCTCTTTGCTGGATGACTTATTAAATACAGTTGTTACCATTGGGTTTGGTATGAGATTCTGATGCTCTACGTGAGCTTTGCAGCAAACCTCTTCAGCTCATGAACATGGAAACCTCTCTTCTTCTCAAAAGGTTTTCCTTCCACCAAGGAGACTCATTTAGTTGCCATTATCCCTTTGAACTCAACTGACAATCAGAAGTCCCCAAGTATCTAATCTAAATCTCTCTTATTCTGGCATGTAGCAGCTCTCCACTCTGGCTGCACATGTATATCATCAGAGGAGTTTTTTAAAGCAGCTACATCAAGGCTCTGGTCCCAGCCATTCTGACTGAATTGGCTTGGGATTGGCAGGGGCATCACAAGGGCAAGTTTACCAGGTGGTGATAAGAGGCAGCCAAGGCAGAGGACCACAGCTCTAGTTGCAGAAAGTTTTTAACTTTCTGACCTGGAGGAGCGTTAAAACAGGTTTCTGATCCTTACATTTGGAGGACGGGACCTGATCATTTATTTTTCTGAGTTCCCAGGTGATGTGGATACTACTGGTCCAAGGACTATACTTTAAGAACCATCACTCTAATGTGACTATTTTTTTTTCTTTATTTTCAATATTCACTGGAAATGGAAGAATGGTTGGGCTCATCCTTATTCCTTTACCTTCTCAATTAAAGAGCCCTTTCCAGTCTATAAAACCTAGCGTCTTCCAATATGGCATTTAATAAACCGTAAAATGGCAAAATCTTCAAGCACATTCATTTGTACTCATAAATTCATTTTCATGCGGTAGTGGGGAATGGCCGGTGCAAAGATCTGACTTTGACAATCCAGACTGTCGGGTGTGCTCTTTGGTTTCTACAGGCACTGACTTCTCAAAATTGGAAATTTGGAGGAAAAATAAAAAAGTCTCCCGGGGTAAATGTCTTGGATTTTTCTTCTGGTTGTTTGGTTCTTCTCTGCTGACAGTAGCATAGCCATCCCCTTTTACTGTTGCTTTGTTGGCCTGTCTCCCTTCCCAAGTATAGACTATATCTACCTGCGGGAACCATTGCTCAGGGGTAGAACCATGCGTGGAAATCTAGAAATTATAGTGCAGGATGCCAAGCTTCCTTTTGGGGGGCATTGTGTGTTTGGGGGATGGGAGAGGATGCTTGTCTTCAATTGATTGTCATCGTTTGGGTAATTACAGCCCAGCACAGCAGGCCTGGCATAAGGAAGCTCTGCTTTCCTGTTATTACCTTATTCAGTGTAACCCTGGGTGGCATATGACTCAGGGGATGATGTCTGCCTTAGCCTGGGTATGGATTTTTTTTTTTTTTTTTTTAATGATAGTGTTAAATTCCCTCCTCCAGCTTGCTTGAGTTGCACTTGGCATAGGAAAGGGACAGGCTCAGGTGAAGGATAAAGGCCTGACTTCTGCCTGTGTAGCTCCTCTTTCCCCCTTACTGAGCAAGGTTAGCCGTCAACTCCAGTTACTTTGAAAGGCTGTTTCACACTGGCTTTGCTCTGTGCCTTTCTGGCTGCTGAGTAACTCATAAGATTTAATTTTGCGCCAAACCCAGAGGGAGTGTTTTTCCCTCTCTTAAAACAGGCTTTTCGTTTTTATGTTTCACTCCTCTAACAGAAAGAAGAGTCATCATTTTGTACCCTGCTTAGCAATCATAAAGTATGTAAAGATGACTCTTAATTTTGAACAGGAGATGGTATTGGTTATACCTGCCTCGCCTCACGGAGGTAGAGAATGCGCAGAATCAGCTTTTTATTTATTTTTTAAAACTCTTTGAGCCCATTGACTAAATCTTGGTGGGGGGCGGGGGGTTAACCAAGGCACTCTATCAGTCATAGTCAGTGGGATTTCTGATATTTGTATTTATCAGCTTAGACACTGGTAGGGAGGGCTTTTGCTCGTTCATTTTCTCTTGCCTGGAATGTCCTCAATTCCCATTCTTTCTATGCAAGTAAAGTCCTAATTACCTTTTAGGTTCAGCTCAGATAATATTTCCTTTCTGAAGTCTTCTCAGTTCCATGTCTTCATCACCCCCCCTCCCCCTCCCCCTCCACAAACCCCTAAACAGAATTCGGGGCTTCCTTCTCTGTGTCTTCCTAACCGCATATTCAGACTGACATTATAGCACTAATTGCTTGGTGTTACACTTTCCTGTGTGTGTCCCCTGCCAGGCTTTGAGCTCAGAAGCTCAGGGAGCAAAGCTTCACACTTTCAGCCTCACCTCTTACCAATTCCACCTTTGTTCTCCATCCTCTTGTTCCGCTAAAACTCTTTCACTAACCTCTTCCCTGACCCCTCTCTTGTGGTCTAGGAGCAGCTTGTGCCCACTTTGTCATGGCTTCTGTGTTGTCATCCTCTGCAGACTTCTGTGTCTGTAGGATCAGGAATGTTGTGAGGACAGAGACAAATCTTATAGCAACCCTCCCCTCATAATGCCTGGCTCACGAAGCTATCTGCTGTAGGAATAGATACATGAATGAATATTATTTGCCCAAATCAGCGGTGGAATTTGATTCCCCCCCTCAGGTCTTCTGCTCTGAGAGCTAGAAAGGTATTATCTTTTTTCATTTTGCATTCCTTGGATGTCAGGTGCAGGGCTTGAATTACCTACCCTCAGTTTATAACATGTTACCATCATTGGTATGTGCAAGGTCCTCCCTTGTTTGTGTTTTTGTTTGTGTGTGTGTGTGGGAGGGGGGGTTTCTTACCTTTTATCTCCATCTTTTTTTCCCCATTCCCCTACTTCCCCCACCTGCTATGACTGCTTTGTCTAATATATTGAATATGCACATGTGATGTGGGGTACACGTATTTTTAAACACACGTATACACACACACATGAATACTCACACTCATGCCTCTCCTGTGAAGGGGATCACATATTGACACAAAAGGGAAATAGTATCAGCAGCTCTGTTAGGGTTCCGATGGGTGGAGAAGGGACTATGGTGGACGCAGGGAGCAGTCTAGGCTAGAGGGTGTTCTTGGTCCAGCCCTGCCTCTGACCTGACATGTGGGAAGGAAGCAGACTCTGCAAGTCTGTACTTGGGTGTCTTTTTCTGAAGTGCACCCCCCAGGGCCACCCTAGTTCTGGGCTCTCTGATAATCCCAGGCAGCCTGCTTGATGCAGGGTTGAAGGGAGGCCACTGCTGCCTCTTTGAATTACCATTTAATTCCTAGGAATCAATACTGCCATGCAGAAGCAGCAGGGTTTTCTTCTAACCTATATGCTCCCTCATATTTCAAACAAAAGGCAGGGAGACAAGGCTTGCAAAAATTCTCTTGTCTGTGGTGCATCCCAAACAGAGAGCAGCTAATTAAGCCTCCAAATTAAAGCTGAAATAGATGAGAATCCTCTACCTTCTGCTATGTCCAAGGCCATTTTCTTTTTACCCCTTGCTCTTCCTCTGCTTCCTTGGTGTTAAATCTGCCCTTTCTAGGCTAGTAGAATAACATTATGATGTCATGGATGGTGACATATTATACACTTTCTTTCCCAGCACACTTTAGCCTGCAAAGTGCTCTCTCATGTATTATAATTATTTGTTTCTGGCAACCACATGGGAAAGGTAGGTTTTATTATCCCCCTTTTACTGGTGGGGAAGCCAAGCCTCAGAGAGAGAGTAGGTAGCACTCCTAATGAGGTCAGAGAGTTAGCGCAAAAGGCAGAGCCTGGCAGGAATCCCTTCATCTCATTCTCAAGTCAACAAACCCTCACACATCACATTGCCTTTTGCCTTTTCACATGTACACTTTACTATTTAAGAACACTTTCTCCAGCTTCATTTCCCTGTGGAGGTAAGAGCATAGACTTTGGGGTCAGGCTACATTCATGTATCCATCCCACAAATACTTCTAGAGCTGTTATCCTGTGCAGTGTTCTATATGCTGAGGCTATAGTGATAAGCAGAGCTGGGGATACATTCTGATCTGCATCTTATTAGCTTGGGAATCTTGAGAAGTCATATACTCTCTCTGTAAAATATGGATGCTATTTCCCCATGTGCCAGGATTACAGTGAACAAGAACATCTGTGAAACCACCCCAGCACTGTACCTGGCATATAATCCATACTCAGTACATGTGACTTTTCTTCTTGCCTCTCTGTTCCCCTTCCCTCCTATGCTCCTCCCATTGTTCTAAGCCTATAATTCTTTTAAGAAGAGTAAAGGGCCAAGTGGCCTCCTGGGAGAATGGGAAATAGGTACTGAGCCTGGGAAGGACTCTGCACCCTATTAGCACCGAAAGTAGATCTTGATCCAGGCCTGGTGGCAGCCAGATGCTTTGAAGCCCTCACAGCCTCCACAGGAGGCTTGCCAAAAGGCCACAGATGCTGCTGCTGGAGCCAAGCCACTCCCTGCAGGGCATCTGGACTTCATATGGGTTCCTGGAGGGTTTGCAGAAAAGTGTCATCCTCCCTTTTCAGGGGCTTCTTTGGGGTGTTCCTGAATTTCGTTCATGATAACTACTGTATGAGGTGGTGTGCTGGAGCTGGCTCACACCACTCAAGGGAACCAAGTGTTAAATTTTTAGGAATTTTATGAGTTATTTGTTAAATAATTGCCATTATTAAAAATTTATATAGGTATCTATAATTAAATAAGCCATATTAAAATCAAATGTGATAGATATTCAAAACACATCCCTTCCTAATTATCTTACTACACTTTATTCTTATTTGTGTGCGTGAGGTTATTTGAATCTATTGTGTCTGCAATAGGAATGCTGTTTAACGCTCTTCTGCGGCTGCCCATCTCTTCTCTAACTCTGTTCAGTGATGTCATGTTGGTGGCTTGAAATCAATCATGAAAGGAGTCCTCATACCACAGAACTGGCAAACACCATATATCCAGGCCTCTGTTTTTGTCTTCCTGGAGAGCCAGTCGATAAACTTTTACCAGCACACCATTGCCGAGTCCCAATGGAATTGCCAAAAACAATAAAAACCCCAACTCACAGGGAAGCTGCTGCCATGCTTTTCTTCTCCCTAACAGACTTGGTTCTACTGTCTACAAGTTCTCACGGTCAAAGAGAGGATATGCCAGGGATGTAGCAATTTTAAGACAAACTAAACACTCAACCTAGAGCAGAGATATAGAAATATGTTCCATTTCCCATGGTGATTCTTATTTATTGGCAATGGTTTCTTCTCTAGTAGTATTGAGTGTTTACATAGGCCAGTGAGAAAGAGAGCACCAATTCCTGCACAGGTGAGGGGTGGGGATGATGAGTTGGGTGCCACAGTCTTGCTGTACCTAAACTGGGTGTCCAACCCCACAAAGCTGTGGGAAAGGTACATTTGACAGGAGAGTGCTGTCTTTTACCTCAGCAGGTTTTGGTCCTTGGACCTTAAATAGGGTTTATAGATAATTAAAATTCACTTTTGATTAGGCAAACACCACAATAATCTTGTTACAAGGAAGAACCACCAATGGGGACTAAAGGTGATGGGCAAAAGTGTGATGAGAAACAAGGTCGTTGCATAATCTCAAAGTATTTTCCCCAAAGAATCCACTTTTTAATGACACAAGGAAAGCTAGTACCTTTCCAGTGGAGAAACCTGGCAGCCACCACCTTAACCAGGTGATGAAAGGAGCATCACCAGGAAAGATACATATCAGCATCATTCGCCTTCTGATAAGATGCACTGAGAAGGACAACATCACTTTGGTGGGGAATCTTGCCAAAAATGCACAACCTCAATCTAATAATGAGAAAATGCTCAACAAGCCCCAACTGAGGGGTATTCTAAACAATGACAGACTAGTACCCTTCAGAAGTTAAGGTCATGAAAGATGAAACACTGTCACAGATTGGAGGGGACTTAACGAAACATGACAGCTGAATTCAATGTGGGATCCTGAAATGGATCATGAACCAAAAAATGGATGTTAGAAGGAATGCTGGAAAAATTAGAATAAAGTCTGTAGTTTAGTTAATGATGTTGTACCAATGTGAATTTTCTGGTTTGGTAATTGTGCTCTGGTTATGTTAACATTAAGATTTTAACATTGAGGGAAGCTGTATGAAGGATACATAGGAACTTCTGTACCATTTTTGCAACTTGTCCATGAAGCTAACAATATTTCAGAAAAATTTAAAAGCTTATCTTTGAAGTATTTGAGGAATGATTGCTCACTTGCAAAGAATGCATTTTGAGGATGAACAGTTCCCCAAAGCATGCCTAGTCCAATGTGAAGGGATTCTGTTAGATAAGGGTTTTTCTCTGCTTTATCAGAGACAATAGCAAAATCTGCCAACAGATGATTGGCCTTACTGGAGGATTCCACCCTGTGAAGTGCTCCAGCCTGTCTGGAGGCAAAATGTAACTTCCCACTGAATGAGCAATTGATTAAACCAATGTTAGCATGCACTAACCCAGGACTAGGCTCTGAGGACTGGGAATGTGGAAGAGCATAAAAGCCTGTACTGGGCTCAAGGACTTTTCAGGCTATAGCATTTCACTTGGGCTATTTGACAACACTGTCCATGCGATGTTTCCTCAGCCAACATGTGGGACTTGAATGTCACTTGATCTTTGCTTGGTAGGCTTGGAAAGTGAGTAGTTTCGCATAACTTACCAGATGGTCCTTGTGTCATTTATTCTCAGAGAATCCACCTGGAAAATTAGAAGACAGCTTTTGTTGATGGTTGACTAAAATTCTCTCCAATAAAATTAATAATCCAACACATTTTGTTCCATCAATACCAACTAGAAATACTTCTTGAGATGTTCTTCAATATTCCTTTATCTGCCATGACCAAAGTTTAAAGGAGTTTGCCTACAGCCAAATCCACAATGGCCTCTCCGTATTTGCTCTCTCTGTTCTGTCCCTCACCCACCTGGACTACCCCTCAGGGACAGAAAAGGGTAAGGCAAATGAAGTACTTGCCTGGGATGATGGCAAAGTGTA
Source organism: Lynx canadensis (assembly GCF_007474595.2). Lineage (NCBI taxonomy): Eukaryota > Metazoa > Chordata > Mammalia > Carnivora > Felidae > Lynx > Lynx canadensis. The sequence continues at coordinate 179,599,537 of NC_044303.2, read as the reverse complement.
AGAGGGCACCAAAATTCAGTAATCAAGAAAAAATAATATATCAATGCAATATTTAAAAAAATACATTTTGATATTTTGTTCATTATGGATTTTTCAAAAATTTTTAATGTTTATTTATTTTTGAGAGAGAGAGAGAGAGAGAGAGAGAGAGAAAGTGCAAGTGGGGGAGGGGCAGAGAGAGTGACCCACACAGAATCTGAAGCAGCCTCCAGACCAGCAGGCTCCAGATCCCGAGCTGTCAGCACAGAGCCCTACGCAGGGCTTGAACTCATGAACCATGAGATCATGACCTGAGCCAAAGTCAGACATTTAACCAACTGAGCCACCCAGGCGCTCCTGTTCATTATGGATTTTTTGCACTAATTCTTATTTCTAAAAATATGACATTAAACTTGATTTGTATCTGTTACTGAGTTTTTTGATGCCCCTTAAATTTTGCCTCCTGGGCAAGTGCCCTAGTTGCCTTACTCTGTCATCCAGTCTTGGCTCCATGTAGTGCCTTTCATTGACACTGAGTGCCTTCAATATAACAAAGCTGGGCTCTGACCCATGAATGATCAAGTGTGACAGCTTGCAGGAGTGGAGAAGGTACCTCTCTGTTCACCATGAAAGACTGTGGAGGGGCTCTGGAAGATTTCTGTCTGCAGGGAACCTTTGCATAAAAGCACATGTTGCAAGGAACAGCCATTTACATGAAACCTTCGCTGGGCCAGCCACTTGCTTTCCAAAAAGCATTTCTTGCATAATGTCTGAATTAAATCTCCCCTTCACAGTTGGGAGGCATGAGTTAAAAGCCTGCTTGGCAGCAGAAAAATATAGCAATGTTTGGTCCAGGTTACAGTTACTGAGGGAACCATAACTTTGATTTGTTCAACTGGTGTAAATGTAAATCCTTAAGTGAAATGTGTTAAGCAAGGAAGGAATTGCTCTGTGTTTGAAGATGCTTTTGATCCACAGTGCTCTCTATAGCGCCCCAACTGTCATATACAATCTGGGGGCAGCAGCTGGCAATAGAACAGGAAAAGTTTTCAGAAAACAATCGAAGAGTTCTAGAATGGACATATTCTCAGGAAGTTTCAGGCAACATTGGTCTTAGAGATAAAGGTCATTGATTTAGCAGCTCAGATTAGAAAATAAAATGTTTAATTTCAGCACAGTTTCTCCAAGCAACACAGCATACTGAAGCTATCTTTGACTCTCCATCTATTACCTTTTCTTCTACCTGGAATCCAAACTCAGCTTAGCTTTTCTCTCCTGCAACTCCATTTCCTACTGTCTTCAGCCAACATTCTGCATTGTAGTGAGACCAGTCTCTGGGGCTCCCCCCAGGCCTTCATGCTCTGTCTTCTTTGTCCTTTACCCCTTTCCTCCGTCTGGAATGTACTCTTTCTCTTCTTTTCGCCGTCCAGTTGTCCACTTGGTGATTCACAGCCTGAATCTAGTCCACACATATATTTTGTCTGGCTCACCAACTTCTTTAGTAAAAGCCACAGTGCCATCACTTCCTGTCGTGCTTCTAGATGATAGGTTTCTCGTGTCTGTGTTATCTGCCTCACCCTGTGAGCATCTGAATTGTGATTTCTGAGAGCCAAACCTTACCCTTCCTAATAAACCTGACGAAATTGCCTCTTCCATTAAGAAATCATCACAGGTGAGGGGCATCTGGATGGCTCAGTTGGTTAAGTGACCGACTCTTGATTTTGGCTCAGGTCATCATCTCACAGTTCATGGGATCAAGACCTATGTCATGTTCTGTGCTGAAAGTGTGGAGCCTGCTTGAGATATTCTCTCTCTCTCTCTCTCTCTCTCTCTCTCTCTCTCTCCTCCCCTTCCCTCCCTCCCTCTCTCTCTCTCAAAATAAATAAATAATCTAAAAAAATAAAAGAAAAAAATCATCACAGATTCTTTTGCCCTGTCTTACTTTCCCTGCTGCATTCTGACAGCTTTTGGCTTTACTATCACATTTAGCCCTTAATTATGTGCAGTTTTACATTTGTTCTTATCATGTTATGCTTGTCTGGTTTATGTTGAAAGAGGACTAGCACTTTTTAAAAATTATTTTCTCTTTTCAACTAATGCATTGTCTTTCTATTTCACAGCTCACTAAATATTAACTGAGGACCCATTATTTGCCAGGTACCATTCTAGGCATTGGGAACACAAAAGTGATTAAGACAAAATGCTCTTTCATTCAGAACTACCTGTAAGACCTAATTCCCCAATACTCCCAACATTGGTCTCAATGGTCTATTAATTATTTCAGAACCCATCTTATCTTATGCCTTTCTCCACGATGAACCTCCTCCCACTGCCATGATGAATTCTCCCCAAATATCCAAATTGTAGCTGTCTTTTGAAGCCGGGCTTAACTTCCCTGATCTCTGATTCACCTAACCATTCCACAGTCATATGTCCACCCCAGTCTCTCGAAATTTTGACACAACCTATTACTTCCTGGAATTACTCCTATGTAGATATAGGATATCCTATATCTGGTTCACAGGCTCTCTAAGGATAGGGCTGACCCAGTCTTATATTTCTTCTATATTTCTGCACTTTCTGGGCACAGTGCCGAATTCCAAGCAGATACTCAATAATTAATCTTTGTGGTTTGATTGATCCTCCCATCCCAGTTGCTCTACTTTCTAGAAATACATGCTGATGCTAATTTTATGTTTGATAGTCAGCAGAAGCTAATGAGAAAGGTAAATCTGCTGCTGATGCATTAAAACATCATATAAAAAGCAGGTACCAAGTTTGACTATGGTTGTGCTCCCAGCTTTGAGCATTGTTGTGCTCCTGAATCAGTTTAGAATTCAGCACACATTTTCCCACAGAAATGATGCAGAAGAGTAATGGTGGTCAAATTCCCAGGCCAGCCTGTGTAAGCATGTTTAACCTATAGTGTAATTGAATTTGGGGACAAAGAGTAGAGGCTCACATTTACATGTCCTCATTGCCTGAATATTTTACAAACATTGTAAGTGCTTTCCCTTACCTGACACTCACCACACTTTGCTCACCTTTAAGTGGTCTGTTTTCTCATCTAGACAACAAGCCCCTTGGATGCCAGGATTGTATCTATCTTGTTCACTGCCATATCCTACACAGCACCTGGCACAGATTGGGCAGTCAGAACATATCTGATGATTTTCATTGAGTTAAATTCTAGTTGAAAGATTATGGGGACATGCAGATGTGGATTCAGCCTCCCAAGTTCACTGCTAGCTAAGTGTGTGCTCTTGGAGAAGTTCCATGGCCTCTCTGAGCATTAGTTTACTGCTTCCTAATATTTTGTTAGTCGTGACTACCATGTTGATACCTAGTCTATGTTTCTTCTTTCATTTTGCCACAGTGTAATCCCTCAAAAAAAGTTTTGATTAATTGATTAATCATGTCTCCTTTTTGTGCTGTATTGGTTGAGGTGGTGGTAACAGGAAAGGTGATATTTGGTATTAAAGCCTTTCAGCAGCTTTTGAGAACACGTGAGCTCTATTTCCAGTTCTAGTCCTGACAGTCTGTGATCTGAGGCAGATCGCTCAAATATATCTATGAAAGAGTGCTGATAGATTTCAGTTATTTTCAAGCTTTTCTACCTAAGTATTTCTAACTTCAGGTGAGTGAATATAAACTCTCAGTGTTCTGGGGGTGCAACCCAAAGGTGGAATTTAATTTAATTCAACCTTGTGTTTTATCTTAATTATTTGTGTGTACTTTGTATTCTAATTCATGATAGATCCATGTTTTAAAAATATTACTGTTACGCCTGAGTCACACATCCATGAATGCCTGTTTTAAGCCAAACACTGTCAAGCAACGTATATACAGATGTCAATTTTTACCACAATTCTGTGAGTTAGCTGTTATCGTGCCCATGTTACTGATGAACAAACTGAGGCTTACAGGAGTTTAAGTAAATAGACTTAGGCTACCTAGCAAGTTATTGGCAGAACCAGAATTCAATCTGTCTATATCTAAATCTTCCCCCTATACCACCTCAGAGGGTAAGTACAAACAGAGCCTTCCCTTTGGCCAAAAAGTATGATAATAAAAATGTTTATGCCATGTTAAGTGGAAAAAGCAGGAAACAAATTGTCTACATGCTGCATAGAGTTTCATGAAAAAGACTTGAAGGCATTATAGAACAATAAGTTAGATATGTTTCAGGGCTGGGCTTATGGGTATATGATGTCATTTTTGTTTTTGATAATGTTTGTGCAGTAAATAGTGAATTTTTTAAAACTCCACATAATTTAGAGGTGTAATCTTAGGAGATAAAAGAGTTAGTTGATTTTGTTAGACATTATAATTTGTCATACACATTTTTGTGAGGTATCAGAAATGTATAAATGGAGACAAGACTGCTATTGTTTATGTCTTCCTCTGGCTTGACTGTCACTGTGGCTGTGGGTAGGTAATAAAGGGCAGATATGCTTCAAAGAAACTCATGGAGAGGTGCTAGAAATATGATAAGTAGAGTCTGAAAGCAACCTCTGTGAAAAGTGGAATATTTTTTCTTCTGTGAATAGAACCAGTCTTTAGGGAGCAGAGGGAATGCTTTCATATCTAGGGGCAAGGAATGACACAATTCAGGGAAGGTTGGAAAGGAATAGTTATAATCTTCCAAAATACCCTCAGAAGACTAATTATTTATCTACTTGAAACTTACTCTGAAAGACAAGTTATAACACCACATCTTGGTTATAGGGTAAACAGTGAAAGAAGAAAAGAAAGAGTGCATGTAAGAAAAAGAAAGCATCTTTGCTTTGAGAAGAGATAACTTAGCACATCTATTGTTTTGCACTAAACTCTGAATTGATAAGATACAAAATAAATTTAGGAGTATCATTTTCCCATATATTTATCCTTCCTTCCATCTGTCCAATCATCCATCCATCCATTGACACATTCACTTCACATATTTATACATGTACTTGGTGCTATGTCAAGTGGATGCTACACTAGGACAGTCAAAATTGATAGATGTGGTACCTTAGTTCAAAGAAATATTGAGTAAGGTTTTGTGAGAACTCAAAAAAAACAACAACCAACCCTACCTAGGGTGAGGTAGGGGTTGAGAGAGGTCGAGTGGGAAAAGGCTTCCTGAAGATGATTATTGAACTGTTTTTTTTTTTTTTATTTGAGTAGGAGATTGGCAGGTGACCAGGGGGAGAAGGGGATCTCAAACACAGGTAAAAACCCATCTGATTGCTCTCTGTGGGAAGGATGAGTTGGCTGCAGATGATTAGGATAGCTGGGTTAGTGTCTGAAAGAAATAAAACCTCACCAGACTCAAAGGGCTGAACTTCCTCAAGGAGTGGCCTGCAGTCCAAGGCTAAGATGTGGTAAACTCTGTTTTATGAAGACATTGTGATTATGGGAAGATCATAATCAGAATTCCAGGGAGCAGGTAAGAATGTATGTGAGCAGGGTGAGACTTGACACAGGCTGAGGGAAAGGGGTTGGAAGAATATATAAGGGTTAGTAATGTGTTGGTAGATTATACTCTTATTAGAGAAAAGCACTCTTATTATAAAGCCCTACTTATTATAGCAAAGAGCATATCAAGTGCAGATTTTACCTGGCTGGTTGTAATAGCACCTCCCTCAGGACGTCATCCCAGATTCCCCTAGATTAGGTTTTTTATGTCTTTTCTGAGTTTACTCAGCACTTTGTGATAACACTGTTATGGCCTTTCCTCACTGTATGGCTCTTCCCTAGTAATACCCTGACAATGGACTTATTTCTTAAAAGCAGGTACTAGGCTTTCTCTGTCCCCAAATCCCCAGAACTCAGGACAGAGCACGGCACCTAGTAAGTCAGTGGTATTCAGTTCCACTTCATATCAGAATTATATGAAGAGCTTTCAAAAAAAATAGCAATGCCTGGAGATTTAGAGTTAGTCTGGGGTAGAACCTGGGCATGAAAATATTTATATATTTAGAAAGTCCCTAGGTTATTCTAGAAATGCAGCCATAGTATCAACTACTAAAATAGATACTCAAAGTATGTTTCTGGAGATACTGAGTGATAATGAGTGCTACCCTGGCTATTTCATTTTTGTAGGATAGGAGTTTGGGGTGGGGCAGCAACTCAATGTTTAGGCACTGCCCCAAAGTTCTAAATTCATCTCTAGACCTACGAACACTGAAAGCAGAATACTGCTTCTAGATGCCACACGCTCATTGGAAAGAAACTCTTAATGTACTTCTAGGAATAAACACATAGATCTGTTTCAAGCTGAGTTGGTTATACAACCACTTAGGCTGCGCTGTCACTGGCTGAGCATATAAAGGAGCTGAACATTCAGAAGAAAGGCTTTCCTGTTTGCAGCTGATCAGGGAAGGATCAGAGATATGGGTTATAAGTGGTGGTGCTGAGTATATTATGGAGACTGGGAAGTAAGGTGGGCATCTTCTTTTCATCTAGAAAAACCACCAGAAACCATAGATCAAATTGGAAAATTTATAATAAATCAGAAAATAAACTAGTTCTCCCCCTTCCAAATTTGTTGTGGGAAATAGGTTGGCCACAGAGAGATAGTGGTAGAAGAGGGAACATACAACCTAAACTTTCCAAAAAGAGTTGGGTGGGGATGATAGTAAATATCAGACACATGATAGGAGTGTAAAAATATATTGAAATCATCATTACAATTATGGAACAATAAAATAAATTGCAAAGGATTTATCAAAACTAAAGCAAAGACACACACTGTGGTGGTCAAGGGAGACGGAGATATAGAGACAGAGAGAAGGATATAGAGAGAGCATGAGAGAGAGAGAGAGAGATTGAGACTTCATACTTCTCAAGAGGAGAAATGCCCTAGTTCTGGAAGGCAGTGTTTTATCAGCACCATGGAGAGATGCACAGCCTCTATTGCTTGTTCTGAGATGAGATTCTGGAGAGGGTTTTAATTATATCCAGTCTGAGCTAAAAAAACAGCACTGATGTCTGTGTAACTGCACACGTAGATCAGAGGATTCACATTTATTCCTCAGATTTATTGCTTTTTGCTGGTCAATTCTCTTACATTTTAAATTGGCCTACTTTCTCCATAATTTCCCGGCAAAGGAAAAGAGGTTAGACAGGAAGATTTTAAAGCCTCACATTGATGGTAATTTTTCTAAAGTTTCTGGTGTTATCAATTCCTGAGCAGTCAGTGAGAGTGGGCTCTGAGTTTTGGCTGAGGCATAGGATACTGGGGTGTTTCATGAGATCTGTCTCTGAACTTAGTTTTGTGCCTACCTGAATTGGGAGGGATTTGTGGGGAGAGCTTCCATTTTACAAAAAAAAAGAGGACAATAGGATTTTGATTTGGGGAGGTCCTGGTGAGGAAACCAGATCACTCATCACAAAGTGAGCTGTCTGATGTCTATGTTCTTTCTCTAGAGGATGGCTGGGTGATTATGGGTATTTTCACTGTAGGAAGGAGGGTGGAAGATTGTGTATATATTTTTTTTATTCCTCTTTTCTCCTGTCCAAGAACCCTTTAGTCATTGTGTGAGGTCAAGCTGTGTTATCAGTACAATTGAGGAAGTCCATGCTCGGAAGCTTCCAGAATCTCCATTCTGATTCCATCCCCTCATCTAAGAACCTCTCCTTGCGTCTTGACAAATTACCTGACACTTCATGTGAGCTTTTCTAATTAATTAATTAAATTAAATTGATGTGGTGATTCCTTATTGTATGCCAGGTATTTGTGCTAGGTGTTGAACCTAAAACAATAACCAGATTTAATCCCTATCTTCAAGGAATTCAGGGATGATGCACAACCTATAGTAGTGGATGCGTTATGGCTCTTAACTCACAGGGGTTTGTATTCTAATGGTTTAAAGTTTTCAATCAGGGCTGCATTTTAACAGGAGAGAATTAGCCTTAAGTCAAAGAATGACATTCTCTCCATGGAATTTCAAGTATCAATAAACAGTTGGAGATATATTTGGGAATTCATTTGGGGTGGGGAAGAATCATGTTGATCTCAACAGGCAACTTCTCTGCCTGTGGCTGAAGCCATCCTGGCATCAGGGATGAAGTATGGTGATAAAGCAAAGGCATAAAGCAAAAGTAAACAAAGGAAAGAGAATAGAAACACTAGGCTGCCAATGGAGGGGATGGAGAGGAGGTCAGTATTGGAGGGAGGGAGAAAGCTCATCAGGCAGCCCTGGCATGGAGACACAGAAGCCACATTTTGAATGACTTTCTGGATAAATAATAGAAAATGTTGTCACCACAAAGCAGTTTTCACCCACCGTTTTTCATTGGATGCACATTTTAAAATACATTGTCCCCCAAACAAGAAACATGTGTTAAACGTTAAGTGATGTGTTGACTCATTATTTTTTAAAAAAAGAATAATATATAAGCACCATTCTGAATTTTCTGACCAGCAGAGTTAAACAGAGTATTGACCTGTAGTTCTCATGCAAACAAGAAATCTTGACATTGTAATTAATAAGCCCATGTGGTGATACTGAAGATGAATGAGTGTACAATTTCTGTTAAATTTTTTTTGAAATATTACAAAAACTTTACAAACTTCCATTTCTACAATGGAAATCTTAAAGGAGCCCATTGCTGTAGGGCCATTTGCACATGTATCTTGCTTGTTACATTTAGATGTTGTAAATAATACAAAATTTCTATAAATACCTGTGTACACAACACATAAGCCTAGCAACCAAGAAGACATGTATTCAAATCCACCTCCATCACTTGTAATTCTGTGACTTAGGACAAGTTACATTAACCTCTGAATTTCCTCATTTGTAATATAGGAAGAATTAGAATAGCAGTTTTCTAAGATTATTCAGTGAATTAAATGAGATGGTTCATGTAAAACAGTATTATTATGGTAAATGACATACATTAAGTGTTCAATAAATACTGAATGGTATTAACAATCAGAATGAATCTTATTTTATATCTTAAATTGGGGTAATACTTGCCCCAGGGTTTTCCCAAGACACACTGAAATTATAAATACAAAGCACACAGTCCATAGTCTGGCACACAGTAAGAATTCAACAATTGTTACTTGTGTTCTTTATCCACTTCTCCTTATACAATCTCATAGACTCCTCCCGTTTTGAAGAACTGAACACAAAAGTAGAGCATCTCCATGGTACATCTTCATAAGTCGGTCCAACCAGTCTCCATTCATCAGCGCTGAGATGTTAGACTTACAGACCTAAGAAGGCTTAATTTTTTTTTGCTCTAGGCTGCAGGTTGGAGGGTCCAGTGTATTTTAATAAAAGTTCCCAACAGCAACGTTTCTCTCTAAGCACAATGGGATTTTTTTGTTGTTGGACGTGATGGTTTTGTGCTTTTTCCTGGTTGCTTTAAGTAGATTTTTCCCCCTACCTTCTAGAAAATGGAAGTTAAAAGCATTTGATAAATGGATAAAACATTTCATACTTGTGCCTTTTTAAAAGGGTTAATCCGTGTTACTTTGTAGCGCTCTTTTGTCAGCTCAGTAACACTGACAACTTCACTCCAACTTGTGAGCACCAGGATTCTATGGCAGCTTTGGCATGGGGTGGGAGGTCTAGGGGATGGGGAGTGCCCTCGCGCCTCACCACAGGCCTGCCTGCAGCACACTGTGGCCCCTGCTGTGTATCCACTCCATCCCTGTGAATACGATTTCTTGGGTGTGTAGACTGACATTCATTCTTTTCCGGTTGGGAAAAATTTCTATATTCTTTATTATCATATATGATTATTGTGAAAAATTCTAACAAACCACAGGAAGTAAAATTATCCCTCTAACCTCACATCTCTCGTTCTTACCTCTGCTCTGGGGTACCATTATTTTTACAGACTTTTTGGACATAGAAAAATATTTTTTCACAAACATAAATGGGCTTATGAATGGTGCTCTGTAGTCTCTTTTTACTGAGTGTGTTAAAGATATCTGTCCAGGTCAAGGCATATCTACCTTCTCCTACTCTATTGCATGGATAAGCTGTCGTTTATATAATAGGATCCCAGACTTGGGGATATTTATCTTGCTTGGTGCATTTGGATATTAAGAGCAATACAATATGCTATAAACAGCTGTGCACACAAATGTTTGTCTTATTGTTAACTTTGGACAAATTTGCAGAATGATTTATCATCTACAAAGTGCTGCTGCATCTATTCATTTCTGTGATCCTAAAAGATGGAGGCGGTGGTAGTTATAAGCCTGGAATCCAAAGCACTCTCACCTCCCAGCACCACCACCATGCTTTGGAAAGAGCCCAGAATTAGACAGAACTGAGCTTGCATTCAGGCGTGTCCACTTAGGAGTGGATAATGTCTGGGCAAGTTTATAAACCTCTTGATCCTCATATTTCATCTTGGACTTCAATGGGCCTTAAAAAAAAGTAAGATTATAGGTTTCAAATCTACATGCACAGTTCCTGGCATATGGTATGACCTCAAGACTGTTGGGTAATAGCAGTGTCAGGATGAGGACCCATGTCTTCTTTTCTTCTTTATTATATCTTTCTGCCACCAACTCAAACTCCCCCCTTCTCAAGAAGGCTAACTTATGGTTCAGAGACACCTATGACCACATGAAGGTATTGCTTAAGTCCTACCTGGGAAATGGAAGTCACCCAGTGGGTAGGAGAGGCAGAGATGATGGGGAGTGACAAAGCCCCCTGCTAGACTTTGCTGACCCCCAGTTCCCCCTCCTCTGAATCCCTGGCAGCCTCTGTCACTTGCTCCCCACAATGTAGTGTTATACAGTTAAAGTCAAATCTTTCCGGACGGAAACTACTTCAAACAAGAAGAAAGAAGGCAGATAGCACTAAGCCTAGAACTCATGAGAAAATCACATTGTCTCCAGGGTGCCTGGGTGGCTCCGTTGGTTAAGCATCGGACTCTTGATTTCGGCCCAGGTCATGATCTCACAGTCATGGCATCAAGCCCTGCGTCAGGCTCTGTGCTATGTGTGGAACCTGGTTGGGATTCTTTCTCTCCCTCTGTCTCTCTCTCCTCTCTCTCTCTCTCTCTCTCTCCCTCTCAAAAGAAAAGAAAAAAAAAGAAAAGAAAGAAGCAATTTCCAGGTTTAAGAAAAAAAGGAAAATCACATTGCCTTAAGGGGTCATAGAAAGAGGTGACTCTACTTTAGATGATACTGTTACTATCTTTTGAAAGTTAGGATATTTTCTTTCTAGCTAAGTGTTTGTGGTTCCTTTGAGATAAGAAAGAAGTTTAAAAGCCTCTTACATAGAAAAGCAGAGCAGGGAAAAATAGTAGCAGCCATAGATTGTAGCTGTTTCTGTGGTCAGAAAATGCATTATTTTTTGGCTTAAAAAAAAAAGGTCTTTGGATTTAACTCTGTAGTTGTGACCTTGAGATCTTTATCTTCCTACTAAAGAGATCTAAAGACAAAGCAGGTGGAGAAGCTGGGATTGTTCTTGGCATGAACGCAAGGACCAAGGCTGCTTGTGTGCCTGCTGGAGTGGAGGAAGCTGTTGGCCCGGACTTGCTCAGCAGAACTGGTTTTTCATTTTTGCTCTGATGACTTTACCTGCCACTGGTCACATGACCTCCCCCACCCCCCACCCCCACCCCCTTTTCTCAGTGCTGAAGTTTTTCTTTCTGTAAACTTAGGGGTTGCACTGGAACTCTTTTCAAAACCTCAGCCATTTGCATTACACAATCACATTTTTTGTTATTTAATGTTATCACATGAACTTGTAATATTTTGAATGATATCGGCTCACTTTTATAAACATTTAAACTCAAAAATTTGGCGTAGAAACCCCTTGTAAAGATGATACATAAACTGTAGTCCCATGTTTTGCTCCCTCATGAAAACCTGATATGGAAGATAAGGGAGGATTCTAAAAGAAGGTGGATATCTTATGGAAAGTGAATAAGTGACTTAGCAGGCCCAGGAAAGGTAATTCATAGGCTGGCATTGGGGAAAGCTGAGAACTCATCCATCCAATCTAAAGCAAAGATTCCCCCAACGTTTCAGAAAGTGGTAGTACCAGGTCCCCCTGAGGTGGGATGACGGAGAGGAACTGTAACAAGGAAGATGGGTGCAAGTCTGTTGAAGAAGCAGCCTGACTCGGTGCAGCTGGGTCACTGGAGGTTTAATCATACTATAAAGACAAAACAGCTTTGTAGTAGAGGCTGAAGTCTGAGAACAAACTGAGGGTTGATGGGGGGTCGGGAGAGGGGAAAGTGGGTGAGGAGCATTGAGGAGGGCACCTGCTGGGATGAGCACTGGGTGTTGTATGGAAACCAATTTGACAGTAAATTAAATTTAATATAAAACAAAACAAAACAAAAAACAGGGCTGGACTAGGAGACACTCATCAAAACGGAAGTCAATGATGCCATACTAGAAACAAAGTATCAATCAAAGTATGCATCCTAGAAGCAGAAGCTTCAGACACTTTTGTCCCACTTGGCTTCTGGAAGGCTACAGCTGGCGCTTAATCCTTCAGGCAAGAGGTGAGAGAATGCCTGTGTGTGGAATCTGAGCAGCACAAGAAGAAAGAATTGTATAGGGGTAACCGGGTGGCTCAGTTGGTTAAGGGTTTGACCTTGGCTCAGGTCATGATCTCACAGTTCATGAGTTCGAGTCCTGTGTTAGGCTGTGTGCTGACAGCTTAAAGCTTGGAGCCTGCTTTGGATTTTGTATCCCCCTCTGTCTCTGCACCTTCCCTGCTTGTGCTCACTCTTTCTTTCAAAAAATTAAAACAAAAAGAATTTAAAAATGTTAAAATTAAAAAAAATAAAAGACTTGTATATTTGAGTATTTGAGACTCTCTGGCTAACTGTCCCAACTGGTTCACCCTGCAGAGAAGCTCACAGACCACAAGCTCTACTCAGATGCTCAGAGTTGGCAACCAGCCTTTCAGTTACCCACACCAAAATATGAACATACCATCACCCATTCCAGAGAACAGAGAACAATTTGAATGTAAAAAAAGAGTGCAAAACAAGCAAACAGAAGAGAAGCAACTTGGAGGAAAGGGACTCTGCGAGGCAAAGCAAACTTTTAAAAATAGAATTTTGAAAAATAAGAGACAATCATGAATCAGAGGAAATATAGTATAAAATTTTTTAAAAAACTGAGCACCTGGGTGGCTCAGAGTTGAGCATCCAACTCTTGGTTTCAGCTCAGGTCACAATCTCATGGTTTGTGGGTTCAAGCCTGGCATCGGGCTCCTCACTGATGGTGCAGAGCCTGCTTGGGATTCTCCGTCTCCCTCTCTTTCTGCCCCTCCCCCACTTGCACTTTTTCTGTCTCTCTCAAAATAAATAAGAAAATAAACTTAAGGGGGAAAAAAAGACATATTCACATCAAAGGGAGATTTTTCTGCTTGAGATCAAAACAAGGGTCGAACCTTGTTTGAAACCTTGAATGAAAGGAATGAACCTTGAATGAAAAAAGAGGATACCTTCAGCATAATTTGATTCAGTGTTTGAAAATGCTGTGTCTATATATTATTACTGAAAATCATCTCATGTATGGTATGTTCTATTATTATTCTGGAAACATTATGGGGGATCGGTTCTGAATGGCATTCTGCAAAGCCCCAGGGCTGGCATAGGGGCTCGAGTGAAGCAAGAAGCAACCCCCCTCGCCCCCCGCCAGCTTTCCAGCTCTTCTTCCACTATGTTATATATAACAGGGCTTATGTACAAGATTTCACTTATAGAAAGTACTCCAAGATCCATCCAGGTATCACAGCCTGTAATTATTAAAGAAGAAAAATCACTACTATTTGCAGTGTGTTTAGGTTGGATGGATTAATATCTTTGCCAGGCCCATAAAGGGAAGACTGACTTTGTCTTTTCAATTATAAGCCACTGCTTAGTTTGAGCCCAGAAGACACTTTCCTAGAGATTCCCTCCACTTGCCTGGCACTAGAGCAATTAACAGTAGGTGATTTGTGGCTGCATTTTTACTGCTTAGCACAGGTTTATCATCTTGAAAGTTTTCTATTTGCATATATGCTATACATTTTTTTAGGTGACATTCGATATCATCCAGAGTTTAGATTATGTATTGCCTTATACTGCATTTTCTGCTACGTGCTGAGAATCTGTAAGCCTAGCCTGAATGCTGATGCAGACCCAGGGGAATATGAATTGCAGCCACCACTTATTGAGGGCTTACTATGTGCCAACCCTTAATATCGAGGGATTTACCTGCATTACTTTATTTATACCTCAAACACGTACTATGAAGTTTGCCACATTTTATAAATAAATTGAAACTCAGAGAATAAAGGTAATTTGCCCAAGGTCACCCAGCTCAAATTAGCAGAACTGAGATTCAAACTCAAGTCTGTCTGATCCCCAAACACTCTGCTATACAGCCTCTCATACTGGGAGCTTTCAGAGTGAAATGAATTGAATTTGACAGTTTTCCACTTTTAAATACCAAACTTCCTGAGCAGTCTAATTGCCGCTTTTTGGACTAAGATGAAATGGCTATTTAAAAGAAGCAGGAGGCAGGAGGTCAAGAGAAAAGGGGTTTTATTATCTCTGTTGGTAAAAGAAGAGATGTAATCCTGGGAAAAAAAATAACATCAAATGGAAACCATTATATAAATTTGCAGTGGGCTTAGGTTGATGAAATTGCAAAGGAATGCAGAAAAGATAAGGGAGTCATGAATACATAGCACTGAAGATTTTCTAAAAAGGAGAGAAAAGATCAGAAGTCACTGAAGGCAGTTAGAAGTTGGCTCAATTGAAGTCGGGGTCTATGTATCTTGACATATGGAAAGAGGCTGGCAAGTAGCAGCCAGAGATCTGTGTTCCTGTTGAGTCTGCCTGGGTGAGGAGCAGGCTCTAGAGCCAGACTGCTGGGTTTGAATCATTTTTCCCTAACTTTCTAACTGTGTGACTCTGGACAAGTTACTTCACCTCTCTGGGCTTCAGTTTCTACATGCGAACAATGGAGATTGTAATATTGCTCATCACATTGTGAGATGAGTTAGTGCGTTTAGCAAGGTGCCAGGTATTTAGTAAGAACTCAGATGGTTTCACTCTTATGTGGATCCTGAGAAACTTAACAGGAACCCATGGGGGAGGGGAAGGAAAAAAAAAAAAAGAGGTTAGAGTGGGAGAGAGCCAAAGCATAAGAGACTGTTAAAAACTGAGAACTAACTGAGGGTTGATGGGGGGGTGGGAGGGAGGGAAGGGTGGGTGATGGGTATTGAGGAGGGCACCTTTTGGGATGAGCACTGGGTGTTGTATGGAAACCAATTTGTCAATAAATTTCATATAAAAAAAAAAAAAAAAAAGTAATCCTGTTCAGGGCACCTGACTGGCTCAGTCAGTAGAGCATGTAATTCTTGATCTCAGTATTAAGTTGGAGGCCCACGTTGTGTGTAGAGATTACTCAAAAATAAAATCTTAAAAAAAAAAAAAAAAAGAACTCAGAAATGTTAGCTATTATTGTTATTACCATAGGCATCACAGTCATGTAATGTAAGAAATAGGAGATTGTAAGTCGGTAAAAAGGCTTGAAGAAATAAAGGAGAAGGAATCAGGAGAGAGGTTAACCTACAGCCAAGAAGTGAGGGGAGATGTTCTTACCCCTACCCCTGAGTAGATGTGGGGAAAGGGCTGGATGTTTGTGGGGAGCTCACCTAATCTAGTAAGAGAATCTAGCAAGAGATTGAGGTCCAGCTGGACCCCATGGAGCATGAGACTGCTGTTGCTGTAAAATATATGCTTTGATAGATGTCTTGCTGGTGAGCTCTACAGGGCTGGAGAATTGGGGGTTATAGCCAAAGTGCAAAAGAAGCAAGTATGGGACAGAGAGAGGAAGCAAGCTCTGGGCTATTCATCTTTGGAAAACAATAGTCACCGAGAGCATGTTGGGAGGTGAGGGGGCTTTTTAATAAGCACATTTTCTTTCCTTCCTTTTTTTTTTTTTTTTTTTTTTTGCCCTCCCCCAACTACGAGTCTATTTCCTTTCATTGGTTACATTAAAAGACAAACTATAGTTGAGGTGAATGCAGCAAAGGTTAATGAGGTACTTAGGAACGAGTGTGAGTAGTTACCCACTTTTTAAATCACCCATTTCTTTAGCATTTTGTTTATGTCAGTCTCTGGCTGGGTCCTGGAGACACAGGCTGTTTCCATATTCCAGCCTTCATTTGTAGAGCTTCACAGTACGTTTGTCATGGTTCTCAGCCATCAGAATAACCCACATAAAATTCAGAAATTACTGATGCCCAGGCTATTTCTCAGACCCACAGAATCTCCTGCAGTGGAATTAGGTGAGTGCATTGTTTCAAATTGCATGTGTCACTTTTAAGTTCACATCAACCTTGAAAGGCTGGTGAGAGAAACTTCCACAGTTTGTAGATGATGAAGTTGAGACTCAGAGTTTAAGTTACAAGTGTGGCCACATAGCTGGTAAGGGCAGAGTTGGAACTCATACCTGGAGCTGCTGATCTTAGAATTCCAAGTGGCCTTTCCACTTGTCCATGACCACCATCCCAGATATGCATAGATGAAACTCTGTGCCTTAAGGCTATGCTGGTAAGAGGATTTGAGGATGTAGTGAATCTGTGTTGTAATCATGCGTAAAACTCTTGCTCACCATGGCAAATGCTCAGAAAGCATTGACAAGTTCTACCCAGGGTTCAGTGGCTTGCATTTAAAGTGGGTAGTACCCTGTAGATGTTGTAACCAGGCTCACCATGGATTTCCCCCAAGATGGATAATGCAGCCTCTACTGCATAAGCTCCCCCAAGGTTATAGTTTCCATCACAGAAACCCAGTCTTGGACTCCAGAAACACTACATCGTCTATTTGTCCCTTTAGCTCAGAGGTGATAGTGACTTCCTTCTAGTGCTGATCCCTAGGTAATCTTGTTTGGTGACTCAGCTTCTTCATCACCCATGTAACCAATTTCCTGCAGTAAATGCCCTACCTATCCCAGGTTAGATCCTGACTGTTACACCAATGAAGAAACCAAGGTTCAGAGAAGTAACTCAGCCAATGTAGCACAATAATTCTGTACTTAGTATTCTACAACAAAAGATTCTGATTCCATAACTTAGGCTCTTAATCTCTACCTTATAGCTAAGGTGGTTAATGAAATTCCTCGTGCCCAGTGCCAGGTGATGATGGTCATGGAGGTATGATAACAATGGCTACAGTGATGATGTTAGTGGTGGTGGTGATAGCAGTTGTGGTGGTGGAGGTCTTGGTGATGACCACATCTGACCACTGTTGGATGTTCTTTGGAAGAGATGTGCAGATACAATGTCTGGTTGTCACACAGATGTCTCTATGTTACAGGCCTTTACCTACCACCATATCCAAGAAATCATGGTCCAGCTTCTTCGTACAGTGAATCGGACGGTCATCACGATGGGACGGGATCATGTTCTGATTGTGAGTACATCTCTTCCTCTTGTCAAACGTTTCAAACTGTTCAGGGTCAAGGAATGGATTTTCTGGAACTCCAGATTATGTTGAAAGCCTAGCACCAATCATTACTTTGTTTTGGAGTATGGTAGTTAGATTTTTTCTTATCTGAGTTGGGATAACATAAGAGTTAACTCAAGTTGCTGAAATAAAACAAGAATTCAGACTTGTCAACTAAGGTGAGTGTGCCAATGGAGATGGAATGTCACTGGTAAAGATTAAAGAGTGAGAGAAGCTTTTTGTAAGTGGCCAGACAGAATGCTCCACATTCACATCCACCAGGAGCCTTTTCTTTTGACAGAGTTGGACAATGTCCAGTCTCAGTGTCTTGTGTGCTTGGTTTTCTAAGTGGATTCATTGTATGTTAACTCTGCCCATAGATGTCAATTAATTCAAGTCACTGCTAATTTTTGGGTTATTCTTCTGTACAAATGCTACATTCTGAAGATCAGGAGGTTCCTGCCTCATAGTCTGATTATTTTCCCTCTCCAGAAAGAATCCATCTCTAACCCTTTAACCTCTGCCCATCTTGCTTTAAATTGAGGGCCAAAAATAATGCTTATGGGGACCAGTCACCAACATAAATGAGTATGTTCCACTATGTTACTCCTCTGCTCAAACTCACCAGTGGTTTCCCATCTCAGTCAAAATAAAATCCAAACCATTGCTAGGGCCTGAAATGTCCTCTGCCTCATTTCTCCCACACACAAAACATGATTATATTTGCTGTTCCCTCGGCTTGACCTATCTCTGCCTCAGGACTGAGGGGTTATTTCCTCATGTAAATCAGATCCTGGCTCAGTTGTCACCAAATCAGAGAGGCTTCCCTGCCCTGACTACCTTGTGTATAATACCCAGCACCTCTCAATCTTCTTTCAAGCTCCACACCTTACTTCTTTATGTTTCTTAGTACTTTTCACCACCTACAAAAATATGTATACCTTGATTGATTCATTGTCTTGCTCTCCTTGTGATAAAATGAGCTCCAAAATGTAAAGATTTCATTTGTTTTGTTCATTTGTATCTCTGGACCCTACAACAGTGCCCTGCGTATAGTAGGTGCTTGATATGTATTTGTTGAATGAAAGAGTGAATGAATGAGTGAATGAACCAGGCAGGGACTCTAATATTTAATGAGGACAAGTGCTACCCAGCTGTGATTGATTGACACCATATGGAACTGGGCCATATAGTTGCCAAAACTCCCAGCTTCTCAAGAGAAGCTGAAAATGTGAAATGTCCTGATATTTAAGTGTTGGCAGCTAATAAGAAACTATATTTATAAACATTCTCTGAGCCCTGAACAGCTGGATTCAGCTTTCAGGAAGCCAGTTTGGGATCTCAGCTAGGTTTAGGATGTTGATTGTCGATATGCTCTAGTCTTGCTTCATGGATACAGAGCAGGGGGCTGAGTGTCATTTCAACAAAAGCTGGGCAAGTAAGGATTTGATCCCTAGAAACAACAGAGGGTAAACATTTTCTTTAGACCCATTTGGCTCTGTTTAGTCATGTCAATGCATGTTTACTTACCATACACTGTGTAAATTTAAAGGAGTGGTGACATTCATAAAGAGGGCTCTCAGGGCCAGGTACTCCTGCTTTCTTGGGACAGAGAGTCATGTAAATTGGTCTCCGTCACTTTCTAACTTACCATCCTTCCTCCTTAGAAGTCTCACCATATCTTATTTAGTTATAAGCTTCCATGTCTGTGGTTTCCATAACATGCCTGAGATAAGCATTTTATTACCTCCCTAATCTTTATGCCTCTTCTTTAGAGCTAGACCTAAAGATGGCCATCCATCTATTTGGTTTATCCGTTTATAGCAGGTCTTAACTCTCTGTCTCTCCTTTAGGACAGTCATTCTTTAAAACAGTGCCTGGATCATAGGAAGCACCAAATAACTGGTGTCTGTTATTATTTTCCTTTCTATCTGATACAATGCATCTCTCTGTCCTTTGCATGTGAGCATAGTTTGGCCCTCATTCACTACACCCAGTTTTTTGAGCCTTTCATTTAATGCTGTACTCTGGTTGCTAGCCCTTCCAACATGCATTCCTCACTGCTGCCCCATCAATCTTTGCCAGGACACTCCCCTACTCTGGAAAGTTCTGTGGGTTCCCACTGTGTGCCCAGTTAAGTCTTAAATGCATTAGCCTGACCATTCTCAGCATCTGTGATCTGGCCACAACCACATGTCTCAGCTTTTTCATCTACTTTTCTCCACCTGGCTTTTCAGACAAAATGGATGTCTGGATATTGCCCAACCATGCCTGGCTCTTTCTCACTCATGCTGCTTTCTTTGTCTGGAATCCTTTAGTGTGCCATCTCAATCTATTGAAATACTATCTAGTCTTCAAGGTCCAGCACAAATGCATCCCTTAGGAAGCTGCTCAAATCTCACCAACCTGGTTGGGACCTCCCTGCCTCTTCTAAATCACACAGCTGTCTTTATTCCTTCTTTCTTTCTTTCTTTCTTTCTTTCTTTCTTTCTTTCTTTCTTTCTTTCTTTCTTAATTTCTTTCTTTCTTTTTTTCTTTCCTTCCTTCCTTTCTCTCTCTTTCTTTCTTTCTCTCTTTACTTCTTTCACTTTCTTTGGGGTGAAACTTACATGCTTTAAATTTTAACCATTGCAATTTGTATGAGTTTTAGTAAATGTATAATTGTGTAGCCATGACCACAAGTCAGTTTGTAATACTTCCTTTCATTCCTGAAAGTTCCATTTGCAGTCCCTCTGCTTGGCACCCTTACCCCTCTATCCCCCATCCATCCCTAAGCACCACTATTCTAATCTCTGTCTTTATAGATTTGCTTTTTTTTTTTGGACATTTCATGTAAGTGAAATTATACAATTTGAAGTCTTTTACATCTGGCTTCTTTCCTTAAAATAATGTTTTTGAAGTTTATATTTTAGGATGTATCAGTACTTAATTCCTTTATATTGCTGAATAGTATTACACTGTATGAATATACAGCATTTTGTTTATCCATTCTCTAGTGGATAGATACTTGAATTGATTCCAACATTTTGCTATTATAAATAATGTTGCTATGAATATTCATATAAAAATTTTGAATGAACATATTTTAATTTCTCTTGTGTAGAAATCTAGAAGTGGAATTGCTAGGACATATGGGAATTATATATCTAACTTTATAGGAAATTACCAAAATGTTTTCCATAGTGACCATTTTATATTCCCATAAGCAATATGAGGGTTCTATTTATCTACATCCTCCCTAACACTTAGTATTGTCACTATTTTGGATTTTAACAACTCTAGTGGATTTATAACAATTCTAATGGTGTCTCATTGTGGTTTTAATTTACATTTCCCTGATGACTAGTGATGTTGAGTATTTTTCCATGTGTTCTCTCTGTCTCTGTCTCTGTCTCTCTCTCTTTCTTTCTCTAAGACACTTTTATCTGTGAACTTGCCATACATAGCTCCTCTCTTATACCACAGAACTTTTAAGGCTTAGGCCTATTTATAAAAGGGGGTAATACTTGACCTTCCTCATAGGGTTCCTATGGAAATTAAATGAAATAACACAAAAAAGCATTTGCACATGTGTTTCTTGTACATAATATTCATTTATTTATTCATTCACTATTTTATGAAAACCTCTTATATACTCAGCATGAAGACTCAGAAATGAGTCAGGCATGGTCTGTGCCCTCAAGAAAACCATGACCTCTTTCAGTGGGGTGTTTCTCAAGTACCCCAGACTCACTGTGCCCCAAACGTAACTCATCACCAGCCCCCCAGGAGCCTGCTCCATACTCTCCCTTCATTTAGGATCCCATTTTACAGTACTGACCTAGAACTGTAGTAGCTGCCCTTGATTCCTCCCTCTCACTCACCTGCCTGTCCTCCTAGCCTCCCACCAAATCCTGCTCTTTTCTGCACATCTGGCTTCAGTCCCTCCCCACCTGGCTCTCCTGCTTGCCCTCAGAGCCCCCTGTACACCTCAGCCATTGGATTCATTGTACTTAGTTCATTGTAAGGTGATTTTTTTTGTCTCTGTGCTCCAGTCTCCCTACATTCTGTGGATGCCCTTGAGGGCAGGGACCATGTTTGCTTACTCTTTTACCCTCAGCTTCCGGCAGTGCCCCTGGTATACCATGGGTCCTCAATGAATGTTTGTTAAGCAAATTAATGAGTGAAATAATCCCTAGAAATGCTATGTTGTTTCATACCTTCATGTATTTGTATGTCTTTCTCTTAGTTTGGAATGCTTTTCCTTCTTCAAAGAATGTTTCCTCTCAGTATCAGGAACCCGTATCTCAGGGAATGTGGACGCAGTGTAAGGAATTGTCTGTTCATACTTTCCCGTCCCCTGGGCTGATTCCAGGAGCCTTGCAGAGGTTCTAAGTCACATGCTGTGTCATTAGTCTCAATGACTCTTGAGTTTGTTGGTGTGATTACAGCAACAGGAGGGCTGAGTGGGGACTATTGGAGGTATGTAGAAAGCACACCTAACTAGGAGCAGGAATGTGCCTGAACTAGAAGGAAGGAATAAACAGATTTTTCTCAAGATGTAGCTTTATTTTCATAAAATGGTCCTTTCTAGCACTTTTAGAACAGAAATATCTCCTCCAAATTAAAGAAAATGATGTTGGAAAGTAATTACTCAGAGGTCAGGAGTCCCTGTCTTAGTGCTGAAGGCCCCAATTTAATTTCAAATTGAAATTTGACAAGAAGGAGAGAGCCCCATTCCAACCATCACTTTCAATTTTCCAAATATAATTTTTATTGGTTAGTTTCTATTGCCTGGGAATATTAAACAATATTTACGGCAAACACCAGACATGCCTAATACTTCTGAAATCCTGAGAGGACCTTGATCGGATGTGGGGTGCCTGGTCATTGGCATGTCATTATGTGGGATTAAGTGGTGCCTTTTTTTTTTTAATTTGTAGGAGTAGGAACATTGTGATAAAAGGTGTTAGCTATTAAAATTACAGGAACCATAGGGCTAGGATGGATCACTTCTTGTGTGCAGCACATTGTAATTATCATTTTCTGGAAAGCCTTTCCTGAATTTTTCTGTAAATTGCTTGCCTAAACAATGAAGTGTTGATGGTGGCAAATGAGCAAAAGGAAATTTTACAAAAACAAAAATCAAAAAAACTTTTACACGACTGCTTCCCCCTCTTCTCTTTGCCAAGAGTCTAATCAATCAGATATACATTTGTTAACTAAAGTTACCCAGGAGTTTGACCTTGATGCTAAGAAAGGCAGCATGGTTTGGTAGAAAGGACATTTCGGAGATGAGAGAACAGGAAAATTTTTTTTTTAATCAAGTATAATTGAATATAGTGTTACATTAGTTTCAGGTGTGCAGTATAGTGGTTCAACGATTCCACGCATTTCTCAGTGCTCATCAAGATAAGTTCACTCCCCTTTATCCATTTCACCCATCCCCCTACCTTCCTCCCCTCTGGCAACCACCAGTTAGTTCCCTGTCCTTAAGAGTGAACATGAGAAATTGTCCATACTTGTTCTGCGTAGTTGGCTCTGTGACTTTGTGCCAATATCACCCCTCTAGACCTTGGTTTCTTCTGTGCAATGAACTCTATCATTTTTAAGATCTTTTTCATATATTTAACTTTTCTGATTTGGCCAATGCTTATTCTTTTTTCCATCTCCCAAGATCCTGAGTCAGGGATGTAAAATAGATTTTGCTTCATATGCCAGGTCGGGTGCATTGGTAATAGCTGCCTGTAGTACTCCCCTGAGAAAGAATCAGAGGCTACATCTGTGTTCAGGGGAAGAAGTACTGAATTGATTAGTGATGTCTGTCATAAGCATAAGATTCTAGAATAGTGATGTATGCAGGATACTTACAAATACTATGTCTTGACTAAAATCCTTGGTGTTTTTCCAGCCCAGTCCAAAAGCTCTTGTAGAACCCATATTCTCTTTTGCATATTTTTGGTTAAGAAGGCTGTGGTATAAGAGCAGAAGAGTAATGGAAAAAAATAATCTGAGAACTTAACATTTTACCAGGGAATGGATTCTATGTGCTACATGTCCTATTTTATCAAATGTAAGAATCACTATGATTTTATGTGCCCATATGAAAGAGATCATGCTACCAATTAAACTGTGACACAGAGGCTTATTTTTGCATTGATTGTAATCTTCAGAGATGTTAAGAAAAAAGTTTGACTGGAAATCAGATGTGATGGAGCATGTCTTTGATTCCTCATGGGTAATTGTCATCATCTCCCATTGTTTGGGAGAATAGAGTGACTGAGCATCAGAGGATGAAAACATCATGGTCAAAGTCACATGGCTAGTAGCAAGGTGGGATGTGAACTAGGGATGTCCAACATCAGAACGTGTGTCTGTTGTGCTATCCTGTAGGTCTTAGAACAGTGTGAGGAAAACTTCTCAGATTTTTTTGGGTAGGTGAGGGGGCTGTCTCAGAAAACCTTCCCTGACTGTTACATCCTTCTGCTGACTGGTCTACAGAAGGCTGTTCCCTGTGTGTGGCCTCCTTAGTGCTGGGGATGGACAATCTCACAGGGAGAATCAACCAGGGAATTTACACACTGCCAGAAATTCTTGGAAGGGGAACAATCTGGTAATTTTGTTGAAATTGGGATCTAGTTTTTATTTCGGGTAATTAAAATAAGCCTCTGGGTGATATATTTTGGGCCTAATTACCCCGGTTTTTGCAGAGGAGTCTATTGAGTGATTAAATAAAGGTAAATGCAGCTGGCATCAGGCCAGCTCTGGAAATTCAGAGCAGTTTGTTCAAAAAGGAAGGAAAAAAAAGGCAGTAATCGCCCCATCCTCCACTGCTTCACCTCACAATAGCGCTGAAGACTCCAGAAAACACCTGAGTCATCAGAGAGCCAGGCTTTTCAAGTTCTGACTTCACTTTCCAAATGGCAAATGGCCCACCTACATGACCACTCTCTGATACACTGTGAGCCCACAGACTTCAAGATGCTTGTGCAGGGGCCACAGCAAGACAGTTAGTGCCACCTCCACCCAAACCTGTCCCATGGAGAGCAGGTGTGAGGACTGTCTAGGACAGGAGTATGTGAGGTTCCAAGCCAGAAGTTGTTGGTTGACTCCACACCTTCACTCAGCAACCCAACACTTTGTTAACAAACAATACTTACAACAAAGTTATCACTTATTGAGCAAATCGTCTGTTTTCCAGGCAAAGAGCTAAGCACCTTATGTGTCTTACTTCTCAACCTGCCTCAGAGACTTGTATTTTACATCTGAGGTTACTGAGACACAGAGAGGTTATATAACTTACCTATAATCACACAACTTGTTAGTGGAGGAACTGGGACTTGAACCCAGGCAAAGCTGTTTATAGAGTTCCTCCTCTTAAATAGCATAGTATATACTCCTACACCACTAAGACCTTAAATTGTTCTTTAGGCATCGAATATTTTAAAGGTAATAATGGGCACCTCCAAGCTCCAGATGCTGCTCTGCCTAGACCTTGCAGTCTGGTAAGATGACCTACATGTCAACTTTCAGAAACCTGCGAAGTGGCACTGGATTCTTGGTGGCTTTGTAATGACAGTGATATATTTAGAATCAATCTCCTCAATTATGGGAATCTGTAAAGTCAGAACAAGAGCCTGGAGTCTTGCGACTTACAAAATAGCAGGTTTTGCAGAAGACAAAGCTAGAATGGAAGTATGAAATGATCTCAAGTCTCCTTCCCCTTCCACATACAGCTTGTGTCCACTTTCTTGAGCAGACCACCGGGTTCTATGTCTAAAGGCCTCTCCAATCCAGAGCTTCCCTCTACCATCAATGCTACTAACTGGGGTCTGGCAATGACTGTCTCTCACCACTTCCTCTGCTGTAGCTACTACCAAGACACACTGCCTCCTCTCTTGTCCCTTTTGAATTCTTCCCGTTGCAGCCCATGTGGTCTTACCACGTAGAGCTTTCCTGGTGGGCAAGCCTCAGTGGCCTCACCGTGGCTGAAGATAATGGCCCAGCTGCTCACCACGGCCTTCAGTGTGCCCAGTACAGGCCTGCCTCTTTTCCCTATGCTCTTGACCTCCCGCTCTTGTGCCAAATTGATGGAACTGTTCTGCTAGCTACAGAATGTTCCTTTTCTTCTTTGCATTCTCCTGCATGCCATTCCCTCTGTCTAGAACATACTCCTCTTACCTTTCTTTGAAAAACCTTCCTCCTCGAAAACTCCTCTTTTTCTTTCATGTATTGGCCTGGAGGCACATCTTGACCCACATTCCACTCATGCAAGTTGGTACCCCTCTGCTCTCTTCAGCATGAACCAGTCTCATGTACTCATCACACGGTCACGAGAACATTCTTCCTAGCACTAGAGAACAATGTCTTCATCACTTCTGCATCTGTAGGAAACACAATGTCCCTGGCATATAGGATGACCTGAATGAACACTGCTGAAGGAATGGAAGATTTCTGCTATTTACTTTATTTACATACAAACCACGATTCTTTTCCTTAACATGCAAGTGTTACTTGCATTACCCTTATGCAAGTGTTACTATTATCACCCTTAGGGCATGATTAGACTAGGAGAGTAAGGGAGGAGAGAGAATTGCTATTGAATAACTGGACCAAATGGAAAGAATTGGGGAAAGGATGTATTCATTTTCTTCAGAGGTTATATATGTTGGTGATGATCACAGTTAAAATTTCTAGGGTGCTTACTGTGTGATAGAGATGGAAATTTGAGGACATTATCACGTTTAATCTGTGAGGTTGACAAAAATTATTATCTGCTCTCAGAAAGGAAACAGTAATCAGAGCGTTTGAGCTCTTGTCCAGCATCACATTCAGGGGAAGGAGGAATACAGAATCCAAATCCAGGTCTACAGAGTTTGAAGCCACCATCTTAAGCATTTCACTGTGCATGTCTGGAACATTGTTTTTCTGAGATAAAACTTGAAAAAATTAAAATAGTAAATGTGTGTATGTGTAAGTGTATGTGTATGTGTTAGGGGGAGATCAGGTTAAGAAAGAGAAGAAACATTATATAAGAGTCCTGAAATTCCAGTTGGTACCAAGAGGTGGCGACATTAGCTTGGGGTAGCTTGGTTGCTGCTTGATATGGTCTTGTAGAGGGTGCTTATGTCCTGTGGGTGGGGAAGTTTTACTTTTTTATTTTGTTTTATTTTGTTTTATTTTATTTTATTTTATTTTATTTTATTTTATTTTACTTTACTTTATTTTATTTTATTATTTATTTTTGAGAGAGAGAGAGGAGAGAGAGAGAACACAGGGCTGTGGCAGAAGGAGAGAAAGAGAGAGAATCTTAAGAATCTTAAGTAGGCTCAATGCCCAGAGCAGAGCTTGACGTGGGGCTTGATCTCATGACCATGAGATCATGATCTGAGCTAAAATCAAGAGTCAGATGCTTAACCAACTGAGCTACCCAGGCACCCTGGGAAGTTTTACTTTAAAAAGGATTTTGGTAATTGCATATCAAAGAGTACATGGCCTAAAGTATATATGCAAAAAAAATTAATTAGTATCTCAACTTCCAAGGAACCCATAGCATGTATGCACAGAAGTCAGTTATCAAGGTAGACTTCATATAATTGGGTCTAGTTCTTGAGTAACATGAAAATTTGAATAGATGGAGAGGAAGAGTAAGGGGGTTGAAACAGGGAGCAGTATTTTTGGCCTTATCTCCATCTCCTGGTCTGTGAAATCTTCTCTCATTCCTCAAGATCATCTTTCTTCAGTGATCTCATTGTTCTTTGCCCATTTTTAAATTACAGTATTACCATATCATGATGGAATTTTCTCTTTACCTGTCTATGTTCCACAGTAGACTAAGATTCTTGAGGAAAGGGATTGTATCCCATTATCTTTGAAGATCCTGTCCATAGGCCTAGGACTTGGCATGTGCTGGCATTTATCCAAGCTGTGGAAATGAATGAATGGAAAGAACAAACTAAAATGAAAAGTACAAATTAATGTCTAGCTTTAAAATAATTCTGATTTAAAAAATAAGATGAGAGAAGATTTGTTTCATGTCAAGCTTTCCCATGAAGGTCTTTCCTATATAAAATTCCCAAATACTTCATGAGCCCTATGTGGTAGAATTCTTCCAGACAAAGTTTCAGAACTGGGGCATAAAAAAGAGCTGGTTTCATTCTCCCAACCTTCCTTCTGTTCCATGATGAGCCACAGAGATGAAAATGAAAGGGAAACGTGAGGTTCCTAAATTCATTAAAACAGCTACTGCAGCCTCCCTGGTCTGTCCAGTTGAGCAAACCTCTGCTATGAGGACAGAATGCTCCTAGATAATAAGCACTCTCCTGTTGCTGCTGCTACCATAACAGTCTCACGTGTGATGCAGTGACACACAACATGTGATTCTACAGAGGAGGTGAGCTTAGGCCCTGGAGAAGTTGGTGGCAAGCAGCATAGGAAACACACTGCTGTTGTCAGCACCCAGAGAGGGAGAGACAGAGATGGGGTTTAGGAATTGTATAAGGAGTACTAGGAAATGCATGACTGGTACATCATCGCCCTAATGAAATTACATCCAAATATCTCAGTGCCTTTTAGCTTTCCGTAAGTGGAGCCAGACCTGATTTTGAACAAGTAATTTTAAGTATATTCTTAAAGGTAAGACTTCACTATATCTGCTGTCCTATTTCCTGGCACTGGAGGAGAGGACAGCCTTTTCTTGTCCTTGGAGAACTTTGGAAACTTTGGAAACTTTAGAATGTCTGCCATTTGGGCATTGACTGAGTGCTCTCACACCCAACATTGCTTTCTAAGGGCTGTGGAGTTGGGGCCCAAGGTCTCGAGTTTGAAAGGATTTTACTAGTTGGAAACTGGTCATACTTTTCTTAAGGAGTGAGAAGACCTGATTCCACAGCTAGGAAGTCTTTTCACTTCACAGCTCTCTGTTCCTCAGTTCCCTTATCTATAAAATGGGGGTATAATGGTGGGGATTGGATGAAAAAGCATGTCTAAAGCCCATCATATGGGGCTTACCACCTAGCAGGTCTTTGGTAAAGAAGAGCCATTATTATTCTCCTTCAATACTGGAGTCTTCTCTTGCTTTGACACAAATGTTATGTATCAGATGACAAACTATTTTGTGGCCCTGACTTGGGATCTCTCCTGGATTGGGGAAGTATTATTAAGCTATTGCTACAGCTGGGCTGTGCACAAAGCCCCCTTGAGATGAAACCAGATGCCATATGTCTGCTACAAAAGCTTGAAGGAGAAATCCCATCACAAAGGGTCCTTCCCTGGGAATGTTTTTGCGGGGCTGGAGCCATCCTGAGAGACCCTGTCAGCACAACCTTGAATGCAGCAGGCTCCCCCACAAGGGTCCATGCTGTTCTTTCCCGGGTGTTGACCTTCTAAAGGGACTCAAAGGAATCAATGCCATCAAATGACTCTTCAAGATCAGAACCCCCTTTTTCTAGATTTATGCTATGTTCATCCAGTGATGCATTTGTGCAGTCATTAAATATTGATGATGATTTTTTAATAACATGAGGAAATTCTATGTCTTAAATATAGAGAAAGGGTCAAAAGACCCAAAAATAAAAAGAAAGCCATCAGGGATCCTGGAAGCCAGGGAGGGAAGACATGTGGCCCCTCACCAGAATCCCTGGATCTCCCAGAGGTCAGGCCCAGAGACTCTGTTGTGAAGCTAAAATTATGTTGATATCTTCTGCTTAAGTGACACATGATTTGTACATTTCTGTAGCTTCACTTTTTTCTAAAATGATTTTGCTTTCCTTTTATAATCAGGAAAAAAAATCCTCAAACACTATTTCTTTAAAAATAGGAATTAATGAGATAGTCAAACTTACTGAAGCATTTTCATGTATATAATTTTACTTTTCTTCTAACCAGCCTGTGAAGCCAGAAAGGCAGATGGTTTCATTTTAAAGACAGATGTGGGGGATGGAGGTGAAAGTACTTGTTCAAAATTGTGCAGAAAGTCAGGGGCAGAAGTCAGTACTTCTAGCATTGTTCTGGTCTTTGTACCATGGGTTGTTTTTCCTCCTAACGTTTTCATCTCCCTATTTTCTCCCAGTTCATTCAACAATCATATATGAAGCACATATAGCATCTTAGGCAATGTGATAAACACCTAGAGGGCCATAGAGATTCAGATGACAATTTCTGTCCCCCAGGACTTTGCTCCCTGGTGGAGATGTGCATGAGAGCTTGACAAAAGAAATGTCAAGATAATATAAGCAGCAGCCTGTTCAAAGCTCCATGAGTACTGGGAGGATGAAGTGACTAATCCCATGGCAGGGGCGGGGGATGATCAGAAAAAGTTACAGAGAGGAGGTGACATTTAAATTGCAACTTGCTGTCTGGCATAGGAGGTAAAAGCCCAGGCTCCCAAGCTTGGCAGACCTTGAAGGCACTCCAGTCTTCACCACCTCATACTTGTATACTTGGACACATTACTATTACCCTCTAAGCCTCAATTATTCTCCTGGAAAATGGGGTGGTTGGAAGCTACCTTGAAATAAATCAGTTAATGGAAGCAAAGCATTTAACAGCCCATTTTAACTTCAAGAAGCTAGAGCCTTTATTATCATAATTAGTAGTAACATGGCTCATATTCATTTATTCCTCCCAAATGAAAATTATTTTCCATGATAGATAGGTAATGGAACAATGTCCCAGGTAGAGGGAACAGCATGTGTTAAGTCACTGATATGCAATAGCCTCTGACTTTTTTGCGAGATGACAAGGAGGCAGGGATAGGGGGAAGTAGAATAGTAGGAAGTTAGGCAATACATACTAGATTGCAGTCATATTGTAAGGAAATTGTGTTGCTGTGGGAGGATTGTTATGCTCTAGGATGCTGGTGGGATGCTTTTAAGGGTGTAGAAACCAGGTAATGGCCAGATGTGTGTCTTAGAGAGATCCCTCAGGCAGCCAGGAGAGAGCTGGATCCAAGGGAGCTGGAAAAGTAGAGAAAGTAGCCCTTGAAGGCCAGTACAGTGGTCTACATAGAACAGTCAAGGGCTCATGATGGTGAAGTCATTCATTTCAGTTAAACAAGGACCTCCTTGACTTTACAAACTGAGGAAAGCAGTTCCCACTCTCAGGACACAACATACAGTGGGGAAAGAAGAGGTGAAGGGAGGACTAGAAATAGCTACAATTTAAGACAAACAATCATCACAAGAGAATAACGAAGACTGTTTTAAGAGGGTCAAAAGGAGGGAAAGTGGGGTGTTACATACAGGTGCATGAATCAGAAAAGGACATGTGCTTATTGTCAGAACACATCACCCTTCTCTGGGCCATAATAAGCTCTATAAGGCAAGCTGCATCTATGATTTTCTTGACCAACACAGAGAAGGGAATCAATAACTGTTGGAAAAAGGTGATTAGGGCTGGGGTTGATCTGAGAAGTTTCCCTGGAGCTGGTGGATACATGGTTCTGGAGAAGAGGGAAGGATCTATTCAGGAAATCCATTCAGGTCAGTGGTGAGTTCATTACATGGCTTTGAATTTGCTCCCCTTGATCCCTAACTATAGACAGCACATTGTTTTCTATCTTGAAACAAACAAGCAAACAAAAAACAATGGCAACAGCTCATGACTTCTCTTCTCCATCACCCATATGGGATTTCTGCATGTGGGATTGGATTCAGTCAGGCTTGGAGTGCTTGCTGAAAGAGCTATGTGAACCACTCTCAATTTCATCAATTAAAGTGACTCAGCCCATTTGGCTCAGGAGAAAGAAGGCTTTTCTGTCAGCATAACCAGGGTATCACAACACATGTGCTACCTGGGAAACCAAACCCAAGCACCAATGGGAGGTCATTGTGTTTAGCTGATGATTTAAAAAAATACATATTGAAGTTTTGCCAGGAGAAAAAAAATTGGTTTTATTTGAATGAAATTTAATATAATATGGTTGTGGATTCTAAGAATTTGTGAGGCCATTCGTGATAATAAATGCTTTATTTGCTTTGGAGCGAATAATCCTTTGGTTTGATGCTTATTATCTTTTCATTTTAGTTGTGGTTTAAACCAAGGCAAAATGCTCTGCCCAAAATGTTTCTTCAGTTACATAGACCCTATCTCCTTTAAATTGCATTTTCTATAAAAGGGACTAGGTCACATGTAATAAATTTTGGCATTTTAATGAAAACATTACAGAGAAAATAGTTAACAATCTGCTTTAATTTCAAAACTAATTTTCTCTTTCATATAGTAAGGCAGTATCTTGGTAAAATGTGAAAAATGCATTGGGATTTAATTATGATGGCAATTTGTTCTGAAACAAGGTTAAACTGGGCTGTCAGTGTTCAGAATAAAGTTATTAGGAGGTTGGCAGTGGGGGTAGGATGATAGTGGTTTGACGTTCCTGGGTCCTGAGTGCCAGGTAGACCATAGTAGAATTACAAGCCCTGAGCACATTGCTTACTAATCAGTAGAAGGATGGATATTCCTGGGGGAAAGATAGAGCCTATAGATTCCAGTGGCACCATCCCCACTGGAGGACTGATAGGCAAGAAAACAAACGAAAAATCCCTGGGAATCATTTTTTCATGTTGATCCACTGGATCCAGTTCATTCATTGATTTATTACTGCATCAGATATTTGAATTCCATTATGCTAAGTGCTAGAGACACAAAGGTAAGCAAAAATAAGCAGGATTCCTACCTTAAGAAGATTATAGGCTAATGAGAGAGAAATAGAGTCATCAAAGAATGACACAAATATATGTACAAGGTCAACTGTGTCAAGAATTTTGATGGAGGGGTCTCTGGTGCCAGGTGAGTATACAAAAGGAGTTTTTCATGTGATCTAGGACGGTGGTGTTAGTAGTCTTGGAAAACCTTACCTGGGAAGTCCCAGTAGAGCTGGAAACTGACCAGGGGAGGATGACATAGAGTAGATTATTCCGGGCAGACAGAAAAGCTTACACAGATCCTTAAGGATGTGTTAGGATAATGGGTCTGTAGAGCAGACAGGGGAAGTGCCTGAGATGGAAGCTTCCATGGGAGAGTCAGATGGGCCCTTCTGGGTGACAGACCTGGTCTTACTTTCTAAATTTGTCAGGAAGCCAGAGTGTGACATGGGTCAGATCTAAATTTTGCAGTAATTGTCTTTGCTGCAATGTGGAGAATATGCTGCAAGGGAAAGGGAGTATATGTTGGGGGACCAGTTGGGACATTTGTGGAGGCCATCTGAGAGAAGGGGTTTGGGACAGGATGCCAGCAGTGGAGGAGAGGCATGTTTATCTTGGAACCTGGCTTCATCTGGCAGTGAGAAAACCAAACTCTAGGTTTGCTCTTCCTGGGCTGAGTGTCCTGTAGGAGGCAGGCTGAAGTCATATATTTGGGAAACCTCAGGAGTAGGGGTGATAGATGTGATCAATAAGAATTCAAGCTGTAAGTTGGTTAAAAGATGGGGATGAAGTTGAGATGAAGCTCAAAGGGCTTTTGAATATTAAGCTTGTCAAACATAGTTTACACCAAACACAAACAGTGTTGGTTGGGTGTGGCTTTGTCCCGCAGCTCTTTTCATTGCAAGCCATGCTTTATGAGCATAATGATCATAAAATGCCTATGTTTCTTGGGACTTAAAAAAAAATATGTTTTTAGCATACAGCAAGTTGCCTTGAGCAGCTCGAAATGAAAGCCTTTTCAAGCAAAGGGTATTGAGACCTCTGCTCAGCTAATGAGGAAGTTGAACCTGCCAGTCGGAATTGGTCTCAAGTTTAGTGTCAGTGGTTCCTGGAACTAACCCGGGGCCATGGGGTCCCATTGACCTTCACATATTCCACCCACCACTACATTACTCCAGCACTGACTTCCCCAAGTGATTGCTGTGAGCCCTTGGACGACTCATCGAGCCTTACTTGACTGCCTCATGCTGAAAATGGCACGGACCCAGCTCTTGCAGTGTCTTTCACCTCAAGGATATTTATTCCATGCAACAAGGATCTTTCGTTTCTCAGAGTGCTATGCTGTGTTTAATATACATTCATATTCTTCTGGATGACTGAGGACTTTGTCACTTAACAATTCATTGTCATGGTTTCTGGTCTTAATAAAAGCAAGAAGAGTTTACTCCTTATCAACACCATTTTTTGACTGAGAAAATCTTAAGCTTGTTTCTGAAAACCTGCCGCAGCCGCATGAAGGCATCTTGCATCTTCTCTCCCAATTTACTCCAATCAGCTAATGAACGAATATGCAATTAGTGAGCACCTGTTGTGTACCCTACATTGTGCTCAGGGCTTTTACTCACTTCATTGTCAGACACCCTTGTAAGACAAAGGTTATGTTCAGTATTATAAGGAGTCAGAGGCTCCCAGAGGTTAACTTTCCCAAAGTCACCTAGCAAAAAGAAAGTGGCAGAATAATATCAAACCCAAGACTTCTGATTCTATGCCCATGACTCTTCCCGCCTTAAATTGGTAAACAAGCTGGCTTTAGATGGCTCATGGACAATGCAGGGGAAAAAAAAAAAAGGAATCGTATGACGAGAAAGTTGTTTCCTTTTCAGTTCTCTCTCAAACGTCCTGATTAGTCAAGTAGAAAATGTGTTTGGTGTTAAAGTGGCTTTAGCATGTGTTGAATATTTGCTAATTTCCCTTTTTAACAAAGAGAGCTGGTCTCAGGCTTAACACCTTCAACACTCAAAAATCTTAGCAAGAGTTTAATAAAATTATTTTGATTTCATCTTCTATTTTTGGAGCATCATATTGGTTTCCTTATGGTGGTAATATAGAGTTGCCTTTTAGGGAACTTTTAAGGAAGAAAGAAAATTATTAAAAAAAATTTTTTTAAGTTGAATAAATTATAGTTCAGGTGTATGGGCACAATAATGATAAAAAATATGAAAGTGTATCCATCTAAATGAAGCTAGGAACTATTCCATTGATTTAAACTGCCTCCTTCACTCTCAGGACATGTGGGGCTTCATGTGATCATTGCGGCACTAAATTGTAAATGTGTTCTTTGTTTATCTGTTTTCCTGGAACACAATTAGAAGCAATTATAGTGAAAACTATCCCTGTCCCTAGGACCGTTGAGGCATCCTTCTTAAGTTTAAATTTATAACCCAAATCAACCCAAGCTAGTAATGGAGTCTTAAAACCTAGGAAAAATACGTAAGTTTATTGCAAAAGATAATATCCCATTTAAAACAGTTTAGAAATTTACAAAACCTTACATTGGTACACAGTCTTGAAGAAGGTGCTCTCTATAGATGAGCTGGCATGAAGTTCCAAGTATAGTGAATACCTATTTTTTTAACTACAGAGAAAGCAGCTACACAAACTCCTGCAACTTAAGTTGATATGTGAGTCTCTTTCCCTTCAATTTTACAAAAGTAATTTTTGCCAAATTAATATCTCTCCATAAAACCATATAACCTCAAGTACAGCATTTCTGTAGAATAGCATGGTAGATGTTACATCATATTTTACAAAGAAGTGATTTCACATGGTAGACGAGTATAGATAGAGGTTTGGCATACATATCTGTATGTTCTTCAAAACATGGAGATGACCATTTTTGTGTAGCAGGAAGGTGTTTACTGAATCCATTTCCCTCCTAACTATTTTAAATGTTCAGTATTCAGAAGAGACCTTTCTGGTTTCAGGCTGGTGGCCTGAGCAGTGCTATGTTGTGCTTTGGTATAGAATTATATAGCCTCATTTTTTGTTGTTGTTTGTTTGTTGTTTGTTTTTTCTCAAAATGTCAAAATTATCCAACCCCAGTTTCATTTAATTCAGTTGAGGCTTTATCTCAGGCCCCTCACTCAATACAAGTGTATGACAAGGTGAGATTCATCATTTAAGAGTTGGATTATCCTTTTGTGTGAGTTACCTCAGACACCTCTTCATCGTTCCAGGGTAACTTTGGCAAATGATCCAACTGAGCTCTGGGTCGTTCTGCTCATTTTGATGTTGGAATGTGCACAGAGCTTACAAAGTAGGTAGAGTAGGTGTTTACATCTCCGTTCAAGAATGGACAACCAGGCCCTGAAAATTTAAGCAATTTGCCGAAGGTTAGTGTTATAGACTGTTCTGTTGCCTGGGTCTCTTAATTCCGGGAACAGGATTATTTTCATCCCAGCATGCTACCCAAGAATATAAATTAATTTGAAAATCGGTGTAAGCAAAGCAAATTAAGATGGAAGCTCTACTATGAGATAAAATTACATAAGACATCCCAAATGATTTTGTCTTATTGGATTATCTTCTGTGCTGTTCTTTTCCACTGTTGGGGCCAACTGAGAGTTGATTGTGTGGATACAGAAAGATCTGTGGCTTTTAGCCAGTGGTAGCATATCTTATTGAAATGTGACTTCTTAAGTATGACAAGTGTATTTATCTTAATTCCAACTTAGTGTTATGTATTCCGGTCTCATTTTGTGGGTTTAAACATTACACTAGAAACAGAATGAGAACATCTTGAATGACATTCCAAGACTTAAATAGTGCAAGCTGAGACTCTTTGCCAAATTTCCCTCTCACTCTCACCGAAATAGCTTTGTGCACTGCAGCACGGTGACAGGGAAAGGTGAAGCTGTCGGAGTGGTTTGTTCAGTGAGTCTCAATTTGCAGTGGGGTACGTACATCCCACGTGCACTCCGCAAAGACTCTAACTCAGAGACCTGATCTTCAGCAAAGGGGGTTATAAAATGCCTTCTTCATTGAGTGCCTGTGGAGCTTTAGGATCCCTTTTCTAAGCAGCATCAATGCAACCACAGGCTGCTAGAGAATTTAATGCAAAGGAATGCGAGCCTTTCCAACCTACCCCTTATCCCCAAGAGTATGTAGCAATTAATTACATTATAGTAGTTTGTTCAGCCATGCAAGTTTGACTGGACCCACATGTATGAGGATCTTGCCAAAAGAATGAGTCAGACTTCAAAAGAATTCAGACTTTGGGAAGGAAAGGTCTTTAATACTAAAATGGAAGAAAATATATCCTCATCCCCAGTCCTGCTGCTTCTTCAATCAGGTGACCATCACCTGGTCATCACAAAGGGAAACTGTGTAGATTAATATACTTTGGGACCTATCTACAAGGCTGTTGCTGGGATGAATGAACAAGAACCAGTGTTGTGTTTTTATCTTAGCCTGATGTTACTGGTGAGATGAAACGGACAGACAGGCTGCTGGATCTCATGGTCTTAAATATTGCAGGGACAGTAACTGTGGAACCTTCAAGTTCAAGCCCAAACCAGGTCCCACCCATTTGCCAACAGGTCTGAGGCCCCAAGCTGAGAATCACAATGGTTTAAGGCAGGCCCTGCAGCGGCTATAATTACAGGATGGCCATACCAACAAGTTCCTTATATCCTGCCATAACTTTACTCTGCCACAGACTGTAAAGCTCACATGGCTTGAGATGACTTGGGATCTGGGTCCCATGGGATCTAAGGGCTAACTAAAAATGAAAATTACCCAATCCATGAAGTGATCTTGCATTTTTATGCCCTACCCGCTTCTGATATACTTATGTATGCCAATATCTTAGAAAACTGCCAGTTTATGTTTCTAGTTGCCCCCCCCGCCCCCACCCCCCACGCTGGGGTATCTGATTATAACATTCCTCTATTTTCCTGTTGTGCGCAACATTTTTTTTTTTCTTTTGGGATGATGAACTCAGGATGGGAAGGGAGTGTTTAGCATCATGGAGGTTTTAGAAGATGTGATGGGGTTTTTGCCCATGGTAGAACCTAGGCTCTCAAACAAGGATGTGAACTGGTCATGTGTGACAGGGAACTAGGCAAGTGGTCACTCTAGTATCCATAAAGTCCTCAGCAAGTGTCACTCATTTAGGTGAGATTAGTGGTCAGGTGTCCAGCAGCAGCTAAACCAGCCCCGAGTCTTTCCCATTTTGCAAGTTGAATGGCTCACCACCTGGGGCCTGTGCTAAGAAGTAGAGAAGGCCTGAGGGCAGTGGTTTCCCCACCTTGGGGAGGTACTTGGGGAGGGCAAGGGGAATGGACCCAACAAGCTCAGATCCACCAGAAGCATTTCTTCTTCACTTTCTTGGTTTTCCTCCTTAAGTCCTGTTTCTCAGGGACTGGAGGCTCTGCTGGGGACTTTGGTGGGGGAGATGCCTCCTCAACTGGTTCTGCTTCCTCCAGACTCTGTAGAACTTCATGGAACCTGCCTTCCTGCTGTCGAAAATCATATTCTACACTGAAAAACACAGAGGAGAAGGAAGGAAAGTAAATTCAAATCAGCACTTATTGATTTAGAATCACCAAGTATCTAACTGACATGGAAGAGCATAGGCTTTGAGATCAAGTTTCAGATGCTTAGGTACCTGCTGACCTTGGGAAAACTGTGCCACCCCTTTCAACCACTAGTTCCTCACTGGTTGAGTTGGAACCTGTAATGCCTTCCTTTTGAGGATGAGACATGTAATATGACAGCCTGATAGTAGGTGTTCAGTAAATATTGCTACAATCTCTTTCACATTTATTTAATGCCCCTAATTGCTAATTATTTTTACACATTTTGCATGAAAGCTGCCTCATTATAAAAGATTTAAATAATACAGGGGAAGATACAAAAGAACTAACCACTCAGTTTCCTCATCAGTAAAATGGACACAATAATAGCAACTATTCCAAAAGCTTTCTTTGCAATTAATATGTATATTAACCAAGTGAAAGAATACAAAGGAAGTATTTAGGGCAGTACCTGGCATGTAGTAAGGCTTCCATATTTGGTAGCTTCTATGAGTCACCATTGCGACTATTGCCACTAATACATTATGTCTTGCTCTTTGCCTTGCTTCTCAACTTAACAATGTGTCTCAGAGAGCTTTCCATATACATTCACCACGTAATATTCCTCAATGTATACATATTTAAATACTTCACTGGGCATTTCCTAATCTTCATTTTTTTCTTTGCTATTTTATTTGTATGTTTTGGAGTTGTTAATGTACAGACTCCATTGTATTATTTGTACACAGGTCTGTGAGCTAAACATGATGTATTTGGGGATCAGGGTTCCCAGAGGCTGAGAGAGTCAGATGCCTGGGAGTACAGAAGTTCTGGCTTGCTCATAGTGGGTACTCACACATCCTGTGTCCTTGAGGGCTTGAGAATCAGGCCTACAGGTGTGTTAGGGTTTGTCAGCTTGACTCATAACTCGGGCTCAGTTTTCCCAGAAGCTGGAGAGGCAGGCCAGAAAGAATGAATCCTGCAGATGTCCCTGAAGGCTGTGCAGGGGCTCCCTCTGCCTTTAATTGTCCACTTTCCTCCCTTGGAGATACTTATGGAGGAGTTTCCAGTGCTGAGATACTTATAAGAAGGCTCTTAAGCTTTTAGCTGTATTTTTACCTGGTTTCATTCTAGAGGCCTCAGATGGCCCAAGATGAGTAACCAGTGTAGGAGTGTGGAAAGGGGAGGATATGCAGAGTCATGGAAACAGTACATTCTCCTTGCTTAGCATGAAGGGAAATGAAATGTTTCATATTGAAGACGAAAGACCCCACATTGGTTTGCCATGTGACATGAATGTCCAAAGCCTTTCTAACCAGCAAGGGATGAAAAAGAGCTGTCATTAAAAGGATACTTGGTCCTGGTCTACTATCCCATATCACCTCTTAGAGACCCAGGATCAGACTAAGCGCTGCTGGAAAGGCAAATCATGGTTGTCATGCATGACTAATGAAGTCCCCAAATGGGCATTCTGAGATGGAAGAAGCTAAAGAGTCAGAAGAGCCAGATGGCATGTTTTGTAGCCAGACGGATGGGGTGTCAGTGCTTAGGGAGTATTGGGAAGGTGTTTCTGATTATTTCATTTCTGTAGTTTTGATAAGCTTCGCCCAGATTTTCTTCTCCTTGGTGTCATCCTTTCTTTTTCCGTTTCTCCCTGGTGCCCTCTATAAAGATATACTCCTGGATGGATGACCTACATAATGGCTGTATTTTCCAAAGCAAAGCTCCACAACTGATTAGCTGTGAGATCTTGGGGAAGTCATTTCTTATTTTTAAGCAGTAGTGTCTTCATCTGCAAAATAAACATGGTATCTACTCATAGGATTTCAGTGAAATTTAAGAAGTTCAGCTCAGAGCAAGGCATCAAGTTTTCAGTCAGTCATTCAACAAATATTTATTATCACCCATGTGCCAGGCCCTATGCTAGGTGCTAGGGAAGGAATGGTAGATAAACATTATTTCTGGCCTCCTCGTGCTGGTAGTCCAGTGGCTCTGTGTCCTCAGTAAATGATAGCCAACATCAAGAGCTATTAGGGGCATTTTAGTCACAGCCCAGGATTCGCTAGGTCAGTGAGCAGAGGCATCCACAGACTCAAACAGTGAGGCTTTCCTTCCAGGATGCAGTATCAGCATTGTACTCCTCTTTGTCTCTGGGCCTGGGGTGAATTTTTGTCTGCACTACCTGCACCTCACTCTCCCTTGTGGAAACTTAAAGAGATGGATTTGGGGGCTGGGGAAGAGTTGTTCAGCAACCTCTGCACTGCTTCAAGGAAAGCTGGTAAAGCAGTGTGTTGCAAACTCTGATTCTTACCCCCTCTAGCACTAGTTCACAGGTAGGGAACATCCATATTCACAGTTCTCCTACCTCCTGAAATATCCCTATCCTTCCCCCAAAGGCACAAAAATGACCTTAATCTTAGAGCACCAGATAGAGCCCAAGAAAGTGGGTACTCCCTGCTCGTTCCAGGAATTTCTTGTGCTTTCTGGTATAGGATATTTCACCCATCTATCCAGTCAGCCAGCCAGCCAACCATCCATGTATCCAACCACTCATCCATGTGTCTATCCATCCATTCATACATCCGCCCATCCATCCATCCTACCTACGATCCATTCATCCAGCCAGCCAACCAGCTGGTCAGCCAGTGTATCCTGCTCTGGGCCTGACACTGTGCTCAGTTGCAGGGATAATAGTAAGACAGACAGATGTGGTTACTGCTTTAGTGGATCTTACATCCCAGTATTTGAGGTATGTGATTAAACTAACAGTTGCTTTACAAATATGCTTTGCATTTATCCCCACTACCCCTACTTGCCAACTGTTCATCCATATATGTCTACCAAATGATACGAACATACACATAAACTGGCCTCCTTTTTCTCATCTGTAACATTTCTCTGACTTCATAATTTAAACAAACAAATGACAACAACAGCAAATCACCTGAGTTTGCCAAGACTCACAGTAGTGTCCTAATATCAGTTAGAAAACATAATGCTCTGGGTGATTCCAGAATGTGTATAGAATTGGCATGCCTGGGGAGAGAAGAGCCAGGAGACAATGTAAACTCAGTCTCCTCATTACAATTTAAAGTTCAGCACAATATAGAGAAGAGAACAGGGGCTCTTGAGTAGAACACTCCTGGGTTTGAACTAAGGCTATACCACTTACTGGCTGGGTGACCTTGGGCAAGTTGCTACTCTTTCTGAGACTCAGTTGAAAGAGGAGATTATAAAGCTACCTTACTGGGTAGTTGTGCAGATGGGACAAAATAACAGATGAAATGTCCTCATGTAGGATATGGTCTCTGCCTACTCCACTCTTCAATAAGTCTTTTGTCTCCCTATCTTAGGGACTGAATGCCTTACCTCCTCACTCACACCTTTAGCTCTTCAGTAATTGTACACCTCGGCGGCAACATCATTCTTCACTCCTCCCCTCGGTATACATTCGGGGAAGAACACACTCTTTATGTTTCTATGGAAACACCACAGGGTTCCATTATAATCATTAGGGCTCCCCACCCCGCTCCTGCAACTGTCCCCACTGGTCTTGACAATTTAAAGGGGATTGAAAGTGACTTTCTTTTTCAAGGCCAGGGAAATAGCATAGTGTAGGGAAGCATGTATGCTTTGGAAAGAAATTGATTAATGTGTTTTCGGCCAAAGCAATTTATTAACATAAAGGAAAATTGTCACTTTTCTTCTTATCCATCCGTTTGACAAACTACTGTTTAGTTTGGAGGGGAGGAGAGGGAGTATATTTTGTTTTGGTAGCAGCTGCCTTATAAATAGGCAGGGGCAGTGCCCTCTCTCATCTGTTTTCATTTTGAGGCTGAGTAGAGAAGAGGAGATACCCCTTAACTTCCTACTTATCCAATCCACACCAAGTTGGCAACCTCTTGAAAAGGGAAATAAGCTGCCTACTTGGTAAGAATTCAAGTAAAGTCTTATCAGAGGGTTCTTTGTAGGTTGGTATTGACATAGAACACCAGTAACTTCTCCAGCCTCACCTCTGCTTCTTTTCTTCCTCTTAATTTCCCTACCCTGCCACTCTTATCATCTTCTGCATTCATATTCCATATGGAGGAGAGAAATGTTGAGTGCCTAGCTTGTGTAGAGCTCTGGCTCACAGTTTGGGCCAAACGGTGGTCAAGAAATTGTTACGGTATGGGATTCAGGCCTGGAGCCATTGAGATAGTCCAGAGTATTCAAGGTCTGTGAGGTTAGTCCTTTGAAGATGTGTGGAATACCTAACACCTGGTTCAGGGGTGGGGGCACTGAGGAGTTCACTGGGGAGCCTTAAAGCCCTTCCTACCCAAGATGACTGTGCATGGCACCACATTGGACTTAGAAAGTGAGCTGTGTGTAAAGTAGAAATGGAAGAGAGCTTTCAGGTTTTCCTCTTGAGGGCACCTCACTAATCTAACTGACAGATCAATGCTTCAGCTATCATGCTAGGTGAAAAGTAGAAGGATGTTTTTCTAGGTAATTGGAAGCAGCGAGAAGCCTAAGTCATGGCTTGTCTAGAAGAAGAAATAGTGAGAAGCAAAAAGAGGATAAATTCATAAATATATAAGCAAACAATAGAGCTGATTTCTGGATGTAGTATCTTGGCTAGGCAAACTAAAGTTGGGTGAGCCAAAAGGAGATAAAAGTTTATATAGAAACAAACAGTGGAAACCTCTTACTTTTATATAGCACTTTCAAACCGCAAACATTTCAAATCTGTGTTTTTATTTTACCCTTACAATAGCCCAGAAATATGGGAAGATTGTTATCCCCATTTAACTGACAAAAGGGGTTGGCAAAGGGAAGTCATACCATGAATTATGATCAGAATATAAGCCTGGTCTCCTGATTCCTAGTCCTTTGTTTTTCCTAAAGAGGGGTCAAATGTTTTAGCCTGGGGCTCGTCTATTACTGGGGGTCTTATTCTAAGAAGAAGAAAGAATGAGAGGACCTGTACCGCATTAGGTGAGGACATTTAAGTAGTATTTAAGTGAATAATAATAACAATAATGAGAAGTAGGAAGGCAGGGAGGAGGAGGAAGTGGAGGGAGAGGAAGGGGGTAGGAAGAGAAGAACTAGTAGTAATCCATATTGTTGATACTATACTACAAGTTCAGTAATTCTTACATGTCTCATGTATTTCTCAATTAACTTCATTTTACAAACAAGGAAACTGAGCCAAGGAGGGGTTAAATATTCTGCCAAGAGCATGCACTGGTCAGTGATAGAGCCAGGATTTGAGCCTCCTTTGTCTAGCTCCAAAGCTTG
Source organism: Lynx canadensis (assembly GCF_007474595.2). Classification (NCBI taxonomy): domain Eukaryota; kingdom Metazoa; phylum Chordata; class Mammalia; order Carnivora; family Felidae; genus Lynx; species Lynx canadensis. The sequence continues at coordinate 179,556,654 of NC_044303.2, read as the reverse complement.
TATACTAAGATATATTGCACTGAAAGAACATAATAGTCTCTATCTATGTGAGATTCTAGTTGCCCAATATGTATGCGGTGGGGTGGTGAGGTGTGGTGACCAAGGCCTGGTGCACCTTAATGACCTCACCGCCCCCTGTGACACCAGACCTAACCTGGGGCTGGGCTGCATGAAGGGCACTTTATGACCCAGTTGACCAATACACCTTGTAATAGTGTTTCTTTTTCTTCTTCTTCTTCTTCTTCTTCTTCTTCTTCTTCTTCTTCTTCTTCTTCTTCTTCTTTTTTAATTTGAGAGAGAAAGAGAGGGAGAGAGAGAGTGCAAGTAGGGGAGAGGGGAAGAGGGAGAGAGGAAAAGAGAGAATCTTAAGCAGGCTCCCCTTCTAGTGTAGAGCCTGACACAGGGCTCAGTCCCACAACCCTGGGATCATGACCTGAGCTGAAGTCAAGAGTTGGATGCTAAACTGACTGAGCCACCCAGGTGCCTCTGTAATTATGTTTCTAGATTGCAGAGCAGTTCTGACTGTGACACTGCATTCCCAGAGAAGATGGGAACCCCCTTAGGAGGCAGCTTACTCAAGGCAATATAGGGGCTCTGCAATCTTGGGTCTACTGTAGGCTGCTGAGGTCTGCGGTAGGCTTTGTGCACTTCCTTCTTAGGTGAGTCTTGCTCTTTTATAAAGAGAAAAGATGATAAGCCACTTCCATAAACCATACACTCCAGGCAAGTTGGCTGAGAAATTAATGATCCACAGCATCTTCCTGAAGATAAAACATCTTCCAAACCCCTCTCCATCTCTTCATCTTCTTTGTGCATCAGAGAGCTTCTGTGGCCCCTCTTGCCATGGAACCCAAGTGAACCACAGATTTATTGACCTCCTGTCACTTTCTTTTTTAAAGAATTAGCTGTAAGAATCAATGGAATCAGTGAGGATAGTTTGGTTCCTATCCACTTGGATAAACCATGCTGCTTTGGAAAGTGTCTCTGGGGAAGAATTACAGTCTGGGAAAGTAGGGGTTTTAGTTTGTTTTCTCCCTCCCAATACCCTCCCCACCCCAGCATAGAAGGGATTTTGTTCCTAAAACTTTCTTCTAATGACTAGTTTTCTCATTATTTATAGGGTGTAATTTCAGGCTTCACAACTTGCATCCATGTTAAGTTGGCAAGTGCACCTCTTCTCCTAGGGCATCTGTCTGCTGACGAATCCTCAGAGAATCACAGGTGCTCTCCTTGGTACATAGATAAGCAGAACCAAGCTGTAGAAGTCTTCACTGCTGATCACTGTCTATGAAAGAGATCTGTGCTGTGTTCTGTGGCTCTGTGTCAAGAAGGCCTTCAGGTTAGGCCTTCAGAAAGGGCAGGCCATGTCAGAGAACTTTAACATATATTCACTGATTATGCAAGGTCAAAAGGTAAGAGGGGCAGGAAAATCTCCTGAATGCAGGATCGGTTTGAGCTCTGGCTCCACTGAATCTTGGACAAGTCTTCATTCAGCCCCTCTGAGTCTTAGTGTCCTCATCTGCCGAGTGACAATATCCATACCCACATTTTAGGGTTGTTTGTTGGGAGTCCGAAGTGAGATGATACATGTCCAGTGTTTAGCAAAGCGCCTGGCACCATGCCTGGTTCAACAAATGGTAATGATTGTTACATTAACTTGACAGAGAAATAAAGATTGGGTCATTCTGTGGTCAACCGTGGCCTCCGTGCCAGCAGCCATCCATTTGTTATTCCTGTGAAATTCTCAACTTGATTGATTTTATATTTATGGCATGTTTCAGCCTCTTTAGCTATTAATGCATTAAAATAGGGTTTAATTTTTATTTCAGATAAATTGCCAATGCAATAAATCATACTTTCTCCTTGCATTCTACAGAAAAGAAAGGGATAAAGCTACTGAGAGAAACAGAGGCTAGGGGCAAATGTCTTGGGGATCAACCTGTCAGGGCTCAGAGAAATTTCCACCTGTACCCCAAACTCTATATCTGTTTCCTAAAGAGATAGCTTGAACCATGTTTGGGGCAGTTGTTTGGGGGATACTGGGTGATATTGCTGTAATGTTCCCATTCCATTGTTTGCAATAAATGCTGCTCAGTCTGGACTGAAATGTGGTGAGGGCTGCAAGTGCATCTGTGGTTACCAGAAAGAACAGATATGCTGTGTAATTTATAATTATTTTTCATTGTGGACTTCATTGCTGGCCAGAGGGAGGACTGTGGCTGGAAGGCAGAGAAAGCTCTCACAGTTCACCCAGCTCCACACTGGGAGAGCATCAGAGGCAGACAAAAGGAAAAATACTAAATAATTTAAGTGGAAAGTCGGTTACTAAACCCACAGGCCTGGGTGCATATCACATTTCTAATAAACTAGGGCCTTTTTCTCTGGTCAGGCAATAGCTTTAAGTGGCAGGCCAAGACCCCGTGGCCAGAAAGCATCACCTCAGATGGAAACGCAAGGAAGACGCTCAGGGCTGCTGACCCCTAGTTGGCTCACGTAGTTCTCCAGAGCCTCTTTCCTTGGTAAGGTGCAGGCCTGGCCTGGCTTCTCCTGCAGGGCACACAGCTGTAAGACTTTGGCCTGCGTTCCAGAGAGGCGCCTTCTAATGAGCTCTGAATATCAAAACTGTAAGGGAGAGACACTGGGAACGAGGAAGCTGGTTGCCGGGTACACGGAGAGGCGCTTGCTGTAAATCTCCCTTTGCATATCCTTAACATCTCTGTCTGGTCCAGAAGGAGTTATAACAGTGGAGGAATCAATAATGGTGAAAATGCAGCCTGTGGTCTGTGGAGCTTGAGGAAATGGTGGTGGAGGCTTCTGGCATTCAGTGTCATGCATATTATCTGGCTCAGGAGCATGGGGTGACTATAGCCCTCTCCTGAACAGGGCGTGGTGGTGCTGGACAGCACTTTGCATACCCACCCCACCTAGTGTTTGTGACTGCTCCTCCAGGACTCACCAGAGGATAGTTCCTAGCATTTGCTCTCTTGGCTTGGCAGCAGAATTGGGCTTTAATTGGTCTTAACCTTAATTGGAAGAGGAATGTGGGCAAGGATTACCATTTCATTTCTGATCTCAGATGAGGCCCGAGGAGCTGGGAGATATAGCAGGAAGGAGTGACTACAAATGAATACCCTAAGTAATGCATAAGGCAAGCCTGGACCTCAAAATGGACTGACAGAGACTCGTTTTCCCTTATCATTGGAAACAGGAGGCCTCAAAAGTTCCACTTACTCTGTGAGCAAGCCCCCTGACCTTCTCTTCCTTTCCCATTGTGTCCACCCTCACCTGCACCCCCTATTTAGGTCTGTATATGACCACCTAAACCTGTAATTAGAAGGGAAAGTCATCTTTCTAATGATGTATTTAAGACAAAAACTACTTACTCAGCTATTTTATTAGCAAGAATTTTCTATTCATAGACATGTAAGCTGTTTGTCACAAAAGTGCCTAGTAAATCAACTGCCACCCCCTCTTTTCAAGACCCTGATTGAATGTCTCTGAAGCTATAATGGATCCGACCTTACCAGGAAGCTTGCTGTAACCAGACTCCCATCCTCCACCCCACCCCTCTTCTCCAGCAGGTTGGGGATGAAGGCCAGCGACCAGTATTCACATATACCCAGGAGACTGCCATACAGGTAGTCCACGATCACCCTTTGAGAACACTATTGAAGGCCTGCGTCTTCAACTCAAGCCCTCACGATGCCCTTGGCTGAGGAGAACTTAGTCATGTAATGCTCTGCTGACACTCCTCAAATAGGTCTGACTCTGAAGGTAGCATGCTGTGGAATCTAGCCAGCAGGTCCTAGAACAGCATCCCAATCTTGTCATTACTAGCTTCAGAGTAAATGTGAGAGTGCCTCACTCACCTGTTCCCACTTGTATAATCTGAGTACTGTGCAAGTACCTGAACTTCAGTTACTTCATCTACAAAATGGGAGTGTTTTTATCTGTCTCACATGGTTGTGAGGATTACAGGTGAGAACAAAAGGTATTTATAATGACAAGTAATAATAGAAACTTCTTATTTCTTCCCCCTGATTTTCTTCCCAACAGATCCCTGCCCTCAGCTAGCTGTCATAGTTGTAAAAATCATCCAAAAAAAAAAAAAAGTCAAATAAACTGACTTCCAGTTAGATGTGAGTAGTTTGTTAATCATAAGGGTTTAATCTGGTTGTATTATTATTGCTGCTGAAACAAATCACCACACATGAGTGGTGACAAACAACACCAGTGGTACTCTCAGAGTTCTGGAGATCAGAAGTCCCCAGAACTCTAAGTCATGGTGTCAGCAAATCTCTGTTCCTTCTGGAGGCTCTGTGAGAAGTTCTGTCCCTTGCTTTTTCCACCTTTCAGAGGCTGTCCACATTCTTTGCTTGTGATACCTCTCTTCACCTTCTGCTTCCATTGCGTACCTCCTCTGACTCTGTATCCCCTGTTACATCTCTCTTCCCTTTATAGAGATCCTTATGATTAAATTGGGCCCACCTGGACGATCCAGGACACTCATCCCATCCCAGGATCCTTAATCACATCGCAAAGTTCATTTTGCCATGTGAGGTAATATATTGACAGTGCCCAGGAATTAGAATGTGAATATCTTGTGGGGCCATTATTCTGTTCACCACATTGGGTTTTGATATTTTACCAAGAAAGACCACAGATCTCTAATGTCTTAATCTCCTCTTCCAAAGACATCATTGGGGGCAGATCAGATACCAGAGAAGGGAGATACTGGAGCATGGAAGGGGTTTGTGGTTTGCCACAAATCAAACTTTGCCTTTTTACCACAGCCAGTACAGAAGTGTACTGGGCAGTAATATTGGATGGCCATGATGAACGAGGATCTCAATGTCCTGTGAAATTGCAACAAGCTCTCTGAGTCATCAAAAGAAGATTTGATTAGGTTCCATGTTGTTGAGAGTATGTAGCACTCCAGGTATTTGAAAATTGACAATCTCTGTATTACATTCAGGTGTATGATTCAGTTCAAAATTATCTACTGAGGACCTGCTGCATAGAAGCCTTCCTTCCCTAATAAGAACATTTCATTAATTAACTAAGGGTCGGGGCACACACAAATGGTAATAATGGCTTTACTTTTGGACAATCTAAATAACTGTCTCAATCCCACCACTGCTTTTTATCTTTGCCCCAGTCAATATAGTGTTCCCCTTTTTGACAAGTATCTACTGAGTGACAACTATGAATTAGACACTGTCCCACAACTTTGAGATATTAGCCATTTACTGAAGGAAAGAAACTCATCAACACTACAATGCAATAGGATAAATGGTATAGCAGAGGGACATGCATGCCATGGGGATCCTCCATAGGAAGGAATGTAAGGTTATCCAGAGGAACAACATGAGGAAATTCCCAGACAAAGCAGGGTGGAAAAGACATTCCAGGAAATGAGGGGACTTATGCAAAAGCACCAACATGTGATAGAACACACAGTATTTGAAGCTAGCCCAGTTCCTTGTGACTGGGGAGAAATAGGAGACCCAGCAGGTGAGAAGGTTAGTATCACACTCAAAGAGCCTTGAAAAATTAGCTAAATGCAACAGCAGGAACCACAGCAAGATTGTTTAGCAGGGGAGTGACATGTTAAGATTTTACTTTTTGGGTAATTTAGCAATCTATGTGGAGGATTAGTTGGGATGGGGCAAAAGGGACTGATGGCAACAAGATGAGGTAGCATTCAAGTGACAGGTGATGAGGGCCTTGACCAGAGACAGAGGGGCTGAAGCTAAAGGGGATGGATTTAGCAAGTAGAATTGGTAGCCTATTTGATGTGTGTTGTGAGGGAGAAGAGTGAGGCAGTGGGGACTATAGTTTATGGAGCCATGGTCAATGGTGTTGAGCAAACTAAATAACAGGAAGAGAATTAATTTTGTAGGAGAAAATAAGGAGTGTGTTTTGATAAATGGTGAATCTGAGGTGGTTTTGAGATACAAATATGGAAATATTCATAGGTACACAGAGAGAGAGAGACAGAGAGAGAGAGAGAGAAGGGGAAAGAGCAAGCTCATGGAAAGGTAGGGAAGGGTAGTGTCACAGAAATAAACTTCAGACCCATGAGCGTAGTGAAAGCCATGAAAAGAGGCTAAGGATGAGCAGAGGAGGCAGGAGACAGCTGTCCAGGTCGACTTTCTCATAAACTGCAGATTTTCTGCTGCTCTCTGCTCTCTAGCACCTTTCAAACCCTACGTAGCCAACCTCATTCCTTCAGCCATTTCAAATGGTAAATGTGTAGCCTGAACTTTGTTTCCATTTCCTAAGCAACACACTTAGATGGGAGGAGAATTTTTTTTTTTCTGAGAAAGACTTCCTATTTTTTTCCTTAAAACATTTGAGACATTTTACAACTTAAACCAAGCAGCTATTTTCCTGGGATCTACGTACAGAAAATAAATGCATGATCGGTGTAGACAAAGACCTCCGAAGAGGCTCTGTGATTATTTTTAGAGTGTCCGTGGCCGTGGATGTGAAGATGAAGTGCTAGAAAAGCAGAGAACAGGAAGAGGAATATGGCATGGAGGGACCCCAGGCCCTTGAGAAAAGGGAAGGGAGCTTATCCCTTAGGACAGCATTTCCCAAACTTCATCCTTTATGTACCACCTCTAAGGTCTTTGTGAAACTCCCCATGCCATCTGCACAATTATTTACTTGTTTTTTTTTCCCCTCTCTAAATCAATTCACTTTTAAACTTAAACATTTATACAAAACAAGTAATATCACTTTTGAAAATGGAGACCTGTATCACTTGCAATGGATATATAGGGGGGACTAGTTTTCAAAGTTAAAAACTTAAGTAAAACATGTAAAATGATTACCTTCTGGCCGGATACTATTGCTTGCCTATGGCTATGAACCTGAGAGCTGCTCTCTCTTGGCAAAGGCATGTGATAAGCAAGCATTAGAAAGGCTTTGAAGAAATTCTAGTACCAAATTCAGATTCCACCCCACCCCCCCACCTAGATAAGCAGAAGGATAGAAATAAATTTGAAAAAAGGACAACCTTCTCACCAGGTAATTCAATGTTGTCTAATGTTGGAACCACATTAGATACCACATGGGCATTCACCCAATCCTTTGAGTAACTTGTCCTAGGATTAATACTAAGGAGAGGTGAGGAGAGTGACTGGGGACTAAACAGCCTGCAACCAGCTTGAGACATCTAGAGGCAATTCCCACACTCTTGCCTTGGTACCTGTGGCAGTCACATTAACAGAGTCCATTCTGCCGGCTGTATAGAAGCCCCTGAGAGCCCCTGAGAGCTATGCATGGATTCTGTAGGCATTGGTGTTAGTGCTATTCTCCTTGGTGAGGTAGGGTCTGCCAGAATGATCCCCAGTAAGAAGAAAGCCAAGGAGACATGGGGTGGGGGCACCCAGAAGGCTCGTAGAACAGGGAGAATGAATGGGATAGAACTGATGACCTCACATGTAGCAGAGCCATAGCCTTTGGCTGATGGGGCCACTTGGAAAACCTTATGTTGTTAACTTAGCAGCAACATCTCCATAGAAGACCCAGCAGGCAACTCATCACACGCCCATGTACTTTATGTACAGTGATGTGCACTGGGCCCATCCATCACCAAGGAGAGAGACTGCAGCTTAACAAGGCCTGAGGATGAATATTTCACATCACTTATTCATTAGTTTGTAAGATTTGACTTTCCAGGGCACAACACAAGGTTTGAAGTCATTTGAAATGTTAAAAAAAAAAAAATTGACAACTCTCATCTTCCCACTGTTACCCTGACGGGGATGTTGTTCTGATCTCTTTGCTTTCATCAAATTAATTGCCCGTTCTGCAATGGCTTAGATACAAGACTGTAGATAATGTCTGGGAGAGCAGTCTGCTTTTGAATGGTAATAAGGGTTGGATACATACAATAGCTGTTCTTGAAAAACTGGAAAGGGATGTGGATGTGACGATTTGCTAACCCATCCAGGGGTGTCACTTAATTTAGAATGTTTGCTTGGGATGTTTGAAGTAAGTACCAGAAAAATGCAAACATTCTCAGACTTGTTGGAAGGTCATAGTTTAGTCAAATATTGCCACTTTCAATTTAGCATAAAATATCAGAATGTCAGAACTGAAAGGAACCATAGGGACCATCTAATTAAAGGCCCTCATTTTTCAGATGAAGAAACTCAGAGGCCAGAAATGATTTGCCCAAGGCCAGGCCATGAAGCTCACAGTAGATTGGGAAATAACCACTTGTCCTTTTCACTTACAGAGCTAAATAAAAAGTCATCTTAAGATAGTAAAAAATACATCATCTGCTGCTGAAAAAAAAAAAAAAGAGATCATCCAAAATTTAAATGGAGGTTAGTTAAAAATAATTCTTCTTGTTTATGATGAATAGTTTTTTGCCCTTCCTAAATGTATAGACAATTAATAATTTTTTTATGTTTATGTAAAAATATATTTTTATTTTGAGAGAGAGAGAGAGAGAGAGAGAGAGAACAAGTTGGGGAGGGGCAGAGAGAGAGGGAGAGAGAGAGAATCTCAAGCCCTGACAGCACAGAGTCAGAGGTGAGGCTCAAACTCACAAACTGTAAGATCATGACTTGAGCCAAAATCAAGAGTGGGAAGCTTAACCAACTGAGCCACCCAGGTTCCCCTAGACATTTGATAATTTTTGTTCTAGTGATTAGAAAATTTGCTTAAGACGGGGGGATATAAGGTGCACTTAGAAAATGCCCAAGACCCCATCTAAGTGTAGGAGGCTCCTGACTTCCTGTTCCAGCACCCCTCTGCCTACCCCCAATCTCTTGTTAGGACAAAGTCTCAGGATTCTGCTAAAGAGAATGAGAGATTTTAAAAAGACACTGGCAACACAATTTGGGCTTCAATTTGCTCAGGTTCTTGCTGCTTTTCTCCTCCAAGATAGAAAAAGTAATAGAGAGAGCAAAACTGTATACTTTAGTCAAACAAAATTAGATGCCATCAACTGAAATGACTGCTTTTGACCACTTTTCTACTGTGCCACCAAAAGTGGACTTCCAGCTAAGGGGGCATTGATCTTTCTAGTCATAACAGTAATAAGCCCTTGGATTTGTATAGAAGTTTGCAGTTACAAAAGACTTTCACTTATCTGATTTTATTTGCTCCTCTTGGCAACACTTAATAGGGATAATTGTTCCCACTCCATAGGTGAGGCAACTGAGCCCCAGGTAATTTAGCAGGCATCAAACTTGGGGATTTTGACTTCAAGTTTAGTGTACTTATCACTATATGATTTTTCCCATCAACCGCTTATAAAAATCTACTTTATTGAAGCAACCTTACCCTCTGCCAGAAGGAAATGATGTGCTTAGTAATGAACACAAAGTGCTTAGCTCGATTCTTGACACATAGTGCATGCTTGGCAGGTGACTGCTACTGTGAGGAAGGGGCAGCGTGGTGGAATAATTGAGATCATAGGGCTTGTCATCAGAAAGATCTGGACTTGAGTCCTGAGTCTGACCCGTTCTGTTCTCTGAAAATGTTTAATGCAAGCTAGGTCAAATGGCTCAACTTCCCTGAGGACATTAACACCTGCCTCACAAGGTGCAATTGTGAAATGAGTTGCAAATATGCATGTGGAGCTTAGTTGTAGTGCCTGTACTTAGTGTGCAATAAATGTAGGGTGATTAAAAGGATTTGCTCACAGATCTTATTGTAAGGACACAAAGCAATGTCTGTCTTGGAACCAGATGTTAACATTTCCTAATTAAACACCTTGTTCTTTAAAATTTTCAGGCATCCCAAGGCCTCCTGTCTTTGCCTCTCACTTGACCTTACATGTCTAAGAGAGTTTACAAGGGTGTTCGTTCTGCGGCCCCCACAGCTTCTGTGCTCTACAGAGCAGGCCTCAGTTGTGGCCAGGTACCTGTATATGATGCACGCTGTATTCTGGCAGGTACTGCAGTTGTTGAGATCTTGGCCAGTTCGATAAAAGTTGCGCCTGCAAAATAGAGCATTTTCTGGATAAATCTGTGGGCAAAAGCCCCATGGGATGCACACATTCTAGCTACTTGTTTCCTGCAGCATAGCACTGCCCCTCTCTTGGGTAGCAGTGTTCTGGAGTTGCATGACAAATAAAGAAACAAGAAACCCATGATACTAGGATCTCACATTTCTGGAGGGCTTTATAAATGTTTAAGCACTTTCATATCTGAGGTTTTCTTTATGCTGACAATAAGCCCGTGAGATGAGTCAGTTACTCTTACCCCCACTCCATAGGAAGGGAAACTGAGGGACTTTGCAAATGAGTAGAAGAGGTGAGATTATTAAAACTTCTGACCATGTCATTCAGTGCATTTCTCTGTATCACTGCATTGCTTCCCTCTTATAAGGCAATGTTGGTTCTAATTCATATCAGCAAATGCCAGTTAATTACTTCTCTCTTCCACCCTTTTGCTCATTAGGTTTGGCCATTCCTTCTACTCACTCTTTAGGGAGAACTTTTTCAAAGGACAAGCATTCCACACTTAAACGACTGCCTTCCCCCTCCCCAGACTGGTGCTGAGTCACCCAGGAAAGCATTTTGTGACTTCTTTCCTCTTTGCAGAATTGTGATCTCATTTGAGGTCCTACCTAGCAGATCAGTGATGGGCTGGCTGGATTCATCAGAGTGGTTTGTGAAAGGGAAGGTCAACAGTACCCTCAAGTCCTTTGTAACAAACACAAATAACTAAAATCCTGTGCAAATACAGCAACTTGCTAAGAGGATGGTGTGTGTGTGTGTGGGGGGGGGTACCTGTGTGCTGTCATTTTCTCCCATCATTAACTGGCCCCCTCTCTTTATGAAAATAATTTTTGACACTGTTGTTTCATTGCCCCCCCCCTTTCTCCAGTCTGTTGATATCTGGAAACAAAAACAAATAGCAATGGAAATCCACCAAAGCCTAGAAATTAATGAAACCCATCTGCAACAAAGAGAGGCCATTGGTAATGACTTGGGGAAACCATAGAACCTCAAAGACTTTGGAGACATTTTATTAACAGAAACCAATGCTCTCTCTCTGCCCTTGTCTTGGCAAATGACTTAGCCCAGTAGTTTTCAATATAAAAAAAAAAATTCACCTTACCCTTCTGTGAGAGCTCGAGCTTTCTCCAAGTCTTGGATTACATTCAAAAGGACTTTAATTTTCTCTTGGTTCGAATGCAGAGATTCCTCCACGGACTGCAGCCTGCCTTGGAGATCACAGAGCTCCCCCCGTGCCAGGTGAATTGGATTAATCCCACCAGTCTCTCTGCTGCTCTGCAGTGTGGTCTCCCTCCTTGGAAGAGGAGCTGGGAGGTGACTGTTTCCTGAACAATTTTGAAAGTCCTGGGTGTCTGACTGGGTGGGGTTCTTTGCCATCTGCTCCTGACACATGGGGACAGATTTTGACACACTGTTAGTTTTGAGTGACAGCAGATCCTGGTGATTGTTGCTCAATGAAGAATAGTCTGAAGCCCCTCCCGGATGGGCTGGCTGGCTGTGGGAGCCTGGTGAGGGGGAGCAGTGAGTCCGTGGAGGTGAGGGAACACATGTTTCCTTTGACCGAGATGACAATGGTCCAAGGTCTTTGTCATCAGAGTTGTCTTTGGGCAAAAGCAATTCGGGTTTAAGTTTCCCTGTGCCTGGCATGTGGCTGGCATCGCTGGTGGCATTTAAGCAGGAAGGGGATCTTTCTGAATCTGATAGTGGCACTGTTCTCCCATCACCTGGACATATGTCAGCCAAAGGATGTATGGAGTTGCTTATATCACCTGACCTGTCTGGGCTGAAAGTGGACTTTCTAGCTGCCCAGGTAGGACTGTGGTAAATATCATCGGGGACCTGAATGGCAGCAGTTGCTTTCTCTGAGGCCCTCCAAGCCCCTGCTTCCAAGCATATGCTAATAGGCCCATTGCTCTGCACCTTGGACATTCTAGGAGGAAATGGATGAGACACTTTGACCCTTCGAGGCCCATCCTCAAGATGCTGAGCCAATCTTAAGTAGGCAAGGTCAGAGGACACAATGTCCTGTTCAGAGAGGTTGCCGTTGACCTGGATGGCACTTTGGGATGCTGTTGGCATTTCTACCAGGGACTTGCTGGCTGTGAGTCTCTTCCTTTTGAAAACTGGGAAATGCTTCCTGAGACTAGGGGAGGTTTGGATGGCAATGTTCCGAAAGCCCCCTGCCTTCTGGGACCTGGGGAAGGAGAGTGAGTAGGTGGGAAGGTGATGGTGCCTGGAGGCTTGAGTCTTGCCCATCGCACCTGGGTCCTCAGAAGTCTGGACATCAGCCTCAGCTAGGCCAGGTGGAGTCTTACTGGTCCCATCTTCCTTGAATCGAACCTGTTGAGATTTGCTCCTGCGGTGGTGGGGTTGCTTCACAAACTCCACTGACTCTAGGCTGTTACGCTTTAGAAGCACAGGCCGCACTTTCATATTTTGCTGGGCCATTGAGCCTCAGTTGAGAGGATTGGGACCGTACACTTCTCTGGGGCACATTTCCTTAGGTCTTTGGAGCAGCATCTAATGATGGCATCTCAGGCATGGAGATCTGCCAGCCAGGATGAAGTGGTCCTCTCCTCTGTGTATGGGAAGCTCTGTTGGCCATTCCCAGACAGTAGATTCTACTTGAGAACTAGCCGTAATGCTCCCCCTGCAGTTAAAATACTATTTCATTGCGGTGGTAATTGCCACTTAGATAAACAATGAGTTAGGCTAATCATTAAACATCTGATCTACCAAGAGAGCTGGTGGGCTGTTTATCAAGAGAGGCTGGCAGGCGGTTCTGATCCTGGAAGAAGCTTGCTGTCTTGAACAAAAAGACAACAAAAGTACCATTTAGGGGATAGTGCCAGACTCCCAGTGTGTGAATTCCAAAAGAAACCTGCTACGTCTGGAACATACGGCTTCCTTTCCCGGAGCATCAGTTTCCACTGTAAAACTGTAGGAAACTTAAACACATCTTCTTTCCATAGCATGTAAGCAGACAGGGAAATCAGTGACCTGGGGGCTGGCTTCTTTGATGATACATGGTGCTCCTAAGGGAACATCCCCATTTGTGTCAATCACAAGTTCCTCCTTTGGGGCCATTGTTTTCTTTCATGCTGTTTCCCTTTTTGTCACAAAACTCAGTGCTGTGTGACCATGACAGGATTGAGGCATCCGAGGGCATTCAGAGGGCAGAGACCTTGTTGGAGTGTCTTGGCTGAAGTTCACATGTAGGCAAAGTGAGCCACATCTGCAGCCTCTGGGAATTTGAGTGAGAACTGAGCTCACTGGGCCTGGGGGCAGGGGTCTGAGGCCTGGCAGCCCTGCCAGCCAGCAAGGAGCGTCTGAAAGGGAAGAGAGAATAGTTGTAACTGAGAATGAAGTTCAAACCTGGGTTTTTCTCCCAATCCCAGCATCCTCGCCTAGTGCTTTTGAGTGGGTGCTCTAGGAGTAAGTCAGCCGCACCGCCCCTCTTTCCAGTCCCGTGGTGCGGCAACCACCTTGTGGCCACAAAGCCTGGGAACAAAATGCCTGTCTGCCTGGACCATTTCCTCCTCCCACTCACTCCCAGGCACCCGTCAGCCAGCTCCTATTCATCTTTGCAGTCCCAGCTTACGTGCCACTTCCTCTGGGAGCCTTTCCAAGGACTCCTCCCTCATATACACCTTCAGTGCTAGACCACAGCAAGACCCATTATACCTTCTCAGCACATCCTTCACAACACAAACTGCAGCTGTCCTGAAAGAACCATTTGTGTCTGCATGTATTTAGGTATATCTTCCTCACTAACCTGTAGACTCCAGGATGGCTGGGGTTGGAGCCTTTTTTTTTTTTTTTTTTTTTAACTGCTTGGATATTTCCAGCCTGCTTCTAGGCTCACTTTGGGTGTATAATGAGCATTTGTTGAAAGAGTGAATGGTTAAGTAAAGGATCCACTGGAAGCAAAGGAGGCCTGGGCATAGTATGGAGGTCCTAGGGCATCCTGCCAGTGCAACAGGGTGCTGAGTTTTCTCTGCTTTGACTATAACATTTACTTAAGGACAAGATTTTCCCCTAATGTCTTCATTTTTCAATTGCTTTCCAGAAGATAAATGTGCATAAAATTATCCATGGAAGGTGTACTTTGTAGTAAAAACATTTACCATTTATTGAACACTTACTTTTACCATACTGAGGTCTTTGCATGTATTAATCATAATAGCTAGCATTTACTAAGTGCTTACTAACATGCCAGATGCTGTGTGGTGTTTTTTTTTTTTAATGTTTATTTATTTTTGAGAGACGGAGTGCAAGCAGGGGACAGTCAGAGAGAGAGGGAGGCGCAGAATTTGAAGCAGACTCCAAGCTCTGAGCTGTCAGCACAGAGCCTGACACAGGGCTTGAACCCACGAACTGTGAGATCATGACCTGAGCCGAAGTCGGACGCTTAACCGACTGAGCCACCCAGGCGTCCCTACCAGGTGCTGTTTTAAGCACTTTACAAGATATAACTTTTCAATTCCCTACCCTAGAGAGGTGGATACTCTCATTTTCCCCATTTTACAGCTGAAGCCGAGGCTCAGAAAGTTTAAGTAACTTGCCCAAGGACACACAGCTAATGATAGCAGCGTCTGAACTTAGTCTGTGCTCATCACCTCTACACTCCATTGCCTCTCCAATATTGCATCATCTCACTTAATCCTTAAAACAAATCTATAAGTGTTGGAACCCCTGTTGGACTGAGGAGGAAACTGAGGTTCAGAGAGGGTAAGTGCTCAGTGAAGGAGCTGAGATGTGAGCCCGGGAGTTCACGATTCCAAGGCCTGTGCTCTTACCCATGAGGTTTTGAAGTTGCCCCCTTGGGGTCTTCCTGGTCTGTAAGGCATGTTATATCTGTGATTTGAGAACAGAGTTTGAAGGCCTGTGCAGGTCTGGAGAGGTGCAGGGAGCTGTCCCCTGGCCTGGCCATGGCAAAGAAAATCTGTTTTCTCTAAGTCCAGTGGATCCCACAGCACTGGGATGAGACAAATTTGAATGTTGCCTGGGTTGACTAAAGGATTTTAAAGGAAAATAAAAGTGCTAAGTATTTGGGTATCTTTGATTGAGTATTCTGTCTGTGGTGTCCAGTCAGGAATTATTAGATAATGCCCATGGCAACTTTGGCTTTCCAGGCTCCCAACTACCTTGAGAAAGGCCAACTAAACCTGTGGGGCTGGAGCCACTGAGTGGCAGATCTGAAAGGGAATAGGATCCATCTGTAATGCTAATGAGTTGGCCTGAGTCCCTACAATGACTCTTCACATTCTGAATATACCTTAGACCTGAGTTAAAACCCCTGTCCCTTCCTGGCTAAAGGGTTTGGGGTAATACTTATCCTGTCTGAGCCTCATTTTTTTTTTTTTTTTTTTCATTTGTTACAATGCAGGTGATGCTCACAGCATAGACACAGATGCAGGAGTTTGATGAGAGAAGTTAATGAGACATTTATGCAAATCTCTCAGGACAAAGCTAGGCCTACAGTAAGCAGTCAGTACGGGTTAGCTGTTGCTATGAATACTGTCCTCTTCATCTGCAGCCAGGTTTCCTTGTTGTGAGTGCCAGAACCACTATCCACAGCTTTTTCAGAGCAGGTAGAACCATTCTTGGGACAGAGAATGGACAGTGTTCGGGGGAATTACCTCACACTTACCTTGCCTATCTGAAAAGCAGGGCTGGCTTCTGGGAGCTGCAACACCACGCTACTCTCTGGGAAGATAGCCCTGCTGGTGATGGCTTCCCACCTCACTCAGTATGACAGTCCCAAACAACTCCACTTTTGTAATCAGTTTCATGTTTCAATGACTGCAGAATTTTTAGGTCTGGAAAAATTCAGTAGTCCATCCCTTTATTCCATGACTAAGTCCTCTCTGCATCATCCTTGCATGCAGCAAGTAAGCCTACCTGGTTACCTATAATGACAGGGAGCTCACCATTTAATCTCATAGTTGATCATAATTATTACAATTTTTTTTAATGTTTGTTTATTTTTGAGAGAGAGAGACAGAGCAGGGAATGGGTGGAGAGAAAGGGAGACACAGAATTCAAAGCAGGCTGCAGGCTCTGACCTGTCAACACAGAGCCCGCTGTGGGGCTTAAACTCATGAACTTCGAGATCATGACCTGAGCTGAAGCTTGACGTTTAACCGACTGAGCCACCCATATGTCCCAATAATAATTATTAATCATAGCAAATATGTATTAAAAACTTATTATAGCCAAGCACTATGTTAGCACTTGACATTTAATCCTTAAAATGGCCTTCTGTATGTGATCCCCATTCTGCAGAATGAGCAATTAAGACTTGTGAGGTTAAGTCACCTGCCTGAAACTGCACAGCCCATACCCTTAATGTTTGTGCTGCAGAGTCTAGATATTTGTATGTCTACTTTTGTGGATTTCTTTGCCTAATTGTCCACTGTCTATTTCCTCTCCTTAACTATTCATTAGCTCTTCATTCTGGGTAACTTAACTCACTTAGGCTACAATTGGCTGAAGCTGGTTTTCATAAGAGCTAATGTTTAGTGAACATTGATTATGTGACAGGCATTGTATAAGTGTTTTTCATTTACTGTAGTCCTTAATCCTCACAACAATCTTAGAGGCAAATGCTATCTGTCCCTAATTTTATAAATGAGGACACTGATGCACATGAGGTTAAGTGATTTGCTATGTCGCTCACCTGGTAAATGATGGAACTGACATTCGAACCCAAGGACTGATCCTGGAACACAGGCTCCTAACCACTGGTCCTTCCTGCCTTCTCCAGGACTGGGGAAGGACTAAGCTTCTTGTGTAAGGCTGTCAGACAGGTTTCATTTTCCTCTATATTTTCCTTCTAAAAGTCAGCCATTATTCTAGTTTAGCCCTGCTTTTTCTTTTCTTTTCTTTTCTTTTCTTTTCTTTTCTTTTCTTTTCTTTTCTTTTCTTTTCTTTTCTTTTCTTTTCTTTTCTTTTCTTTTTTAAGTGTTCATTTATTTGAGAGAGAGATAGAGAGCAATTGGGGGAGAGGGGAGAGGCAGAGAGAGAAGGAGAGAGATAATCCCAAGCAGGCTCCACAGCTGTCAGTGCAGAGCCCACATCCACAGAGCTCGAACCCACAAAATGTGAAATCATGACCTGAGCAGAAAATAAGAGTCAGAGGCTTAACCAACTGAGCCACCCAGGTGTCCCTAGCCCTGCTTTTTCTACAGGAAATTTATGTACCCTTTCTTTTGATATTTAAAAACACTTGGTTTTCCATTTTTAAAGGTATTACATGTTCATTGTAAAACTTCACATAATGTATATAATCAAAAAAAAAAAAAAAAAAAAGGAAGGACAAAAAATCACCTAAAATCTCACCATCCAGAAAGAGCCACTAGGCATCGCTGATTTGGTAAAGTTCATTCTATGCATCTTGCTGGTACCATCTGCACATTCATTGCATGCATACTGCATACACTTGCAGGTTTACAGGAAGCCTTTTTTTTTTTTTTTTTTTTTAACCAAACAGCATGGAGGAAGTTCCACATTAAAGCATATAGATTCACACCATTCTTTTAGGTAGGCTAATAGGACTCTGTTGTCCTATTGTCTGGTTATACTATGATCTATATAAATAGTATTTTTGTGTGTATGAATATTTAGGTTGTTTCTAAATAGTTGGTTTTATTAATGCTGTAAATAAAATTTTTTAAGTATGTGAATCTTGGAACATGATTTCCTTAGAACAAATTCTAGAACAAGAATTAGTGGGTCTAAGTACTCATAGATTTTACATTTTATTGATATTATCCCTTTTCCTTCCAGAAAGTTCTACTATGCAATTCTACCCTTACTGCATGAAAAGGACTTTTACCAGAGTCTCTTTGCCTCTGTGTTTGGTCAGTCTGATGATTTTTTTTAAGGGCATAGTTTGCCAATCCCTGCCAATAAAATGGGAAAGAATTATATATCATTATTCACATTATGGAATTTAAGATTGGGCATTTTTCCATATATTTATTGGTTTTATACTACATTTGGAATGAAAAGTTGAAAATGACAATTTGAATAATTAAGTTAATGTGGAAACTGTTGTGTCCTAGACATAACCTAGGAAGCTTAGTAAATATAAAAATTTCCACTTTAAAAAAATTGCTTGTTTATATTCAATTCTTCTGCTCCCAATTCCCATCATGACTTTTGCACAGATGTTCTGGTGAGTACACCTGGTTAAAAAGAATCACCCTCTGTAGGCCTCAGGTCTTCATAGGCTCCTAGCTGGCCACTAATTGATAGGGAGTTCCCTAGCCTTGGTATTTAGAGCTTAATTAATATCTTGTCCAGAGTTCAGAATGGTTCCCCAGAGATATTGCAGTAGTCTGTTGCACGCCCAGTGACTGAGAGTTATTGCTGATCTCTGCAACACTTTATTCCTTCCTCCCTTGATTATTGACTTATTGAACACACACTGACTATTTATGTTCCAGCCATGCCTTTGGTCCACTTTTGATAGTCCTCATGAAATAAGTGTCCATTTAGTAGGAATAGAAACATTTAGTACAATATCTGTAGGTTAGAAACCTTTCTCTAGAATAGACTTCTGGTCCTCTTCTCTGACATGTAATTAGGCTATACAGTAAAGGGTTAAGTGCCTAGGCTTTAGATGATGATTGACTGGGAGTATAATCTTCCATTTCCTGACTGTTGACCTGGAACAAGTGACTTGGCCTTCATAAAATCAGGGTTGTTGTGAGGATTAAATAAGATTATCTATATTAAATAGCACAGTCAATGTGAGCTCATCAGATAGCTTTCAACTGGAGACCATGGGATACTGGTGAGTGGGCCTTGACTCACTTACTTTTCCTTGGGGGAATAAACTGTAGGTAAATATAGAGGAGGAAATGTACAATACAGCATTCCCAGGAATCTTGTCCATTTCCCTGCATCTCCATGCGTTCTCTACCACTTTAGCATTACACTTGTCTCCTTGTGCCATGATTATCTGCTGACCTTCAGCCTCCTCAATTAGACTACAGGCTCCTTGAAAACAGAAGGTGGTCATAGTCACTTTCAACCCCTGGCCCTTACCTCCAGCTTGACACAGAACTGGTGTTTACTTCTTGTCAAAGCAATGAATATAATCCATATTACCTAATTTGCCTTAGCTTCTATGGCATGGAATAGTTGTCATGGAGTAAATACTTGTGCAACTAATTAATTAAGAGAAAATTAATTAATTCACTTCCCAATTGCTTTTGCTTTTAATGATATATTATCAATGATGTATCAACAGTAGGTCTCTGGGGCAAATGAAATGTTTGTCCTTCAGTGTACTATATTTGCTGTATTTACGACTCAGATTGAATTTGGTTAAGCTTTATTGAGAACACATTATAACTTGGGCACTGTGATAAACATTGTGGAGTTTACAAAAAACAGTAATTCTTGATCCCCATTGTAGCACTAAGGAGGTAGCTGATAATGCCTCCTCATATGGAATGAATCTCTTGGAAGTGGTACAAAATGTTGTACAGAGTTGGGGATGACTTGGAGGAAGGTATTTGGTTCATTTTATATATTCAAATCCTGCTTCAAGTACCAGGAGACTTTACATTTTAAATAGGGTTGGACTTTATCCTCTAGGCCAGGAGTCAGCAGTTTCTCTCTCTCTCTCTCTCTCTCTCTCTCTCTCTCTCTCTCTCTGGCTCTAAAGGGTCAGATAGTAAATACTTTCAGCTTTCCTAGCCATACGATCTCTGTTGCACCTGTTTAACTCTGCTGTTATGGCAGGAAAGCAGTCACAGACATGGCTGTGACTGTATTCCAGTAAAACTTAATTTATAAAATAGGCAATGGAGCAGATTTGGCCTGAGGTTTGCCACCTCCTGCTTTAGGTAATGGGGAGTCACTGATGGGTTTTGAGCAAGGGAGGCTTGATTAGATTTTTGTTTTTCAGAAAAGGCTCTATTTGCTGATACATTGCCATCTCCCTTCTCCTTCTGTACTTAGAGTCAGTAATAATAACCCTTACTATTTATACCATACTTTACCACTTACAAAGCATTTTCAAATTCCATGTAATCCCTACTAGGAAGGTTGGGAAACATCACCCCTGTTTTAAAGAAGAGGAATCACTTCCAGAATAATTACTTGTCCTAAGACACAGAGGTGGAGCTAGAACCCAAGCTCCCTTGATGCCAGCTTGGATCCGGTGGAGAGCACCAGTCCCCACCCTACTACCCCCCACTCCATTTGGACTGCCAGATGTCTATTTTATGCATTGGTCATTTTCTGCCAGATGAAGGATACATATGTAAAAGGAAGGAATATGTCTCATATTCCTTTTATATTCTTCAAAGTATGAGGCATAGTGCTGAGTTTTTTGGGAGACACTTCAAAAATAATTATTGATCACTTACCACTAGATCTTGTGGTTCTTCACATCAAAGTTTAGATTCCCTTCCATTTACATTCAGTTAACTGCTTGGTCAGATCTGTTGGTGTGCATTACTGCATACCTATCTGAAATTAAAGAATTAATGTTTGTGGGCCAAGTCTTTGGCTTTCCAATTGAGAACTGCCCCAGCAGCCTTCTCAATAAGGAACAGAGAGTTGGTACATTTTGGGGCCTATTTGAATCTATACTTTCCCACAAATGGTCAAGAAGTTAAAGGGAATTGGCTTTATTTTTGCCTTCTGGAATTACTAAGCATAGGTGTACTTGGGCAAAATTAGACACCAAAAGGTGAGGTTAAGATCAGAACTCATATATTTGGAGTCTAGAAAGGTATTGGATATGTAGTGATCACGAAATCTTTTTCTCATTTTTCAATGTGCCAGGTTTGACCTTTTCTCACAATTTCTACTACTTATTCTCGTGTCTCCACCATCTATCATCCATACCAACAAAGAAAGGTCTCCATTTTTCCCCCTTTACCATCCATCCACCACACAGAAGCCAGAGTGATCTTTATAAAGTTTAATCAGATCACATCAGAGCTCTCTTTGAAACTCCCCAAAGATATCTTACTGAATTTAAAGTAAGGTCCCAACTCTTTACAAAATCTGCAAGAACCTACAGCATCTTGCCTCGCCTATGTTCCTCATTCCATCTTATGTCATACCACTTTCACCTTTGCTGTCTATGACCTGGATCCTCCAGTCCTGGACATGCTGGATTCATTTCTGTCATCTGGTCTTTGCACTGGCTGTTCATTTCGTCTAGATTGCCCTTCTCCCAGATCTTTCCAAGGCTGAACTCGCACTGATGTAGCCTCAGCTCCAAGGATGTCCCAAGAGGCCCTCCCTAATCTCTTCTCCATCCTCCATGTCCTCTGTGGCCACTACCCTGTTTTATTAGATTGTTTATTTATTTGTTGATTGTCCCAATTTATTGAGAACCTCAATAAGCATTTATTGAGTGAATGACCAAATGAATTCTTATCATTAGAGTCTTTAAGGACTCATACAACGTTAGAAACAGAACAGAGAGCTTTAAAACTTTAGACCTTGGGGAGTATCTCATTCAATGGCTTTCATATCTTCTTTGGAAGTGAAATAATATTTCTGAATTCAAGCTTAAGTCCAATCCCAATATCTGAGACAGAATAAAGCTAGAAAGTTTTAAAATAAAGAATAAAGTTCTAGAAAAGGGGGGATGCAGTGCACCCCCAGTCACTCTGAGCCACACCCTGGAATCCTAGGGCTCCAAACAAGCCCAAGTTGAAAACCACTGAGTCAAACTCCTTCATTCTGCATATGGGGAAACTGAGGCTCTGAGAAGTTCTCCTCTACCCATAAACTCTTCAAAAAGAAAGGGTTTGTATCCCAGCCCCCACTATGACTCCTGACACAGAGCAGGATCTCAGGGAACATGTGTTGAGCTGTTCAGGTGACATACTAAGTTGAAGGCAGAAGTGGAACTGGATGCCATTCTGGAGCTCTGTTCTCTAATGCAGCAGTGAGGATGGTGGAAGGATCATGACTTCCATCTGGCTCAGGTTCAGGTGCCTCACTTGGAACTGGACCTAGTGGACAAAACCAGCTTCATGCTCCCAAAGACCTTTCACATGGATGAGGAAGCCACCAATGCTGTTATTTGGTTCCAAACCCCAACCCTCTGATTACATTTGTCAAAGAAAGCTGGGAAGATAGTCTTGCCATCTCCCTCTACGTCCTCTTCATTCTTAGTCTCTTTCTTCTCCCTGCTATTCCTTTTTTAAAAAAATTAGAAAATGTTTCAGGCATGCAAAACAGCATGAAGGAGAGTGTAATGAACATAAACAAAAAACACAGCCTAGTTTCAAAAGAAAATGTTACAAATCCAGCAGAAACCTTTCCCCTCTGTTCCTTCTCCTCTCTCCTTTTATTCCCTTCTCCTGCCTTCCCTGTGTCTCCTCTTTTGTTTACTCTTGCCCTTCTCTCCTGATTTCTCTCCCCATCTTCTCCCCCAGTCCTCTTTGCCCTGCCACCTTTCTTGCCCCCTTCTGCATCACATTTCTCCTTCCTTATCCTTGTCCCTTTCTCCTTTTCTTCTCTTCCTCATTATCCCTTTCTCTTGCCTTCTTCTCTCCTGCATCTTTAATAAGTTCTCGTGGGTCAGTGACTCATTCATTTGGCTGTTCAGTGTTAAGGGTAGGAACTCTCTATCTCTTGGAATTGCCTCTCCTACAAACCTTAGGGTACCTGCCCTTATGAGGATAGTTGTTTGGTCCACATGTCCTCCTGGCTAGAGGCACTGGATCCTTCTGCTGCTACTTCTGAAAGGTCACCTCCAGCCCCTTCTCTAGGGTAAAAGTTTTACTACCATCAGATGCAAGTTATGGCCATTTTGTCCAGCTTTTTCTTCTAGAGGAAAGAGCAATAGCCCAGTATACCTCTATATTTTAGTCAGCATTTCCAGAAGGTTTTTCTGATATCTCTCACTGCAGTTCTTTTCTCTGCATCACTGGGAACATTTTCTTGCCACTTTTTAGGTTGTAGTCTTTTACCTTTAAATAATTTTATTTACTCTTCTTGGGACCAGACACTGGGAAACCTGCCTCCTCAGACATATGGAAGAATCTGGACCCTTCTGGATTTATCATTAGACAAATAACTCTATGTGTCAGATGGGAGTGAGGGGTGCAAGGTTCAGTGGTTTTGTCTCACCCCCTTCTCCATCAGCTCAAGTCCAGAAAAGCCAACAAATAGACCAGTGATTTGCATTCGTACAAACAGACTCATTCATAGGGTAGAGTTGGCTTGGGTCATTTCTAGGTTCTTTTCCAATGTTGAGACATCGACACTTCCTGTTTTAGCATGGGAGTGGGATCCAGTGGCAGTAGAAGCAGGCAGGAAACGCCTCCCCAATTAGTACCACCTTCTTTGGTTTTGTGGTACCTGGGAACTCTGTTTCGCTGTTATTTAGTCTAAGTTACACTTGGTAACTTCATCCTATAGATTATCTACAGCTGTTAGGAATAAATTGGAAAAGTCTTCCCATTCCAAAGAGATTTATGTTTCTGTGTAAACCAGTCCAACATATTTGGTTGATTAACATGCGTGTACTTACACTAAAATAAGAATGGCTCCAGTGACCCCTCCACTTTTTACTAGCAATGTTAATGTTTTCAAAGTGTTTTCAGATTTACCAGCCAATTTTGGCCTCATAATAATTCCTGCCAAGACCAGGCATTATCACTTCCATTTTGAAGATGAGGAAATTG
Source organism: Lynx canadensis (assembly GCF_007474595.2). Taxonomy (NCBI): domain Eukaryota; kingdom Metazoa; phylum Chordata; class Mammalia; order Carnivora; family Felidae; genus Lynx; species Lynx canadensis. Next base: position 179,532,990 of record NC_044303.2, on the reverse strand, counting down.
TGAGAGGCAGAAGAAGGATTTGCCCAAGATGAGTGTGGTCTGGCAGAACCCAAGGACCTCAAATCTTTATTAGATCAGGGAGCTTCCCTGGGGCCTGGAAGAAATTGAGTGCCCACCAGAGGTGCCTTGGGTAGGAGCCAGCAGAAGAGCCTATAGTCTGAGCTTGCAAGGGACCCCCACCCCCTGACAGACACACACACCACACACCTACCAGGGACAGTTGTCAAGCCCTGGACTCTGCAGTGCTCCATCCACTGTGGCACTGCAACACATTGGCAGGCAACTGCAATGAAGGCTTTTCCATTTCTGGATCCCTGCCCACACTGCAGAATTTTAACAAGGAGAAGGGAAGGGGGGGTTACTTTATGGTCTGATCTAATCACAGATAAACTGCGAGCTCAGTGGCAGCCAGCAGTTGCAGAAACAGAGGACTCCAGAGCTATTAAAGAGCCCACCCTTCATTTCTGAGATGACCAAATGGTGTGCCCAGCCAGTATCATGTGTGGCACATAGTAGGAACTCAATAAACAATGGACACCACTGTTCTTTTTTTTAAAATATAACTTATTGTCGAATTGGCTTACATGCAATACCCAGTGCTCATCCCAACAAGTGGACACCACTGTTCTTATTTTTATCATGACTACCATTATGCATTGGGCTTCAGGTCACATAGAGATAGCACAAAATTCTAGGAGGTGAAAGTCCTCGCTGGAGGTTGTGGCAAATCTCCAGTAATATTAAGGGTAGAATTGATAAAAATGAAGTTTCAGAGAAAATGCTTTAAATGTCTTCTCTCATTTTGTTGTTGTTCTTTGTGAAGTTGTTTGTTTGTTTGTTTGTTCCCCAAGGAACCAAGAAGTTTTCTGTGGCTTTTTGTGGTCCATTTCCTTCTGACTCCTTCCTGGTCCTTTATTAGAGGGATCTCAGACTATTGCTGAAGCCAGTGTCCTTTTCTGGCTCTCTTATATGCTCCCTGCCAGTGCTAGTTGTGAAGCCCCGTCTGCCTTCCATGCAAATCACAGGCCAGTGAGGACACCTTTCATTCCCTTTCACTTGACAGGCCCACGGTGTTTGCCTAAGAACAAAGATTTCCTATGATATACCTCACAAAAGCATAGAAGCTCATGTTTAAATATCTTCTCTCCTCCTCCTTCTTTCCTTCTCTTCCTTTCTTTCCCTTTTCTTTCCCTCCCTTCCTTGCAAGGGTAAGGATATATGGACAGAGAGCCAGGCATCACCTTTTGGCAGCAGCCCAGCCTATACCTAGCCCAGCCCCTTTCTCATCCTCCAGGGTAGAAAATGGAGAAAGCACTGAGCTGGGTGCATGCACCCCTTTCTTGAAGGTTTAGGTGCTCCTCACTCTTATCCATGTGCACTCAGCCAAGTCTTCTCACCCTCCACCCCACCGCCACCTAGCCTGGAGAGAAGCAGCCTCCTCTCATGCTGGATCTCCCCCAGTGCCCCCATGCATTCCTCAGACTCTAGCCACTGGGGGTATTGCCTTCCCTCTACATCCCCAACTCTAACCACAGCCCCTAGGAGTAGGGGGACTTCCCATTTCCTAGAATGAAATACTTACACTAATATGGTGAGACTTTTTTCCTACAAAGAGTTATTTCCATGCTTATACCTATACTGCTGAATGACCTAGAACAAGTCACCTAATCTCTGTGAGCTCGGTTTCCTTCTTTCAGAATGAGAATAACTGGCTTATGTAATTAAGTATCTGGCACATAATAGGTATGGTAAGGATCAGCCAGAGGACCTCTTGGCTTTCTATCTTCCTTCATTCCTATTTTTTGGCCTGTGTATCATTCCCTGATTGTCCCACCTTGCCCTTGTCTTGCCTGGACATGGACCTTTATACAAATGATATGGTTCTCAAGCCAGGGCCTGGCCACCCTCCATGATCCCAGCTGGGCCCATGCCTGGGGCTGCCTCTCTGTATCCCAGTCCTGTGTTTGAGTCTGGCTTGCTGGACAGGGGCACAGGATTGGAAGGAGTACCCAGAGCATGAGACAGTGAAGGAGCCAGCAACCACTGTTGCTGGGGGCAATGGTGAGCAATGCCTCAGAGCCCTCATCAGTACTCCCTAGGATGAGATCCAAAACCTTCTGGGCCTAGAGTTGATATGCAGTGGCTTGAAGTGGCCTGATAATTTAGTTAGTGTTGCACACTGGACAAGGAAATACATTTTGAAGATGGACTGTCTAGGTTTCAAACTGGCTCTGCTATTTTCTGAATCTATAATGTAGGGTAAATTTATTTAACCTCTCTATGCTTCGGTTTCCCCATCTATAATATGTGGCTGATAAATATTACTTCATAGGATAACCATAAGGTTTCAATGAAATCACACTTTTAAAGCATTCAGAAAAGTGCCAGGCCACAGGCACTTAATAAACGTTGGCTTCTTTTATCATTACTAATATCATTACTATTGGCATCATCATCATCATCATTATTACCAAAGTGTGAGAACCAACAAAGCTGCTGCACATAGTGGGCGGGAGAATTGATTGATAAAACAGAATTGTATGTATGAGATAGTTTACATAAAAAGTAGATACAGTAAAACTGAAAGCAATAGTAATTGAAAGGAAATAATAGGCCAAAAATAAAACAAGGAAAGAGGAGAAAATTCAAGTGTAACTTTAGTGTGAGCTTCCTAGTAAGCCATAGCAAAAAGAGAAACCCAATGAGACATGTCATTATCATTACTTAGTGCTGGGAAGTACATAATTTCATCACTAGAGACTTCAGCTCTAAGAAAAACTTATCACAAGAGAGCCAGGCATCACCTTTTGGCAGCAGCCCAGGCTACACTCAGCCCAGCCCCTTTCTCATCCTCCAGGGTAGAAAATGGAGAAAAGCACTGAGTTGGGTGCATGTACCCCTTTCTTGAAGGTTCAGGAGCTCCTCACTCTTAGCCATGTGCACTCAGCCAAGTCTTCTCACCCCCTGCCCCACCGCCACCTAGCCTGGAGAGAAGCAGCCTCCTCTTATGCAGGAGCATATGAAATTTTTGCAAATCTAAAATTTCAGGCCTAAACTCCAAGAGAAAAGGGAATTCTGATGAGATTTGAATGGCATCACAGTAAAAATGGTTGAAGGGATGTGAGCTCTTCAATCCAAAAAAGAGAAATGGTTGGGGGAAACATGATGTTCCCTTTGAAGACTTTGCCAAGTGGGGAGTAGCACTGTTCTGTGATGTTTCTGAAAATAGAACCAGAACTCCTTGGTGGGATACCTCAAGAATGCAAACTGAGTTTCAGCTAAAGTCATAAAGTCACCAAACTCAAGTAATCCAACAGTGCAGTGAAGTGGCCCATGAGGTCCCTCTCCATGCAAATGTTGTCTAGATGGCCACCTTCAGGGCCATGTGAGAAAGCTCACTGCACTGTCAGGGAGTAGAGAGATGACTCCTGAATCCCAGCCACTTTCATATTCTCCAAGTTTATCTAAGATAGGAACAGACTTTCAAAGAAAAAAAAGAGAGAGAGAGAGAGAGATGAGCTTATCTCCCTCGAACATGGATTAACAACTAACAAAAACCATTCCCTATAGAGCTACTCACTTAGACGTCAAGGGGTAGCCTGGCTACCAACTCATCTTTTAAAATTATTATTTAAGATAAAGACCATTAGGAAATCATTTGTCCAAGTAGTTGTCAGTAGATTGGGGGAGACATTCTCCTTGTCAGAAATAACTACATTACCGGCCGCCAACCTCCTCTATGTGTCCCATTTGCAATCAGCATGAGCAAGTGTGCATCTCTCAGGCTCCCGCAGCTCCACCCCAGCTCTCCTCCATCTGGGCACTCATCACCTGGGCTTCTGTCCTCTCCTTTCTCAGCAGGACTCCTTTGGGCAGTGCCATATTTTGCTCAGCATCATTTGAGCACTTCCTATGGAGAGCTTGCCCCATAGTAGACAATCTGTAGTGTATGGTGAAGAGCATGGGTTCTAGAGCCTGAAAGTCTGGGTTTGAATTATGGCTCTATAATTTGCTAGTTTCTGAGCTCTTTGCAACTCAGTTTCTTTATTTGTAAAATAGGATTGATTTGAGTACCCTCTCCGCACACAGCCATATACATACAAACACAATTGTAGTATAAGTTAAATGAGAAAATAAAAGTTAAGCTTTTAGCATAGTGGTTGCTTCATCATATCAGGGGTTGGCAAACTATTTCTATCAAGGGCCAGATGATAGTAAATATTTGCAGCTTTCAATGCCATGTGGTCTCTGTTACAACTATTCAACTCTGCCACTGTAGCATGAAAGCACCCATAGATAATAATACGTAAGTAAATTTGCATGGTGGTATTCCAATAAACCTTATTTACATAGACAGGTTGTGGGCAAGATGTTTGCCTATCCCTGTAATTATATGAAGCAGCAAGTCAGATGACCAGATGGAAAATTTAAGCAACCACAGAGGCTAATGGGAAGAAATAAAAGGTGGTAGAATGGTGGTTTCAGTAGTACCACCCAGTGGTTAAGAACTCAGCCTATAGAGACAGATCTGGGGTTAAATCTGGTTGAGATGAATGGTGTATACTCTCTGAGCCTTGGCTTTCTAATATGTAAAATGCAAAATGGCAAGTAAATGGGACCTATCTCAAATGGCTGATATGTGGATTAAAAGAGATAATGAGACATAGGGCCAGGTGCATAGTAAGAGCTCAGTAAGTGTCATCATTCAGAATGATGATGACAAAGTGACTGTTGATCTTAACTAAATCAAACTGAACGATAGCCTCCCCTTTCCTCAAGGATGCCCGCAGAGTATGGCTCATTAGGTAGAGCAAGGACTTTGGATCCTGAGAGTACCTGGCACCCTGCCTTGAGCCTCCTATTTCACTCTCTGTAAATAGGGCCAGTACTCCCAGCTTTCTCCCTGAAGAGGCAGCTGTAATGGAACCATGGAGGGAGATCCTGCCCACCCCCTACCTAGAAATATTATGTCAAGTCAGTACCAAAATCAATGATTGCAGTTTCTGTGTGTGTCAGTAATGAGCTTTGGCATTTCAGCCTTTCTCTCCCCAAGTGGATCTGAGGACAGCAGGACCAAAAGATCTGTAATGAAGCATATGAATTTTTGTCCTGGTCTGTGAAGAGCCACTTGGAGACTCAAGATTGGAGCAAGTATGGGAAGGCCCTTGGCTTAGATTGCTTTTGGTTGATATTAGTGTCCTGGAATGGACCTGTCTGCATATCCCATTTTGTTTGAGGAAGTTATTGCTGTCAGAGCTGAGGCTCACGATGTTCCTTTCCACTCCCTGTTGACGCATGAAGACTGCTTAACAAATGGGTCTCCCTAATGTTCATATTGTGCTTTTTTTTTTAACTCTAAGTTTTTATTCCATACTTTTTTTGTGTCAGGTTTCTTTTTTTTTTTTTAATTTTTTTAACGTTTATTTATTTTTGAGACAGAGAGAGGCAGAGCATGAACGGGGGAGGGGCAGAGAGAGAGGGAGACCGTATCAGGTTTCTTAGAAAAAAAAAAAATTTGGACTCTTACAGCACCAATTAATGCTATCAGGCATCCCTTCCTTCATCATATACTAATTGGTATTGATTTTCAATTTATGTCATCTCTCTCAGCTATGTTCATGGGATTCTCACAAAATGTCCATTTTTTTTTTCAGCCCTAGAAATCACAGTCTCCTTCTATTCCTCCCTCCCTCCCTTCCTTCTCTCCATTTTCTCTTCCAGTATACTTCTACCAAACACCCACTATGTGCCCTGTGAGCCAAGCATCATGCTGGGCATCAGGAGTACCATTAAGTTCTCAAGTCTAAAGGATGAAATGGGCACGTTACAGACAGTATGGTAAGAGGCAAGCTCTAAACAAGGTCAAGGTACTGTGAAAAGCCACCTTCAGGGTGCCTAACCTGTTGCTGTAGTGGAGAGATGCTTCCCAGTGGAGGGGACACCTGAGCCATGCCTTTAAGGATGAATAGGAATTCAAGTACGTGAAGAAGAAGAAGCAGCATACTTGATGATGTGCCTAATCTGACAGGAAAATGAATGTTCCCTCCATCTGAACTTGGTCATTGTGGCAGGGCAAGGATAAGTAGCAAATATCAGGAGAGGACTGGCTGGCAGGAGGCAGGGCAGGAAGGATTCTGCAGGCCAAATACATCTTCTGGAGCTACTTTTAACATTTCAAGGCTTAGGTAAAGTATACATTTATGAGGTAAACTTAAATGTCAGGTTTCTATGTTTGGGCTGTATTTATCTCAAAAATGTTGTCTTCTTGGTCCACTGTTACTAATTAGAAGCTTTGATTAGCAGTTATACATGCCTTTAATAATTAGAATGATAAAATAAGTTGATTTTGAATATGTAATTATAAACCATGCTAAGTGTTTTGAGAAAAAAAGATGAGGTCCTATAAGAGAATAATAGGGAGACTGGATTTCCAGCAGGTGTAAGAGAAGTACTTTCTGAAGAAGTGACATTTAAGTTCAGGAGGGATGATTGACGTTACCTAGGGATTATCAAGAGATGGGCATGGAAACAGTGTTTCAGGCAAAAGAGTACCATTCATACCAGCCTTGAGGCAAGAGGTGCTTGGCCTCTGTAACAACTAAATAAGGCCACTAGGGCTGGAGCCTAGGGAGCAGGCCAAAGGTGGCCCTAAAGAAACAGACAGGAGCAATAATGTTGGTCCTGAAGGCCATGTTAAGTCTTTTGATTGATTCTGAAAACGAGAAGATGATGTTAAGAGTTTTAAGTTGTGTGTGTTTGGGGTAGAGGGAGAGAAAGGGAGACATGCGGGGTGGAGGTGGGGGGACATGAACACATTTGTGTTTTTAAATGACTTGTGTGGTTGTCCTGAGAAAAATGGGTTGGACAGAGACAAAAGTGTAAGCAGGGTGACAGCAAAGTGACTATTAAAGTCATCCAAGTGAGAAATGGAAGCAGGTGGACTAGGTAGTAATAATGAAGATGGTGTGAATTAGATAAATTTAAAAACTTATTTCAGTTAAATTTGGTAAAAGATTAGTTATTGGTGGTGGTGAGTGGGAAATGATATAGAGTGAGGAAATTAATTTGATTGGAGTTGACCTGAGTTGGAAAACAACATTTTGAGTCTGTTAAACTTATGGCTTCAACTGGGGTTTTCCAGGGTCACTTGAAGAGGTTTTCTGGATCCTCTCAGCCATGGGCTGTGATGTGACTACCAAGTTTGCTTATACCTTTTGGTAAGGAACACACCTCCTTCTTCTATGTGGTGGTCAACTTGTGGGAGCATATGTCTCTGGAGGTAGTGATGTCTTCTCCTACTCTCATGTTTGGAACATAAACCGTGTGCCCCATCCCACCTAAAGCACCACCCTTTGGAAGAGAAAGACCACCCAGATGCCCAATCAAGTGAACTGTTTGGTTCTCCAGCTTTCTACGCTGGAGAGAAATGCTAGAAATACTAAAAAGACCAAGAAAAGTACAGGAGAGAAATAATAGATTAGTCCAGGCATGTGTTAGCTCCCCCACAAAGGAGCTAATAAATTTCTAAGAAGTCTCATAGAAGAGAAGAGGCATGATATTAATCAATATCACTGAGCACTTACTATGGAGCAGGCCCTGTTTGAAAGATTGTAAATGTGATTTCATTTAATCCTCACAGCTATGCAGTTGAGTCCCATTTTAGGAAGTTGAGGCACAGAGAAGTTGAATGACTTTGCTAATCTCCCATAGCAGTAAATAGTATAACAGGTCTTTGAACCAGATATTTGTATCAGAGCTCATGCTCCTAGCTTCTGTGTTTAAGTGAGATAGAATGGAAGGCCCATAGCAGAGAAGGCCTTGATCTGAACTAAGAAAAGAAGGAAATACCAAGTCTTAGCGGCTCTATAGGCTGCATGCCCCTGAGGTTCTGTGGTGCCCATTTGGGAACTAAGATTTCCAGTGTGGTGCTGGGTGTTTTATAGAGTGGAGAACCTTCTATAAAGGGCTGTTTCTGTTCACATATATATTTCTTCTTTAAATCCTTCCCAAGCACCCTTGATCTGCAGGAACTGGGATGGGTACTGGGGATACAGCTATGAGCTGAGATGTTCCTCTAGAGTTCACAAGGTACTAAAGAGTCATAAGAGAAAAGGTTTAATTTAAGTGCAATGTGATAACCACCCACCACGAGGAAGTCATATGCTGTAGGAGTCCACAGGAGTGGCATGAATCCCTGACACATTTTTGTGGTACTTTGAGTGTGAAAGGCTATATAGTAAGGGAATCTCTTCAAAGGAAGGGCCATTTAGTGTGAGCATGTAAGATGAGTAGGACTTAACTAGGTGAAGGGTTTGGGAGTGGAAGCCAATGGGGCAATGGGGGAGAGAAAGCACTTTGGGAAACACTAGACACAGAGACCTCTGAGTATGGGACTAGTAGGGAGCAGGTTCTCGGAGGCACCAGAGGGTAGAAGGTGCTCAGAGCAGGCATGAGAACAGAGGTAAGTCTCGAAAAAGGTCGATGGGTGCTATATCAAATAGGTCAGGGACTTTGGGTTCCACTCTGAGAGCAGTAAAAAGCTTCCCATGGGTTTGAGGGGAGAGGAAGGTAACACATTTTCTGGGGCAGTGGATCCTTTGTATGTTTCTTGGGTTAAAGTGATGTGCTGATGGAGTCTTTGGCAGGAGGCCTGGTGATCTGGGCCCCAGGAAGTGGTTTTGTTTGGCTCTGAGGAGGGCTTTCCTTCTGAGGCTTAATGGAAGTTGTCCCTCCTGCTTTTTACATTGAGCTTGCCAAGTAGCTGAGATGTGTTTTATTTTCTGGAGAGCTACTTATTCCCTCTATATCAGCTACCTGTGTGTGGGATTTCTACCAATGCATTCAAATACACTTCTAGGTCTCGTTTCTAGGCAGCTTCTCTGTAACAGGCATTGGGGGAAAGGATCTCAATGGGTAGGAGTAGAACCTGTAGGGGCGGTGGGGAGGGAAGGACTGGCAACTTCAGGAGCCCCCTCAGCTCATCCTTTCTCACTCATATGGAGGCCTTTCCTTCGTGAGGGCTCCTCAGTCAATTACGAAGACTCCCAATCATTTGAACAGGCAGTGGCAGTCTGATACAGACACCATGGGTAGCCACAGCTCATCAAGCCTTAAGTATATTAGCCACATTGGAATTCCCTTCAGCAACACTTTATGGAGATAATTTTGGGTTAATTAACCCCCAATCACTCCTAACAAAGATCCATCTCCACATGGGAGTGTCTGCGTAGAGGACTAGGGGCACCTTTGTGACTGCTCCCCAAACAAAGCAGTTCAGTTATAGGGAAGGAACTGGCTTCTGGAACCAGGGAGGCCTACGTTTGAATCCATGCTCTTCCACTTTCCAGCTGTGTGACCATGAGCAAGCTATTGAAACTTTCTGAGTGAACCTCTGCTACTCATTTACAGAATGGAGATACTAGTCATAACCCTCTCACTGGGCTGTGGCCAGAATGATATGAGGCACTGGAAGAGTATTCAGTAAAATGAGATACCATTATTATTATTATTATTATTATTATTATTATTATTTTCTACAGTATGTTTAGTGAGCATTGCAAACCCACTTGCTTTCAGAGCAACTTAGGTGAGTGAAGCAGGCTGGGGAAAAAATTGGCAGGGAGAGATATGCCATCAAGGGGACAGTTACTGCTCACCTGCAACCCTCATTGTCAAATGATATCCAGGTCCATTATTATTAGAACCAATGATTTTGTGAAAGACTCCTGGATTTGGTGTTAAAAATACCAACCTTTAATTGTTGGTAACTGATTTAAAATTTTTAAATAATTTGAGGGCCAAACTAAAAACATCTGAAAGCTGCCCCTTTACAACCTCTGGGTTTTCTTTTCTGCAAGAATAATTTAAAACTGGGTTCTGAGTATAAATAGCTTCAGGCTTCCCAGGCCAAAGCATGTTGGGAGCTGACTGTCTGTGGCAGGTCACAGAGTAATGAAATGCCACCACTCCTTCGAAGGTAGCACAACTCACTCATCAGGCCCAGAATCATACTGAAATAGGGAGGTCTTAGCAGGGCTTGGACAAATGCACCGTGTCATATGCTGTGGTAGAGAGTCCCCAGGGGGTGACCAGCAAAATGGCCTGCAAAACTACACCCAGGACTTTCACATCATTCACATGGGCTGTGCTCACTGCTGCTACAGTTCAGCTCCTCTGCCCTCTTGAGACTTGAAAACAAGTGAAAATATTTTGGGGTAACTATAGCAGCCAGGTAATTTTTACTGAAAAGAGTATGTCTACATATTCATTTGTGGAGTCAAATTGATTTCCTAAGGTCAACTCTCTTGAACCTGACTGTATCTAAAATGTCTGTTGCCTTGAAAAAAACCTCTGCTCCATTTTACCCAAAAACATTCTCTCGTTTGCTACGTTTAATATTTCAACAGGTATTGGCCCACTGGAAGTAGATGGGGTCCTAATTGCAAATGAATATGAAGAAATTTTTCTCACACTAAGACTAAGTGGTTCCAAATATGACCATTTTTTTAATTCATTCAATAAACATGAAGTGTCTAATACACACCAGGCAGGCATTGTGCAAAGAGCCCTGGATTATCAGAAAATTCTGAGACCAAATACAGGCTTTGAAACTTGCTAAGAGAGCCTCGGTTTCCTCATATGTAAAATAGGATAATAGTGCTAACTCTCATATGATATTCAAAGGATTACACAGACCGTGAATACTTGTGGTCAGTATTCAGTAAATATTAGCTACCAAATGATCATTTGTCTTAATTATCACCGCAACCTTTGGGATATTACTGTTATCCCTATTTCCAAGAGAGGAGGAAACCGCGTTTTAAAGCAATCATTTAATTTGTTGAAGGCCACACACCTAGCAAGTGTCAGAACTGGGATCAGTCAGTCACCAAAGCCCATTGTTTTTGTTTTGCTTTGTTTTGTTTTTGTTTGTTTGTTTTTAACCAAATTACTTTGCCAGGGGCAAACCATTCCTTGTCTCCTAGCTTTAATGTCAAAAAGAATTAGGGGCAATCCTAAATTTAAGCTCTGTGAAGACTACAGGGGATTTAGGTAGGTTCTGAGGAAGAAAGACTGCCAGCCAGCAACCTTCTACTGGAAATGTGCAAAAGAGCAATCAATGATCAGGGTGCTGAGAACACAAATGCTGTTTAGAGGGAAGTGCTATAATTCAGTAAATATTTATTGACTCCTTCTCTGAGCCAGGCACTGTCCGTGTCACTGGGAATGCAGCAGTGAGCAGAGCAGAGTCACTTCCCTCCTGGAGCTATGGATCTATCATGATCCTATAGATGGAAAGATGTACAAATGTAAATGTGAGATTTTAGACATGACAATCGAAAGGAAGCAAAAAATGTGGCTAGAAATGCATCTGGGGTTCACATCTGATGGCCACTGAGGAGTTTTATTCCCTAATGAAATGGGGTTTTTTGCTTATTGACAGGCAACTTGGCTTTTCATTTGGTTTCCATTCATTCTTTGGGCTACTGAAGATAAATCAAGTTGTCGAGGTCATATCAATAAGCCCTATGTTAGGAGAAGAGCCTGCTTTCATCCAGAGGCAATAGCAAAGCATTTCCAGAGGGAGCCCTTGGGAAGATTCTTTTGGCAATTTCTGCTTTTCCATTTACTCTCTGTTTGGACCAAGTACCTGGTAATTGGGCTCATGCAGAGAAGGAGCTAGAGTCTCTGGCTTGTTTGCTTGGAACATTTTAGAAAGTCAAAGTAGTTAATGACAATGGTAACTACCAGTTAGTAAAGAGTATTTGCCAGAAGTTATGGTAAATGCTTTACATGCATTATCTAATTTAATCCTCACAAACCACCAAGTACAAATGGAAGTGCAATATCCCTATTTTACATACGAGGAAATAAGGTTAAGGCTTAGAGAAGTCAAATTCTTGTTCAAGGTCACACAGCTGGGAATGGCAGAGGGACAACTGAAGCAAGTCTGACTTTGTCTAGAGCAGTGGTTCTCATCCAGGGGCAATTTTGACCCCCAGGAGACATTTTAGGAAGTCTGTCCACAACTTTGGTGTCACAACTAGGAGGAGGAGGCTCCTGGCATCTAATAGCTAGAGGCGAGGAATATTCTAAACATCCTGCAATATACAGAACAGCTTCCTGCAATGAATAATTTTCCAGCCCAAAATGTCAATAGAGTCTCAGTTGAGAAGTCCCACTGCAGAGCCCCAGTGCTTCATAGTGCTCTATCATCATAACTAAACATCTCTTGAACGGACACTTTTTGCTGAAACGTTTGTATTTTATAAAATATTCCCAATATCTGTTGAAGTGGTATGTTTACATCCTCACTTGCTCTATCTTTATCTAAGCACCTATGAAACAATTTAGATCAAGCCAGTCCCAAGAAAAACATTTAATAAACAACAGAACAACACAAACCCCAATGGGTTTTGTAGCCCCATTTCAGTTAAGCTTCAAGTTCACTAATGCCGGAAAGGAACTCATTAGAGTCTTATAGGCCGTAGGACAAATGTTAATAGCTTCACCTTTAATTTAAAGCAGGCTTTATTTTTATAGCTGGTCCATTGGTAGCAACTAGATTTATTAAGGGATTTTTAACTGTGGAAAATCAATAAAGTACATAAGCACATTCTTGTGCTATTTGCAAATATAATTCTGACTCCTCATGTACATTTAGGCATAATCATACATGCTCTAAGAATATGCTTCCTCCATTCTGTGGGTTTTTTTATTTTATTTTTTATTTTTTTAAATTTACATCCAAATTAGTTAGCACATAGTGCAACAATGATTTCAGGAGTAGATTCCTTAGTGCCCCTTACCCATTTAGCCCATCCGCCCTCCCACAGTAACCCTCAGTTTGTTCTCCATATTTATGAGTCTTTTCTGTTTTGTCCCCCTCCCTGTTTTTATATTATTTTTGTTTCCCTTCCCTTATGTTTATCTGTTTTGTCTCTTAAAGTCCTCATATGAGTGAAGTCATATGATTTTTGTCTTTCTCTGACTGACTAATTTCATTTAGCATAATACCCTCCAGTTCCATCTACATAGTTGCAAATGGCAAGATTTCATTCTTTTTGATTGCCAAGTAATACTCCATTGTGTGTGTGTGTGTGTGTGTGTGTGTGTGTGCATATATGTATATGTATATACCACATCTTCTTTATCCATTCATCCAACGATGGACATTTGGGCTCTTTCCATACTTTGGCTATTGTTGATAGTGCTGCTATAAACATGGGGGTGCATGTGTCCCTTCGAAACAGCACACCTGTATCCCGTGGATAAATGCCTAGTAGTGCAATTGCTGGGTCGTAGGGTAGTTCTATTTTTAGTTTTTTTTGAGGAACCTCCATACTGTTTTCCAGAGTGGCTGCACCAGCTTGCATTCCCATCTCCATTCTGTGTTTTAAAATTAACTTTCAAATGAGGATATTTTGTCTGCTGAATATGATCCCCAAGTTATGAGATAGGCCAAGTTTGGAATGATTAACAGAAAGGAGCACAAATGAATTCCCACCTGCTAGGAGAATGAAATTCCTCAGAATGTATAGGTCATAAATTATGCTTTTATTTACTCATAGAGACAAGTAACTTACTTGTAGTAACTTACTGCAAGGTGGTTGGCCTTAAAGTACACATTAGATCAGATGGACCTAACAGACATACAGAAACATTCCATCCATTTGCAGCAGAATACACCTTCTTCTCAAGAGCACATGAAACACTCCCCAGGGTAAATCACATGTAGGCCACAAACAAATCTCAATAAATTTAAGATGAAAATTATATCAAGCATTTTTTTCCTAATCACAATGGTGTAAAGGTAGAAATCAAGCTCAAGAAGAAAACTGGAAAATTCACAAGTACGTAGAGATTAAGTAACATATTTCTAAAACCAATGGGTCAAAAGAGAAATCAGAAGCTTTCTTGAGACAAATGAAAATGGAAACACAGCATACCAAAACTTATGGGATGTGACAAAACTGTTCTAAGAGGGAAGTTTATAGCAATAAAACAGATGTTAAGAAAAAATAAAGATCCCAGATAAATAACTTGACTTTATACCTCCAAGAACAAGAAAAAGAAGAATGACTGGAGCCCAAAGTTAGCATAAGGAAGGAAATAACAAAGATCAGTGCAGAAATAAATGAGATAGATTCTGAAAAGACAGTAGAAAAGATCAGTGAAACTAAACTGATTCTTTGAAAACATGAAAAAAAATAAGCAAAAACAGAAGCAAAACAAACAAGCAAACAGAATGAAACTCAAATGAAGTTAGATCCAGTTTCCCCTAGAACTGAAACTATGCAGCACACTATTGTCAGTAGACTAAGCAAGTAGAAGGGATTTGTGCTGGTCTTCTGAGAGATGTGCCCAGAATGCATGGTGGGTGCAGAACAGCTCTCTTCTCCACTTGGCTGTGCTGCTTATCTCACTGGGCTCAATCCCTGTGTATGTGCATGTACACAGTGAACCCACAAATGTATGGCCAACTAATTTTCAACAAAGCAGGAAAGAATATCCAATGGAAAAAAGACAGTCTTGGGGTGCCTAGGTGGCTCAGTTGGTTAAGCATCTGACTCTTGATTTTAGCTCAGGTCATGATCTCATGGTTTGTGCGTTCAAGCCCCACATCAGACTCTGCGATGAGAGCATGGAGCCTACTTGGGATTCTCTCTCCCTCTCTCTCTGCCCCTCCCCTGTTCTCTCTCTCAAAATAAATAAACATTTTTTTAAAAAGATAGTCTTTTCAGCAAATGGTATTGGGAAAACAGGCCAGCAACATGCAGAAGGATGAAACTGGATCACTTTTTTACACCATACACAAAAATAAATTCAAAATGGATGAACGACCTAAATGTGAGATAGGAAACTATCAAAATCCTACAGGAGAAAACAGGCAACAACCTCTTTGACCTTAGCCACAGCAACTTCTTACTAGACATAAAGGGAAATAAAAGTGAAAATGAACTATTGAGACATCTTCAAGATAAAAAGCTTCTGCACAGTGAAGGAAACAATCAACAAAACTAAAAGGAAACAAATGCAATAAAAGAAGATAGTTGAAATGACACATAGGATAAAAGATTAGTATCCACAATCTATAAAGAACTTAGCAAACTCAACACCCCCTCAAAACAAACAAACAGGGGCGCCTGGGTGGCGCAGTCGGTTAAGCGTCCGACTTCAGCCAGGTCACGATCTCGCGGTCCGTGAGTTCAAGCCCCGCGTCAGGCTCTGGGCTGATGGCTCGGAGCCTGGAGCCTGTTTCTGATTCTGTGTCTCCCTCTCTCTCTGCCCCTCCCCTGTTCATGCTCTGTCTCTCTCTGTCCCAAAAATAAATAAACGTTGAAAAAAAATTTTTTTTTTAAATAAAACAAACAAACAAACAAACAATCCAGGGAAGAAATGGGCAGAAGACATGAGCAGACACTTTTCCAAAGAAGACATCCAGATGGCTA
Organism: Lynx canadensis; assembly: GCF_007474595.2. Taxonomy (NCBI): domain Eukaryota; kingdom Metazoa; phylum Chordata; class Mammalia; order Carnivora; family Felidae; genus Lynx; species Lynx canadensis. Next base: position 179,517,538 of record NC_044303.2, on the reverse strand, counting down.
ACAGACACATGAAAAGCTGCTCATCATCGCTCATCATCAAGGAAATATAAATCAAAACCACAATGAGATACCACCTCACACCTGTCAGAATGGCTGAAATTAACAACTCAGGCAACAATAGATATTGGTGACGATGTGGAGAAAGGGGTACCCTTTTGCACTGTTGGTGGGAATGCAAATTGATGCTGCCACTCTGGAAAACAATATGGAGATTCCTCAAAAAATTAAAAATAGAGCTACCCTACAACCCAGAAATTGCACTACTAGGCATTTATCCAAAGGAGAAAAAAAATGCTTATGCACCCCAATGTTTATAGCAGCATTATCAATAATAGCCAAATTATGGAAAGAGCCCAAATGTCCATCGACTGGTGATGGATAAAAAAGATGGTGGTATATATATACACACACACAGATGTTAAGAAAAAGATCTCAAATAAATAACTTGACTGTATACCTCCAAAAACAAGAAAAAGAAGAACAAATGGAACCCGAAGTTAGCATAAGGAACATACGTACACATACACACACAATGGAATATTACTCAGCAATCAAACAGGATGAAATCTTGCCATTTGCAACAATGTGGATGAAACTAGAGTGTATTATGCTAAGCAAAATAAGTCAGTCAGAGAAAGACAAGTATATGATATCACTCATATGCGGAATTTAAGAAACAAAACAGATGAAGATAAGGGAAGGGAAGGAAAAATAAGATAAAAACAGAGAGAGAAGCCAACCGTAAGAGATCTGTAAATACAGAGAACAAACTGAGGGCTGCTGGAGGGGTGTTGGGTCACAGAATAGGCTAACTGGATGATGGGTACTAAAAAGGGCACTTGCTGGGTTGAGCACTGTGTGTTATATATAAGTGATAAATCACTAAATTCTACTCCTGAAACCATTACTACACTATATGTTAACTAACTTGGATTTAAATTAAAAGAAAAGATGAACAAAACAGACAAACCGTTAGCTAAACTTACCAAGAGGACTGAAATAAATGAAATTATAAATGAAAAGAAGAGACATTATAACTGAAGCCACAGAAATACAAAGGATCATAAAAACTACTATAAGGGGCATCTGGGTGGTTTAGTAGGTTGTGTCCAACTCTTGATATTGGCTTAGGCCATGATCTCACGGTTATGAGTTCAAGCTCCTTGTCAAACTCTGTGCTGATAGTGCAGAGCCTGCTTGAGATTCTCTCTCTCCGTCTCTCTGCCCCTCCCACACACACACTCTCTCTCACTCTCTATCTCAAAAATAAATAAATAAACATTTAAAAACTACTATAAATAATTATATACCAATAAATTGGACACCCAAGAAGAAATGGATACATTCCTATAAATGTACAACCTACCAAGACTGAACCACGAAAAATTGGAAACTCTGAACAGACCAGTTACTAGTAAGGGTCCAGAACATCCCAACAGAGAAAAATTCAGGACCAGATGCCTTCACGGGTAAATTCCACCAAACATTTAAAGAAAAACTAATCCCAATTCTTCTCAAAGTCTTCCACAAAAAAAAAAAAAAAAAAAAAAAAAAAGAAGAGGAGGGAACACTACCAAACTCATTTTACAAAACCAGCACTGTTCTGATACCAAATCCTGACAAGGACACCACAAGAAAAAAATAACTATAGGCCAATATCCTTGATGCAAAAATCCTCGACAAAATATTAACAAACCAAATTCAAGAATACACTGACAGGATCATAGACCATGGTCATGTGGGATTTATTCCAGGGATGCAAGAATGGTTCGGCATCCACAAATAAACCAATGTGGTAAACCACACTAACAAAATGAAGAATAAAAATAATATGATCATCTGAATAAATGCAGAAAAAGCATTGGGCAAAATTCAACATACTTTCATGATTAAAAACTCTCAACAAACTGGGTATAGAGGGAATATACTTCAACATAATAAAGACTATCAACAAGCCACAGTTCACGTTGTATTCAAAGATGAAACACTGAAGCCTTTCCTCTAAGATCAGGAACAAGATAAGGATGCCCACTCTCACCCTCTATTCAACATAGTCCTGGATGTCCTAGCCAGAGCCCTTAGGCAAGAAAAAGAATTAAAAGGCATGCAAATCATAAAGAAAGAAGTAAAATTGTCTCTTTTGCAGATGATATGATATTATATATAGAAAATCCTAAAAATTACACCACAAAAACCCCTATTAGAACTAATTAACAAATTTAGTAAAGTTGCAGGATACAAAATAACTGCAAAAATTAGCTGCATTTCTATACACCAACAACAAACTATCAGAAATAGAAATTAAGAAAACAATCCCATTTTATGAGGCATCAGAAAGAATAAAATACTTAGGAATAAATTTAGCCAAAGAGGTAAGAGACCTGTACCCTGAAAACTATAAATACTGATGAAAGAAATTGAAGGTAACACAAGTAAGTGGAAATATATTCCACATTCATAGATTAGAAGAATTAATATCGTTAAAATGTCCATACTACCCAAAGCGATCTACAGATTCAGTGCAATCTCTACCAAAATTTCAATCGCATTCTTTTTTCAGAAATAGAAAAAATCCTATATTTTGTATGGAACCACAAAATTCCCCAAATAGCCAAAGCAATTTTGAGAAAGAACAAAGCAAGAGTCATCTTTCCCCCTTATTTCAAAGTGTATTACAAAGTCATAGTAATTAAAACAGTATGGTATTGGCATAAAAAATATACATAGATCAATGGAACAGAATGGGGAGACTAGAAATAAACCTATGTATATATGATCAACTAATTTATGACAGAGAAGGTAAGAATATAAAAGAGGAAAAGGACAGTCTCTTCAATAAATGGTACTGGGAAAATTGGACATCCACATCCAAAAGAATGAAACAGGATCCCTATCTTACACTACATACAAAAATCAATTCAAATGGATTAGACTTGAATGTAAGACTTGAAAACATAAAACTGGAATAAAACTTGGAAGGATAAGCTTCTTGGCATTGATCTTGGCAATGAGTTTTTTGAATTTGACACAAAAAGCAAAAATAACAAATGGGACCACATCAAACTAAAAAGCTTGCACACAAAGGAAACCATCAGCAAAATGAAAGGCAACCTATGGGAATAGGAGAAAATATTTGCAAACCACATATCTGATAAAGGGTAATATCCAAAAGGTATTAGGAGCCCACATAACTCAATTGCAAAGCAAGACCAAACAGAACATAAACAACGACAACATCAATAAGCCTATTAAAAGCTGGGCAGAGGACCTGAATACGCATTTTTCTAAAGAAGACCTACAGAGGACCAACAAGTACATGAAAATGTGCTCAGCATCACTCAGCATCAGGGAGATGCAAATCAAAACCATGGTGAGATACCACCTCACATCTGTTAGAATGGCTGTCATAAAAAAGACAAAAGATGAGCCGTCTGGGTAGCTCAGGTGGTTGTGTGTCTGACTCTTGGTTTTGGCTCAGGTCATGATCTCCCAATTTGTGAGTTGGAGCCCTAAATTGGGGTCTGTGCTGGCAGTGTGGAGCCTACTTGGGATTCTCTTTCTCTTGTTCTCTCCCTGTCCTATCCCACTTTCATTCTCTCTCTCTCTCTCTCTCAAAATAACAACAACAATGATAATAATAATAATAATAACAAAGATAAGAGATAATGAGTGTTTGGGAAGATGTGGAGAAAGGGAAATTCTTGTGCACTTTTGGTGAAAATGTCAGCTGAAAGAACCAGTATGGAAAACAGTATGGATATTTCTTAGGAAATTAAAAACATAACTACCACACAACCCAGCAATCTCTTCTTTGGGTATCTATCCAAAGGAAATAAAATTATTATCTCAAAGAGATATCTGTACTCTTTGAGTACATGTACCCATGTTTATAGCAGCAGGTGTGTTCCCAAGGTATAGAAACCACTAAGTGTCTATTGACAAATGAATGAATAAAGAAAACAGGGTATATCTATGCAGTAGAATATTATTCAACCTTAAGAGAAGAAGGGAATCTTGTTTGTTGTGGCAACATAGATGAATCTGGAGGGCATTATGCTAAGTGAAGTAAGTCATACAGAGAAAGATTAGTACCACATGCTATCACTTATACATGGAATCTTAAAAAAAAATCAAATTCATAGAGTAGAAAAGTGGTTGCCTAGAAGCTGGGGGTGGTGGGAGAAATAGGAAAAAGTTGGTAAAAAGGGTACAAACTTTGAGCTCAAAAATAAACTCTGAAGACCTAATACATAACATGGGACTATAAATGATAACACTGTAGTGTATAATTGTAATTTGCTAAGAGAGTAGAACTTAGGTGTTCTCAACACACACACACACACACACACACACACACACACACACACAAAGGCCAATATATGAGGTGGTGGATATGTTAATTAACTCAGTGGGAGAAGTCCATCCACAATGTTTATATATATCGAATCGTTATGTTGTATACTTTAAGTATCTTACAATTTTATTTGCCAATTATACCTCAGTCAAGCTGGAAAGAAAAACAATGAGTCATGTCCAGTGTTACAAAACTACTAAGGATATGGTAAACTATTTTTTAGTTGTCCCTCATTTTACAGGCTTCAATATATTTTGGCATTATTGCATTTAACCCTTGAAAATAACCCTGAGGTATTATCCCCAAGTTATAGATGAGGAAAAAAAATGTTCAGAAAAATTGGGAAACTTGTTCAAGTTCACAGAATTTGGCTCTGTCAGAGAAAGCCACAGTCTGGCCCTATTTCTCTCATCCTCGCCAGTCCGTAGAGTGAGTCTGAGCAAGGCTGACCCAGCTCACCTGCCTTCAGGGGCTGCTGCTAATGGGGAAGAGCCTATGGATAATTCCCCACCTTTGCTATGTATACATTTCCAAAGCCTTCCTTGTTTATCTATCAGAGCTCAGACTTGACATGTTGTCCGGCCCTATAGGAGCTATTTTCCACGTGAAGTTATTTAAATTAAATTGATTAAAATTAAAATAAGAAATTCAATACTTTGGTCCCATTAGCCACAATTTCCAGTGCTAATGACTACATGTTGCTAGTGGCTACCATCCGGACAGTGCAGAACATTTCACTCTGTTGACTGACACTGGATCATCGTGACTAAATTAAGGAAATAAAACCTGTGGGGTATTTAGTATTTTGGAGAGGTATTACTCAATTTGAAATATTTTTTTTAAATTTTTTTTTTCAATGTTTATTTATTTTTGAGACAGAGAGAGACAGAGCATGAACGGGGGAGGGGCAGAGAGAGAGGGAGACACAGAATCGGAAACAGGCTCCAGGCTCCGAGCCATCAGCCCAGAGCCCGACGCGGGGCTCGAACTCACGGACCGCGAGATCGTGACCTGGCTGAAGTCGGACGCCTAACCGACTGCGCCACCCAGGCGCCCCTGAAATATTTTTTTTAATCGAAGTGTTTGCTTTTTAAGGAAGAGGTTTAAATGTTTGTTCTGAACCCACTCTCAGGCATGAAGCTGGGGATATTTAACTTGTGCTAATCTTTATGATAATCCATTTTATGGGTGAAGAAACTGAAGTTCAGTTACTTGACCAGCAAATACAACTTTTAAGTAATAGAGCAAGGATCCAAATTACAACTTGTTCTCCAGACCCATGCATCAACTTTGTTCTACACCATGAGTCCTCAAGAAAAATAAAAACTTTTATTCTACCCCAAAGTCAATATTGCTTTGAAGAAGATACACTCAAAGATCATCACTTATAAAGTTTATCAGGATTTGGAGCTTTTGGAAGGACTTGAGTGGATAAACAATATCACAGTCTCACAAGACATATTTTACGCTAAATATCACTGAGTCCCTTCCTGGGGCCTAACCCTCTAATATTTTCTTTCCTCTCACACAGTCGCCCTTTGCACAGCTTGAGTTACAAAATGACACTCCACTTCTGCATCAGCATTGTTCCTTTATGACTCTACAGGTCAGCAGGGTGCCTTTCTTCTTTCAGTATTTGGAACAGGTTTGCCATGGAATAGTCGTGGTGACAGGGTTTACTCTTAATGGTACTAGAGCCAGGCTTTTTCCCTTGTCTGTGGCCTAGTGTTAGCTGAGCCATATGTTCTTATGACACACCTTCCTGGCCCAGATGACTTTCTCAGCTTCAGATGATTAGAATCAGATCCAGATCCCAAGTCTGTCCATTTATAAGAAAGAGGAGAGTCACAGTACGGACATCTAATTGTTAGAAGTGGCCATCTAAGAGAAGCAGGACACTTGTCCAAGAGAGTTGCCACATGGAATATGTGAGGAAAATTTCTTTTGAGTCCTGAAATTACATAGGCAAGGTCACTACAAAGTCATTTAAAATTGCATCTCAAGACAGTTTGATGGCAAAGGACCTACCCCTCACTGCTGATTTATTGCTTACTCTTTTAACTTTTTAAAAAAGATCAGCAGATTGATTGTGCTGCCTATAGTTGGAGACATGCTTACATTTTCTCAGGCCTAATTCATAAAACATCACTGACCTGTTTTTGGCATCATTCCCCTCTGTTTCAGGGAGCTTCTCTGAGGTTCATAGCACTAAACATTTAGCCTTCAGTGACAACAATAAATGCACCACATTCACAGCAGATGACCCTAAAAGGGTCATGGCAACAAAGTCCCCTATGTGAACTATTTTGCCTGCAGCTATAAGACTAAGGGAGGCAGATAGGCAACTTTAAGTGGGATCCTGGAGAAATATGGACTGCTCCATATGAACTTTTTAGCTCACAGCTTTCTAGAGATGTCCCTTCTGTCTCTGGTGAGGCCACCACTTCTGCTCTCTCTGAACCATAGGCCCTCTCAAGCTTACTCATTTTGTTTATCATCCAGGTTAGGTTATCCATCTTCCCCCTGGGCACTATTTCAGGCAAATCACAGTCTCTGTGTCCTTAATATATTTGGATGTGGGTTATCTGGAGGTGAGAGCAACAAGCAAAACCCTCAGGTCCCTCCAGGGTCCCCCTGGAAAAGTGTTTCCACTTTTGTGGGTGTTCATTGGAAGATTTGCCAGCAGCTGTGGTTCTGGCTGCTAAGAGCTCAGTGATTTCATTTTTTTTCCTGCATTTGTATTTCATTAGTATCTTTACTTCATTTTATTTTACACTGTCAGAGTGGCTCCTCTTCAGTTCACTTATTTAATAGTTCAGGTATATGCTATACTTAAATCAGAGGATTAGAACAATTATTATTCATTTAAGAGTTTTTGTCCTTCTCATATTCTTATTAAGGCTATGTCGCATTCTATACACATACAGGTCTTGTACAGCCTGCTCTTTATCATAGAACCCCTCTTAACTTCTCTCTTCATGTGGCAGTGTTCATGAGACATCTGGGTCAGTGGAGCTTTTAGAAGCAAGAGCTCTTCCCTCTACACTTAACTACACATTAAATTGCCCTCCATATCCAGACTAGGGGATGTTTAATGTGGCCAGTGACATTTTTCCAAGTCTGTTTATTACTTGCTGAGACAGTTCCTCTGAGACAATTTGAGATAAAACTTTAGGAGTAATTATGCTTTATGAGGACATAATGTCCTTCAGGCTTAATTTCACACGATGTTAAATCAATTCTCCTGTTTAATACTTTTCTGTGTTCAAGTTAAAGGGCACAATATTAAATTTTCCCATACTTAGCCAAGAAGTTGGTGCCACACAAATGGTAAAAACTGACCACACACCCTTTTTTAAGTTATGCAAAACCAGCACAAGACAGGTGTTTTGGATCACCAACTCATATCCACAAGTTCCATGAAAAGCCTAGATACCAGGAAAAGAAATAAAGAGAAGGATGTGACTGTTGGAGAAAATAATGCCCCATTGTTTTTAGTCTAAAGTGCCACAGGGCTACCAAGTGTCTTTTGATTTCATTTACATGCAGTTTGCTGGGTCAAAATTTGTGTCTTCTCTACCATGGTGTTATCATCTGTGATCTCTGAGACCAGAGGGCAAGGGCTAAGTGGGTATCCACATATGTTGGGCTGGAGAACAACCAAAGCACCTTGCTCTCTTAAAAAAAAAAAACAACATCTACCTAAAGACTCTTGATGATGTAAGGCACCCTGGATATGAGAAGAATAAAGTGATTCATCTGCCTCGTTGTTTGGTCTGGTCTTTCAGCTATAGGCCAGGCTATTCTTTATTTGGGGGCAGAAAATATATTAGCTTTTTTGGCTCAAGGGGGGCTCTTACTTGCATGCCCTGTCCTGTGGTTATCTGTTGGCTTTTAGGTTATTTGTTGCTCTGTTTGCAAAAGGTATTAAATAGCTTTGAGCTGCACACAAGTTCCTCTTTTGTTGTGTGATGAGCATGTGTGTGTGTGCGTGTACATGTGTATGTTTTCTTAAGGTCCTATTCAGACATCAGCATTCTCTTCTACCTTTATAACTACTGCAATATATAATTATCTCTGCCTACCTAAGTTTGTTACATCAGAAACAGAATTTCTTGTGTGTCATTGTGTGTGGTAGAATGTGTATGTGTGTATGTGTGTGTGTGTGTGTGTGTCTGTATGAGTCTGTGTGTGAATATTCATTCATGTTGTATTATAATGTACGAAGGGGATAGAAAAATGGAGTTGCCTGGTTTATTGCCCAATGCCACTAGTTTTCAATAAAGAAAGATGGACCAAAAGCAGCGACAGCAGGAATATAGCCAAGAGTGTTGAAATTTTTTACAAGAGGTGATTCCTTTTTTCCCTTTCAATCAACTCATTTGAATAGATTACTTAATTAGCATTTATTGTTTGTGAAATTCCTTGTCCAGAAGTAACATTTTAGGGCCTACAGTTTTGAAGAAAGACAATTTAGTGGGTGATAATCTTGTATAGAATTTTCAAATTGATTTCTTGGCAGTAAATTGTTGCTCAATTGTTGTGCCTTCTCAACTCTCATTAGACACCAAAGCTTCTTTATAAATACATTCATAGCCATTAAAATGTTGTCTCCAATTTCCTGTCATTTGCAACCGGTCATAACTTCAGGCACAAACAATGAAAGGACAACTATACTTTTACTATTTCATTAGTGTGCGATGAGAGTTAGAATGTGCTATTGAAGTTTATAGAGCTTTGAGGTTCCTGATGGAAACTATTTGGCTGTACTCATCCCAAGAGTAGAGAGAACATTTCTCTTTGTACACAAAATAGCTTCATTTAAATTCCACTCGGCTTGAGTCTTATTTATCAGGCTGATATATGGCTAGGGCGATATAGAGCCTCTCTAGAACCTGTTTATGATTGCCCTGCCCTCTTCTTTCCCCAAGAATACCCTGGGAATAGAGCAAGCTCATTGTCAAGGAAGCTCACTGACGGTAGAGTACAGGTTGGGTCTAATTTTCAACTGTTTCTTTGACTCTTTAGAAGATGGTACTTAAATGTATTACCTAAAAAAGAGCTCTAGAAAATTTGAGATAACACAAAAACAAAAACAAACCAGCACACTAAAATCCCCTATGATATTTGTAGCAGTTTTTATGCTTTTTGCTTTCTGGAAGTGAGTAGTTTATGAATAGAGCTATTTCAAACTTTGCTATTGAATTTAGTGAGGATGGTATGGAAATTATGGCCTCTGTGTGGACATTTAGACCTATCCAAAATAGGTCTAAAAATTTATCTCACTGGTATAACCCTCTCATTTTATCCCAAGGAGGGATTAGATGCATAGGTGTTATAATAACAACCGCAGTGTTGATCCCATTTAAGAATTTTTATAGACTGCGCAAGAGGCTCTGACAACATTATCTCTTTTAATCCTCAGTTTTGGCTGCCAAAATGATAAAGCAGTTAGGATCATGTTCATTTCTACAGATGAAGAAATAGGTTCAGAAAACTCAGGTCAGTGGCAGACGTGGACTGTCACCCTCGGTTTACTGAGGATGCAGTTTCAAATGAAGCTTTTGAATGAAGAAACAAAACCCATGCGTTCATTCCTCAGAAGTTATGTGGTATGGATGTCTTCTGGCTTTTACAGCCTGAACACAGCCCTTTGAAGCCAGCCTTGACTCCAGTGAAGCTCCTTTATTCTCTTTGACCTGCTTTCCTCTTATCCCCATGATTTGTTGATTTTCAACTTGATGCTTCCCTCATGCTAAAGCTAAAGTAGTCTTACCTCATTGTTTCTGACTATAATCTAGATTAATAACTAGATTAATAACTACTTTAATAACTTTTTCTTCCTTAACCTTTCTTAGATTAATGTCATTGATTGCTTCATTCAGGAAAGAAAATAATATTTAGTGCCCACTCAAAATCAGAACTGCTCTTGGGCCTATCAGTGAACCAGACTGACAGGTTCCTGTTTTCTGGAGCTCACTCTCTTGGCTAGAGGGACCATTAGCAAAGCACTAAATTTAGATTCAGAATATCAGGGCTAAATCAGAATGGAAAAACTAGCAGATGTGGCAAATGGTTATTATCTTTTTCATTTATTTATTTATTTGGAGACGAGAGAGACAGAGAGAGAGAGAGAGAGAGAGAGAGAGAGAGAGAGAGGCAGAGAGAGAATGAGCTGGGGAGAGGCAGAGAGAGAGGGAGAGAGGTAATCCCAAGCAGGCTCCATTCTGTCAGCACAGAGTTGGGTGCAGGGCTCAATCTCATGTACTGGGAGATCATGACCTGAGCCAAAATCAGGAGTCAGACACTTACACGACTGAACCACCCATGTGCCCCAGCAAAGACTTATTTTTAATTTGGTCTGTGGAATGTCTTAAAAATTGAATTGCTAACATGTTAAAACCAAGAGATTCCACATAGAAAACCACCTGGATTCTGGGGTCTCAGTGATTACCTGGGTCCCCGTCCCCATAAGGCACCAGTCCATAATCCCTTTGATGTGAATGTGCCCTTTGGGTGGGGTGAGCTCTTTTACCACATCTGCTTCAACCATACCTGCTTAGGCTACACTCATTTACGTTATCTGTTGACCCTTGTAGACACTTTAGATTTTGTGATTAGCGGAGTAAATGATCTTCAGAGTCCCTTCATATCTTGACATGGCTGTGGTTGTCTGGCTTTTCCATGGCACCACTGTGGCCTCTCCCCAGAGGTGGCACCTGGACCAGAACTGGCAGCCAGACAAAGGTAATCTGTGTGGATCTAAGAGGACACTGGATCATCACAGGGCAAACTCAGGGCACGTTCAGTCCCTGGACAGCAACTGGCTGTTCTCACCCCAGGATCATCTCTTCCAGGCCTTGATGTTGAGGGCCTACTACTTAAACATTTTCCAGAGATTTAATGCAAGTCAATAAAACCAACAAATCCAAAAATTAGAAATTATCCCTGGTAAGAGCCAACCAAATCATAAGTAAATAAGAAGAGAAACTTTGAGCAAAAGCAAATAAAGTCTGATAATATTTTGAGGAATAATGCTGATTATTAGTATTCTTAAAGTTTGTTTGGGTTTTGCTTTGAAAATCTTGACTCAAAGTCAGCAGCAGAAGCAATAACAACAGCTAATATTAATTGCAGGTCTTTTATGTGTTGTCTATCTCCCCTAATTTAACCCACTACCCTCATTTTACAGATAGGAAATGAAAACCCAAGGACATTAAGTCACTTGTCCAAGGTCATCTAACTGATGTATTTAATTTCTCAAATGTGTTAATAATTTTGACTCATTTATCAATTTTCCTGATTATATGGAGAAATGAAGGATTGACAGATTACACACACACACACACACACACACACACACACACACACACACTCTCTCTCTCTCCATTAGTGTAAAGCTTCTATAAATAATGCTGCAGTCTCCAGTGTCAGGGGTTGAGCAGAATCTTTCCCCACTCTACATTATCTAGATCTATTTATAATATTTACAGGAAATTTCAGTCTTGATCATTTTAGCTATATTAAACCATCAAGGACCAATGATAAAGGTGTTTTATGGAGGAGTCCACATAGGGAACTAGAAGATACACCAAAAGCAAGCTGGTAAATACATACAAGAAATCCAAGTGCGATATCAGTGATTCAGGATTTGATCCCCATAGTAAGTATTATTAAAGAATGTAATTTGGCTAAGAAAAAAAATTCTAACAGGGCAAATCCTACCTCTCAAAAAATTTTATGCTGAATCTTTAAGATTATAAGTAATGTGTCACACTAAACCAGAAATATTTGAAAAGCTCCTTGATTGTCCCTTTCTCATTTTGTCATGTTTATACTCAAACATATCATGGGGAGCTCTTAAGGCAGAACAGAGGGTCATCTAGACAGTTAATGAGAATTCAGACTGGATTTAGGTCTTCCTGAGTCTTGTTTTACTTCAGCAGGATGAGGCATAAGCTGCTGAAATTCTGAGAATAGAGTCCTCTCAGGGTGTAGAACTCACAAAGAACCTATTCTAAATGAGCTTTCTACTAGCTACATGTGAGGCAAAATAATTTGAGGTGTGTTTGTTAAAACAAGAGCCTGTTATTTATGACCCATGTCTGTATACATGTGGATCTAAGGGACCAGCCACTTTGGCAGGGGTCCTTTTGTCACTGTCTTCCTGATCACACTGTGTCCCTGGCCATCTCAGATATCCCTGTGCTAGATCTGAGGCAACCTGTGCATATGCAGGAACTTGGAGTGGTGAGAACAGCCTAGTGGACTGGTTAAGAGCACTAGGTTTGAACCATGGCTCTGCCATAAGCTCACCCTTGGGTTACCTTTCTCTGACTCAGTTCCCTCATCTATAAAGTGAGGATAATCATAGTACCTCCCTTGTAGGATTGTTGGGGGGATCAAACAAATTAATCCATTTAAAGTGCTTAGAATAGCACCTGGGACATAATAAGGTTAAGTTAGGCTAGGGGCTGTTAAATAACATTTCCCTGACACATTCCCAGTGTCAGATACTGGTTTAAATAACAAATAGTATTTGGAGACCTTTCATGTGCCAGGAGCCAATCTAAGAATTTAGCATGTATTGTCATTTTGTTTTCAAAATATATGTTATATATACAGAATATACAAAATACTATGATTATTATCTCTATTTTCAGTTCGGAGAACTGAGGCATAGAAATATAATATCCCTAGGTCACACAGCTATTAAGTAATAGAGGCCAAACTTGAAGATAGGCATTAGTCTATGGAACCCATGCTCTTAACCACTATGCCATAAAGAGATGCAAACCATATTTGCTTACTCTTCCAAATCCAACACTGAATTCATTAATTGCAAATATGCTTGATCTCTGAGAGCTTGGGGCAAAAGAGCCTGTACTGTTCCCTTATTACCTACAGTTTAAGGCCAGTGAGGTTGATATAATTAAGCCATTTGATAATCACAGCATTTTCTTAAATCAAAGACTCAGCCTTTTTAGTGAAGGAAAAGTCACAACCACCAATCTGGCTAAGGATTCTAGGTGCTTCTAGCCACCTTGTTTTCAATTGCTCTCACTAGTATTGTTTCCCCAACTAGATTATAAATTCTTGGTAGACTAGGCCATATTTATACAACAGTTTATCTCCCACAACACTCAGGAGTATTGGGCACTCTAATAAATACCAGTGAATGAATTGGTTCCAGTTATCTTGTACCCTGATATCAACAATCCTTGTTGTTTACATAATTTTTCAGTAGTCAAGGTAGGAATTCTAGAATTTACTTTCGTGCAAAGTTGTGGCTCTAGTGCTTTCTAATTGAATAACAATGGGACAAATTACTCCTTGATAATGAAATCACCATCTCTCTTATGTCTGCAAAGAAAGTTCTCTACTGAAGTGAGGCTCTGCTGGTAATCTTTGATTTCCAATCAGGAGAATAGAATGGCAGAATAAAGTGAAAATTGACTGTTATTTGTTGATGATTACTTAATTGAGTTTTTGTCATTTTTTTAGTGATTGTGAAACATTAGAAAGTCCCAAAGGAACTAGATATGCATGAAAAATAGAAGTAGAAAAAAAGTACATGTTTGTAGGGTAGGCTCATAGGGAAGGTAATTGAGGATGACAGAAGCCATACTGTCACACTCAAAAAGGGCCGTTTCCTAGCCATACCATATAGAAAATGATGGCCTCTCAGTGAAAATGATGCATCTAAAGGAAGCATAGGCTAAAGATTAGCTGGCATCTAAGGAAGCATAAGCTTTTGATATTCTGTCTTTCATTTGGGGAGGGGGGAAAACCAAACTTTAGATAGTAGAATGAAAGCTTAAAAATATCCCATTCGATTTACTTTGGATGGCACTTGCTGCTATCTATTAAAATTAAACACAGGGGTGCCTGGGTGGCTCAGTCAGTTATGCATGCAACTCTTGATTTTGGCTCAGGTCATGATCCCAGGGTTGTGGGATCGAGCCCCGCATCAGGCTCTGTGCTGAGCATGGAGCCTGCTTGAGATTCTCTCTCTCTCTCTCTCTCTCTCTCTCCTCCCCACCCCCTGCCCCTGCCGGCCCCTCTTTCTGCTTGTGCTCTATCTCTCTAAAATAAAAAAAGAAAATTAAACAGAAACACAAACACACACAACACAAAAAAACCATATATTCTTCTTGTCTAGGGAGAACATACATTCTGGTTTGTCTTGAATAGTCCCGGCTTCTGCCTATTATACTAGTATAATTATTAATATATTTTTCTGAGTTCTTATTTGGATAATAAATTATAATCCATCATACCTCAATGATTCCTCTGCTTGGTATCTCATCTAAAAAATTACTCACACATATAAACAAGGAGATTATTGCACCTCTGTTTGTAATATCACAACATAGAAAACCATACAAATGCTCACTAGGAGGAGAATGGCCAAATAAATGGCATAGCATTCATCCTAAGGAGCACCATCTTGCAATTAAAAAAAATGTGGGGTGCCTGGGTGGCTCAGTCGGTTGAGGATCTGACTTCGGCTTGGGTCATAATCTCACAGTTCCTGAGTTCGAGCCCTACACTGGGCTCAGTGCTGTCAGTGCAGAGCCTCCTTCACATCCTCTGTCTCCCTCTGTCTCCTCTCCTCTCCACTCATGTGCTCTCTCTCTCTCTAAAAAAAAAAGTGAGTACTGAAATGGACAAATCCTAGATAAGGGAGAAAAAAGCAATTTTCAGAATATTGTCCATTATGATAATGCTTAGGTTACTTAACAAATGCAAACTAATTAAAAACGTATTATAGGGGCCACATATACAAGTATGTAAAGATGGAAAATGAAAGAACATTTGCCAAAATAGTAATGGGTAAACTGTATAGGAGTGATGGGTTTGGATTTGATATGGTGGTTAAGGGTAAGTTTAACTGTCAAATTTCAACATTTATTTAATTATTTTGAGAGAGCAAGAGAGAGAGTGGATGAGTGTGGGTGTGCAGGGGAGGGGCAGACAGATATGGAGAGAGAGAATCCCAAGCAGGCTCTACACTGTCAGCATAGAGCCCTATGCAGGGCTAGATCCCACAAACCATGAGATCATGACCTGAGCTGAAATCAAGAGTCAGATGCTTAACAGACTGACCCACCCAGACACCCCTATCACATTTCAGCTTTTTCACAAGGACGCTTCAAGCCCAGATGGCTTGAGGAATTGATAAATGATTTTAAATATAATTTAAAATTTAAAATAATGTTCCGAGGTGATGTCGTTCAACTCGTTGTTTTAAATTGAGGTAACTGGGGCTCAGAGAAGCCATGTGAATTTTCCAGGGGCACAGCATCAATTTGGGGCAGAGCTGGGGCCCAAATGAGTCTCCTGATACCCTGTATTTTATTCTGTCACTGGACAATGCTCTACTCCAAGGCTCATGAGATTTATTCAGTTGCTTTAACTCCATGGAAATGAATTGTTGGACACAAACTTGACCACACTCATCAAATTTTACTTCCTCTAAACTCCAGATTAAAAATTAATGTCCAGGGCCACTGAGCCCATAAGTTTACCCTGGACTGGTGGCCACCTGACTTATTCTCTGGGGTCTGCTATCTGGTGTAATTATGCCCCTATTTCTCCAGCATGTGTTAATTTGATGTCAACATTAAAGTGGCCATTATGTTTTGAAGAAGTGGTGAGTGTATGGCAGGTAGAATTGTCCTGATGTTTTCATTATAATGATCATGGAGTCACTTGCCTTGATTTGTGTCACCATCTTTCTTCAGGTAAGCAGTGTGTTCATGACCTCTTCAACAGCAATTCTTTGAGCCCCAGTGAAACCTGTTAATGTGTAGGCAGCTGAAAGCAGCTAAAATATTATTCTTCCCTGAAGTGTTTACAAGTTAACAGAGATCAGGACCTTAAGTTAAATTTGATGGTATTTTAAAGGTAAAATCTTAGATATTAACCAGTAGATTAGTATTAGTAGATAAGCTTTTATTGAACTTTTTTTTTTTTTGCCTTCCTAATTTTCCTGAAATTATACTAAATGACTACACTTTGTTAATATTAATACACATCCTGGTAATAATTGTCATCAGTGTTGTTAGATTTAGAATCCAATACTTTATATGAACTATGTCATTTAATCCACAAAACAATAAGATAGAGACTATTTTTATCTCCAGTGAATAGATAAACACTAAGAAGAAGATTGGCTTCTCAAAATTTAGGAACTTGGTGAATGTCAGACAGTAGGAGACAGAGGTGGTTTCAAACCCAGGCAGTGTGATTTCAGAGCCTCAGCTCCTCACCACTATGCCATATTGCCTGTGCCATAATAATGATTATGCATTTATTATGACTGTACAAAATATAATGTAATACAATAAAATATAATATCATGTAAGATATAATTATATGCAATTAGCTGTGTGGGGACTCACTTACATACTTTAATTTTAAAAATGCCAAGGGGATAGGGTGGAAACACTTTCTCTGGGAGTTATTAATAGAATTCCAGAAACTGGGTGGGTTTGAGCAAAGTTTATCAGGTGGTTCTTCTCCTCCCCTCCCTTCTTTCATGGCTCAACAGTTTACTGGCCGGCACTCCTACTTGGGAGATAAATGCAACCCCAGATCTCACTATTCACACCACACAGAGAGCTCACTTACTGGGTAACTGGCAGTAACTGGTGGGTTTGGTAAGAGGACATAGCTGTAACTCAGCTGAAGCATTCCATTGATGTCATAAAAGGTGATAGCGCAGCTCCAGTGGCAGGTGATGGACAGCATAACCCTTGAGAGCACATCACCTCTGTACTCGTTCATTTCTGCAGACTTAATTTATAGCTGGAACTTGGCCCTTCCTTTGGACTTACAGGAAAGCCTAAGAACTGAATGACTGAACTTACCATGATCAATGTAGAAGGCTCTTCTCAGCTTTCTGCCCTCCACCCAAGGACACCTGGAGCTCCTCCGAGCCCAGTGACAGAAAGTTGTTTTCCTAGGGATTGGCAGCTCTTATTGTCAAAATATATAGTTAAAGTTGGCTCTATGAACTAAAATTCATTTTGTTAGGTCTTCACTCAGTGCGTAGAAACACTTTCTCAATTACCTTTTCAAGTATGCTATTTATCTCTCTCAGTTATTTATTTGTCAATTCCTTCTACAAATGTTTAAGAAAGAGTCCTAATGCCAGTGTCTTTGTGCCATGAAGGAAGGGCATGTCAGATAATGGTCAATGGGAATGAGTGCAATGGTAGCCTAGAAAAATGTCTGGAATGGGGAAAGCACTCAGGAAATCGTATTTGCGATTTGAATTAAATCCATATTGCTCCTGATGTGAGATTTCGGATTATAACACTCAAGATCATCATTTCCTAACAAGAAACACTGCATAATCTTGGCGTTATTAGCCGCACACTCTAACCAACTGAGCTAACCAGCCACTCTAACACCATGTGATCTTTATTTACATATATTTTTTTCTTTCTTAATGCAAAGTTTTGAGAGGCTATCCAGAAAAATAAGCTTGGACTTTTGAGAAATTGAAAATTGTTACAATATTTTTAAAGATGAGTCAAACTTACCCAAACACATTCCGTGGAAACTCAGGCCTACAGATCAGTTTTGTGGTCAAATTAATGAGGGAAACTCTGCCACTTTTATCCCTTGCCTAGGAATTTGCTATACCTTAAAAGCTCTGAGAATTCCTGCCTCCAGTAAAGATGTCTGCTTAATTTTGTTTAACCCCATGTTTCCCAACCCATTTCATCAGAGCCCCTGTGCAGAATAAGTGCTCAGGAGAAGATGCTTCCAGAGGGGATTATGCCCACAGAGTACAAGGAGATAACTGCTTTTGCTGACGATTAGGGACCACTGTCCAGAACAAGTTGTAAACAGTATTAATGACAATCTTTACCCAAGATCTTTACTGAACCTTTAAGTTCCTAAGTCGAATCGTGCACAACCACAGTATTTTGCCCCTTTGCTGCAAGGAAGAGAATAGTGTGGTGACCCCTCAAGAATGGAGAGATGATCTTTAAAAAAAATGCTTCAGAGGAGTTGGAAGTTAGAACATTTCTGTCTCTATCAGAATGCCATGTGCCTGCTGGGATTTGATAAACCTTATTTAAGAGCTTTGTCATGACCCAAGTGGCCTTTCTATTCAGTTCATGCATTTCTTTAACTTTCATGCCATTTCACTTTTGAGAAAGAACGTTAACTCATACTGCAATAACGTCACTCTTCAGGATTTGCATAGCTGGCATGCAGCTTTTGGAGGAAGCTTCCCAGAAATAATTCCAATAGAGCATCCACATTGCCTAAGGTATTTATTGCTTCCAAAGAGAATTCTCTTACTTTATGGATGAGAGGTAGGGCCTCAAAGAAGATGATCCCTAGTTTATGCAGGTAGAACCAAGGTAATATTATGGGATACCAAGAAATAGTGTTAGTGAATAAAAATATTGTCAATAAACTGAAGCCATTAGCTGAATGATCTAGAATCTGTTTACCTGGCCAGGTTAGAGCTTTCTTAATGCCCTTGCTATTGTATTTGAAGCAGGCCTAATACATTTAATTATCTCAATAAGGTAGATATTGGCTGTTACCTTTATAATAATAACAGCAATGAGAAAAACAACCTTAATAATTGAGGATTTTGCAGTTTATAGAGTATCACCTACATTACTTCCTGGACTGATCGAGTTATTTCAATTTATAGATTTACAGTACTCAGAGAGGTTAAGTGATTTGTGTATGGTCACACAGCTAATGCATAGCAGAGCTAAAGCCAGAACCTAACCCATTGTATTTCCCTTAAATCGTATTGTCTCATTCCCCAGAGTTCCTCAGGCAGAGCTGTTCAATTGGCTATAACCTATCTCTTTTGAGTATCTGATATATTCTGGGGGGGCTTTCCAAGGAGAATCATCTGGAAGGGAGCTTTGGATTTGTGTGTTGAGACTGAGTAACCCTTTTATATAACAAATTTTTATACAGTGATTATTGTCATAGGTTTCTAAACACTTTGTAAATACCAAGTTGTGTTCTCTTATCAGTCCTACTCTGCAGATATAATTTTACTCCATTTTACAAAATAAACCAAGATCATGGGTGCCTGGGAGGCTCAGTCAGTTAACAGTCCAACTCTTGATTTCGGCTCAGGTCATGATCTCATAGTCATGAGATCAAGCCCTGCATCAGACTCAGCATGGAGGGTGGGGCCTGCTTTAGATCCTCTCTCTCCATCTCTCTCTGCCCCTCCCCTGCTTGTGCCCCTCCTCTCTCTCTCACACTCTCTCTCTCTCTCAAAATAAATTTTTAAAAAAAGAAAGAAACTAAGATCAGGGAGGTTAAATCACTCTACTGAGGATACCACCTGTTTGAACTACAATTTGCACACAGCCTCTCTGGCTCCTTCTCCTTTCCTCTGTTTATGCAAATATGAGATTGGGTAGAAGAATCAGGCCAAGGGTGATTCAGATTGAGAGATTTTTTGTTGTTGTTCTAAACAACATGAGGTTGTCTAGGTGGTAAGCTTATATGGAAGGTTTTCACTTTTTTATTTATACTTTCATATCATTTCTAAATTTTCTACAGTATTTATGAGTTACTTTCATCATTACAAAAGGGTGTCTACTGAAAACAATTACTCTAGTGTGGAGTTTCACCCTTTATGCTAGGCGCTGAAACTGATATATTGGCAAACACACACAAACACATACATGCACAGTCACACACTCATATGAGGGAAATTTTGAACCAAGAAACTTGTATTTAACCCCTCTTCATTCCTTTTTGCACATGCCTTTGTGACCTTGAGCATATCTGCACTATTTTGAGCCACTGGTTTCTCATCTGATAAATGGGGAATAACACTACTCCACAGAAGGTTAGGAGGACTAAGTGAGACACAGGATGTGCACGTGCTTTATAAGTTGAAAAATGCTATAAAATGTAAATGACTCTTTAGGTAAAGACATTTATGACATGTGTTTGAAAGTTTCCATTCCTGGCTATTTGCATAGATGTTACACAACTTGTGTTTTGGAAAGAATTTTATCCTGCAGCCTTTAGCCAGTCAGGATGTGAGCTAGGGTGGAAGTTTTGTGGGATAAGCAATCTGCTGCTCCCTTGGAGAATTCTCTAAATTTGCAAGTAGAAACATCGCAGTTGGCAAAATGGAGCTAGAGTAATAACATTTATCATTCAGGTGAAGCTGTTGTGTTTGCAAAGGGCTTGGTAATTGGTAATTAGCTGACCCCCCTTGCCTCCTCCTGCCATCCCCCACCTTCTTCCTGCCCTGCTGTGTGTGCCCTCTTGAATTCAGAGGCGGAGGCACCTGCATCCTCCCACTATGTTGCTCCCCACATGGTGTCCAGAAAGTCCCAGTGGGCCACAGCCATCTGATGAGTCAGTACCAGTGGTGAGAGTTATACTGTCCATACAAATGAGCTCTGGCCCTGTGGTCCTGGGCCAGTAGGAAATGAGGTCAGGCATGCAAGACATTGGGCTTCAGGCAGGGAGTAGTTTTAGTATAAATAGGAATTCTCGGCCCCCCATCTTATTTCTCTCTTATCTTTTCTCCCTCAAAACCCAACCTCTGCCTTGTCAGTTTCTTGGCATCCAATAACCCATTTTTATTTCCTCCAACCATGTCATTGGCAAACTGGATTTCCCTGTGTGTTCCCTCAAGTAGGGTGGGTTTTTCTCATTTATTTGTTCCCAAGAAGTATTAGGACCCAAAAGTCTAGATGATCTTTTGGCCGCTTCTTAGATAGCAGTTTAGACGCAGTGAACACCCATTTTGTCTCTTCAGCTCCATTCAATCACATTCTTCACCTGAAGGGACTGAGACTTCTTATTAACAACTCCATCCTGCTTAAAAAAACGGAGAGCCACCTCTTTGCCTTTTAGTGGATCCAAGATACGTTTCTTGAAGAATGGCTAACAACTTAATAATTAACAAAACCATCTTTTCTGACCTTTTTTTTTTTTCTTTTCATCAATTTGGAGGATTCTGCAATTCTCTTTGGCCTGTCATGAGTAGGTACTCATATTGTTGAAGACCAAGTTACAGTTCTGCAGTTTGGGGCTTCACTAGTAACTACACCCTCCAGAAGCCCCTAGAACTGAAAGTGAACAGTCTGCCCAGGCACAATTGCTCCTTTTCAGTCTTCCTGTGAAGGTTTCCATCTTATCAGTTCTGTCTTGGACTGTTTTCCCTAATTAATTTTACCACCTAGAACATTAGAGTTCACGTGCTCTCTCCCTCTCTTTTAATTTTTTTTTTCTCTGTGATGCTTTCTCTCCACTACCCTCCCCTGTCTCCCACCCATCTGTTCTTTTTATGGAAAGTCACAAAGTTTAACATATAGTGAAGAGGAGCAACATTGACTTCATAGGAGGGAGTTAAGGACCTGGTGCAGCTAGGCAGCCCTAGCTGAGCCTCAGTTTCCTGATCTAAAAAGTGGCAAGTCAAAACTGCCTCATGGGAAAGATGATGGGGATGCTGCAATGGGTGGATCAGAGCATTGTCCTGAGTGGAATCTCAACACTGCCATTGACTGGCTGTGTGACCCATGGGGACCTCTGTACTTCATCTTATAAAGCAGGAAAATAATAGCACCTGTTTTATAGGATTGTATTGGAAGACTAAAAGAGACCATTCGTGTAAAGTACTTAACGGGTTGCCAGACCAATAGAGTAATTCCTCCATAAATATTATCTATGGTTGTTGTTGTCATTATTCTTGGAAATTAGCAAGTTCTGGTTCCCTGAGGAAGAGGTGTATCATCACCTGGTTTAGGTCTCATATTTCCACAAAAACAAACTGTGAAGTGCCTAAAGGTACTTTGTAAGCATAACCATGTGCCCAGGGACTCACAGCAGTGCTCACGTGCCTTGGCAGGGTGTCATTGGCTCAGGTTTTTGGACCCACTCCTTGGAGCTGATCTTGGCAAAGGGAATTCCTCTCTTAGGATCAAGTGTAATGCTTTGAGAAAACATGGATTTAGAAGCCAGTGAGGCCAAAGGGATCCAGGACCAAGAGTTCCCATAGCTACAGACCCAGGCCCAGTTGGGGACCATGGGGAGGGTACTCAAGGTCTCTCACATGCTACATGCAGACCTATCTCAGCACCTTGATCTCCCTTGTTGTTAAAAGGAAGAAGCTTTACATACAGACACATTTTTCTTACTTACGTTGAACATCTGCAAAATGAGCCTTTTACCTTCTATATTTTTTGAACTGCCATACAAACCTTGGCATTATTGTTAACAAATAGGCCTTTTTTCCTAATTGCCTGAACCTTAGAATGGGAATGGCTTGCTTTGATCTTTAATGAGTTTGATGGCCAAATCCAAAGAGGGCATGGTGAAAATAATGACTGAAGGAAAATGAATCAGACGGCTGCATAAGGCTGCAAGTTGGGAGCAATGACCTGGCTCAAAGTTTGGCCAAGTTAGGGTGGACCAGAATCTATTCAGAGTAAAAGATGCTTGCTGCATCGTATTATATAGTATTTCACCCATCATACCATGGCATAGAGCTAGAGGGGACTGTGAGGATCATTTGAAGATAAACAAACCAAGGCCTCCAATGTTTATAGCTCTATACATAGAGGTGAAGGCAGGGTAGATGCATTCATTCAACAACTAGGTTTTTTTGTTTTGTTTTGTTTTGTTTTGTTTTGAGCTTTCACTGTGTCTCAGGTTTGATGCTGAAAACACAAGGGTGAGTAAGACAGGTGATGTCTTCATGTCTACATCTTCCTCTTCTTCTTCAAACAAGGCCAGTAAACAGAAAAATATATATATATAGATATAGATATAGATATAGGTATAGATATATAGATATAGATTGTGATACAAAACAAATAATCAAGGAATAGATATAGGGAATATCCAAAAAAGTTAGGGCAGATGTGAGACAGGTACTTTAGGTAGCTTGGCCAAGCATAACTTCTATGATATATGCTAAAAATTAAGATTAGAGGAGTTTGCAATGTGAAAAGTGGGAAGAAGAGCAAAGAGAATTCCAGATGGAGGACTTGGCATTTACAAAGGCTTGAGGTGGGAAGATCTTAGGCCCTCCTAGTTGTTGAAAGAAGACCACTGTGGCTGAAGCATTGAAACAGCTTCATATGAGTTTGGAGAATTAGGAAGGGCCAGATTATCTAGAGCCTTGGAGGCCAGTGTAAGGAGTTTGAATTGTGATTCAAGGCAGTAGCTCTCAAACTTGTGCATGAGTCAAAACCATCTGGAGGGCTTGTTAAACATAGATGTCTGGGCCTTATCTCTAGAGTTTCTGATTCTGTAAGTGAGAGCTGAGAATATGTATTTATAACACATTCCCAAGTGATGCTGATGCTGCTGGTTTAGAGACCAGACTTTGAGAACCACTGCTCTAAGGCCATGAGGAACCTATCGGAAAGATGTTTAATAGAATTGTCAGAATTTAGTAACCAACTAAGTGTGGGGTTCAAGAGGGATGGGAATCAAAGATAATAACAAAGGTATAATCCTATACGATTGGGGGTAAACTATGGAGGAAAAAGTCTTTAGTTGGTTTTGGATGATAAACCAGTATAGCTAGTAGGAATCTTTCATGGGTTTCAGTGGATATGGGAATTCACACATCCCTAAGCCTTTCAAAGATGGGTGGTAGAGAGGGTACAAATGTAGAGGAAGAAGAGGCAGAAATATGATGATGTCAACCTGGAAGTTCTCTAGGTCCTCCTAGCCAACTCTTTCCCCCTGAAAACTTGGGGCCAGCCACCTCATTGGCTTGCCCTGCTCAAAGACAAGCGAATATTGGCAACATTTTCAGTCCACCAGAAGATAGGGTCTATAGTTAGTCTTGCTGCTACACATATTATACCTAGTGATCCCAGGTGGACAGGCTCATTCTTATGATCCTCCTCTTCTACCATCTTGTAGTAGTCTGGTCTCTACTTCTTGCATCCTAAAGTAAACAAACAAACAAACAAACCCCTAATTCCTCCAACCAGTGGTGCTAACCAGTGGCAGTGCTGCTGACCAGGGACACTCACTCTCCACCTAGATGAACTGGGTCTAAGCGTGCCCTGCCCTGCCCTGGAATGCCCCACTGTTTTCATGGGGTCAGTTAAGTTCTCCAGTCCCAATTCCACCAGGGCACAATTTTAGCTCCTTGCCATGAGTATATGCTGCTCAGAGGAAATCCAAGTCTGAGGGTAACTTTTGCTGGGCAGAAGGACAAAACTAGTGAATGACATGAAGCATGGTCTATCCAAAAGAGAGGCCATGAAAGGACAGTGTCATGGAAGCCAAAGGAAAGAAACATTTTTAAAAAGGAGAGGCTCAGGTACATGCAAACTGTTGAAAAGTGTAAGAAATTAGAAAAAAAATATATGATTTGTCAACAAATCATGACAACTTCATAGAGAACAGTTATACAAGAGTGGGTGGATAGAAGAAAACAGCAATCAAAGCCCAATAATGCACATCTAATGCTATTAGGTTAAATACTACACAAGTAGTTGAGTGATGAAAATTATTAATTGTGCACATGATGCTCACTCTATGCCCCGGGTACTTCTAGTGCTGCTTGAATAGTGGAATAATTGGCAGATAACTGCACTATTAATTATACCAAGGCTTGCTTGGTGGTAGACTAAAGGCCAAACATGTAGGATGAGGGGTATCTATGTATTCCTTTTATCTCTGTGCCCTGAGAAAAGGGAATGGGATGCTCAAGGTCAACTTGAACCTGCAACTGGCCCAGTAGACTGAAGTTCTACTGTGCTCTGCCTTGAAAAGGAAATCACAGTATCTATGCTGTATGCCTATGCAGGTTCAGAGGCCACCTGCCGCAAAAATGCAAATGGCACTTAGGCACAGGAGGGGTGAAAGATGTTCTCAAGCTCACTGCATAAAACATTTATAAGCCAGGCTCCCAAGGACCAGTATTCTTCTGTCACATCCATCCTTGGTCACATGGTAAACATTCCCCATTCCTTGTTCTATTGACACCAATGAGACTATCCCAAATGGGTAAGAACAGGCACGAAATCCATAGCTTTTCACATCTGGATTTTCCACAAAGTCAATTATGGCAAACTGTATGCAGAATATCTGGCTTACTGGGGGTGCCTGGGTGGCTCAGTCGGTTGAGCGGCTGGCTTCGGCTCAGGTCATGATCTCATGGTCCATGAGTTCGAGCCCCACATCAGGCTCTGTGCTGACAGCTCAGAGCCCGGAGCCTGTTTCAGACTCTGTGTCTCCCTCTCTCTGACCCTCCCCCGTTCATGCTCTGTCTCTCTCTGTCTCAAAAACAAATAAACATTAAAAAAAAAAAGAATATCTGGCTTACCTTGTCATGAATGAGTAAGGTAGTAAGAAGCCACCCTATTGGAGGCTGAAAGCTTTGAACCTGTGCTATCCAACAGAACCTCCCGTGATGACAGAAGTCGTGTTTTGTGGTACCAATGTGGTGGTGATTAGCCATGAGTGCCCGTGAGCACTTCAAATAGGGCTAATGTGACTGACAGACAAATTGACAAATTTAAATTAATTTAAATTAAGTAGCCACATATGAGGAGTGGTTAAAGCACAGCTTCAGAAGACACTCCAGCTTTTCTTCCTTTTTAACGCACCCACTTCTGGGCTGCATGTCTGGGTGTGAGGGACCTCAGGGCCTCTTAGGGTGGTGATGTATGTCCTCCAGGATGACATTTCATCTTGGACAATTTCCCTCCTCCGATCAAATGAGAACTTCAATGAGTAAAAATCTGCCCAGAATTACTTAAGGGGGGTGAAGGATGAACATATTAACAGGCTAAAGATAACAAGAAAGTCCTTTAAAAATGAATGTGGTGGCTATTTAATGCTGCCAAATCAGTTTGTGCAAAATAACGAAAGACAAGGATGAGTTGTGGCTGACAGGGAGCAATTAAGTTTTGTGATTCTGCCTTGAATTATTAATTTCAAGAAGGGTTGTTTCTCTCTCTTAAATCTACATCTTCTTCACCCCTAGAGTGATGGTGGAAAGCACTTTACGTGTGAGCCTCTCTAGATTGTTGAGCAACCTTGGTTTCTTTTCTCATGCTCTCAGCAATCCATCAAGGTTTACATTTGTTTTTCTCCCCACATTTGCACAATTAAGCTCTGTAAATAAGTGTTTTTAAAAAACCAGCAACAACAGGGGAGAAAGCATCCTCATCACATTTCATGGGTGAGCCTCCTTCATGGGGTGTCCTCACAGCCATGGCACGCACTCGCCAGAACAAGGGGAGCACACACGCTGGGGAAAGTGAATTCATGTGAGCTCACTTTCCTCCTGGGAAAGATAAAATGTCTTTGGCTGGTCAACTCGCTTGGTGAAGTCACTGTGTTACTGACATCCTTGATCTCAGGATTAAGACTTGTATGTGGGATGCTTTCAATCATGAAGGGTTCCTTTGTACAGAGCCCAGACTTGGGAAGCCATCTTAAAAATGCACATGCATTCCAAAGAACACTGAGAGAATGGCTTAGCTCACATCAGCCCTTTGCTAACAAAAGCCATCGATGCATGTGCCTTGCTACCCACAGTGGGTCAGTAGAAAGGACACCCAAGCTAGAGCCATTCCAAGGGGGTTTGGTTTGATGTGGCTGTCTCTCAGGAAATGAATAATTGCTTGGTTTCTTTGAACTTCAGTTTTCTTTGAAGAAACCCTTCCCACCTATCCAAGTGCACTAAGCCCGTGGCATATAAAATGAGATTTGGTTATTTTATGAGATAGCAGAGTTTTGTGGAAAGTGCTTTGGGATCAGATTGATTGGAGTTTTAATCCCATTTCTGTCACTTTCTAGCTGTTTGACTAGAATGGGACAAAAGATCCCTGAGATTGTTTCCTCATCTGTGAAACTAGGCTAATGCTACCTTGTAGGATGACAGTGAGGGTTAAAATGAGGAATGTGAAGTTTCTGGTGTAGTGGCTTACATGTGGTGTGGTTCTAGGAGACACAGCCAAGAAATCCAGGAGACAGTTCCCAGCCAGTCCCAGAAACAGTGTGAAACCTTCCTCCAGGGAACCTCTGTTTTGATCACTTCCCTCTTGCCAGCACTTTTCTTTATTCCTCTTGTGCCATTGTGTGTCAGAAAAAAATGTCATTCATTCATTCATTCATTCATTCATTCATATATTCACCATATATTCACAAATACCTCTGAGAGCCTAGGGCATGTCAGGAGCAGCTATAGGTGCTAGGGTTATAGCAGTGAACAGAATCCTGACCACATATTTATATTTTAGTGGGAAGATAGACACAGATGCAATAAACAAATGAAGACATACTGTCAGAAAGTGATTAGTGCTATAGAGAAGGTAAAATAGGACAAAGGGATATGATGGAGGTGATGGAAACCGATTTAATGTTAATGGCCAGCATGTGATCTTTAAGATCACCTGCACACATACACACACGCACACGCACAGTGAGGAGGGTAGATCCCCTATTCTATGAAGTGAGGAGGACATGGCATGAGGATCCTGGGGGCAGGGGATGTAGGAGGCAGGAAAACCACTGGTATAAGCCAGGCTGAGGAGGGGCTGAGGAAGGGAAAGAAGGTTCAGGTAGGTGACATGAGGTAGGGAGATCACTGGGAGGCAGAGAAGGCAGCTACCACATGGGGAGATGTGAGCAGGGAGAGGGAGGGAAGGTGCTGGAGACTTCCCAGTTGATGTGACACACTCCTAGGCCTCCTCATGAAGCCCTCAGCAAAGATGTGTGTGACTGACACTCTTGATGTAGGTTTCGGTGATGGGGGACTTAGATCTGGGGCATATGGAACCGACTACAGAGTGAGAGCAAGGCTGGCCCACCAAGCCAATATTTATATACTTCTTGTTTTAAGTGATCCAAACATTGTAAACAAGTGTTACATAAAAAACAATCAAGTCCCTTTCACTGTTCCC
Source organism: Lynx canadensis (assembly GCF_007474595.2). Taxonomy (NCBI): domain Eukaryota; kingdom Metazoa; phylum Chordata; class Mammalia; order Carnivora; family Felidae; genus Lynx; species Lynx canadensis. The sequence continues at coordinate 179,489,275 of NC_044303.2, read as the reverse complement.
TAAATTTCAGCCTCCAAAAGTGACCAGTCTTAAAAGTGAAATGTGTATCCTTGCTGATATTTTCCTATAAATACACAAACACAAATGCAGTGTTTAAAGATAAACAGTGGTTTCCTTCTCTCTCTCTCTTTTTTTTTTTTTTTTTGAGAGATCTGATATCATAGTTTCCCAGGAACCAAATCCCAAGAAAGACTACCAGAATATTCTAGTATCAATGTGGCATCCTCAAACTATAGCAGTTCTCACAGAAAAGTCTCTCTCTTGTCCCCATTGCCACATCCTAACTGTTCCTCAGCACACTCCACATCTGCCTGCCGTTCTCTGCAAAGAAATGGTTTCTCCAGCAGGTCTTTACAGGCAAGATTATATCATGCTCCCATCCTGGCCTCCAGTCATTAAATAAGAGAGATTCCCTGCCACTTGAGGCCCCATCACTTGAAACACGGTGGGGATAGGGACAAGGAAACTTAATAATTCACCTCTTGGTGTGCTCTGAAAGGGAGAGGAGCTCAGTGACACGTCGCCATGGAAATCAGGTTGTGTTTACCAGTAGCTTCCTCTATTGGAGTGTGGCAGGTTAGCCTGTGGGACCATGGCTCTCAACCTTCACTACACACTGGAATCACCTGGGGGCTGTGCAGATATTGGCACCTGGGTCCCACCTGCAACAATCCCATTTCATTAGATGTATTGCAGCCTGGGCATCCCCAGGTAATTCTCATGTGCAGGCAAAGGTTGAGAGCCAGTGCTGGAGGTCAGCTCTCCCTGTTCTGGTAAATTAGTCATTATCCTGAGCATCAGGAGTCAGCATAAATGAATTCAGTACTTTGTTTTATTTTAATACTGATACCACTTTCAGCTGGGGAAGCAGTCTGCTCGTTTGTCTACCTTTCAGAAACAATGCATCTCTAGTTCAACTCATGCCCTTTCCTTTGATTCAGTCTCATTCCTGATGAGAAGGGGCAACACATGTGGATGTCAAGGGGGCCTTGCTGGCCTTTGTTCTGGAAATTTGGCCATAGCATGCTAGCAGAGTGCTTGTCCATATGAGGCTTCAAGCAGCTTTGGGGTCAGACACCCACCTCCCCAACTTCCAGGCAGTTGCCATCTTTCGCATTCCCTTCTTGGATTTCCTTCAACATGCAGATTGACAAGGCAGGGAGTTGATGGGGGTGGCTGGAGTCCAGACTTGATGTAATCACTGAGAAGAATGAACAAAGTGTACTCCAGGGAGTACTCACGATTCCTGACCATACTTCTGGTGTCATCTCTAATGGTGCTGACTTAGGGACCTTGCCTGCTTTTGCCTCACTCAGCTTGACCAGAGTCTGTGGCTAATAGACTTAACCATGTTAGATCTAACCATGTGGAGCACAGAGTGCCAATCTTCCCTTTGTGCTGTGCATGGATTAGTATTTGCTTTGTAGCTCACCTCACATCTGTGGGGTGTCCCCGAGGTTGAGAAGTGCTGAGGCATGGCACCAAGTAGATGCCGGATATGGGGTGGCAGTAACCAGGAACCAGAACAAGGCCTGTGTCACTTCCCTTATTTTTCATTTAGTAGAAAAGGAACAGAATTGTAAATCCCTTGGGATAAGTTCCCTCCACCATCTTTCCCCGGGGAGTAAGACCTCCTTGGTCTGGTCTGATTTACATTCCCCTCCTGAGTACTCTGGTAGTTGTCCCTGAAGTGCATTACAGTTGAAACCACCCTGTGTTGTCACCACTGACTTACAAACCCTTAAGGGCAAGGTACCACAGCACCTGTCATATGAGGAGAATGTATGCAGGCAGGCAAGGAACCGAACACTTGTCAGCATTCACACTTCTCCCAAGCTAACTGCATACACTAGATTCATGCATACCTAGATCTAAATCCTGCTTTTTATTTCCTGGCTGCCTGACCTTGGGCAAGACGCTTCACCTTGCCAAGACTTGTCTCTCTCGTTTCCAGGATGGAGCTAGTTCTGAGATCCAGCCTATCAGGCACTAATGAGTATGAAATGTGATAGTGTATGCTAAATGTTAGCACAGTGTTGCTCACAGGCTTATGACTCGATGAATGTTGGTTATCATGCCATTATTATCATCAGTTCCATTATTATCTATGTGATATAGTCATTTTATCACATCATCTACAAATTGGAAAATATAATATGATATGTTGCCAAAACAACTTTAACCATCTAGCCTTAGTATTAAGTCTGATTTAAAAAAAATTAAGTGGTCTGTGAGGTGAAAGAACTAGGCAGGAGTAAGCTAATGCTCTATCAGCCAGATCTGAATCTTATCCACCTACGTACTGGCTTAAATCAGGGAGCTTAATCTCGGGAACTTCTGGTAGAGCACTGGAGAGGGAGTCCATTGAGCAGGCTGCTAAGCAGTGGTGAAGACACATTGGCAGAGTTTCCAGGACTGGCCTGCGCTGTGTGTGCACAGTCCTGGTAATTGGAGGGAGCTACAGCGTACAGGGATGGTCTGCAGTTCACTGTACTATTGCCATTTCTGAGTGCATTTGTACACAGCTTGGAAGAGCCAAAATCCATGAGTCACAGCAGAGATGCCCTCTCCTGTACATCATTGGATCAAAATTTAAAATCAGCAAAGAAGATCTTGACTCACAATGACAGTGTAGGAAAACGGAACGTCAGGCATGTCCTTCTGATCCTGCCAAGGCGTCACAGAGGACTGGATTGTTCTAGCTCTCTTTCCTTTCTTTGGTGCTCAGTCACCAAGGTCTGACATGCTGAAAGGCAGCTCAGCAGAGAAGTTTGGATTCTAAAACCACTAGAGCCTTTGGACAGCAGCCATTTGAGTATCAGGTCAAGGTTTGGGAGACTGCATTAAGAAGCGAACATTAATATATGCTAGTGGAGAATTCAGTGCTTTATCATGTCCTACCTACTTAGCGGTGAAATGAAGGTCTTCATAGTAGAGCAGTGATGAACATCGTAGATGCGGAGAAGTCATCCTTCATTACTGTATTATTTTGCTTAGAGTTCCAACCGCTACGTTCTGTCTTAAAACTTGTCAAACTGTGCACAGTACACTGACTTCATAGGAGAAAAACGGGTTCTCTAAAAATATCAAAAATCAGACATTTCTGGTAGAACAAAACATTATAGCTTAAAAGTCCTACAGATAAATAATAATTAGGAATGACATTTACTCAGCAGAGCACACAGAAAAAGCCATTCTCTATCAGCTACATCCTTACATGACTGTAGTTTCATGCCTCTCAACACAACTAATGAAAGGCCAAGTCAAGTCAGCTACCCTTTAAGAAGTTAGCAGAAATTTTTTTTCTTGGGGGAAAAACAACTTTAAGGAAGTATTTTTCTGTTTCCTAAGTATTTTTGCAAATGAGAACAAATTAGTTCCCCAGTTGTCTGAAAATTTTCAAAACCACCTGTCTGCCCTTCAGGAGACAGAGAACAAAATCAACAACGTCTACATCTTGACGATATGCACAGAATCAAACCCCAGAAGCATAAAATGTTTTTTAAGAGACCCAAGAATGATAACACTGTCAGACATCATTTTATAGAGAAGGCAATGCCAGTGCCTCTACAAGAGTTGGGGCCGGGGGGCTTCAAGGAAGGGGCCCAGAGTGAGCATTTAAAAAGGCAACATTAATGAGGGTCATGCAAGCTCAGGGCACCTCTCTTCCCACCCCCTAGTCTCAGCTTTGCACCAAAACTCTGAACTTGCCTGACAATTTTAGGGGAGGAAACTGAGGCACCAGGAGGTGAAGTGACTCGTCAAAGGTCTCACTGCTAGTCAATAGCAGACCTAGTGCCGAGAGAAGGAAACATAGCCAACTGCAAGATAATCAAAATGAATAACGATAACTATTCTGTGTGTCTTGGTAAGGAGACAGAATCAGTAGGTCTTTATCGTGGTCATTATTGGTCATTCTTTTCTTTATTAATTAGTAAATAATTGGACATCACTGGAGAAACCGGCCTGGCTACCCGTTCACTACAGGGTAGAACATTTCCCAGAGTGGACAACCTTCCAAGGAAGGTGCATGGACTTCAGCCTATAGATTTGGTGCACCAACACTGCATCATCCCCATGAATAATCTGTAATCAGAGGATAATAATTAAGATGTGGCAATGCCCACTTACTAAATTAGCTAAATTGGCAAAACTCAATTTAAATGGCAATTTTGTCTCTAGTGATAGAATTATAACAGCACCCTTCGCTTAATGAGCAAGACACTTAATAATTCAAATATACTTAGAGAAAAATCAAACAAAGCTTCTCCATCATGGATTAGCTCTTCCACCACTTCGCTTGCCACAGCTTTGCAAACACTGTGACTTAGACCCTCTGGGAGGAGAGGGGTAGTATTTAGTGAGTTGGTAGGGGCTGGCTAGCTTATGGTCAGGGGAATCTCCAAGGCAGTACCCCAGCCTACATTCTTTGACCTAAATCAGTCTTGACAGCTCTTGTTGTTATCTTCAGCTGGCAGACATCTTTTGAGAGACTGTATGTGGCAGTGATTTAGAGGAGCCAGCAAACTACCTGATTCTGTCAATAAAGTTTTATTGGAATACAGCCATGCCCATTAGTTTACTTATTGTTTATGACTGCTTTCACATTACAATGGAAGAGTTGAAGAGCTGCAGTGGAGACTTTATGGCCTGCAAAACCTAAAAATGCATTATCTGTTTAAGAAAAATCTGACCCTTGGGACACCTGGGTGGCTCAGGCCGTAAGTGTCTGACTTCAGCTCAGGTCATGATCTCACGGTGTGTGGGTTCAAGCCCCATGTTGGGCTCTGTGCTGACAGCTTGGAGCCTGAAGCCTGCTTCAGATTCTGTGTCTCCCACTCTCTCTGCCCTTCCCCCACTTGTGCTCTGTCTCTCTCTCAAAAACAAATAAACATTAAAATTTTCAAAAAATTAAAAAAAATAAAGAAAAGAAAAATCTGACCCTTTATGAACACTTTTGCCAAGCCCTAGATTTGGGTTTGCTTCCTGGATCTATGTTGCTAGGGTGCCTGACCTTGGATAGATCTTTCTCACCTTGGATAGATCTTTCTCACCTTCCTGATCTATGGTTTCCTTAAATGTAAAATGGAGATAATACAAAGCCTGTCTCCTGAGGCTGTGAGAATGAGGTGAGGTAACATGCTTATTTGTGCTCAGCACATAGTAAGTGTTCAGTAAAGGGTTAATGATGATAGAAACATCTGCTGAGTACTTACTATGTGGCAGACCCTGTTCTAAGCTCTTTCTATATATCAACTCAATACCCACAGCAACCCTATGAGGTAGATATTATAATTATTTTTTCAGATGAAGAAAGATGACTTGTTATTTTTTTTATCCGTTCTTCTAAACTCCCTTATATTTACTTCCTGTATATAACACTTTCGCCCAACAGTAGCGCCTCTACTGGATGGTAATTGGCTCAAGGGCATGATTTTTCTGTGCCTCGTTACCCCTGGACAACTGGGGTCTGGAATTCAGCAGGCATCAAGCATGCCACCCATGTTACCCATGGTCACTAAGAACATTGAAATGCAATCTTTCTTCTCTCACTCGAGTGGTGGGCCCCTTTGTCCATTCACCTGAACTTGGAGAACTGTTCTGTCTCGGTTCCTCATCTTCCAAACCAACTTCTCCTGCCCTTTACAGCATGGCGGTTGGTGGCATCACCAGGGTCATCACCTCCAGGTGCGGTGGGTCATATAGTGAAAACGCAAGCTGACTAAAATTCTGAGATTGTACATTTTGAAGCTAACCTGTATTGTGTCCCTATAATCCTCTGGCCATGGAAGTTACCCTGCAGGGGCGAACTGCCCCCCCTAATGCTTACAATCATTCAAGGAATATTTATTTACAGAGCTACCACAACTGCCACTTTAAACAAGTCTTTTGTTTTTCTTTTTTTTTTTTTTTTTTTATAAAAATAAATGGTTCTTTCAGGGATCTCCCATGTCCAAATATTTGTTTTCATATAAAATTAATAAGATGCTTAAAGTTCTTGTAAGCGACTCAGCTCTCTGTTAAGGCCCCTGAAGGATATAAGAAACAGGAAAAAAAAAAAAGTCACCCTATACTTGTTAGCTCCTCCTATGCGTCAGACAGTACAAGATTCTTTGCTCACTTTAACTTATTTCCTTTACCAAAAAACCCATAAGGTAGAGATTTTCATTTCCCAGTTACAGATGGAAAAAATGGAGGCTCTGGGCATTTAAGTGACTTGCGCAGGTTAGCTGGCAGAGTCATCTTTTCTTTTTACCCCCAAACCTATTTGCCCCCATCCCCCTGGGCGTTTTCTAGAGCCCTGGGGACCGCTGCAGTGCGGAGAGGGGTGAGTAGGTGGGTCCCAGGATCCCCATCCATCTGCTGAAGCAGCACCTGTTCCACTGTTTTCTGTATTAGCATTCCACTGATTTTTAGAAAGGGACCTCCTGCTTTACAAAAGGAAATAAAAAGGGCTTTGGAAAGTAAGTGGGCCTTTATTAAGTGCCAACTGTGTGCCAGGCTCTAATCCAGTGATTCTCAACTGGGGGTGACTTTGCCTCCCTACTCCCCCCAAGGGAAAATTGAACATCATCTGGAGACATTTTTGTTTTTCACAAGTTGGGAATTGCTTCTGGCATCTAGTGGGGAGAGGCCAAGGCTGCTGCTGCTTATCCTACAATGCACAAACCTGCCCTTCCTACTCCAGTGAAGAATTACCCAGTCTCAAATGTCAGTAGTGCTGAGGATGAGGACCCTTGATCCATGCTAAGTCTAAGTATTCAGAGGTGAGCAGAAACAGATATAGAGCCTGTCCTCATGGACAGTGGGGTAGGCAGCTATCAATCAGGGCACCCACAAACAAGTCTTTCATTAAAAACTGAAGAAGTGCTTTGAAGGAAGAGCATGTGGTGCAAGGAGAGGACATGGCAAGGAGTCCTTGTCTGGGAGGTCTGGACAGCCTGAGGTTGGAAGCCTGCAGAGGGCAGGTAGAGCGACACAGTGTTCCAGACACAGGTCACTGCAGGTGCATAGGCCCTGTGGAGCAAGGGCAAGTGGCTATTTGAGGACCCTTGAGCTGGAATGGATTGTGCAAGGGGCGTGGTACATGATGAGGGAAGGGAGGATCAGACCAGGCAGAAAGCCTAGGCTACTTTAAGGATTCAGGACTTCATCCTAAGAGTTGTGGGTACCATTGAAGCGCCTTTCAGCAGGACATGACCCGATTCTGTTTGGGTCAGAAAAAATCACTGTGATGATGGTGTGGAAAACAGACTGGAGAATAAGAGTGGCCATGGGAAACTAGCAGACATGTCATGCTATGAGCTGTCTCCAGGTTGGAGGGATGGGATGGGGACAGGTCCCTCCAGAACAGAGCCCCCCCTTCTCCAAGGCTGCCTGTTTCAGCTTAAGCTTAACAGCAGGGTCGCTTTGCAACAGGAACTCTGTCACCTATAAATGTCAAACCCCATCCTTTCCCCCAATTTAAAAATATGCACCATTCAGAAGTAAAACTCTACCATATCATTTGGGCTTCACATCTGTTCTACAGTTGCAAAATAACAATTCCACTGCTGCTGTTAGTGTGAATGGAGTAACTTCCACATGAGAATGATGCAGGCCTGTGTCTAATTTCTTTTTCCTTTATTGACCTTTTGCGAAGTGTCAGAAAGCAGATTCACTCATTAAGATGTTGACACCTGAGAAAGTCTGTAGTGTATCTTATTTATGGCTGTGTGTGTATGGGTGGTGGAGAAGAGAGTTAAAGAATCAACTGTCAAGGCAAGAAAAATACTATTTTCCTTGGTCTATTCTCTCTCCGCCAGTGATTTCTGCCTACTATGATTCATGGAAGGGTATCCATGCCTCTGTCGTGGTCTAATTAACTTAGAAGGAGACTAGCTTGAAGGGGAAAAATCTGGAAATGCAAGAAACATGGGTCTGTGGAATTGGCACAATTCATTTCTGATTAGCAACAGTTCATGCACTCGTCCATGAACTACACAGATGTTCAAGTGAGATGTCTTGAGGTATCAGGAAATTATCATAAATTTGAACTTGTTTGTAAGCATCTATTTCCATATTTTACAGAAAACTGTAATTTTCTCTCCCGAGTCCCCCCTCTGATGATGAGGAGGAATTTTTCTCCAAGATGGTGCCAGTTTCACTAGCTGAAGCTTTTATGCATTGAGGATATGAGGTGGGTAGGGTCTGACTTTGGCCCTATAAGGGATACAGGGAAATATAAGATAGTCCTTGACCTTTACATACGGGACACTACAGGGCTCAGGAGCCAGTTAAACCATCAATCAACCTACTGGAAGTTTAACGGTCTTTAATGCTCTCAAGACCTGGTGTAAGCTTTTCCTCCATAATTGACCACTATAGATAGGGGTTCTCTCTAAGTATAGGTTTGCTTATTTCAGCTGAAGTACCGGGATAATAACACTTTCTTCACAATATTATTCAGGTTAAATGAGACACCATATATAAAATTTCTAGCAAATCATATACATACAACAAACATTGTTGTTAATAGCAATAGCCAAAAAAAAGAGAGATAAATAAATATAGGAATGTTCCAGGATGAGCTGGATGAGTCTGCACAGCTTGGAATGCCCCCTGAAGCTTCTCTACTCCATAAAATGGGGGGTTAACTAGAATTTTCTCCACATCCAGATCAAATGCCCTGCTTTGTAATATACCTACATGAAGCTGAGTTTCAGCTTTGGAGAATGCCTCAGGAATGTGAATCAGATGAATAGATTTTAAAATATTCATTGGCACATTCCCTTTTGGGGCAGACCATGATTTTCTGGATTATATTTCTTCTGCCAAATAAGCAGCAGCTGTATGTAGGGTTGGTTCCACACTCAGATCCTGGGCAACACTGAGTTCCTCAACTTGTGGCCTATGGATCAAATTCCACACATGGATGTAATTTCTTGGCTCAAATACTTTTTTAAATGTGAACTACATGCTAATATTTAAATGCTAGGAATTTTCACATTAAAAAGGACATACTTATGGCTTCTTTTAAGAAAACGGAAGATCTGGATACATAGGATCCACATATCTAGACAAGGCCCATCTCATGTGGAGTAGTGGTTATTCCCACAAGGCCTGGCAATAATTTTCAGTTGCCTTCAGATCCTAGCTCACATATTACATTAACTACCTGCCTGGCCTCCCCCAGACATTAGAGTTTGCAGACTCTATGACAACGGTTCTCAAGGTAGAGTTTCAGGACCTACAGAATCAGCATCGCCTGGAAGCTTGATAGAAATACACATTATCAGGCCCCACCCACACCTACTGAACTGGAACCTGTGAGGTGGGCCCAGAACTCTGTTTTAGCCTGCCTTCAGGTGACACTAAAGCTTGTTATGCTTGAGGACCTCTATCCTGGAGTGAGGGGCACATGCTTGGGAATGAGAAGAACTGGTTCTAAGTCATCACTGACCCTTGCTGTGAAAACTTAGAAAAGTTGCCTTACTTTTGGGGGCCTTATGCACCTTCTCTGTAAAGTGGGAGAATTAGAGACTAACTGGCTTCCAAGAGTCTTCTGACTTAGCACACTTCTATACGCTTCAGGTCTATGGGCTAATAACTAGCATTTATAAAGCACTCTCCATGTGCCAGGTCAGGGCTGAGCACTTTACCCAGATGATGTCATGTAGCTCTCACTGTTGCAGTGGTCCTCAAAAGGGACCATTTGACAGAACAGAAAAATGAGGCACAGAGGTGAAACAACATGCCAGAGGCCCTGACAGAGGACCCTGATTTTATGTAACCTGGAAGTCTGGTGAGCCCTTGACTACCTGATATTCTGCCTGCATGGAGAAGTGTCTGAAAGGTAATGAGAATGTTGTGGCTGGCACCTTAGAACAAAGCAGGCTGGCCCTTCAAGGCAGGCAGGGCATTTTCTGCTAAGCAAGAAGTATTATCAGAAATAGAGCATGGCAGCAGTGGTCTTGCCCTGCCCCAGTGACAAGCAGCAGGCAAGGACCCTAAAAGTGGGGCTGGTGGGAATATGGAGGTTTGGAGAAAGGGAGAACAAACAAGCATGTGTAGTGAGGACCAGCCAGGCTTTGAAACCCCACCCCCTGCCCAGCCCTCATGGAATTCCAGCTCTAGCCCTTACAAAGTGCTAGACCCAAATGACCTTGAGGGAGCATTTCACCAGCTTGAACCTCAGTCTTCTTATCTGTGAGATGGGGACAACAATACCCGCTTTATAATGGTTGGGAGGATTAAATGAACAAACAGGTTTATAAAGGCACTGGGGAGCTATCATCCACACTAGTATTCATGCCCCTTCTGAGCAGCCTTGGGAGCCCCTTGCAGTATTGGCTGTGATGATGCAGAAGTTGAGTGATCTCAGTGGGAAGAAGCCTCCCTCCTCAGTCAGCCCAGTGGGCGCCATTCGTTTGGAACACTTCACTTCCCAGATGTCTTGTCTCATTGCCCTATCTCCATCTGCCAAATGTTCTAATTTTCTTTCCTTTCAGACCTCCTCTCTGGGGTCTGTCTCCCCTGAGAATGGCTGGCAAATAACTCTAGAAGGATTTAGATCCATATTACAACTTCAGAGTTCCTTCTTGACAAGATTAGGACAAAAGAGCATTTGCAACCATGAAGAGCCTCTGTTCCCAGATTAGGGAATATGATATAGTTCCTTTCTCTTCCTCCTGACCCAGGAAGAATCCTTCGGCATGGTTCCAAAGGTATGGGTTTAAAACCAAACAGCCCTGGCTCTGCCACTTACTGGCTCTGTGGCCTTGGGAAAGTCACTTCACCTCTCTGGGGTTGTGTTATCATCCATGCGGTGGGTCAGTGCCATAACAGGTACATCATGAAAGGTAGTTCTTTTCCCTCCTCCAGTTAGAGAAGATATGGCATTTTGTGCAGAAAGATCAGGAGGGTAGGATAGAATATAATTGAACTCTGGGTCTTAGAGTAAAAATTTGGTGGGAATAACCTCAACCAAAATGATAATAAACAGTGCCATTAATTGAGCTTCTGCTCTGTGCCCAGATGGTGCTAAGCATTTTGTATCATGTCTCATTTGATCTTCCTAAGAGTTCTTTCCCTAAGGTATTCTTGTCCCCATTTCAGAGGTGAGAAAATTGAGGCTCGGAGAAGTGAAGTAGGTTGCCCATGGCCCTCAATTAATGACTGGCTGGGCTGTGTCAGCAGCCTCTCTATGTGTACACTACGAAGAAAGGATTGTGGGTGTATCCCTCCCACTTGGAAATCACTCATTCTTCCAGCCTGTAGAATACTTCCCTGTGGAAATATAGCCCCAAGGTTTTTCTCCAGAAGCCAGTACCTCTGGTTTTTGCTTATTATTTTGATTTTTCCAAGGCCTCGGTCCTTTGTGTGGCCTGATTTTTTTTCCTGGCTTTTAGCCCCAAGACTTGTCTTTACTTGTGTAAGAGTCATCCAGAATATTGATGTGGTTCTTTTCCAGAAAGGTGAACATCCCCCACGTTGCTGGCTCGAGGAAGACACACAGCCCAGGCCAGCCAGACTCCATGGCGCAACGGCCCATGACCTCCCTCCTCTGCTACCCGCCTTCCTTTCACAAACCATCAGCTGAATGAGGTTCTTCAGAGCCAAACCTGTGTTTACCCAAGAGGCCCAGATTATTCCACAGGTGATCTCAGCAGCAACAAATGTGAGGAAGGTGAAATTTAGCCGTCTTTCTGCCCTCGAGGGAGAAAGGGTCCCAAGTTTCAGGTCACTTGAAAAGAAGAGGAGGCCTCCAGCCACCAGTATCATTCTGGAAGGGGCCAATGAAGGCAGTAGTGCCCCACCCAACCACATCCAGCCCAGCCTGGTGCATCAGGAGGCAGGAATCTGAGGGATGAGATGTGTGAGCTCCTCTAGTGGGGTGATTGAGGGGGATCAGTCACAGGATGTCTCAGAGGTCTCTCCCAGGATCTATCTTTAGCACTTTTATCTTTATTTTTATCTATTAAGTCTATCATTAAGCTGTTTTTCATATCTGGAGGAAAGTGCAGGAGAGTTTTAGCAATTGGCCTTTAGCACAGCTTCTGTATTGGGCATCAGGTGAGCAGAAGCCCAACAAAGCACTGCAAAGAGCCAGATGTCCCAGCTCACTCTCTCAACTGGAGGTATAGCCATTCATTCACCCATTAGTTCATCCATCCATTCACTTCTTCAGGACTTGCTATACATCAGACACTATTTCAAGAAGTAAGACTGGCTGGTTTCTGCTCTCACGGAGCTACATTCTGGTGGGGTGGGGAGAGACAATAAATGAGCAAACCAAACAGGAAAAATAATTTCAGGTGATACTGAGTGTTCTGAAAATCATACAATAGGACTTGCTCATCAACAATGTCCTATTTGAGGGAAGCTAATAGAGATTGAGTGGGCAGCACAGATCTCACTATGGAAAAGGTCTTCGGGCTGGGACCTATATATTGAGATAGAGCCAGCTATGCAGAGATCTGGAGGCACAGTGTTCCAGGCAGAGGGAACAGCATAGGCAAAGGCTCTGAGTCAGGAGGGAGTTCAGCCATGTTGGAAGGACAGAACGAAGGCCAGAGGGGGCAGAGTGGACTACTGAGTACACTAATACTGGAGCATTTATGATGTTCTTGGTACAGTTCTAATGTCTTTTGTGCAACATCCACTTCATTCTCACATAGCTCTACTGAGATCCTAGAATTGTTCCCGTGTAGAACTGCAGAACCTGAAGTTCAGACTTCCAAGGTCACCACCAAATGAGTGACAGAGCCATGAGTTGAACCAGGGCAGTCTGCTAGCAGAACCTATACTTTGAACTGACACACTACCCAGTACCGTCACTGCGAACCCACTTGGATTAATGAATTGGGCCATGATTAGGAAGAGGAGGTGCATCTTGGAATAAGAGGGAGCATTTTCTAAGGGGAACAAGGAGGGAATTGGCATTCATTGATGGTGCCCAGGCTGAGTGCCAAGCACTGGGCTACACGCTTTCTCATCCATTACCCTCGCCACCACCTTCTAAGGTAGATTTCATTACCCCCTTTTTACAGACAGGAAAGCAGAACTCAGATTCATCCTGCCTGGGGCCACTCAACTAATTCATGATTATCTTGTTTGGGATTCAGGTCTGTCTTCCCTGGAACCTGGGCTTATCTGACCCTCCATATAAAACTGCCTCCTTTTTGTTTCGTTATTTCTTATTTCTCCCTCTAAAACTGGAGCTGAAGATTTCCAACTATGATAAAACCATAACAATAAGTGCATTTGTTTTGTGGGGAGGGGCTGGCCAGCTGTCAGCATGCATGCATTGTTCTTCATATTGCCTGTTATCTGGTGGAGACGAACAGGAATGGGTCCTTGTGTGTCATAGTGCCTGCTAGGTTGGCATGAGCACATAAGCATTTCATAAATAAAAAATAAATGCCACACCATGAGCATTCTGAAAAGCTATGCCCTGGTGGGGACAGGGGTGGTCATTGCAATTGCTCTTAGAAGCAAGGTCAGCAGATGCCATTTTTGTTCCCCTAGACCTTTCCCCCTGGGACTGACCCCATTCTTGGGAGACCCAGAGAGTTCCTCTTGTAAGGCCCCAGAAGAAGAAGTGGACCACCACTGGATAGTACACCTGCCTTACTTTCTGGTTCAAAATCTAGGTGTGAAATTCTACCTGATAGCTCCTTTTATTCATTCACCTAAACAAATAGCCCTTTGTCTGTTATGGCCTGGGCTCCGGGGAATATGCGAGTAACAGTACAGATAAGGTTCCCAGTCATATGGAGCTTACATTTGATAGGGGGATTCTGAATACTTTTTTAAAAATAAAGGGTAGGGGCGCCTGGGTGGCGCAGTCGGTTAAGCGTCTGACTTCAGCCAGGTCACGATCTCGCGGCCCGTGAGTTCGAGCCCCGCGTCGGGCTCTGGGCTGATGGCTCGGAGCCTGGAGCCTGTTTCCGATTCTGTGTCTCCCTCTTTCTCTGCCCCTCCCCCGTTCATGCTCTGTCTCTCTCTGTCCCAAAAATAAATAAACGTTGAAAAAAAAAATTTAAAAAAAAATAAAAATAAAAAATAAAGGGTAAATAAACATGTACATAAATTAATTTAATATTGTGAAAAGTGCTATAGAGAAGGTAAAATAGGATAATGTTACAGAGAGAGACAGGATGGAGAGGAGACAATGATTATTTTCACCTCTTTCTATTTTTTCATATCTACCCATCCATGATCTACATTTCTATCTATCTATCTATCTATCTATCTATCTATCTATCATGCACCCACACACATATACAGACACATGTACATTCATATATTATTTTTTTTAAGTTTATTTATTTTGAGAGAGAAAGAGAGAGGGAGGGAGGGAGGGAGAGAGAATCCCAAGCAGGCTCTGTGCTGTCAGCACAGAGCCCAATGTGGGGCTCTGTCTCACAAACCATGAGATCATGACCTGAGCCAAAATCAAGACTCGGAGGCTTAACTGACTGAGCTACACAGACACCCCTTATATATTCTTTCTAGGTCTCTCTTTCTCTTTGTCCCTCCGTCCCTTCTCCTCTACCTTATTCCTTCATTCCACAGATAATTTTGGCCACCCACCCAGAGCCAGACCTTTAGGGCAGTTTGTTTCCTATGCTGACCAGGAACTCCCCAGTGACCAGCACCTGGTTACTCCTTTGTGTCTCCCACATGCCAAAAGCACTGTTCAGCATAAGGCAGGCATTACAAGGATTTGTTAAGTTACCAAATTAAAAGAATATCTCCATACTATTTTTACATTCATCCAGTTACAGAGATGTAAGAGAAGCCACTGAGTGCCCTTTCTACTTAGAACTGTGATCCCTAACAGAGAGGATTGTTATTCAGTGAAAACCAGAGCATGTGGATAGAGGTATATAACTCAGTGGTAGGGTTCCCTCAGTATTGTCTTGAATGTAAACACAAAATCCAAGACTGTTCCATTCATGGATCAGTTCCCCAGATGACTAATTCAATTTTAGAAACATTTGCTGAATACCTACTATGTGTAAAATGTGACAGGGAATCACTGAAGATATAATTTTTTTGCCCTCCTGTTGCTTATACTTCTCAAGAGGGAGATCAAGACAATGCAGATTCCAACATGGGCAGAATTACAGGTACAGATGGCTGGGAAGCCTCATGGAGACCCCCAAAATGAGAAAATTCAGTCCACGTGTAATTGTGCTGCTTGAAGGGATGGTTTCTAAGATATCCCATGAAAGAGATAACAACCAGTAGCCCAGTTTAGTTGAAAGGCAGGAGAATCAGTCAATGAAAAGTGGAAAATAACTTGGAAAGGTGTCTGGAGCCTGAAACTCAGACTGAATTTATACTTGATTCAGAGGCAGTGGTAACTGAGGGTGGGGGTGTGTGGCAGCTTTTTAATGACTGGAGTGACATGGAATGGATTGCTATGATCAGGTTAGAATTTGATTTCTTTGGGCCATGGCCCCAGAGCAAATAACATGTTCAATGTGATCTTTAAAATAAATTACAGAGATCAAAAGGGAACAGGGTAGGGGAGTTTCTGAGTGTACACAGAGGTGTAACTTTTCAGAGTTCATTTAATTAAAGGAGCCGATAGAGCAGGATATCATATCACCCCGTCACTTAAGACTTCTTGATAAAAAAGCTAGAGGTCTCATTTTTGAAACGAGGAATGCAAATAGACTTGAATATACATACATCCTCCTATCACTTAGCAAGTAATCCTCCTTTTCTGATTTTCTTTTAGTGTGAATACTGGTTTAGATGGTCCTCTGGCAGAATTCACATTCACTAGACGAAATAAAAGTCACAAGGGAGGAAGGTCTGTCCCTTCAGGGACCATAGATACTGCTCAATAGGGGATCTGGTACCCTCTGTTCTGAGGAACGCTCAGGGTACAGCCAAACTAAATCCTGTAGCCCGTCTTGCAATGTTCTCAGTAGCTGGGGGCATCCTTGCCCTCTGTGTGTTCTGGTACCATAAGATTAAGCAGGAACCATTATGGGCAGTAGCTAAAAGCTTGGATTCTGGAGCCAGCCTGTCTGAATTCTAACCCCAGAGCTGCTTTTTTCTAGCTCTGAGCTTTTGGGGGATGCTATTAACCTTTCTGGGCCTCAATTTCCTCATAGGGGAACAAGTAAGCCCTCCTCACAGGGTTTTGAGGATTAAGTGCACTGACATATGCAAAGAACTTAGGCGGCATCAGACATGTACTAAGAGCTCAATAAATATTAGTATGATCTCAGCACAACGGCCTTTTCAGACTTTCAAGCAACAGAAGCTTTCAGAAGAAAAATCTGGCCAAACAGGAGTGGAGATCGCTCTGTGACCAGGATTGAGAGGCTTGAGTTTGGGGTCACACAATATAGCTCTGTCTTATGGCAGAAGAATCCTTCACTG
Organism: Lynx canadensis; assembly: GCF_007474595.2. Taxonomy (NCBI): domain Eukaryota; kingdom Metazoa; phylum Chordata; class Mammalia; order Carnivora; family Felidae; genus Lynx; species Lynx canadensis. The sequence goes on along the minus strand of NC_044303.2, from coordinate 179,472,889 downwards.
AGGGTTATGTTTCTATTTTGGTTTTGGTTCTTGGCCCTGGATTTTGCTGTGGGTTTTCCATATGACAGAAAGCCTCAGATATGCTATTTTCACCTAGGAACTATTTTTTTTAGTGTTGTGTTTTTTCAGGCACTTTGTCATTATTCCCTATAACAGTGACATTCTGTCATAGCATTATTTGATCTCTTATGATTGGCTGGAGTATCAGGATCAGATCCCATCCCTGCCTCTGTATGACTAACCACCAGCTTAAGCAGGCTCCTTGTGGGATCTGTGCTTCAGGGTCTGGCTTTGTAGGCTTGGCCTACTGGACTGGACTGGAGGTCAAACACAGCCCATGGGGCGACTGGCACACAGTGTTTGGATGTCCTCATGGTGCTGGCCCATTCAAAATTATAAAATTAATTCTGAGTTAGAGGGGAATATATAAAATTTGGGAGGTTTTATGTGATCATCAAGATTTCCAGCTGCCAAAAAGTCAGACTAGCTGGCTTGGCTAGGTCTGCCGGACATGGTGATGATCGGCTAAAGCTGATAAGAGCTGCCTGCTTTAGCTGAGCACAGTCCAAACCATTCCCTCTTGTCTCCCCTGCTGCCCTCATTTATCATGACTCTTGCAGGGGTACAGTAGAAGTAAGAGGAAAGGGGAGTGTTTATTATACCCACTTCTTTTTTTTAATGTTTATTCTTTTTTATAAGTGAGAAGGGACAGAGAGAGAGAGAGAGAGGCAGAAGATCTGAAGTGGGCTCTGTGCTGACAGCAGGGAGTCTGATGTGGGGCTTTACCTCATGAACCATGAGATCATGCCCTGAGCCAAGGTCAGATGCTCAACCGACCGAGCCACCCAGGTTCCCCTATTACACTGACTTTATAAAAAATGGGAAGACTCTGGGTCTTACCACCCCTAGCTTGGACAGTATTAGAGGCCCTTCTGGCTCATATTCTTTGAGTCTCTTGTTTGAATCTCTCTCTGTATTCCATGGATATTCCTTCTAAAGCTGCGTGGGGGCCCCATATAGAGAAGATTTCTTAATGTTTCCACTTAAGATGATAAATGGCAAATTTGGGGCTTGAATCCAGATCTTATGGGTAAAAGTTTAGAGCTCCTTCCCCCTTCCCCACTTATGCTTCTCAATTAGGAACATTTGGCTAACTCACCTAGAAAGGTTGCTATGTGCCGCCTGCCCAACACTGGGGACTCAGATGCCTTAGATGGAACATCTATTTCAGCATCTCACCCTGCTCTACAGTGCATTCTTCAGTCATTCGACAGCTGGTTGTCGATAGAAATCAAGTTCTTAGATATTAAGAATAGCATAATGATGAGGGTCTAGACTATTACACACACACACACACACACACACACACACACACACACACGTACATCAAACACTGTGCTCGTCTATATGCTGAATGAGGCAGGTCCTATTATTATAACCATTTTACACATGATGAAACTAGGAAACAGAAAAGTTAAATACCTTGTCCAAGATAACACAGCCAAGAAGCAGGCACCAGAACCAGAGCCCTGAACTCACAGACTGCCCACTCTTAGGCACAGTGTTGTCTTGAGGATCTCTCAGCCAGGAAATCACCTCTTTTGCACAGATGACATTGTCGATGTCATTGTTAAATATTCCCATCGTTACAACATGTGTAAGAGAGCCTTGTATTTTAAGCTACCCAAACCCCATGGGCATCTCCTACTATTTCAGAGAGATAGAGGCTTTTCTTTGCCCCCGAACTGTGACAATGAAAATAAAAGAAAAAACAATCCACCAGAGGCCTAAAACTCTGTCATTTTTTCAAATAAAAAATTCACTGTAACAGAGCTTTTCTGCATGCAACACTGGGAAGAGACCCTGTTCTTATTCTACAGACTTACTCATTTGACAATTTATTTAGTACCTACTGTGTACTTAATTCTCTGCTGGCGCTGAGTATGCAAAAACCAGTGTAGCATGACCCTGTCCCCACGTAATTCAGTCTATTGCCTGATTCTCTTTTCTGGATAATTCTGATTGTGATTCCCCTTTGAGCAAAGGACAGAGAAGCAGCAGTGAGTCAGAGTTTTACCATGAGTCTAATGCAGATGCCCTGTTCTTCTCAAAGATCCCCACAGGTGGGATCTGAGCCAGCTGAGCCCAGAGACCTCCCAGGCTGAGAAAGTAGTGTGCTATTTCAGCACATGAGACCAGGCAGGAGTAGACAAGACTGGTGGGTTAGCCAAAGAAACTTTGTAAAAGGGTGAAAAGCTTTTCCTCATCCCATGGATGTATATAAGGGCTCTGGTCAGCCTTTCCGTTGGAATTTTGACATGACTATTAAGGCACTGTCATTGCTTTTTCCATCCTGGGAGTTGCTACATGTAGAGAGTGAAGCCAGAATAAATAAGTGAGGAAGGAAGGTGTAGATGGATAGATATCTAAGAAGATATTTAAATATACAGCAAAAGTCTGGAAGGATGCTCACTAAACTATGAACAGTGGACACATAGGGAGAGGGGATCAGAGAGAGAAGAGTAGATTGGTTGTGGGAAAAGGAGGGCTTCACTTTTTATTCATGATACTTATTAATGGAATTGTTTAAACAATACATATATATTCCTATTATAAAAGGGAGTTAAGGCTTTTGAATAAAACCAGAGTGTAAGTCCTAGCTTCCATTGCTTCTGAGAGCTATGTGACCGTGGGCAAATTATTTCAAGTCTCTAAATTCCAAATCCCTTGTTCATAAAATGAAGTTTGTTGTGCAGATTGAATGAGATTAACTACTATATAACATGCTGATGGAGCTGTCAATGGGTATCAGCTCTTTTTAAGAAAAACTATTTTTTGTGTTACCAATAGCATGCGGTGGGGCTGAGAGTGAGCTAGAGAGGAGATGTTGAGGGCGGAAGAACACCACAGGGGAGATAGCAGCAAGCAGCTGGGCTGAGCAGGGATGGAGTCTTTTGATGCCACATAAATTGCACTCCTAATTTGTAGAGCCATGCATCCCTTCCTTCTCACACTGCCAGCATTTGTTTTCTCCTCTGGAAACACCCAGGGTCACCAGGCATCTTGTACAGTAGAGTGGCTACAAGTGTGGGCCTGGAACAGTGGTTTCCTGCCTGAGCTGTGCTGGTAACTAACTGGTGTCCTCGGGAAGGTTACTACTTACCTCTGCATCAGTCTCCTCACCTATAACATGGGCACAGTACCTAACTCAAAGATGGTCTCAAGGATTAAATGAGCTAATACATGAAAAAGGCTCAGAAAACGAGGCTGGCCAGAGCAAGTGCTTAATAAATATTAGTTCTTGGTATGGTACTCATACAGTGTTAAGATTTTCAAAGGCTCTAGGCATTCTTATTTTTGGAGATTTTACTTTACATCTTATCAAACACATTGAAAGTTACCCACATTCCACCTTAGTATTTTTTTTTTTTTGCTGTGAAATATTTAAAAGGGATTTCTTTATGATTTGGCTGTTGAAAGCATTTGGCTGTAACTCATGGCTATTAGCCCTCAGCAGTCACCAGGCATATTTTTAACATTCTCTCAAAGTGAGAAATCCTAAGGAACAAATTGTTTTTAAATATAATGAAAGTTTTTATGAACACCAAATTTAACAATTAATGGCATTTACTAATGTGTAAACATTCAATTAAACACTTCCTCGTTTTGATTTGTAATTTTCTTTTTTTAAATTTTAACTTGTTTTATTTTTTATTTTTTTAAATTTACATCCAAATTAGTTAGCATATAGTGCAACAATGATTTCAGGGGTAGATTCCTTAGTGCCCCTTACCCATTTAGCCCATCCCCCCCTCCCACAGTAACCCTCAGTTTGTTCTCCATATTTATGAGTCTCTTCTGTTTTGTCCCCCTCCCTGTTTTTATATTATTTTTGTTTCCCTTCCCTTATGTTCATCTGTTTTGTCTCTTAAAGTCTCATATGAGTGAAGTCATATGATTTTTGTCTTTCTCTGACTAATTTCATTTAGCATAACACCCTCCAGTTCCATCTATGTAGTTGCAAATGGCAAGATTTCATTCTTTTGGATTGCCAAGTAATACTCCATTGTGTGTGTGTGTGTGTGTGTGTGTGTGTGTGTGTGTATACCACATCTTCTTTATCCATTCATCCATCTCCAAAGAAGACATCCAGATGGCCAGCCGACACACGAAAAAATGCTCAACATCACTCATCATCAGGGAAATACAAATCAAAACCACACTGAGATACCACCTTAGACCTGTCAGAATGGCTAACATTAACAACTCAGGCAACAACAGATATTGGCGAAGATGCGGAGAAAGAGGATCTCTTTTGCATTGTTGGTGGGAATGCAAGCTGGTGCAGCCACTCTGGAAAACAGTATGGAGGTTCCTTAAAAAACTTTAAAAAAGAACTACCCTACGACCCAGCAATTGCACTACTAGGCATTTATCCAAGGGATACAGGTGTGCTGTTTTGAAGGGATACATGCACCCCCATGTTTATAGCAGCACTATCAACAATAGCCAAAGTATGGAAAGAGCCCAAATGTCCATCTATATAATTTTCTTTTTACATTTTGAAACAGAAAAGATTTTTTTCAGGCCTCAGTCAAGGTTAATTATGACAGGCTGTCAACTGGTGGCCAGCAAGACCCTTCTAACCTCCCTTCCCACAGCTGTGGCTCAGCAGTCAGATGACACTTGGCCTCAGAAAGGACCCGTGGACTCATCTATACCTGTTCTCCCATTTTATAAATGGGAAAACTGAGGTCCAAGGAGGGGAGTGACTTGCCCAAAAGATAGTTGATCCCCAGATGCAGAGTCCTTGGTTTTTAGACATCTTCAAGGGTGGCCCCCAAGGTCAAGGGAAGTGACTACATGAGTGGTCAAGGTCACTGATACCTGGAAAGGTTCTGATGGGTCTATGTGGGCTGTACATGTATGCAACCCAATGACTAAGTCAGTAGTGACTTGGACCACCAGCTAGGGAACTGTCGCGAAATACAAGCAGGTATTTTCTCCAGTTGTTAAACTTAGCAGGGGTGGGGCACCTGAGTGGCTCAGTAGGTTGTGTCCAAGTTCAGCTCAGTTTGTGAGTTTGAACCCTGCATCAGACTCTGTGCTGACAGCTCAGAGCCTGGAGCCTGCTTCGGTTTTTGTGTCTCCCTCTCTCTCTGCCCCTCCCCTGTTCACACTCTGTCTATCTGTCTCTCTCAAAAATAAATAAACATTTAAAAAAATCTTAAGGGAAAACAACTTAGCAGAGGCATTAGAAATCAAATGCAGGCAGTGCCTCCTGTGACTGGCAAATCTCCAAGAGGGGAGTTTGAGGGAGTGGAAGGGTGATTGTAGGCTGCCACCAACCGAGAGCAAACCTGGGTAGAGCTAAGCACTTTTGTGCCCTCCCTAGCCTTGCAGAGATTCAGGAATGATGGAAAGCTGGGGAATTGCACATTCCCAGAGGAGGTGAGAATGCCAGCCTTCTCCATTTACTTAGGGCTCAAAGTAGTCCGGGAGGAGAAGAAGGGGAAATGCCCCTGCTCAGGACCACTGGGGACAGAAGGTCATCTGGACAGTGCCAGGGCATGCACAGAGAGTAATGGGCATTTCTTCCCAGTGGGAGGGCTCTGGGCTCCAACACATAACTGAGTATATTCAATAAGCATGTGAAGAAGGAAGGAAGGAAGACTGCATTTATAGTCTTCTTCAATAGACATATTCAGCCAGAGGACCTTGTTGTAAAAACCTGGTTAAGCAAAGTCTATTTACAAACAGTGTATTTATGAACAGGTACTATACAGAGGCTCTTCATGTCTCATGGCCAAGGTGGTCTTGCCTGGTCTTGCCTGCTCAAGTCCAAGCAAGGCAGATGTGTCTTAGGCAACTAATGTGCCTATACCTGGGCTGTGGCGGTCCTAAGAAAGAACAAGACACTGCTCTGGACCTTAGAGAGACAAAGAGTTAGGTGAGGGTGGGGAGGACTTGGATCTTCAAAGGGCAGGGCACTGACTGGGTTATGGTCTGGAGCCTGGATGGTCCTCCCAGTTTTACCACAAATTTGCTGCACATTCTTGGCCAAGTTCCCAAAGCCTCAACTTCCTCCTCTGTCCTGCAAGGGAATGGCTTGATGACCTGTATGATCCATCCTGGTTGAACAGATGCTAGGTTTCATGGCAAAAATGACAGATGCTGCATTAAGTATCTCCAAGAAAAAGGTTTTCAGAAATGGACTGCATGTCTGGGAACAGCTAGAACAGAATTAGGGAAATGGTTCAACCACAAGTGATGTTATTAACCCAACAGACTGCCCCAGATCTCACAGGAGTCCTCAACGCAAGGCTGTGATCTGCCCCAATCCACCCTCTTTCCTCAAGTCCCCCTCTCTTCAGTTGTATTAGAAAGAGTATGGCCGATACCTTCAGTATCTCAGGTGGGATGCCAGTTAGGTTTAAAGAAGGACTTCTATACAAATGCTTTAAGAGGTAAGCATGTAACCAAACAAGGAGAAAAGCATCATCTACCTTTTAGAAGCCTTAAGATGCTGGGCACAGGTGTATTTTGCATTCCTGAAAAGCTGTGTGCTAAGAAAATGCATTGAATCAATCCCATTTAAAATGCACCAGGAGTGCTCACTATTTAAAGGCACTGGAATGCCCTTAAACTCACCTGTTTGTAAACACAGACTCTGTTTAGCCAGGTTTTTAAAGTGAGTTTCCCTGGCTAAATCTCTCTGGCAAAGAAGAGAGCAAATGCAGTCTTTCTCAGAGGTAGAGAAATGGATTCAATTCATTCTCAAGGTTTCTTTCAGACCTATAACTCTGGGAATGCTTCACGCAAAGAAACTCACAAGAGCTTTCTGCCTTGGCCAATATGCCTGGTTTCTGTCCCTGGATGATCTATAGAACCAGCAGTGTCACCCTAAGCATGTTTTGATCATCAGCACCAGGCAAGGCTTGTCCCAGAGGGTTTGATCTGGGGACCACTGAGTTGAGCAGAATTTGGGATTCTATTCCACCTCCATTTAATCTGCACTTGGGGTGTTCCAGTAACAAGACTGTAAGAGCCACGAGGGCAAGGCCTATGTGGGGTTTTGCTTCTCAGTGTCTGGTGTGTAGCAAGCATTCAATAAATGGTGGTGAATAAATGAATGAGTGAAAATGGGCACCATCAGTACTATTTGGCTGTGTGACCTTTAGCCAGTTACTTAACTGCTCTGAGTCCCAGTTTCTACATCCATATCGTGGGGGCACAGCAAGAGTTTCTACCTCATGGGATTGTTGTGAGGGTTAAATGAGACAAGAGATAGAAAAACTTAACACATTGCCTGACGTATAATAAGGACTCAAGCAATGTTAGGTATTATTATTATTTCAATGTAATGTTTATTTTGTCCTTTTCACAGCCCTGTGAGGATAAGTATAACTGTCCCCACTGAATAGATGGGAAAACTGAGACTCAGAGGTATAAGATCACAGGTGGACCTGGACCTCTTTCCACTGCTGGACAGTCAGTGAATGAAAACATCAGGACTTCATTTCTACTAATGGAACAGCAGAGGCAATGCACTAGGAAGGCTCAGGAACACTTGGGAATCCTTCTGGATTTTCCAGACTCTGGCAAAGAAGAGAACAAATGCAGTCTTTCTCAGAGATAGCTAAATGGATTCAATTCATTGTCAAGATTGTTCTGGGTCATTTTCCAGATGGACCTGGTTTTGTGGGATGAAGAGCTTTGACCTTCCCAGGTTCCTGATCTGTTTGTGGCCCTGTTAGCTCTAGGGTCGGTTGAGTTCCAGTTACTGCGGCTGTTCCTCCTCACCCCCTTAACACCCCCCAGCTTGTGGGTATTTAGTATTTCCTTAAACAGGCCTGCTTACAAAGACACACTGAGCTCATCAGCAGAAGGGGGCGGTTTCTACTGCAAAATCTACCTTGAGTGAGCATGGTGCCAGAGAGGCCCTCCCTGCCAGCTCACCTCAACTATACACCGAGGCACTGTGCTCTTGAAAACTAAAGCAGCACAGGCACATTTAAAATTCACCTGGTGGATATTCTCCCCGAACAGAGTGAACAGATGTGCATATGGGAAACATGATATCCACACATGCACATACATGAATAAAGCACAGTTCTTAGTGAACTTGATCATCTGCCCTCATGATGGGGAAGGAGTCCTGATGAAAGGGACACACAGATGATCTGGAAGCTTTGCTTTGCTGGAAAAGGAACCTACCAGGCTCACACCTGTTGTCTGTTGTTAATGAGGAGGCTCTAAGACTGTTAGGCACCATCTTTGCTTTCCTTCCCCATCTAAGTTTGGATTTCTAAGGGCAATGAAAAGCCCCAGAGGTGGGCAAGCAAGAGCAGGGCAAACAGAAAGTCCAAAAAACCCATCTTTCGAATAACAGTGCTGACAGTGTAGAAGGTTCTTGTTGAAATCCTAGTGTACACATTCAATTTATAGCTCTCTATACACATGCAGTGTGGCTGTTCCATTCAGCAACCCCACTCCTTTTTATTATTAAAAGAGAGGACAAAGGGGATTTTTTTTTCCCTTTTTTGGGGTATGAATTTGCAGCATGTGGTTTAAATATTCATTTTATATGAACAATGTCACATTTTAAGATTCAATATTAGGCACAGAGTTCTCTGAAAGATTGTTAAATAAGTACTAAGGCCAGGAAAAAAAAGCTGGTGTGCCAGCAATGCCTAGCAATAGAGAGGCTATTCATGCAGAAGTGGCTGTCATTTATCAGCCACCCAGTCACCCTCATAATTGACTCGGGGTAAAGGGCTCTCACCTTTTCACACTTCTCTCTTTTGCCAAAAATACTTAAGACAGTAGGGAAAAAATATATAGTATGCTTTGTGTCCCTCAAATGATTGTGTTTTATCAGCATGACCAGCTCATGGTACGTTTGGTAAGGAATGACACAGGTTCCCAGAATCGAGATCAAATAGAGTCCAGTAATAAATTACTGACTTCCAAAATATTTAAGCTAAGGACAGGGCAGAGACAACATATGCAAATTTAGGTGCCATTGCAGAATATTCCAGTGAGCAGGAGTGGGTGTGTATGAGAAGCATAAACTTCTCGGAATATTTTAGGGGAATCTTCTCCAGAAGCAGAATTAGTTCAGTGTCTTGCTATTACAAGGAAAACATTTACAGTCCAATATAAGAAAGAACTTTCTAACAATTCTGTCTACAGGAAAAGGGAATTCTTGATTATGTGGGCATTTCTCTCTTTCTCAAGTTATTAAAGCAGAGGTCATTGGATCTTTTATTGGGGATGCTGCAGAGGGCATCATGTTTGAAGGCGAGTGTTGGCCTTAAAGAGTCCTTCCAGTTATGAGATCCTCTGACTTGATGTTTAAGTCCTTTTATAAGGATTCATGATAAATTTCTGCCAGTATACATTTACAGAGAAGAAAATCATGTCATTTCTGCAGAAAGCTGTTCTTGCTTTTCCATGTCTGAAAGGTAAAACTGTATAAATTGATATCTTTCCTTTTTCTTCTGACTTAGCTGCTAGAGGACTCAGAGCCATATCTCTAGGTATTTACATATGCTCAGTGGTGATACCTGAAAGTCACTGCTTCTGCTTCTTGTAATAGATAATCTCACTTTAGGACATCAATAATATGTCTTAACGTTTTTATCTCATATTCACCTCACATCTTAGGGAAAGTGAGTAGGCTAAGATCTCATATATTTAAGATGGAACAGAATAAAAGGGAGAAATTATCAGTTGGAAAGGGACATGAGATTCTAGGATAGAATCTCAATATGGATTGGAGAATTCCTATCACTGGAGAGGACCAATAATGGAGGGTGAGTCATTGGACTCAACATTCTTCATCACCATCTCATTATTCACCTCCACTGGTCTTGTGCAATATTTAAACCTCTGTAACTGTCATCAGACACGCCAATACATTACACTGGTGAGTTATGGCAACGAGGTCCAGTTTAGGTCAACCAGTTGTCTATTTGCAATTTAATGAGCATAGGTAAGTTTAGTCATATGTCCTACAATTGTCATTCATTGTAACATGGGTTATAAATGGAGAACCTCCTGAGGGCAGGAAGTAGATAATTTTTATCACTGATTTCTCCACACCCTATCATAAAAACTGTCATGTTTCTTGGTACCTATCAAGACTTGTTGAATTAAATTAAAGTGAACTGAATGTAATTGAAATGACTTGAACTTCACTGAACAGAATTAAATTGAATTGCCTAATCTCGCTTTACATCAGGGATGTCTCACCTTTGCTAGCTAATCAACTCTAACAACAGAGCAAGAATAAGTGTAGCATGCTGAGCATAATGTTTAGAATTTAAGCATGTGTTCATTAAAAAATATTAATTATGTACCTCTTATATTCAGGCACTGTGTTAGATGCTAGGAAGACATTGGTGAACTAGGCAGACATTGTCTATGCCCTTGAGGAGCTCCACCTAGGAAAGGAAACAAGCACTAAACATGTCAATGCATAAATAAATATCTAGTTAAGAATTGTGACAATTGCTTAAAAGGAAAAATATAAAGTTTTTGTAAGAGGAATAAAATGAGAAACCTATTAGAACCAACTAACTTGTCCAACTTAGAGAAAGACACTGTGTCTGAACAGAGTAGTGGGAGATGAAACCAAAGGAAAGACTTCAGGTTTAATTCTGGCCAAGTAGAAACATGAACAATGAGACTCAGATTTTTTTAAAAATCAACTCTGGTTATTCCCTGGATGGGAGAAAGCAAGATTGGAATCACATACTAGTTAGGAGGCTATTGCTATAGTGCTAGGGAGATATGGTGGTGGACTGAACTGTGGTAGACAGAAAGGGAGAAAGTCCAGCCATATTTTGTACATAGAACTGGAAAGGACTTGGTCAACAGTTAGATGTGGCCAGGAAATTAAATCTCAAAGATGCCTGAATCTTTCTATATAGGCAACTGGGAGGACAGAGGTGCTATTACCTCTATCAGAAAGAGGATTAGATTTGAAGTTAAGTGAAGAGGTGAAAATCAAAAATTTAAATGGAACATCTTGAGTTTAGGATACCTGTAAAATGTTCACCTGGAGTTATCAAACAGGTAGTGTCTACAGAGTCATTCTGTAAACATTCACTAGAAACCTAACTTGTGTCAGGCACTGGAGTGGGTGCAATACAAAATGTATGTAGGACATGATCCTTGACTTCCAGGAACTTAATGCCTATTGCTTAAGATGACATATTAGAAAATACTGCCCTTGAAGGTAGGAAATGTTTTTTTTTTTTTCATCATTAGAGAGAGAAAGAAGTAGGTTAAGAGTTGAAAGCAGAAGAAAAGCACGACCTGCTGAGATGGTGGATGGTGGACATCAAGGTAGATGTCAGAGTGAGGAGACAGGACATTAAGGCCAGACTCAAGGTGAGGCAGAATTCTTATTGCCCAGAAGAGAGAAAGCTTTAGCACCTGTACTCGCCTGGATGGTGCTCTGCAACCATCACCCAGCCAGGCATAGGCTAGGAGGTGGAAGGATGTTAACCTCTCAGCTCTATCTGGACTAAACCCAAGATTGTGAGAATTGATGTTTTGATGGTTAAAATGAGGGTCTGGAGAAAAACTATTCACCAAGAAGAAGCCGAGTAATGGGAGGGACATTGGCCAGATATGGTCTGGAGAACCTGCTGTTTCTCCTCCTTAGAAATGAGAAGGACATAAGTGGTCCTTTGGGCTGTCTCTGGTCCCAGTCTGTGTTCCTGGATTTCCACTGGATGCCTCTGGGAAATCTGTACTGGGAATCAAACCTCTCCACCCCTGTGTTCTGTGTTCATAAGGCACTGTTGCCTTTGCCTAAAGAAAGTTTGGGAAGGACGAAGAATGTTCTTGGAAAAGTGCCTCTTGAAAGTCACCCAGGTGTAGTGGGTAGAAATTTACATCCATGAACTGTTGTGAGATACAAGATGATAAATCCTTGACTTTCTCTAAATGAAATTAAACCTCACCTGGAGCAGCCCTGGCCTGACTCAGCCAGCATTCGCAGACTCAATCTCAGCTTCCTCTTCCCTACCCAGAGGGTCATAGAGAAGTCCTTAGGGTCTTATGCCCAGCTGAGCACTCATGGAGATCCCTCTAGTCTTACGTACACTCTAGTCACTGCTGAGTTAGCCATTAAAGGATCGTGCATATCCCTAAGGGTGAAAGTTTGCTAGTTCAGTACTGCTGGGGCCATCCTAGAGGCACAGTCCCCTCAGGCATGCAGGAGTTACTGATCTGTGGTACTTAGAATCTCAACCCACCACCACCCCTGCTAGTCTTAGGAATCTCTTTTCATCCTTTTGTTTCCCCCCTCAGTTTCTGTCTTCTTGTCCCTCTTTGTGTCTTGTGTCCCCCTTCCTTCTTACTGACCTCAGTTGCTCACTGAGGCTGCTTTGCCCTCAAAACTGTCCAAGACAGTGGTTCTTTTTTTAAAAAAAAAAAAATTTATATTATTTTTTTACATGTATTTATTTTTTAGAGACAGAGAGACAGAGCACTGGTCAGGGAGGGATAGAGAGAGAGGGAGACAGAATCTGAAGCAGGCTCCAGGCTCAGCTGTCAGCACAGAGCCCGACACAGGGCTCGAACTCACAAACCATGAGATCATGACCTTGGCCAAAGTCAGATGCTTAGCTGACTGAGCCACCCAGGTGCCCCAAGTGGTTCTTGAATGTTAGACCCATCAGAGCCCCTTAGTGGACCTGTTAAACAGAGATCACTGGGCCTGCTCTTGAGGTTCTGATTCAGCAGTTCTGGGGTGGGACCTGAGAATGTGTGTTTCGAACAAGGTTCCAAGTGAAACTGATGCTGCCGGTTCATACTGAGAATGCCCCTGCAAAGAGAGGGAGCAAAATCCCTGGACACCCTTATGGAGATGGCAGGGAGAAGGGAGGGAGAGGGAAGGGAAATTATGGGAAGGTTGAAGCACAAATAAATATTTCAATTAATTACTATGCCAAGCCTGATTTAGACGCAGATTCTTGGGAACTCTATTTGGTGAGGAAGACCCAGAGGAATTACATTATACCCTTTATCCCTGGTGATCACAGACCTGTCCTTTTTCACAACTTCTCATGAGCCTAGAGCTCAGGACCCCTGCTTTGAGACCCTGCAACTCATCGTGTGATTTTCAGAAAGTTTCTTTGCTTTTATACCCAAGCTCTGATAAGGAGTTTTCTTTCTGTTCCTTGGACTTGTCATTGAGAGGCTGGCATCAACTGCCAAATGTATTTGCAAGTAAAATATCCAAGCAGCATAGAGAGGCCAAGGGAGAGGGACAGCTAGATGTGGTGGACTGTGTCCGACAAGCAGCCTGCAGGAGCTCTCGGCCCTCTGGCCGGCTCTTCTGCTGCGATAGAAACCTGGCAGCATCTCTGCCTGCAGGGCTTCCTGCTGCGTATCCCACAGCACCTGGGGATGGGGCTGCCCTTGAACAGGCTGTAGTCAAAGTTATTAAGCCAGAAATTGTCTCTGGTGCTTCATCTCACAGTGGCAGTGCTGCAGAGTGAACAGGCTGGGGCTGCGCTGACTTCAAACCGTGTCAGTGCCACCTCCTCATCAGGTGTAGCTCTGGACAAGCTACTTTTCTCCTCTGTGCCAAAGTTCCCTCATTTGCAAAAGGCAGGTGATAATGGTATTTATCCTTAAGATTGTTTTGAGAATTCAAAGAGATCGTGTACCTAAATTGCTTAGCATTATATCTGCCATGTGGCAAGTATACAAATAAAGGGGAGCCTTCATCATTTGTAACTATTGCTCTGTTCCAGATACGCAAGTTCATGTCTTGATTTTCCTCATGGACCATGAGCTTCCTGGAGAGTAGGAAGCAGGTCCAATTCCCTTTTGTATCCATTCATGAAATGGCCAAACATCTCTTGAAGCCCTGCTATGAGCCAGTCACTATGCTAGGGGCCCAGGATCTGGCCTCACACGTGCTGTGCAAGTGTTGATGAATGGCTAATGAATGAAAGCAGAGGGCTGATGAGAAAGTTACACAAGGTACATTTTATTGAACTGAGTATTAGAGCAGTGTTTCTCAAACTTCAATATTTGAGAGCTACCTACATGGGAATTTTTTGAGAATCAGATTCTGATTCATCAAGTCTGGATGGGGTCCTGAGATTCTTCATTTCCAATGAGTTCCCAGGTGACCCTGGTGCTGCTGGTCAATGAACCATGCTTTGAGTAGCACTAGGTGCCTGTGCATTATCTCACTTATTGATTGCAAAAACCTTATGAGTTCAGAAGTAAGGAAGAGTAGGCTTGTAGGGATCGAGTAGCTTATTTATGACCAGTGGCCAGTCTGGAGTCAGGGAAGCCTGCCTCATTTTTGTCTATTGAGCTATATTGACTCCCTAGGACCAGAGGTTCTCCAAGTTTGCTGCACATCAGAAATTACCCAGGGAGCGTTAAAAGTCCTGATGCCTGGGGAATTGGGTTACCAGGTAATTCTAATGTGTAGCAAAGTTTGGTAACCACAACTTCCCGGCCCAGCCTCATCCAAGGAATGAGAAAGGAAGGGACCTACTTCTGCAATCTCTCTAATTTCACATACCAATAATACACCTTTGGAATTTGAAGCCATAAGCCTCTTTACTGTTTTCCAGATCGGGCCTCTACAGGTTAAGATACTCACCCAAGATTACCCAACTCCTTGATGGCAAAGTTAGAACTAGATAGAATTCAGGCCTCTCCTTGTTCTAACCAGCTGTGAAAGTGATAATCCACATGGGTCCTGGACCAGAGAAGGATTCCAGGAACACAGGGTATTCATTGGAAAGGCATCTTCATGCTGTGCCACCAGCTGGAAACTTGGACGCTAAATGAGACCTGAGGGAAGGGGGTGGATGCCCTGGGGAACATCATCTGATATCACAAGGGCAGGGAAGTTTTCCTTTACAACAATATCCTGCCAATCTTGAAATGATAGCATGCGACAGATGATGCTTTGAAGTTGTAAGGGCTTTAAAATTCCAAAATGAAATATATAATTCCATTATGGTAGGAGCAAAATTAGTGGCTTGATTCAGTACAATTAACATTTATTGTCTTAATTGTGACATAATGTCAGTTTTATTGGATGCTTTGTTTTAAAGATACAGAGGGCTGCAAATATGTACAATCAATCTTTTTTTTGGGAGGGGGTTGACATGACTCAGAGTTAAAGAGCTTAAATCTTAGCTATTTCTGTGTAGCTTTATCCTATAACCATTAAAAAATTAACCATGTGATATGCCTATACTCTTAATTGTAACCATTTATTGAATATTCTGTAAGCACTACTGCATTATCCCCTTATGAATGTAATCATATTTAATCTATATAACAGCCCTACAAAGTCAGCATTACTTACAGAGGCCTACACAGCTAGGAATTTGGGAATCAGGATGCAAATTCAGCTATGGATAACCACAAGTGACCACATTCAGAGTCAAAGGAGCTGGTTCCATACCTTTGTTTTATAGGTGAAGACAGAGAGAGCAAGCAACCTCCCTGGGGCACACAGGAATCAAGTGGCAGGACTGGAGCCGAGATCCAGGTCTGCTAATTCTGGGCCTAGTGTTGTTTCCTACTGTGTCCATGGGATATGAGGCTGGAAAGAATGTCCAGGATTCCAAAATCCATTGCCCTTCCCACTCAGGCTTAAGCCATTACACAGTGAGGAAGTTACTTTCCATGACAGACCAGACTTTATTCTAATTCCCTTGAGGAAACTATTTGATTAGAAGAGAGCCCTGTAACAATCTGTGTGTCTCCTCAAAGCAGACCCAAATTAGCACACGCCCTTTAGGTACCTGTGCCCCATTTATTCTTCCATCTGAGACCATATAGCCATTCATTGAGCAAATATTTGTTAAGTACCTACTATGTGCCAGGAACTATATTGTAGATGAAGAGATAAGAAAGTAGGATACTAATCCAGTGTCTGCCCTCACAGTCCTATAGCAAAGATAGACAGATAAGGTTAGGGGTCCTGAAAACTGTGATCAGTGCCACCAAAGTGATGATTCTGGGGGCATGAGAGCTCAGAGAAGGACCCCCAACTCAGCATGGGGTGGAGAGACTCCCAGAACACTTAGTGGAGGAAGTGATCTCAAATATGAAACCTGAAGCTCAATAGAGGTGATGAGGCAAATTGTTTAAAGGTGTGTGTGTGTGTGTGTTTGTGTGTGTGTGTGTGTGTATGTGTGTGCACACGCGCATGTTTGCGCGTGTTGATGTGTTGAGGCTGGAAACACCATGTGTCAGGCTGTCAGAGGTGAGAGGACTATGACCTGGATAAGTGAGTTGGACAGCAATTCTGTGTTGCCTGATGGTAGAGTTTAAAGGAGCAGGTAAGACCACACTCTGCCTGCAATATGGAGATGAGAAGGGGCAGGGCTGGAGGCAGGGTCCACTTAGGAGGTCGTTGCAGTAAGCCAGGTGGCAATGATGGTAACTTCAATCAGGGCAGTGAGAGTGGGGGCAAAGAACAAACACATTCAAGATAAATTTCTAAATCCCCAGGCCTAGGTGATTTATAGGAGAGAGAGAGAGAGAGAGAGAGAGAGAGAGAGAGAGAGAGAGAGAAGAGAGAGAGGAAAGGGAGAGAGAAAGAGCGTGATCAGAATCAAAGTCTATGGCTAGGCTGTTGTCTTAAGCTGAGGATGATTCTAAGAAGGAAAACATAGGGAGGAGGGAGAGAGGCCTGAGAGGGAAGGATGATGTTGACATGTTTATGATGAGCTGCCAATGGGGTGTCCCAGGGGAAATGTCCAGTAGGAAGTTGGACTTCTGGAATTCTCTTTATTTATAAGAAAAGACCCTAAAGCTACCAACACTTTGTAATCTTATGATCTCATGATAAATGTCCAAAAGAATGATGGCTTGACCCTAATCATAGATTGATTGTTCTAGCTCGTAATATGATTCAGGGAAGCCAGCTAAAAAACAGAGGTCCTGTGGGCAATGGGACAGTTAAGAAGAACCTTTTTTCTTTAAAATCATAGCAAATGAGACGGTCCCCCTGGACCCTTTGATGGAGGTTCACTCACTCACTCACTCACTTGGAAAACCTTTTACTGAGCACTTTCCATGAGCTGGGCATTGAAGATACAGGATATGGAAGAAGGTCCCTGACCTTGAGTACCTCCAGGGCTAGCAGAGAACACAGGAAGGCATGTAATTAATATTCCATGTTATAAGTAGAAGGAGAGTTGGATGTCAGTGTTCAGGAGACCCAGATGTTCTTAGACTATGGAATGCTAAATATTGTCATGGGGTAGGGACAGGTTCCTGTGGGATGGTGTTCAGTTTTCATTTTGGTGAATCATACAAAACTCACAGAGACACCGGGACTTCTAATTAAGTTTTACAATTTTTACTTTTTTTAAAACTTTATCAAAATTCTGACTCCCTCTGTGTCTTTAGGACGACCACCAACACAGTCTACTCACTTGATGCTGTGTTAATGGTGATGCATACAACAGAAGGAGAAAGAATGATTGTAGCAGAGGGAGAGTGTACCTAGGTCTGTCTGGGGCAGAAGAGCATCAGGTGGAATCAGAAGACTTCCTGGAGGAGGGAATGTCACTTGCATGGGTCTTGAGAAAGGAATTGTGTAAAAGAAGGCATCCTTAGCTTATGCAGATGCCAAGAGAATGAAGAGAAGTTTGGAATAGATGGCAGGTAGGTTGGGGAAGTGAGGAGAAGCAGGATTCAGATGCTGGGCAGCCTTGAATGTCATTCTGGGGAACCATGTGGGCTTGAAGGGAGCCATGGGGAAGAGGCCATGGGGAAAATGCCATATGTGCACATGCCCACAGGGACCAGGCAAGTATGTAAAAGAAGAACTAGGTAGAGTGACCAGTTATCCTGGTTTGCCAGGGGCTGAGGGGTTTCCTGGGACAGAGGACTTCAGTGCTAAGACAAGTATGTCACCCAAGAATAAGGCCAGGCCTCGGATGCCTGGCAAGTGCATATCCAACCTCCATAGGCCCTGTCCACTTCTGGAGGTAGCTCCCAGTGCTGCCATATGGGAACGCAGAATGCTGTCTCTGGATCTTCCAAGTAAGTGTCCAAGAGAAGCTGAAAATTCAAAACTTTATGGAATAGCTTCTGTCTTTTAAATGTTGACAAAAAGTCAAATGTTTTATTTTTTAGTTTTTAGTTTCTTGTTTGAATATAGTTGACACACAAGTCAAATGTTAAAAACAACAACAACAACAATACCATGCCAACCAAAGCATTTCTGTGCACTGTGTGAGTCCTGCGCACTGCCAGTTTGAGGATCTCAGAGCAAAGTGTTGTAAGCAAAGCCTCCCACATCCCACCCTGTTCCTGCCCTGAGGCACATTCAGACCATTTTCATTACGCAGAGTGACTTCAGTGATCAATCGTTTGGTTTTTAATTTGATGTTCTTAACCAGATTTGGATGCTGGGCACAGAACATAATCAATCAAAGTGGGAATGAATAGTGGTAATAGAGGCGCCCATTCAATTTTTTTTGAAAGATGAAATTAGTGCTCAATGGCTTGTTCTTCCCCAAATCTGGAAACCTACGTAGTGAGGGAGATAAAGCATGTGCACATCAAACATCAGCCTTCATTATTAGTGGAGGTCCATTTATTCTAGGTATCAAGGCAACCCCTTGGCTGAGATAGGAAAATAACAATCATTTTGTTTGCGGGGATCTTGGAGGCCAGGGGCCAGCATTTAGACTTGGTAGAGAATGGTATAGTCGATTTAACACTGTGGTCAGAACAGCTGCATTCTAGCACCCGCTCTACCACTGACAGCTGCTGTGTGACCATGGGGAAGCCACCTAATCTCCCTGGTCCATAGCTTTCCCCTTGTGCTGCAAGGACACTGGCTTGCAAGGACTCCCAAGGAGCACCCTCCCTATCATCTCTCCAATTCTAAGCTTTAACTTTGATTAGACTTTTGCTAGGATTTCTCCAGGCCTGCCAGGGCAAAAGAGTCAGCAGGGGTTTTCAAAAACAAATCCGTCCAGACAACTATGGCATCTTTTTTTTTTTTTCTAGATAGAATTAGTAGATACGGGATTGTAGTGAGTTGATCTGATATCTGGGCATTACCAGGCCAGCTCTCTGGATGGCATTTTTATTGTGTCACTTGATCTTTCTTTAATTGAGTGTGGATTAGAACACAGGGAAGGGAGCTGGGTACAGGAAGAAAGCGTCAAAGGCAGGGGCTCTGTGGTTAGGGAGTCTTCTGGTCCAAGAGAGGGGAGGGTGGGGCAGGTGGGAGGCGGACCTGCACTCACGCCAAGCTGCAGTGTCACCTTTATTAACGATGACAGGGAGAAGGAGTCAGCAGGCAGCTAATGCGGACTGCAGAGGAGTAATTGGAAGGTGTTGTTACCATTCCAAAGGACAGGGAAGTAGAAGTGGGACAAATGGGAATTTAAGAGGAGGGAGGTGAGCAAAAGGAAAGAATGAAAAAAATGGAGTATGATGTCATTTGGAAAATTGGAAACCAATAAATCAATGAGGTATCATTCCCAGGGCAGAGAGGAAACAGCCTATGGAGCCAGTGGGTCGGGGATCTGGGGGCTGACGGGAAGCACATCAGTGGGCAGTGTAGTGTCCTTACCAGAAGGTCAGTGGCAGATGAGCCCCAGAAATGGTCTTCCACCATTCTGCCACCATTCTGCCCCCTCCTCCTTGAGGCTTTTTTTTTTTTTTTTTTTTTTTTTTTTTTTGCACATACGACATCAGAAGGAATGCTCTATCCAAAAGGGCTTTACGGGAGCTCATTAATGTGAACCCTTGGAGTCAGCTTTTCAAACAGTTATCTCTGAGTTCAGCTTCATAGGATTTTTTTTCATCATTGGAATCAGCTTCATAAAAGCCCAAGCATGATGATTCTGCCAGTTTTTACTGTTAACAGATGAAATAGTACTCTCTTTATAGAAGTGAAGAGCAAGGACTTTGGGCAGCTGTCTTTCATTCTCAAGACCTTGTCAGCAGAGCTGTCCTGAAGGCAACCCAGTAGGCAGGTGCCTGTGTGGCGTCCCATTACCTGCAGATTGAGGCTCAAAGCTCTCAACCTGGCATTCAAGGCCCTTCCAGTCTGTCCCTCCTAGTCTCTCTCGTGATCTCCCTCTGTGAACTTCTGCTATACCAAAACACTTTGCTCATTTCCACCTCTGCGTCTTTCCTCATCCTGTTCCACATACAAAAGTGGGACAGCAATTTCGCAGCATCTCCACTATCCCTCCCCCTCCCTTGCCTATAGCAGACATCACTAATCAATCAACACTCTTTCCTGCTGAGCTAGGACTTGGCCTTAGAATCATTCCCCACACAGCTCTTTTAGGCAGTTACTCCCGATCAATCAAATTAATCAAATTATAAAATGAAATGTATTTTCTATAGATCTAAGATGTCCTTTCCCATTTTTAGCTTAATCCCTTTCAATCATGTAGTTCCTCAAGCCCCACATACTCTGTGAAATTTTCCCTAAACATCCCTACCCACAAAGGTCATTTCCACTTCTTAAAAGCCTAGAGAAAGCTTTACTTATAGCACTCATTTTGCACCTGTCATCTGGCTTCATAACATATATCTCTCTTCAGATCAGAGTTTCTCAACTTCAGCACTGGTGGCATTTTGAGCTGGATCATTCTTTGTTGTTGGGGCTGGCCTGTATATTGTAGGGTGTTTAGCAGCATTCCTAGCCTTTATGCAATAGATATCACTAGCAACCTCCCCTCTCCTCCAATTATGACAGATTGCCCTAGTTGAAAACCACTATATTGATAGGCAGATAGATAAATGATAGCTAGCTAGCTAGCTACCTAGACAGGGATAATCTTCCCTAGTACTCTGAGATCTTCAGAGTGTCATAGGTACCTGATACAGCTCCTTACAGATAATAGGTGCTGAGTAAATATTTGTTAACTGATTGATTAATTGGGAATAAGGAGTGGAGGATTAGCTGGGAAAGGAGAAAATCCTGCCCTAATGTGGATTAATAATTAAACCATCAGTGTGTCACTGCTTTGGTTGAGCCCTGTAAAGTTAAGCAGTCAAGGCAGGTGTTGCAAAGAGGCCACCTGCACACACACCCAACCGTTATTATCATACTCAGACCTGAGTACCAGATTCTGCTGGGACTAGCAGGCCACTTGCAGCAGGGACAACTCGACCTATCTGGGGGAGGTTGGGGAGGCACAGGGAGAGTCCTGGTTGGAAAGCTGGGCTTGAAGTTTAAAACGCAATGTGAGAGAGAGATCTTCTTTACTCTTCTTCACTCCTTGTGAAGTAAACACAAGGGGTAAACTAAGCAATCCTTTTATCCACAAAATAATCATCCCTTCTGAAAACCTTCTTTCCTCGCTGCCTGGTTGTCTGTGAACACATTTGTCTGCCTGCCCCTCCTCTCATCTAAACGTGGAGACTTTGTAAAGGGAAACAAAGGGCAGGGAGAGATTGTATAAATCATCATCCGCAATGCAGCTCTCCAGGTCCACAGGGAGGTTTAAATCATCCTCCACGAGTCAACCGAAAGCTAACTCCACACTTCCTCAGCTGATCAGCAAACTGTTCTGGTTAACCAGAGAGGGGGCTGAAGCTGAGCATTGCAAGAAGGTTTTCTGAGTGCTTCTGGTGTGCCAGGCTCTACACAGGACCCCTGCACCTGCCTTCTACTTACTCCTCACAACAGTGCTGTTGGTAGCACTGGTCCCTTTTTCAGGGATGAGAGAACTGAGGCCAGAGAGATCAAGTATCTTGTCCAAAGTTCCAGAGCATGTTGAAGAGAACCGGCGTTTGCTCCCAGACTTAGGATTCCCTGTCTAGTGCCTTCTAGGAAAACTGCTTCTATGGGAAAACAGATATATTTCCAAGTACATGGCACTGATGTTCCACTCTGAACCCTTCTTGGCCTTCAATGCCCTAAGCACTGCAGAAGATCGAGTGTTTATCCTCATTTGAGCCTAAAATCATGGGAGACTCATAAACCACAGGGCACAGTCATGAAGAGAGCTAGTTCAGTCTATGTGGCTTTGTGTCTACCCATATGCCAAGCTACCTCCATCCATCCATCCACCCATCCACCCATCCTTCCATCTCTATATAGGCGTAGGAAATATCTAGAATATTTCTTAGTTTTTGAGAAGTTTATTGAATTGAATGGAATATTGAATGTTCTTAATATTCAAGGCTATTTAGGCAGGGAGCACAGTGAGGTAAAATGTTATGCCCTTTTCCTTTCTTCGTGTACTTTAAGGATTTGCTTAATTTTCCTGTCACTAAGATTATATCATGTCTACAAAATGGTAATGTCTTTCTCTTTTTTCTAAGAAAAACAAAAGCATCGTGGGGTCAGGCTGATCTAGCTAAGTCATGTCACCTCTCTGCTTCTCGGTTTTCTCATCTGTAAAGTACATGTGGTTTTATCAAGATCACCTGGATACTGGGAGGATTAATGCATATATACCACTTGGCCCATGGCGAGTGCTCAATAACTGATGGTGGTTGTGACCATCACTATACTTTTTAGCCTAGTGTCTGACTAATAAATGTCCGACTACTATTAGCTTCTCCTTCTTCCAGTTCTTTTCTTCTCTTGCCACAACCACATAAAAAGTCCTATAAAAAGTGCCTGATACAGGCTTAGCCCTTTAAATGGTAGTTATTGTCCTTTACCCCACAATGCCTCCTGCCTGAAACATAGTATCCTTTTGTGAATCTTTTTTCTATTGGAGGTTGATCTTGGTGTCATACATAACCTTGATGCACACGTTTGTAGAAGAAGGTGAGGGGCTGCTTAGGATACTTACCCAGAGCCCACATCCTGGTGATACTCAGGGCTTTGATTTTTCCCAGGGAGAAGTGAGCTGAGGACAATACTGTATTGTCCAGGACTCCAAACAGTCTTTTTGCACAGCCTTTCTTGAGGCATTCAGTGCAAAGATTTGGAGGCCCATCACTGGTATATGTGCTGAGAATAAATCCATGCTTCTGAAACTATTCTTCTTGCAATCACATTTGTGAACTTCACCCACACCTCCACAAATGTTATTAGAAACATTAAAAAAAAAATCTTCTGTTCAATTAAAAACTGGGCGGGTGTTCCTTCCCAGCAAGCAGGCTTCTCAGGTCCCACAGATGGGAATGGCTTTAATAAGAGACTGGGAGACACTGGAGCAGGCTCCCTTTCATTCAGCTCCAAATAAAAGGGAGATGAGCCCACTAAGCTTGAAGATAGATGGGATCCGCATAAAACTAGAGTCCACTCTCTTGCCTGCACAAAGAGGGACAGAGTATGCTATAAAATAATAATTTAGTGAGAAGCATTTGCCGAAAAGAGGTCACACTACCAGGAATAAGGAAGAGTCAACAGTGAAAACAACGTGCACTTTTCACAGACCCATGACCGTGGGAATAAGTCCAGTACAGTGTCTTGGAGATGGGCTTATGTGGTAAGACATGGGAGCCATCTCTTTAAAGAGGGGTTCTTGAAACACACAGCAGCAAGAGTGAGCTTTTTAAAACTCGAATCAATGGCCTCCTTCTGCACTTTGGAGGAAAATCCATATTCTTGCCTCTGACCCCCAAGGGCCCATAGGATCTGGCCTCTGCCTGTCTCTCTGACCTCATCTTATATAGTGTCTTCCCTCATTTCATACCTTCCAGCTATGCTGGCCTTCTTTGGGATCCTCCAGGACTCCAAGCACATCCACCTCAGGGCCTTTGCATCTGCTATTCAATTGCCCGGAAATGCTGTTCTGCCAGATTTTTGCATGACTGACTCTCATCATTCAGATCTCCATTCAAATGCCAGCTCTCTAAGAGGCTGCCTTTGTCTCCCCTGTTGAAAATAGTTTCCTTCTCTCTCCATCCCCATTTCATTGCTGGGTAATATTTCATTAGTAGCAGATATCACTGCCTAAAATAATATTACTTGGTTATTCATTCATTCTACTGTGTTTCTCCATCCCTGGCCCTCTATCCAATGGGAATAAGAGCTCATTAAGAACAAATCTTGTTACTCTCATTTCTGGTTGTATCCCCTGCAGCTAGAACCAAGCCTGAAACATAGTAGGTGCTCAAGAAATATTTGTTGAATTAAGGAATGTGTGAAAGAACGATCTCACTGTAGCTTAATAAATATAACTTAAGATGGAGTACACTCAAAAGCAGAACAAAAATTATTTAATTTCTGGCCTCTCCCAAGGCAAAGGTGGTCTACACATGACCCTAACTTTTCAGAGTTTGTGTGTGCAGGGTGGTCCCTATAACATTCTTTTAGAGATGAGGAATACTATAATAAATTCAGTCTCTCATCTAACACGTATTTACTGAACCCACACTAAGTGCAAGTTCAATTCTAGACTGGTGATACAGCAATGAATAAATGGACAAAAATCTCTCCCCAGGTGAGCTGACAGTGCTGACATAGGAGACACAGTGGATTTATGAAAAGATACAGATTTTAGAGTCAGAAAGATTCAGATTTTAATCCCTGTCCCATCATATACTAAATGTCTATCTAGGCAAGCTGCTTGACCTCCATACATCTCACTTTCCTGATCTATAAAATGGGTATAAGGTTGACCTCATGAGTTTGTTGAAATGAATCAGTGGCATGATGAATGTAGAGTCCTGAGCACAAGGAATGAATTAATGGAATTTGCTTGCCATCCACCTCCCCCTTGGGATCCCACTATATCCTTTGGATGGTTTAAAGTGACCCACATCACAGAGCCATAGGCACAGGTCCACCAAGATCAGAATGTGTTCGTCTCAAATAAAGAGTATGTTACCAGTTCAGTCTTCTTTTCCAACCTTGATTTAAAGCAGCCTTGTCTGCCCCTCCCTTCCTGCTCCTTGTGAGTGATGCTAGCTCTCTGAGGAGACACCTGCAGTTCTGGCCCTGGCAATGCTGAGTAGTTGAGCCATCATTAATGCCCACAGTACCAGGCAGAGGTGCACACAGATAACTCTACACTAGTTGTCATCTTGTACAGATATAATGTGTCAGGGCATATCCAGAGTATATGGCATCCAAGTGCACTTTTCTGTTTTCCTGTGATGTTGTGCCTTTGACGTGGAGCTGGCCACATGAAACCCTGGGTTTCATCAAGAAGCTTCCCCTGAAAGAAGGTAACTTGGTTTACTCTATCACACAGCAGGATCCCTGGGTAACCAAAGAATGTCACTGCACACAGAGACAGGGATATCCTAAAGCCAAACAGCTGGGGGGATACGCTTTTGATGAAGACAGTTGTATTTCATGCTTTTGAACAATTTGGGTGCTATTGTGACTCTTCCTACCTTCTTGCAGTTGTCCCCAAATAAAAGAAACCTCCCAACGTATCTGGTCCAAGAGGCACATGTTCAATATACTTGACAGCTGGACTTTGGGCATGTTTTTAACCAAAGGCATGTTCGGAGTCAAAGGGCACTGAGCTGTTATTGGGAGCACTTGATGTGTCCGCAGACAGTCATGGGTAAATGATCTCATCATATCCTTCTTCCAGGTCAGGAATTTCAGTTGGCTAATCTGCATAGTTTCCCTAGACCACAGTCAGCAACAATGAGAATAATAATAATAGCTGACAATTATCGAGGGCTTTCTATGTTCTAAGTGCCTTTTGATTTAATTCTCACCAGAACTGTATGAAGTAAGGAATATTTTTTATCCCCTTTTACAGATGAGGACACTGAGGCACAAGACCCTGCCCAACGCCACACAACTAGTAAGAGATAGAGCTGAGATTTGAATTCAGTTAGGCTGGCTCCTAGGCCCTCTGATGCTCTACATCCTGGCAGAACCAGGTGTAAACTCTTTGGAGCACAGCCTTATCCATCCCGCTCACTGCTGCACCTTCACACCTAGCACAGTGCCCAGACTTGATGGCTGCTAAGACAGAACAATACACTAGATTCCCCCCAAATCGCTACAAACTGTAACTCTGAGTAGCCTACAAAGCTCTAAGATGAAGGGGTTTTAGAGTCCCTGTTTCTCCTAACACAACAGCCTCCCACTTCCGGTCCTGGATCCACCACACAGACAGTGCCAATTCCACCCAGGAATAAAATCTGTTATATAACCACATGGCAGATGTGGGGGTGAATGGAGAAGCAACCTGAGAATGACATTTGGCCACTCTTAGCCTCCAAAGGAAATAAATGTCCTGATAAATAGAACTTTTCATCTCCCTATGAGCCTCCCTTGGTATGAAAACTTTCCTTCATCTCCTCTCCTTGGCGCTTTCTATATTTTATTTTATTTTGGCCCTGCACATTATTTGAAGTTACTATAGCAACGTGTCACCAGCTGGTATCGCGTAGTAATGTTGGCATTTAGGTAGCAAGCTCCCAAAGTTAGCTGCTTCTCTCCCTCTGTGAGCTCATCCCTCCCACAATCTCAGGTGAGTGGGGGACGCATCCACAGCAACCATGCCCCTCTCCCCCTGTTTCGTTTGTTTTTCAAGGCAGGGCAAACTGATAGCCTCTTCCAGGTCCACTCAGCACCGCAGGGGGCTTGACTGTTGTGTGTATGTGTGTGTAGGTGTGTTTGCATTAGAGGTGGTTAAATAGATATGTTTGAGTTAACTGATGTTCACCCAGCTATCGGCCTTATCAATATGCTGATGATGATGATGATGACGATGACAATGATGATTTTTCTATGCAAAGGAGCCAAATGATTTGGGGAGGGCTACTCTCCTGATCCCAGTCATCTAGTATCCCAGCTAATTAATATTAATCACACGATACCGGGTTTCTCTTTTTCTCTCTTGCCATCACACAGTGAAGAGACCCTGGCTGTTTCCCTTTGGAGCTTCAGCTCTCTCCCAGGTGTGCAAGACTTCTCTCCACACTGATGGGCTGAATTAATTAAGAGGATTGATTGTCGCGGATCGCTGAAGAGGGTTCTATGTGGCAAATAAACCCTGCCACTCAAGGCGTTAAGTAGCCCCTCATCAGCCAAGTGCCTGCGATGATTGCACTTATTTTTACACGTTTGACCTAGTTTCAAACCGTGTCTCTCCATGCTGTGATTCATTAGCTACATTTTCAACCGCCCCGAACAGAGCCGAGGTGACTCTGCCTGATTTGTGCCAGCGTCTCGGATACAATTTCTCTCTGGGAGTTAAGATGCAGGTCCCCCTGCTATTCTGTTTTAAGAAGCAATTTCCCATCTAGGCACCTGGCATGCTGCTTGGCTATGGATGAGTCGCTTCCTCATGCCTTGGTAGTAAATATATGTCACCTATACCATTTCTGCCAGGGATGGGAAGAGGGGGATTCTCCCTAGCTTGGACTGAAGGGCATCCCTCCACCCTGCTGTCCCCCATGCAGTACTCGGGCTTTTCCATGTTGCCAACAGGACTGGGAGATTTGGCTCCTACACTATAAAGTTTGAGCAATGTCAATGTTTGGAGTATCTGAGTTGCTAGTGAATCACACCCCCACCCCATTCCTCTCTCTTTCTAAACATTTAAAACATGGTGGATGTAGAAGTAAGGTCTCAAACTCATAAAAAGGGAAGGGGACAGGAAGCTAAGAGGTGGATTGCCATGTTAAGGATATTACTGAAAAAGGGATAAACGTCAGAGAGGCATAATATGTGCCTCTATCATTCTATCATTATGTGACAGAGTGTTTGGTTTCTTTCTTTCTTTCTTCCTTTTTTTTTTTTTTGTTTTTTTTTTTTTTTTTTTGCTTTGTTATTTGTTTTTTAATTTAAATGACAGAGGGGAACCTGTTCTGAATGCAAACCTGCTGCTGGCATCTCATGCCATTTCACTAATCAGTCGGTCACATTGGTGTGATTTCTGACAGATTTGGTACTAAAGTGGGCTAGACATCATAGTAGGAAAAAAGGGGTGCTTCTAGTTGGATGGAAAACACTGTCATTTTTCATTAACAGCCAAATGCAGGTAACTTGTCCAAACTTCAGTCACATTGCACTACAAATCGTACTGTAAGGCACTGAGCTGGGTTTTTCTATGTGGTAGTTAGAAGGAAGAAATGAACAAGCCGGTAAAAGTAATTTTGATTGATTGGTGGACTGTAACACACTGAGCAAGTCCTTATAAAAAAATAGTGGATCCTTTCGTAAAATGGTTACTCTCTCTCTCGGTGGGGAGTAGAACCCCTTCCCCTTTTATTTTCTTTTAAAATGAAGCATGGAAGTTTCTCTAAACAAGGCTTAAGAAAATGCAGCCTTTTCAAGGTAATTCCAAGCAACTTGAGCTCTGAGGTTTGTTTTTTTGCTTTTCTCCCCCACTTCAAATTCAAATCAAGCCGTTGGAAATAACAAGCATTCCGTATCTATGCATTTGGGGCAGCCTGCAGTTCTGACAATGGTAGATTTTCCACCACACACAACCACACACACACACACACACACATACACACACACACACACACACACACACACACACAAGCTCAGGGTCCCAGGACTCATTTAAGCCAAAGCTTTAAAAGTAAACTATTGTCCAAGAGGCGATAGCATTTTCTCTTAGAGGATCATGGATCATAAAAAATAAAACCTGCCCAAATCTCTTACCTTGAAGCAGTAGAATTACCTGCAGAGATGTCCTCCCTTTCCTTGCAAAATGAGCCAGGCTTTGACCAGCAGCAGAATTACTCCAAAAGAAGGGATAATGAGTCCTTTATGTTGTAATTTTCACTGTTTATATGCAAGAAGTGTAGTGGGTCTGCTCACGTAGGAATAAATAAAAAGCCGAACAAACTGCTCGGCAGCTACCATGTGAAAAGAAAAGACCTCTAGTGGTCATAGGCTGAAATCTTTGAGGAGAGGAGAGATGAGATGGAGGGAGTAGAGGAAACACATGCGTGTGTGCGCGCACACACACGCTCATGCACATGCACACACACACACCTCTCAAACTCTCTGATTTCTCCTTCCTGGCATCCAGCCTGGCCAGCGGGATACACAATTATAAATCTTCTTTCTTGGTTTAAGTGGGTCCTGCTTAAGTTAACAGAGATGGTGGTGTTCTGTCTCTTTTGAAAAGGACTGATAATTTCACAAACTCACCACCACCCCCTGGGGGCCTGAGCAGAAGAGGATTTGCCTTCCTGGATGGCCAAGACAGCTCACTCCAGTGTAGAGGCTCTGGGTCTCCATAAACATAGTGTCCTCACTGTTGCTCCCAAGAGTCCCAGCTTTGCACTTTCTGCCAGCTTTGCATGTTTTCTAAACATTTATGGTGTGTGAGTGTGGTGGTGGTCACTGGCGGGCAGGGCTGGCTTCACGGGTGTATGACCTTGCCTGGTGCCCAGAATGGGCACTGGGGCTGTCTTGAAATTCTGAATAATTTTTAATAAGGACTGTTCATTTTCATTTTGTTCTGAGCCCCACAAACTCTACAGTGGGTCTTGCTGATTGGGAAAGCATGTTATTCCTGACATCCTAATTGGAAAAAACCTAGAAGCAAATGAGATTCCTGATCTCTGGGAGTTACTTTTAGGAATGTGATCTTGAGGACATTCAGTTATCCAAAAGACTTCCTGTGGAGGAACACAGAAGGAGTTTCTTGGGACATTGAGGCTGTTCCTCCACTACTATAAACTATAAAGCTGTAATGTATAAGGATATGTTTTGTGTGTGTGTGTGTGTATGTGTGTGTGTGTGTGTCTTTCTAAACAAAGATAGTAGTTTGTGATACCAAGCCCATTTTCTTGGTTCACACATAATACTTCCAGGCCCACCACTCTGGTATGCCATTTGTCTGACACCTTTTAGCAGTAAGGTTCCCTGGAAAGACCTACATCACATTGAGCAGGCCCTCTTCCATAAGCCTGCCCTTGACCAAACCTAGTGGGACTTCCTTTGACTAAGGTGGCAGTCCCATTGGAATCTTGCAGGAGACAACCTTGAGTGGCTCCTCTCTCCTGGTGGATTTGTGGTTGGTACTCCCTTTACAAGGTTTCCAGAGTAGATATTCCTAAATGCTGCTTGCACATACTAGCCTAAACAGAAAATACACCCTGGTACAGAGTCATAAAATTTGGAAGGGTAAAGCAGAAAGGGGTATGGTGATGTACTCTGGTGCATGAAAGAATGTGGTTCTTGCTCCTCTGATCCCATGGATCCTTCCAGACCCACCTTTTCTCCAAGTCCTTGCATTGATTTCTCTCTTGTCTGAATCCCTTTGACACTTGGTCTGCTTGGCAGATTAAAGGTCTTGTACTTTTTCCCTCATGGATGTTAACCTTCCTTTCCCAACTAGATTATGAACTCCTGAAGAGCAAGAACCACCTCTTCTCATTTCTTTTATCCTCCAAAGCCCTTAACAAGTGCTGGTTACTGGTAGCTACTGGCTTCTCACTGACTGAGTCATGATGGTTTAACAACTGACCCCTCTATAGAGAAAATAAGTGAATTCAAAGCATTATAGGAGTCATTTGATCTTTTTGATACATATGTGGGGGTTGAAATGGATGGATTATTGTCTTGCTTTACAGATGAAACAATTGGGGCTTAAATATTAGAATTATTTATCAGAAAATCAAACTGTCTCCAGGATCTTGATAGAGACTAGATCTCCTGACACCAACTCAGTGGTCTTTTCCCAAAGTACAAGCAGCTGTAGAAGTGATAGGTCAGGCCCTATCTTCTGTATCCGAGCTCCCACTACGGTCCCAGTCACATAATAGGTGTTCAATAAATGCTTTTTGGAAGAACGAGCCCATAAACGAACCATAAGGAGACATTTCTTCATAGGCAAGTTTCACTTGCTGATCCCCTTGGGGACTTTTTATACTTGCCTGAGATGGTTCGGTGTTTTCCAGTCTGAAGTCAAGGAAATGAAAAAGATGAATCTCATGGTTCTCTCTTCACTATTTCATGGCAGTTTTCTTTATTTCTTACAGAGTCACTTTGTGGCATGTATGACAGCCATCTTAAACCAGATGGGTGACCAGCACTATTCCTTCTATATTGAGACCTTCCAGACCAGCTCTGAACTTGTGGTGAGTCTACAGGATGCTGGGGTGGGGGGCAGTGGAGGGGAGACATGCCACACTGTTGGCTCTTAAGAGTTTAGAGTAAGAAGGGCACGTGGGTGGCTCAGTCGGTTAAGTGGCCAACTTCGGCTCAGGTCATGATCTCGCGGTCCGTGAGTTCGAGCCCCTCATCAGGCTCTGTGCTGACAGCTCAGAGCCTGGAGCCTGTTTCAGATTCTGTGTCTCCCTCTCTCTGACCCTCCCCCGTTCATGCTCTGTCTCTCTCTGTCTCAAAAATAAATAAACGTTAAAAAAAAATTTAAAAAAAAGAGTTTAGAGTAAGATGTCCCAGTGGACCTTGTGCATGTGTGTGTCTAAGTTACAAACACATTCATGTGATTTCCTAGTTCTAATTTCCATTTAGGCTTGTATATATCACTTCTGAAAGATGTCTTCAGTCCCTGTCAGAGGTGAAACCTGAATGTCCAGTCTAAATATGCCGCAACAAATGTTTATTGATGAATTATGGACATTTGGGGGCTTACAAGCATGAGTGTTAGTCACACAGTCTTGGATTTGCATCCAGGATTTGTCATGGAGAGCTATGTGACCATGGACAAATTAACCCCTCTTAAGCCTCAGTTTCCCCATCTGAAAAGTGCGGATGATGTTATTTATGTCATAGTGTGGGGAAGGATTAATGAGAGCACAGAAGTTCTCACATATTAAGTTACCAGTAAAAGGTAGCTATTTCTATATTATGATCACAAATGCATGGAGGAAGTTGGCCTCTGAACCCCCTTACTCTTCTAGCCTCTCAGGACTCATTTGTTACAGAACTGTCTGCACAGGACTGTAGCCTATAGGCTCATAGCTCTGTAGCACATGACTTATCAACAAAAGGCCAGCCCAGGCTGTCCCAGGGTGTAGCAGTCCCTTTGCCCTCAACATAATCACCTTTGTCATTGTCTCCTTACTGCTGCCAGTCAGGAATTCTGCTGCTGGGGCTCACTTTCAACTTTCCTTAGAGTAACCAAGGGTTCTAGAATTGAACCAATCTCAGAGAGTGGCCCATATAAAGGGAATTATTAGAAAGCCAATGTCCTACTCTTTCAGCCATTCAGCAGAGAGATAGTCTCCTCACTGGGTGCAGTATTGGGAAGAAACGGAACCTATTTCTGGATATACACAAAAGAAAACAAAAGGAGAGCCAAATATCCCAGGATTTCTCCCCAATTTCTCTATGCCATGTGACATGGAAATAGAGAGATCAGGATCCTAATGTTTGATCCTCAATGGAAAGAATGGTGGGAAGAGAGTAGGAAAGGGAATTCTTATTTGTTGAACATATATGCTTTCTTGTATAATCTTCACAACAGTATAACATAGGGATTAGTAGTCACATTTTACAAGTCTACAATCTGCTTGCTCAAGGCCACATAGGAAGTATGTGGCAGAGTAGGATTTGAACTTCTGTCCTAACCCTGACAGCATGCTATAGCTTCTCACTCAGAAGCTAGGTTTTACATCTATGAGCCAGAGGCTTTGTTGCCATAAGAAGGGAATGAGCCTGTGATGATACCCACACTCCCCCAAGTGATATCAAGGATGAATAATTCTCAGCATTGTCATCATCGAGCACTTAATGAGCTCTTACAATGGTCCAGGCTCTATGCTGAGCATCCTTTAGACAGTGTGCACTTAATATTCATAGTAACTCTTTGAGTTAGATGTTATCCCCATTCTGCTGATGTGGAAACTGGGACTTAAAAGTATTGAGGTAATTTTCCCTAGAAGCAAAGATTGCTGAAAAGGAACAGATGTCATTTCCAGAATTTTGCAATTTAGCTTAAAGCAGTGATTTTCAAATTATATTCCTCCCATCTTCACTATCTTCTACCATAAACACACACACACACACACACACACACACACACACACACACACACCACAGCTCTTCTACTTTTATCTATTTTATTTTATTTTTTTTTTAATTTTTTTAACGTTTATTTATTTTTGAGACAGAGAGAGACAGAGCATGAATGGGGGAGGGTCAGAGAGAGGGAGACACAGAATCTGAAACAGGCTCCAGGCTCTGAGCTGTCAGCACAGAGCCCGACGCGGGGCTCGAACTCATGGACCGCGAAATCATGACCTGAGCCGAAGTTGGCCACTTAACCAACTGAGCCACCCAGGCGCCCCTACTTTTATCTATTTTATATGTTAGGTTCTGGGTAATATTTTCTTTGGACCTGGAATTCTGCTGTTAGAATAACTTGGAAACCACTGGCTTAAGGAAAGAACTCTGAGTGGGTTTCCTACTGATTTTAAATTTTACTGAAAGCATACAGACAGTATGACTTTTCTTCCTCAAGCTTAGGAGTGTCCACATGACAGTGGTCCTGGTCTTTGCCATTTGGACTTGTCTTGAATTTGTATTCTCCAAAGATGGAGCAGAATCTTGGCCTGCTTCAATCAATATCTGATGGGGTGTGTTGAGATCCACTCTGAGCCTCTTCAAATGAGAGGAAGAGAGTCCCTGGGCTGTTTCCTCTAATGTGCCCATGGATGTATCTGTGACATATGAATGAGCTGTGTTTATACTACTGATAATTAGATGGTTGTGTTTATAATTGTTTGCTAAATGACCTGAGATGCCTTCACAAAGTATAGAGTATTTCCGTATTAAATACATATCTGGGAAGATGATTATAAAATTGCAACATCAATAAATGTATTTACTTCTTTCTTCCCAAAGACAGAATTGCTAGTGCTTTGTTTTGAGAGTGTTTTCACTTTCCATATTCACATTCCACTTGTATTTGTGAAACAGTCTCCTGGTAACTAACTTGAAGCTTCCACTTAAAAATCCACCGCTGTTGGTTTCTTTGGACTTATTTGAAAGGCTGTGCCCTTTCCTTTTCTGCCCCTCCAAAAAATAATAAAGAAAAAACGTAAACAGCACTGGCACTTCTAGTGAGTTCCTACAAAAGAAGATGACGGGTGTGTTTCGCTTTACAATTTCAGGACTTCTTGATGGAGACCTTCATCATGTTCAAGGACCTCATTGGGAAAAATGTGTATCCTGTAGATTGGATGGCCATGAGTATGGTTCAGAACAGGTGAGCTGTCACTCATTCCTAACAGCTACCTCACCCCAGCGATCATTTTAAAGAGCACTCGTAGAGACAAGGTGGGGATACCTTTTACCTGGTGAAAATAAAAAGTGTAGCAGAGTCTTTCTACTTTTAAACCCCAAGGAGTTCCACAGCAATCTTGAACCTTCTTTTTTTTTTAAATGTTTTAGTTCTCATGCCTTTTTTATATACTGAGCTGGCTAGCCCCCACCTTCTCCATTCTTCAAATACCAGTTAAAGTAACATGCTTTGTGAAGTCTTCCCTAAACTCTCGAGACAGTAGACCTTAAGGTCAGCCTTATTAAAATTATATTATTTTAACATTTATTCAAAATAATAAAATATATTTTGTGATACAGAGTAAAATAAATTTAGGAAGCATTGGATTAAATAGCTTTGAAAAGATTTCTGTGCTGCAGGACTTCCTAGAGCCTTCAGTATGCTCATGGAATTCTCTGGAGGATTTAGGATACAGAATTTCATGAATTTATTTGTTAGTGGAATCGTTTGGTGTTCATATATGTATGCTTCTCTGTGTGTATATAATTTCTATTAACATCTCATAGGATACCAGTATAACCCAAGTATAATTCAGATCCCACATAACCCAGTACAACATTAAAGAAAAGTAATTATCTCTCAAATAGTATCATCTCATCCAAATGAAATTCAAATGCTAAGACTCAACAATACTTTCTGCTATTCCCTTTCTCTATTTCTGTGGTTCTCAGTATCTCTCACATCCTATGCTTTATTCAAGTTTCTCTTAGAATCTTATTCTCAGTCCTTATCCACAAACCCCTTTAAAATTGGATCCTCTTGGCCCCTTCCCTTTTTTTCCCCTCACTTACTTCCCTTTGGCTTTGTATATTTATTTTAAATCCACCCAATGAAAGGCCTTCACTCTACACTGTTGTCTGTCTCTACCTATTGCCCTTGTTCCATATCGCAAAACCAAGAATTGACTGGCAAATGGGAATATCCCTAGAGGGTGAAAGAAAAAGAGAAGTTGAAGAGGCAGATGCAGAATTCTCCTTAATGGGAGGCAAGGAGGAAAGACTCTAAACATTTACTTATTAATAATTTTGTCATTGGATACAGTCTGAGAATTTCTATCTCGTGTATGCCTCATAGCTGACTCCAGTCCTGGGTGACTCTTATCCCTTACCTTTCTGTCCTCTGAAAAGATGTTCTTCTACTAATTGGATGCCTAAGTGTCTAGCCATGTGACTTGATAGACACACTTACTCACAGTGCTCTTGGGGCCAGCTTTAGGGGCTGGTGAAGGGAAGAAGAGGTTTCTCAAGGCAGAAAAAGTATGTCTGTGCATCAGAGCTTATGTTGGGAGGAGGAAAATCACCCCAGCAATAAAATGTCAGAATTCTCATTCTGAGCTAACCTTGCCCTGATTCTCCCTGTTCACATCGCACAGATGGGAGTCAGGCTTTGCAATGATTAAAGTGTTGGTGGGAATTAGACCCAGGCCACATCACAGATCAGAGGCAGGTCCATTTCTACCTCTATGTCAGGGCCAGCTTTCTGGGTCTGCAACTTGTGCAGTTGCTTACCACCCTACACTATAAAAGTCCCCATACTTGGTGTAATGCCCTCTCTTTATCATCTTGAAATTCTTAGTAATTTTTCGACAAGGAGATTCACATTTTCATTGTGTACTGAGCTCAACAAATTATGTAGCTGATAGTACCTTATGTCAATGTTCAGTCATCTCATATTATGGTAGTAGCCAGCTCTTAAGCTGTATGTGAATCCTCTTACTGTCTGCCAGCCGGTCAATAATGTCTTCAGGCTTTGCCAAAATACATGAAGCACCCACATGAGTCATCTTCAACTCACCCTTTACTTTAGATACATTCAACTATTCACTGTTATCTACCATTTTATTTTTCTGTGACTTCTCATAAACTATTGCTTTCCTCCCTTCTAGGCCAAACTCAGCATGAAAGTATCCTTCAAATTCTTGACACTATAATCTCTCCTTTGTGGATGCTTCTAGAACTCTTGTCATGGTAGGAGAATGTGTTCTTTTCTTTGTGTTTCTATACATGCCCATATTATGGCACTTATTCTACTGTATTATAATTATCTCTTCACATGACTGTTTCTGTCACTAAAGAATGGACTTCTTGAAGGCAAGCACTATATCTAATTTATCTCTGTGTTTCTAGCTCCTACCGCAGAGCCTGACATTCATAAATACATATAATGAACTCTGTGTATCCAGTGAGTACTTACTGATTAGAATTTTTAAAGAAATCTAGTTTAAATTTGCCTAAGTAAAAGGAGAGTCAAGTTTATTAGTTCAGACAACTGAAAAATCTCAGAGTTATGACTTCAGGCATAGATGTATCTAGGTGCTCAAACAGTGTTGTAGGAAATCTGTATCTCTGTCTTTGCTCTTTTCTCTGTTGGCTTCATTCTCAAGTAGATACTCTCTTTGTGGTGGAGGAAATGGGCTCTAGAAATTCCAGATATATGTCTTGAATTAGCAACCCCACTAAAAAGAAAAGGCCTCTTCTTCAATAGGTATAACAAGAGTCCCCAGGCTAATATTCAGAGTTCTGGCTTAGGCTACATGCCCATTTATAAACTTCTGTGGACAGGAAAATGAAATTTGCTGTTTCATCAAGCTTGGGTCACGTGACTCACCTTGCAACTGGGAGGCTATGGTTAGTTCTACCCAAACCACAAAGCCTGGGAGCAAAAGGGGAGGTAGGGGGAATAGTTACCCAAAGGAAACGTCTAGGTGTTATTACCAGCAGGAGAAATGGATGATAGATAGGCAAATAAATGCACAGACATCTGCCACTTATACAGGGTCAGGATGATGGAAGCCCAGAGAGGCTGCAGCCCTGACCAGGCCAGCAATTCCTTCTGCGTCATCTACAGTCATCTTAGAGGAAGCATGTGGAAGAGTCTGGAGGAATGTCCCCTCCTGCAGTGCCAGCGAGCTATGGACTTTAGTCTTTTTGGGGGACAGGCCCCAAGAGATGATACCATAATCCTTGGTTTCTTTAAACTTAGAAAATTACAATATGATTTTCTAAAGGATCTAAGGAAGTGGAATTGTCTCCTAAGTAGAAATATTTGTATCTCTTAAGGATCAGCTAAGTACTTAAGTCTCTACATTAAAAAAAAAAAAAAAAAAAAAAAAAAAAAAAGAACCAGAAATATAGCTGGGTTTCAGACGTCTTAGTTCTGCCACTTCTATTTCTTGGGAAGTCATTTAATCTCTTGGACTCTCAATTTCCTGATCTGTAAAATGGGGATTAATTATAATCTCCATTTCATGGTATTTTTTGTGAGGATAGAATGAGTGACTCCTCAGCACAGTGGTGGGACCTCAGAAAACTCACTGAATAGAAGCATTGCCATCTCCAGGTGTAGACAACAAATTTAGCCTTGGACTAGAGAAGGATGTGCCTAACGTCAACCAGAAAAATGACTCTTTTCTCCTTGAAGTCATGTCGATGAGTCAGTAGATGTCCTTCATCTTCAGTCCACAGTGGGGCACTTGAAATTTTCTCACCTCTTTTACATTTGCTGTGATGTTATGATAGCTAACATGTATTGAGCACCTAGATCCACCCCTGCTGTGAATACCTTATTTAATCTTATAATCTGTATGAGTTTATTTAATCTTACCAACAAATTTATGATGTAAACTACTACAGTCCACATATTACATATGAGGATAGATGAGTAACTCACACAGTGTTGCACTGCTAATAAGCCATGCGATCAGAGTCTGTGTTCTTTATCTTTACTGCTTTATCCTGTAAAATAGGCTCATTTTATGAAGTGCATTGTACAGATGTGCTCACTGCATACGTGGTGGCTCAGATAACTGAAAGAGACCCAAAGAGGTAACTTGTCCAGGGTCATGCAACTAGTTAGTGAAAGATTTCAATGTAAATTGGACAAACAGAACATTAGCATTGCTTAGCCCTGACTAGGATTTTTCAGAACATCATTTCTACTTCCTATGCTGGTTAGTATGTACTTTACAATTTCCTTCCTTCCTTCCTTCCTTCCTTCCTTCCTTCCTTCCTTCCTTCCTTCCTTCTTTCCTTCCTTATTACTTATATATTACAAAACTTACCTGTTTTTATAATTTCTCTGTTATCACTTATGATTTATGTGTGTATGTATTAGTCATATGTAATTTATTTATCTTCTTGTTGGAGAGAATGGAGTTTTCCAGAGTTGAATGTCTCCTCAGCTGTGTATACTGTTTGTGTATGCAGACAAAGTGACATGTCTACTGCAAGAAATGCCTTCTGTTAGAACATTTTTTTCTTTTTGGTAAGATGCAGCTTTCAGAAAGATTTGATTTACATGATACGGTAAATTTTTAAATGATGAAGTTCTTCATAATATTGTAAACTAACAAAATTATACCTAGGAACCTCTTTTCTCCCCTTCCATCTGCACCTCAAGCTGGAAATCCAACATTTTGAGGGGGTTTGGGGGTTTGTACACATCCCTATAGCATCTTAAATGGAATCAACCAACACATATTTATTGAGTGTCCTGGTTATGCAGGGCTCTAGGGAGTGGGCCTGTGCCGTGGTCCCAGAAGGCAGGGGCCTTACGGTCTAGTTGGTGAGACAGTAAATGTGCCCATGGAAATATGACCAATTGCTGCAGTCACTGCAGTGAGTTCAGAGCACAAAGAATACCCAGACAAGTTAGGATTTATGACTGCCAGGGTCCATATCCTGCCTCTACCATTTAATAGTTAGATGGCCTTGGGCAAAGTTATGTAATTACTATGACTCAGTTTTTCCTCCTGTAAAATGGGGCTAATAAAAGTACCTATCACAGTTGTGGGGGCCAAAATGAAATGAAATAATATACACACAGTGGTTAGAACAGTGTTTGGCACATGGCAAGCATTTCATAAGTGTTAGCTATTTTTTTTTCCTTGTCACATTCCTATGGTTTGGGAATATCCAAAATATTTCACAGAAAAGGCAAATCTGGACCAGATCTTGTCTACCTTTATCAGTGACATATTTCAAGGTCTAACATTGTCTCAAGCACATAAGAGGCACACAATGGGGTCACAGAAGTCAAGTGTAGGATGTTGAGTAGGGCAGTGCCCAGCAGTCATATGGTGGCTCCAACGGGATGCTGACAAATCACTGACTGCCACTTCCCCTTCCTACTACCTACATTAATTTGTAGTGCCTACTCCTTTTTATGGACCTCGCCTCCTCCAGTGCACATTGCCCAGAAGGAGGCCTCTCCATGGGTTCTTTAGCCAGCACAGCACAACTAATCCTGGTGTTCAGCAGGCTGCAGGAGTCTAGATCCCAAGAGCCTACTGCATCGCTCGCTAGAATCCCAGATTACATGAGCGGTGTCAGGGGCACCGCGGGGTGAGCCGTTCCTTGACGCTGAGCTGGAAGCTGTCGATTCACTCTAACCTCTTGGGTGCATGGAGCTTTTGTGTGTTGTGAGGGAAGCAGCTTAAAGGCTCTGGGAGAATGGATTTCTCACTGCCTCAAGGGGAGGAGTGAGAGCTCCCTTCTCCAGCTCTTTTATTTTCCATTGTCAAGTTTTAACCAGTAGAATCAACT
This sequence comes from Lynx canadensis, assembly GCF_007474595.2. NCBI lineage: Eukaryota > Metazoa > Chordata > Mammalia > Carnivora > Felidae > Lynx > Lynx canadensis. The sequence continues at coordinate 179,433,201 of NC_044303.2, read as the reverse complement.
GCATCCTATGGACTGCAGGGGGAAGGGGAAATGGGATTCAGAGAGGCCCTCTCTCTCCCTTGGGTGTTTTCACCAGAAAGGGCATACCCTTTTATTTCCACAGCACAACTTCTGGGTGTGGGTTGGTTGTCACATCAGAATGTTTTCAGCCTTGGATACTCCTGCCACAGAGCTACCAGGTGACCAGGCTGTTAACAATAATGACAACAACAGTGACTGACATTTATTGAGGACTTCTATGTGCTGAGGCATTAGGCCACCAGCTTTATACACTACATCTTATTTAACCTTTACATGGCTTATTTCACATAAGGGGCAGTTGAGATTCCCAGAGGTCAAGCAACTAGCTCCAGGCCACAGCATGGAAGAGGACCAGAGTGGGACTCTGACCCGGGATCAACTTGCTCCAGCACATGCTGGAGTCTATGTAATAAAAGTAATACCAATAGCACCTACTTCCTAGTGATATTGTGAAAATTGGTTGAGAAAATTCATATAGAACACTTAGTAATATCTTGTTAAATTTTAACTATCATCATTATGACCCTACTGTGCCTTCAAGGATCTTTCTGCCAGTTTCTTCCTTCTTACAGCAGCTGACTTCTCTCTCTTACAGCTTCTGCTTCTTCTCAGAGTCATCTGTTCATGGCTTGTACTCAGGACATAGGTCACTGCACTCTCCCTGGTTGTCATGCTATCGGACTGCCTAAAAGGATTTGATTTAACTACACTGCAGGCCTGGGTGCCCCCACGGGGTACCCATAAGGTCACCCATGGGCTGCTGGCCACCCAGGGAAGACTGTCTGAGTCAAGCGTTGGCCTTGTGCCCAGGTAGCTGTGGGCAGAGCAGCAGGATGATAGGGACAAAGTGTATAGGAACTTTGGGCAGAAGGGCAGGCACGAGTTCGAGCATGCCCAGCGCCAAAAGACTGTGCAGGCTGGCCTTCAAGGGAGCCAGTATATCCTTCTGGTTAATTGCAAAGTCTTTAGAGAGAGACAACCCTGAGATTGGGTCTGGACTCTGCTGCTTATGTGCTGTGTGAATGTGGGGAGGTCATTTTATTTTTCCAATATTCAGTTTCTTCTTCTGTTAAATGGGTGTAACATTGGCTCGTACCTCAGTTTGTAGAGTTACATGAAAGAGTGTCTGTTAGAGTACTTAGCACAGGGTACATGAATACCTGTACTTCTGTAGTTGCTATTATTAATAAGGTGAACTCATAGCTCCCGTTGAACAGAATTAAGAGGTTTTCTTATGGACAGAATAGCATAGTGGTTAAATACCTAGGATGTGAAGGCATCATACCTCTGTTTAAATCCTGGTTTCACATGTATTGTCTGGGTTATTAGGAAAGTTACCTAAACTCGTATCTCTAAAATGGAAACAACATCTAACTGAGAGAATTAATGTGAGAACTAAAAAAGAAAAACAGAAACACAGAAAGAATCCATGCTAAGTACTTAGCAGAGAGCCCTGCCCATTACTGGTAACTGTGGCTCTGATAATTATTGATTTTATAGATCCTGCTAAGCATTGCAAATGAGTTGCAGGAAGTGTTAGGTTGAGATTTGATCATGAACTTTGTTTTCAACAATTCAAGTTCATTGTTGAGAGTAACAGAGATAGTTGAGTATGTTTTAATTCCAATCTACTTCACCATATTAGTGCTTAGGATTTAAGTATAGTTATTTTTAAAGAGAAACCAAAAGACATAACTTTTCCAAACCCATACATGAGAAACCAAAGTTAAGTGATATTATGATTCCCAGTGGGTAGCTGTGGAAGAATCCAGAGAGAGGGAAGAACCTTGACTTACTGCCCCCAGCCCTTATCTGCTATCAGTATCCACCATTAACACAGAGTGTTGATCAACTCCTGGTCATTCAACTGGCCTTTTGAGAACCAGAGACAGATTTAGGCTGACAATCAGAATAATAACTATTACTGACTACTACTAATAGCTTTGTTGCTTCTGAGAATTTGTAAAACCCCTCATTTTGGGATCACATTACAGATTCCAAGAAGTTTATAACATGACAGCCACTCAATGCATTTCCCTCTGGGGAATCAGATACTAATCTTAAAGGAGAAAATATAGATATTTTTCAAAGGCATATTAGCAAATGACAGAAGAGCAAAACCAAAGAAATCTCACTTTCTGACATCCTGATATGGGGAGGATTTTGTGAAACTTTCATTGTTTTGTCTTTGTGTGATCCTGCCTACCTCAGAACTGGTTACTGGTTGCAACTTGTCCTGTCTGCCCATTTTGCTGTCAGTCCCTGACCTCAGAAGAAGAACGAAGCCATGCAAAGGGTCTGAAGTGGCCACGGCTGCTCTCTTACTGTCGTTACCATGGTGTCAGGCACCATGCTCCACCCTTGCCATGTTTTTGCCATTGAAGCCTGCAGCAACCCTGTGAAAGCGGTTACATTGTTGGTATTTCACAAGCATGGAAGCTGAGATGTCAAAGTGATATTAACAGATGTCCCAAATCCACACAGCTGGCAAGTGGCAAAGCCAGAAACCGCATCCAGCTGTGCGTGTATGTGTGTGTGTGGCCGGGGGGGGGGGGGATACAAATCTTGGGATCCTGATACCAGGCTGCACTGTCTTCTTTGTTCAACAAACATTTAAGTGCTTGATGAACACCTGGCTCAGGTTCTTTACAAGGAATGCCCAATGTAGCACATGCTATAATTGCCCTGCCCACACTCTTGGCCCATCCAGAGTATACCTGCAGCTTTGGTGGACATTCACCACACATCCTGAGAGCTTCCTACTTCTTTCATTCTCTGGACTTTCTCTGGCTGCAAGAGAGAGATCAGTCCATCTGCAAGGCAAGCCAGAAGTGCTAGGGACTTAATGTCCTCAGGAGTAATTTTCACCTTGTGAGGGGCTGGCATTAGTAAATAAATAGCCCAGGTTCCTCATCCCTGGGAGGGGATACCTCTGATGTGCAGGTATGCTTTATACAGTCTCTCAGAGCTTCCTAAGCAAAAATCATTACCCAAAGCAATAACCTTCTAATTAATACTTTCTTTACTGGCATCCTGTTGTGTCTCAGGTAAGCCAAATAGGCATTTTCCCTGGACCAGACATTCAATGGATAAGTAGTTATTGATTATTCACTGTTAATCAAAAATTTTAGACAGTGGTACAGGTAAGGTCTGTCCACTCTCCTTGAAGACTTTACAAAAACACATGCACAATGGAGACTAGATCACAGTTTGGCATGTGGCAGTTTGGAGGCTATTGCAGAAATCTAGGAGAGAAATGATGGTGGTTTGGTTGAGGCCACTGGAAATGGGGTGATGAAAAGAAGTCAAATTATGAGTGTATTTTGAAAGTAACATTGAGCGGTTTTGCTGACAGGCCAGGTATAGGATATGAGAGAAAGAGAAAAAATCAAAGATGCTTCCAGGTTTTTTTTTCCCCCACTGAGCAATTGGAAGAATGGAGTTACTCTTAACTTAGATGGGAAGACTACAGGTAATAGGAGTTGAAATTTTGACATTATGTTTGAGATGCCTATTAGTCATCCATGTGAGGGTATGGAGTAAGGAGCTGGGTTGCAAGCTGGAGCTCAAGGGAGAGACCAGAGAGGAAGATGTAAGTTTGGGAGCCAAAGGCAAGTAGGTTGGAGAGTAGATGAGATCACAGAGGGAGTCTCTGATTTCAAGGAAAGTACAGTCTAGTGGAGCAGACAGGCATTATTGAGTCACACAAATAAGTCATCCTAAACTATGATGAATTCTGAGAAAAGAAATTGCAATGACCGTCCTTTGGGGGACACAAAGATGCAGCAGACCCTGCCCTAAAGAGATTTAAAAGAAGAGAGGTAGTCTATACAAAGGAGGAATGCTTTGTATCAGAAAACAAGAAAAAGCACAGAATAGCAGTGAGAAATTAGTCCAGAAAGGATGGGGTCCAGTCATGAAGGCCATTGACTGTCAAGAGAAAGAGTTTGGGCTTATCTTGTGGACAGTGGACAGTCACTGAAATGGTGATTAACATGACTGGAGCTGTCCATTGGGCAAAGTATTCTTGATATTGAAGAGGCAAGAGATGGGAGGCTGAAAGACCAGTCAGTGGGGCTTGGTAGGAGGAAGGGAAGGAAGAGATGGATGGGAAGACATTTAAGGAGAAACACAATTTGACAACAGGTACCAAAATGTTAAGTGGGCATAACATTTGCTAAGTATTACCACTTCAAGAAGAAGACTGGAAAAGAGGTATATATAGGAGGTGCAAGGCATACATAAAGAGCGATCACTGAAACACTGTAAGAGCTGAGCATCTAGGATCATCACTAAATGACTGATTACATAAACCGTGACACATCCATACAATGGCATGCTCTTCAGTGATTAAAAGGCATGATGTATATCTGCATCCATTGGCACGAAAGGAACACACTATTTATTGCTGAGTAAAAAAGACAAGCTGTGAAACAGCATTTGCCGTTTAGCCCTATTTATCAAAATGATATCTTTCAAATACCACTCATGTGTATACAGCTAGGGAGACCTTTGAACATAACGTTCATCAGAATCTCAAGGATGGTTTTCTCTAGGTGATAAAATTTGGTGGTTTTTTTGTTTGCTTGTTTGTTGTGGAGGAGGCAATTTCTGTCTTTCTGGATAGCATAAATTTTCTGGCATAAGCTTGTAATAGTTTAAACAAAAAATAATGCACATTTTCTAGGGAAGTCAAATGGTTAGTTCTTAAGTTCTTGCAGAGCAAACATGGCCCCAGGTCTACTGTATGAGCAGGTGGGTCAGCTGACCTCTTCTTTGGGTCTTTGAGCCCCTCCCTGAGGGAACTTTGGTCTGGAAGATGGGGAGGGATGCTTGACCTAGCATGCTGAGATGGCCTAGTGACCTTCTCCCCTCTTCCAGGGTCTTCCTGAGAGCGATCAACAAGTTTGCAGAAACCATGAATCAGAAGTTCCTGGAACACACAAACTTTGAGTTCCAGGTGAGTGTGAGGCACCATGGTGTGCTTGGGGTGCCCTGGCAAGACGGCTCTAGCATCTTGGGCTGATTGCTACCATCAAACACATCTCGAAGCACACATAAGGTATGCCAGTGCCTCTGGGGGTTTCCACAGACGGGTGTGGGCAAGGAGGGAACCAGGCCCTTGATTGAAGCTGAGGGTTTACAACCAGGCCCTTGATTAAATAGTCATTAACTGAGCAGCACATGCAAATGTGACTGTATAATGTATCTTATGCTAAAGAGGAGATTTGTGTTCATCCATTGTCAGAGTGGGTACCACCTTTTAGAAATGTATCACATTCTTGTAGTTTTCTATTCACCGGAGCCTAGAAAAGCAGCCACTCACACTGAAAAATAAAGCTCACAAAGCTCACAGTACATTTCATGATTCCTTCAGAAGTCACTTTTTGGGTTCAGACAATCCCTGGGGCCTCTGTGAGATGTGAGGGTCTCAAAACACATCCCTGGGGCAAGCAGAGTGCCACATCTGCTCAAGGCGTAGGCAAGAAGAGACAATTCCTCAAAGCCTTGGGGAAAAGTCCAGATTGCTACCTCTGGCTGGAGATGTGAGAGAGAAGGTCCCTGAAAGGGGATCCCTCCTCTGGGGAAACCCCTGACCCCCAGGATCTCTTGCAGTGCAAGTTTAGCAAGTAGCCGGTGAGCTGAGGCAATGGTATTTTCTGTCTGCTCATCTAAGGTGTTCATTTCTTAGCTGGGCTTTGGCCTATGACTAGATGTGCAGCTTCAGACAAAGCCTGGGCTGTCTCCATGCCTCAGTTGGCTCATCTGTAAAAAGTTCATAATACCTACTCTTTCTGTTTCATAGGGTTTTTGCAGAATTGGAATGTGTCAGGGGGCTTGCTGGGAGAATTCACTGTAAGGTTTCACCAGTCTCCATTCAAATGCTTTCTCCCCTGACTGAGCCCCTTTGAGGGTTCCCCGCTGATCCCATGGTTTTTATGTATTACCACTTAGCCTGTTGTAGTCTCTTCATAGCACTAAATGTTATTTGATATTATCTTTCTTATTTGTCTACATGCACATTTTTTTTCTCTTTACTCCAGTAAAGTGTAAGTTTCATGAGTGTAAAGACCTTATACTCACAGACTCTATGCTCTGTGCCCAATGCATAGTAGGCCGCCTTGGGGAGATGATGCCTGGGTGGAGGGCTACGAGGTCCACTCTGTTGGAAAGCATTATCCTATAAGTATTTAATAAACATTATCTTTGAATAAGATTCTCTCCCACTACCTTGCATTCAAATTAGGCAACTGAGCTATTATGATAATGATGATAAAAAGAGTAGCTGCCATTTTCTGATGGCTTACATGTGCAGATCTCATGGGAAGCATTCTATGGGCATTATCTTTCTCAACCCTTACCACTACACTACAAGTTAGTTACTCTTACTAGTACTTTTTCTGCTGGAAGGATGTGGGAACTGAGACTCAGAGGTGATAAGCAGATAGCCTGAAGTGTCACAGCATGTCAGCGAGGAGTTGGGCCCAAAGCACAGCAGTGGCTGACATCACAGCTGCAGATCACCACAGTCATGTGCTAGATAGGGAGTCACCCCCGCACTGGGTTCATGGAGAGGTTCTGGCTGAGAGTTATAAATCTCTGACATGGAAACAAAACATGTCACTTTGGCTGTTTTGAATCAGGAGAAGTGTTTGATTCCCTTCCAAATGTGAACCAGATGCCTGCAGGCTTCAGGTACGAGTGTGTTCCAGGAAGCTAATAAGGTCATTGCTTTTTTGGAGGGGCAGCTTGGAGTAACATACCTAGAGGCCAGCAGTGAGGCAGTGTTTAGGCCATAGAACTGCCAGCTAGTCCGTCCATCTCTTTCCGTGGGTGGTGGCAATGACAGCCTCAGACCTGGTTTCCCCGACTCTGGCTCTCCTCCATGGCCTTAGGGGATACTTTCCAAGAGAAGTGCAGCTCCTGTCCCTCATGCCATTATTTTAGGTTTTATCCTGTTTTCCTGAAAAAGAATCTGCATCTGAGAGATGCCCAGAGAAGTGGGGATTTCATACATAGAAGGTTTGAGCTTATGAGCTGTGTGACTTTAGGCAAATTACTTCACTCCTCTGTGCCTCAGTCTCTTCAATATCAATTAAAATACTAATAATAGCTGCCTCATTGGATTTTTGAGGGGATTAAGTGAACTAATTCATGTAAAGCACTTAGAACACTACCAGGAACATGGTAGCAATTTAATAAAATGTTAGCTTATTATAATAATGGTCATCATTTTGACGTGATGGTCCTAAAATATGTCAAATCTAGGAACTCAGTGTCAGTCCTTGGTAAACAGGATAGTGGGAAGGCATCTTTCCAGTCCTACACATTGCCTGGGGCTGTCATACCCACAGAGTTTCATAAAACAGAAAAATGGCCAACATTACAGAATGAAATAAGTCTCTTTTCCTAATGAGACTTCCATAGATATTTGTTAAAAAGTATTCAAGAACAGGATCATTTTTCAACCTTATCTTTGTTCTCCTACCTTCTCCTCACCCCGTGCGAGAATGGATTTGTTCTCTGTACCCTGCCTGGAACATGCCTTGTTTCCTTCTTATGGTTTCATTAATTATGCATTTAATATCAGCAGGAACAGCATCCATCACTAAGCGCTGCTGGCCTTGGCAGCCACTGTCCAGAGGAGGGGTAGGTGCAATGAGATTATCTCTAATATCTTTTCTGGAACTGCGGTTTTATGATACAAAGGGCAAAAAGCAAGAAGCTCTGTGGGTGCCACTCTGTGGGTGACAAGACCTGGGAATTATAGAAATTATGTTTTCTGCCTGAGGCTAAAATAATTTGCATTCCCAAGCCCTGTTCAGGAGGCTGGGCCTTGGCATTTACATGCATTTGAATGGTCAGGGAAGACCAAGGGAGGATTTCAAGTTCAACTCAGCAAGGAATTCTGTTTAAGAGCAATTCTCATGGGTCCAGGACTACTGCAACACATTATGAGGAACTCTGCTCTGCTCTGCTCTCAGGGATCTTAGAGTCATATAGTAGGCTGTAAATCCATCTTCTAGCATCCAAGCTTTTGAAGATGACTAACTTTTTTTTTTAGTTTATATATTTATTTTTGAGAGAGAGGGAGAGAGAGAAAATGTGCAAGAGAGGCAGAGAGAGAGGGAGAGAAAGAATCCCAAGCAGCCTTCACCACCAGCACAGAGCCCAATGTGGGGCTCAGTCCCACAAATCGTGAGACCATGGCCTGAAGTCAAGAGTTGGATGCTTAACTGACTGAGCCACACAGGTGCCCCAAAGATGACTAACTTTTATTAAGCATCTACTTAGGGCATTTTCATCCTCACCGTAACCCTGTTAGGTTGGGATATACCCAGTTTACTGGTGAATATACTGAGCTTCAGAGAAGTGGTTGACTTTTCTGTTAAAGGTCATCTAGCCGCTAAGCAGGAGCTGCTGGAGTTCAATTCCAGTCCTGTGTGCAAGTCCCAGGCCCTTCCCACTCTTCTGCACTGTCTCTTAAAAACAGAGTGCCTTTCAAATCTAGGAGACAGCTCTATTTAGCTTCAGAAACACTGTCTGCCCTAGTTAGCTCTTGCTGGAATCTGGGATAGAGAGCTCTACAATGATTGGCTGTGGGATTAGATTCTCCATATTGGGTACTCTGATTGGCCAGGAATCCGTGGCTACACTTCAGATGTGCTCTTTGGCCCTAGGAAGATTGTTTCTCTCTTAGGCAGCTGTCTGATTACTACTAAGAACATTCTCTCTACTTGGGAAACTGTAATTGGCTCTGCATTTGGTAATTCCAGCCTTGGCCTTGAGGCATTTCTGGATCAGCTTCTGGGCACCAGATCACCTTGGGATCATTTTTGAACCTGTACTGTAGACCCTATGAAATGAAAAGGATACTTCCAGTCATTAGTGAAGGACTAAAAGCAGGCTTGGTCTTTATAAAGGCAATGTAACTAGTAATGGCCAAAAAAAAAAAAAAAAAAAAAAGTGTGAGAGAGTATACACACACATGGAGAGCACCCATTGAAGGCTTCAAGAGGCCCACTGTACCCCCCCCCCCAGAGTACTTCCCACCCAGGGAAGATCCTGGTGGGACAACTTCCCCACACCAAAAGATGGTCGCATGCTTGGGGATAGCTTCTTTGGCCATACCTGCTTCAGCTTGAGGACTCTAGACTACCTCTGACATGATGTCCCTAACCTGAATCCATGATTGGAGGCTTTTACTCCCAAAATCACTCCCAAATTCCCAAATTAACAAGAATGCACAGGGAGTGCTGGGCTCATTAATGAACTTGCTCAACAAATATTTCCTGAGCATGTGCTGGGTTAGACACAACACTGGATATTGGATATTCAACAGTGAATAAAAAGAGGGGGTTCTTGCCTGCAGGATGCTCACATCCATTAGAAGAGACAGGAAATAAATAAGTTCAACTTAAAACATGTCAAAAATCCTGTGAGCAGGGTGTAATGAAGGTGAATGGGTGGATCTGCTTTAGACAGGGCACATTGGGAAGGCTTCCCCAGGAAGTGATATTTGGAAGGCAGCTATGCTCACCATTATATGACCAATGCCCACTTAGGAAGTGATTTTTGAACTGGGATTGCAAGATGAAGTAGGAGTTTTCTAGGCAGTGATTTCCTCATTTGGCCCTTATAATTACCTCCCTTTACATACTATTAGCTTCATCTTTCCGGATGAGGAAACTGAGCCTCAGAGAGGTAGGGCAACTTGCCCATGAAAATGGAGCTGATAACTGGAGTGGAACCCTGGAAGGCAACCTTACAGTGTCTATTAAAACAAACAACAAAGACAACAAACAACAAAATCTATGTAGACCTTGTCTCTTAACAGTTCCAGATCTCAGAATGTTTACTACATTATAGTCTCTCATGCATAAAGATGTATAAACAAAATGTTGATTACAGCACTGCTGCTAAAGAAAAAAAAGTTGGAGTTAATCTGAATGCCTATAAACAGGTAATTGGTTAAAATTAAAGTATATACTTATAGAAGAATACCATACAGCAATAAAAGAGACAGAAGTAGATCTGTACAGGCTAATGTGGAAACATAGGCAAGAAATATTGATGAGAGAAAAAAGCAAGATACAGCAGACTACTTTTTTTTTTTTTTTTTTAATTTTTTTTTTTTTCAACGTTTTTTATTTTTGGGACAGAGAGAGACAGAGCATGAACGGGGGAGGGGCAGAGAGAGAGGGAGACACAGAATCGGAAACAGGCTCCAGGCTCCGAGCCATCAGCCCCGAGCCCGACGCGGGGCTCGAACTCCCGGACCGCGAGATCGTGACCTGGCTGAAGTCGGACGCTTAACCGACTGCGCCACCCAGGCGCCCCCAGACTACTTTTTTTTTAAAAAAAAATGTCTATACATGTTTGTTTATACATAAAAAGATTTTTAGGATATCCAGGAAAGTGTTAAAAAATTTTTCTTCTGAGGAATTAGACTAGGGTCCAAGTAGTATGGAAAATTACTTTTTATCATTTAATCTTTTATACCATTTTTTTTGCCATGTGTATATTACACTTATAATTTTTTGAGAGTTAATTGAAAGTAACTAAATTCTAGTTATACGCGCTAGCAGTATGACTTTGGGTGGTCATTTATGTGGATCTCACTGTTTACTTACATCTGTGAAATAAGGGAGTTCAACCAGATGACCCTTAAATTTATTCTAGTTGTAACTTTCTATTGTCCTATTATTTCAAAATATTAAATTTCCGATCAGAAGCCACCTCAACTCTTCCCCCAGGGAAGAAAGATCCATATGTTTGACTAAAGCCTCTGTGGCTTGCCTGAGCCAGCTGAGCTGGGTACTTAATAGACATGCCACCAGGCAGTTTGGAGCAGGGAGGAAAGAAAAATCTAGAACCTTTTGAAACAATGGGAGAATTTTTCTAACAATATGGTGATCAATAAATAAATATTTTCTAGCACCCAGCTACATTTAAGCCATTGTGCTGAATATGGCATTAGGGCTACACATAAGTAGAAGACAAGATCCTTGGTGCTTGTGGAGCTTACATTTGGAAAGACAGGACAGACAAATAATCTATGACTAGCACCATGGACAATGCCACCACTCCATTTACTGAGCACCTGACATGTGCCAAGCCTGTGGTGGATGATTTCATGTGCATATTATTTTATTTTATTTTATTTTATTTTATTTTATTTTATTTTATTTTATTTTATTTTATTTTATTTTATTTCACTTTACTCATTATGAAATTTATTGTCAAATTGGTTTCCGTACAACACCCAGTGTTCATCCCAACAGGTGCCCTCCTCAATACCCATCACCTACCCTCCCACCCTCCCACCCCCCATCAACCCTCAGTTTATTCTCAGTTTTTAAGAGTTTCTTATGGTTTGGCTCCCTCCCTCTCTAACCTTTTTTTTCCCCTTCCCCTCCCGCATGGTCTTCTGTTCAGTTTCTCAGGATCCACATAAGAGTGAAAACATATGGTATCTGTCTTTCTCTGTATGACTTATTTCACTTAGCATAACACTCTCCAGTTCCATCCATGTTGCTACCAAAGGCCATATTTCATTCTTTCTCATTGCCAAATAGTATTCCATTGTTTATATAAACCACAATTTCTTTATCCACTCATCAGTTGATACCTAGCACTTAACAACAATCCATTCTGGTAGTTACCATTATTTTCTTCCATTTTACAGGTAAGGAAAATGAGGTTCAGAAGTCAAATAAGTAGCTAAAGGCAACCCAGCTAGTAAGAGATAGAACTGGTATTCACATCGTAGTCCATGAGACACTGATGCTTGTATTTTCTTCACTACCACTGGATGATATTGTCATGGAATGTGAGTGGAGCACAAGGGTAGGTGTAGAACAGTAGACCCAAATCTGTGGTTGCACATACTAAGAGCTACTCAAATTTGGAAGGGTTGAGCAGACCCGATGTGCCATCTGAGAAGGCTTTGTGAAAGAAGTGGGTCTTGAACGGGGCTTTGATGAAAGAATAGAACTTAGGTGCAATAGGTGAGCCAAGCCAAGGAGGCCAAGATGCTCATGTTGTGTCTATGGAGTCTGAGCAGATCAGCCCCCTTGGAATAGGCACTTTATTGAGGGAGAAAACACTGGAAATTGAATGAGGCCTGAAAAGCCATGTTATTGCATTTTGTCCTGGTTCTTTAGGAGCAAAGTCAAGGAAGGTCCAGAGCAGAGGCATTAGGAGCACCCAGAAATGTCTGCTTTGGCCACTGCTCACCTCTCAGGTTATTGCATAGAGCCACTCACCATGACAGACTTCCCTCAGTTCCAAAATTGGTTCCACATAGCTCTCTGGGCAAAAATGGGCTGGGCCTGTGGATGAGATACTTAGGGGCACATTTCTGATCTACTAAGAAAAAAGAGGCATAGGATCTATGATCTCATAACCCACAAAGATCTTCAAGGAGGGAAGACAAAGGAAAATCAGGTTCACTTCTAAGCATGTACCCCACAGAATTGAAAACATACATCCACGCAAACACTTGTATGTAGAAATTCATAGATACATTATTCGTAATAGCCAAAATGTGGCAACCACACAAATGTCAGTCAATGGATGAATGGGTAAGTAAAATGTGGTATATCCATATGATAAATTAGTATTCAGCAGTAAAAATAAGTGAAGTACTGATACATGTGACAGCACAGATGAACCTTGAAAAACATTATGCTTAGTGAAAGAAGCCAGACATGAAAGGTTACATATTTTATTATCCCCTTTCTATGAAATGTCAGATTGAGCAAATCCACAGGGACAGAAAGTAGATTAGTGATTTCCAGGGGCTAAGGGGGAGACAAGAATGGGGAATGACTGCTAATAGTGGGGATGGTTGTATTACCTTTTGTGAATATCCTGAAAACTATTGAATTCTATACTCTAAAAAGTGAATGTTATGATATATGGATTATATATAACAGGAATGGGGTGGCAGAGAAAACATTTTTGAAGGACTAAGTCAGGACAGAGGCTAGCAAGAGCTCTAGATTTGACGTGTCTGTGTGTTCCAGATGTGTTGAGGGGACACTTCTGGAATGGTTTTTGAAAGTAATAGCAATTCAACTTACTTTGTCCTATCTTTGTTCTTATTGTGCCCTAATTATTCTTATGGAAATTTCCTGAAATCAGGAATTTATCACCTTCAAAATAACATTTTCCATGCCCTTTGACCGGGTTTTCTGTTTCCTTGGATTGTTGTTCCATCTGATCTTAAATGAGGGGAGGTATTAGCTGTGCTTAGGCAGGCCAAAGCAACACATTTTCAGAACCTGCAAGTCATGGGGGCACCAGGAGGAAGGACAGCCAGAGTGGCCGGGAAAACTGACCTGTATAGTGTGTTTGGATAAGCAGTGTTACTACGGAAACAGGAGAGCTTGAGATGTGATTCTTATGGGAAGTCTTTGAAGGATGTTGAGGAAGGGAGTGATAGAACCCACCTTGGTTTTTTGTTTTTTTTTTTTGAACCCACCTTGTTTTAAGAAGATCCTCTGGTCTCTGTGTGGAGAGTTGACTTGATGGACTCCACAAGCCAGTAGTTTTCTTCTTTGTACTCCAGGAGCGGCTTGGTCTTTCGGACCCTGGGAGATAAATTTCAAAAAAGAAAAACTTTTTCTGCCCACAGAATGCGAGCCCCACGGGGGTAGGGACTGCTGTCTGTGTATGTGCACTCCCTATGCCCACATGACGACAATGCCTAGCATGTAGAAGGTGTTCAATAAAAAAATGTATTAATGCATCTTCAGGCAAAGACTGACCATGGTGTGTAGAAAGAGTCCTCAACTTTGATCAGAAGGCCTGAGTTCAAATTCCAGATCTACTGTATATATAACAAACTGAGTGACTTTTGGAAAAATGCCTAACCCCTCCAAGCCTCATTATCTTCATCTGTAAAATGGGACTAATGATAGCTACCAGGTTTTAAGAGACGAAAGGAGGGATGTATGGGAAAGTGCCTGGCCCATGGTAAAAATGAAATACTTGTTTTCTTCTTTCTGAAACTGGAAGCATAAGCCCATTTGAAAGCAACACTCTGGGCAGCAGTAATGATGTTATCAAGTAAAGCTGCCTTTTACTTAGTCTTGGCCATCTGAAACCTCCAATGAATATCTTTGAATTAAGGATGAAAGTCTCAATGGTGAGTGATTTCTCTAGCTAGTGTTACCCTTCTTCTTGCTAGTCAGTGTTGAGAGGGGGCTGAAAGTGGATAAGTTTGTGCAGCAAAGTTCCCCCCACCATCTGCTCCTTATAGGGGCTTGTCATCTTATAATAATAGCCCTGAGCACTCAAGGAGCCAGGTTGTACTATTTCCTCTGCTACCAAAGGAATCAATATATATAGCCAGTGCTTTTGAGCCCTTACAGAGATCCATGCCCTTTAAAAACATCATCTCATGTAACCTTTACTACTAGGTCTCTGCAATGGGTACAGGGGGTACCCCTTTTGCAGATGGGTTCACTAAGGCTCCATTACTCAGGTTCTGTAGATTGTATCAATATCGTTATCACTGCAGCCAATATTTTGGAGCACTTGCCATGTGCAGAATGCTTTGCTGGTTCTATTTTAACAAAAGCCAGTGGAGTGGTGTCTTGTATTAGCCCTAGTGTTTAGCACCAACTGATCATGTAAGTATTATAATTACAACGAGCCTACCTATAAACCAGGCCCTCAGAGGTTCTTGAACTCAAATGAACATCAGAATTACCCAGAGTGCTTATGAACACACAGATTTCAGAGTCTGATTCAGTAGGTCTAGGGTAGAGCCAGAGAATTTGCATTTCTTTTTTTTTTTAATGTTTATTTATTTTTTGAGAGAGAGAGAGAGGGAGAGGGAGAGTGGATAGAGAGATGGGGGGACAGAGAATCCCAGACAGGCCCTGCATTGTCAACACAGAGACCAATGCGGGGCTCAAACCCATGAACAGTGAGATCATGCCCTGAGCCAAAATCAAGAGCCTGACTGAGCCATCCGAGCGCCCCAGATAATTTGCATTTCTAACAAGTTCCCAGGTGATGCTGTTGCTAGTGGTCTGGGGCCATACCTTAAAACCATTGACCTAAGGGGAAGGAGGAGGCAAAATATTCTAAGACAGAATGGGTTTCAGGCTGGTCCTCTGAGCTATCAGGTGGATTAGGGAGGACTTCTAGAAATACATATCCCTCATCAACCTCTAATTCTACCAGGGCACTCAGCTTGGGCAAGTTGTTTGTCTTTCAAAACACAAAATGAAGCAATTTTTCAAAAGCAGCCCTAAAACCCTCCCCTGTCACCAGACTGGGGACCTGGTCAGTGCCTAGAGAAATCCATCCATTGTCCTTGCTTTGGCCAGGATGTTAATTTCAGAGTCCATGCCAGTTAGAAAATTGCAGTGCACAGAATTAAACTGGTTCTGCCACTATCTTCTGCCATTTTCATAAATTGTTCACATTACCCAGCATTTAATATGCTTTCCCACTTCAGACCCTCTCCATGACTGTTCTCTACTCCTTCATTTACAGCTGTGGAACAACTATTTTCATCTGGCGGTGGCTTTTATCACTCAGGATTCTCTGCAGCTGGAGCAGTTCTCGCACGCCAAATACAACAAAATCCTGAATAAGTAGGTTGAATATTTGGATCTCCTTGAAGTGGGGGCTTCATGGAAATCTCTGAGATGGAGACTGAAGCAGACATTTGTTGTTTCTCATAGGTATGGGGACATGAGACGGCTAATTGGCTTCTCCATCCGTGATATGTGGTACAAGCTTGGTGAGTAGGCCCATGCATCCAGACAGACACATCTGCACACGCCAAGCTCCTTCTAGAAGACCATCTGTTAGAGGGCCACAGGGGTTTCAGTGGTGGGAGCTTGAAATAACAGTTTATCACTGTGTGCATCCTGGGTCCTTAATAAGCGCCTGATGAGAGAGAGTGCCCATCCCCGTGTCCTGCCCCCAAACAGCCGCAGATCTTGCTTGATGCCCCTGAGGGCTTAAGAAGTCAAATTGGAATTTACAAAAAGGAGGAAGGGCAGGACTGCTGAGGGAACTCATGTTCTCACACATCACATGCATGCTTCCTGCTGACTGGTGTGCCCTTCCACCTCCAGTTTCTTAAGTGATGTTGTGATGTACAAAAGACCCTCCAACCCCACGGAGGAGAATTGGCTCTGTGGAAGATGAGGGTCTTTTGTGACATGATTTGAGCCGGAGGGTGACCCCAGAAGCCACCCCTGTCCCAGTGAGCTACAGGACTCATGTGTGAACTGTGTGGTACCCGTGGATGGAAGGAAGTGGAGATGGAATCAGGGAGACATTTATTGAGAGTCTGAGTCAGCCCTGTGCTAAGGAGATCTTATTTAATCTTCAGTCACCTTCTGCAAGATGGAAAAATGCCCCCTCCTTTTATTGATCAGGAAACTCAGAGAGGGAAGTAACTTGCTTGAGATCAAACAGCTGCAAGGCCCAGAGCTTGGTTTTGATCCCACAAGGACAGGGGCCACACACCTTGCCTCAGGCCTGAATCCTGCTCCATAAATATAAGTGTTGAAAGGATGAATGGATAGGTGGATAGATTAATGAGTAGTTACAAGTAATGAACTATTTTCATCTCCAATTTTCCTGTGCCCTTCTTGACTCTCTGCTGCTAATCTACTCTGCCCTGGGCTTGGATGTAGCCATCTTCAGAGGAGACACAGGGACTGTGCCTAGTTTTCGGATTCAACCTAAATTACCTCTCCTGACATTGCTTCTTGCTTCCCTAGGGGTTTTAATGTCTTTCAGTTCCCTTCGGGTTTCCTGGACAGCAGTTTCTTGCCCTTTCCATCAAGGTCCATTCACTGCAGGGGAAGCACAATGGATAGACCATCAGTCTGGGTTCTGTGGTCTCTGGCAGCATCAGACTTGGGTTAAGAGCACACACTGGTACCAGAAGGGCTATGAATTGCTTTACAAAATCAAAGGGTGGCTTGGACAACCAGGCCCAGAACAGACTGCCACATACCTGCCTTGGGCCTTGCCCTGTCATTTACAAGCTGTGAGGTCCAAAGCAAGGGGACTGAGTGACACTGGGTAGAATCTGGGGAAATAGCACCTTCTCCCAGGGCACTTATGAGTTTCATAAGAGTAAAAACTGAGAGAGTAAAGCCATGGAGGCCATACCCATGGTCAGAATTTTTATCATCATTTTCATCCTTGCCCCATCAGCACAGAACCTAATTTTCCTGTTATGCCTCTTTAATCATTAGCACCAGGCCTATAGGGCAGGGCCCAGGCAGGTAATGTAAAAGAGTGAAGGGACTGGGATATGTTAAACCCACAGACATCCATAACACAGGGTCCTGTCAACATTTGGAGTTGAATAATTCTTTGTTGTATGGATGCCCTGTGCACTGCAAGATATTTAATAGCATCCCCGACCTCTACTCACTAGATGCCAACAGCATCCTCCCTACTCCCTAGTTGTGACAATCAAAAAAGTCTGTAGACATTGCCAAATGTCCGTGGGGAGGGGGAAAGGGATGTGCAAAACCACCCCTATTTGAAAACCACTGCTGTAAAGGAATACTATCTCTGCCCTATTTTTCTAGAAAAGCATGCCTTTATCAGTCTTTTATATCTCCACTTTGGAAACAGACAGGGATATAAGAAATATTTTATGTGTCATTGACCATTATTCTTCAATAGGAAAAAAAAAAAAAAAAGGATAGTGCAAGTGCAAGGCTACCTAATAGTCAGCACATGGCCTCAGGGTCAGGAATATGGGAGGAAGTAGCTGGCCTGGAACGAAGTCAAGCAAACATACCCCCAGCGGAAGGGGCAGCTGCCGTTCTGATCTGATTCATTGCCATCCTGTTAGAAAGCAAGGCCAATGATGTCCCCATCTTCCAGTTTTTCAAAAGAAGCCAGGAAACAAATTTTTTAAATGCATTTTCCAATTTCTAAATATTGATGACAACTAATCAGAAGTTTTAAAAACATTGCATATGCCCAGTGAAACATGAGTGGCCCGGCTTCGGTTTGCGTTTGACCTTGCACTCTTTGCTTCACAACGGCAGAGACGAGGTAAAGCCACGGTGGGCTTCCTTTCCCACACCAACACCCCAGCCGTTGCCAGAACTGCAAAACCAGGATCTGCGCTTTGTTTGTCTCTAGCTCTTCCACACAGGCTGCTCTTTCCTGAATGTCCTTCATTGCCGTTGTTTTGCACACAGAAGATTTTATTTAGATATAGATTATGTTTTGGCAGACGTTCCTGCACTCCCAATTATGCTGATGAATGGAAAGATGTTACCAAATATTCCACCTGCTTAGAATTCCACAGAACATCAGAGCTGGGAGGGCCCTTTAGAGATCATATTGTCCAGAATTTTTCTAACGTTTATTTTTAGCTGAGGGCCAATAAAAAAAAAAAGAATCTCCTGCTCAATTCATAAGTTGGTTGAAAGCCAAGCTGTTCTAACTAAAGTGGGGTGGTGGGCCCAGAGCCCATTATAATGGGCCACACCTGAGCTCCCATGTGGACCCCTGAAGATTTTCTGGGGAAAGATCCTGAAGCACTTCAGAGAAGGGTGTGAAGTTATGGGTCTAATCCAACCCACCACTTTACCTGTGAGGAAACTGAGGCACAGAGAGGTGAAGAGGTATGTACAAAGTCAGATCGTGGATTAAGAAGCAGATTCAGGACAAGGACCCTGGCCTGAGTGTCTGTCCTGAAGTATTGCAGACTCCTTGCTATTTGCAAATACAAATGATGAATTACTGCAATTAAAAGATATACTTGTGGGGTGCCTGGGTGGCTCAGTCGGTTAAGCATCCGACTTCGGCTCAGGTCATGATCTCACGGTTCATGAGTTCAAGCCCCATGTTGGGCTCTGTGCTGACAGCTCAGAGCTGGGAACCTGCTTCGGATTCTGTGTCTTCTTCTCTCTCCGCCCCTCCCCTGCTGGCACTCTCTCTCTCTTCTCTCTCAACTCAAAAATAAATAAACATTTAAAAAAAAAGATATACTTATTAGGGTTTGGGGTTGCAAGAAAGAGAAACTGACTGTGCCTGCCTTAATCAAAGAAGGTACTTACCAGAAGGGCAAGGAGAACCAGGCTGTGAAGGACAGGGTCAGAGCCACTTTAGGATCCAGGGGAGGTGGCACAACTTTGCCTTTAGTATTTTCCATTCAGGCATCACCCTGTTTAAAGATCCAGTCCCCAGAGGATGTCATTCTATTGGCCTTCCTTGGATGACCTCTCCCTTGATGGTCCCACCAAGTCTCTGTCCATTGAAGGGGGTATATTTTCCCAAAGTAAGATGTTTATGGAGTTTTTTTTTTTTTTGGGGGGGGGGGGTGGTGGTCAAAGTCACTGATGTCCACTGAATAAAACAAGAAGTGAAGGATCTCTTGCGAAGATGGTCACCCTCCTCACCTCTTGGCCTGGGCTTCCATAAAGAGGAAAGTACATCAGCCTGAAGGGATTTTCCTGTTTCTTATTAGTTACATAGCTGCCTTCCTCATCAGCTGTCTTCCTTCAGGCATAAGTGAACAGAAAGAGGAGGCAGAGTGAATGGATGGTTTCCCATCCCCACCCCGCCTTGTGTTCTACTAGATGCTGGCATTAGCATGCATTCTCCTAGTATGCTAATGAGGTTAACCTGATAATCCAAACCAGGACTAAGAACTGTATACACTAGACACCAATGTAGTAGATAACGATAGGTTTTAAAGTACAATTTATGGAATATCCAAGACCAAGTGAAACTTAGAAGCTGTCTGTGGCAGACACAGCTGAGAACCCACACAATACCATTCTTCCCTTCTTCCTGGTTAACTGAACCCTAGGTGTTTTTTTTTTTTTTTTTTTCATGATCACAATTTGCTCAGTTAACAACATCCTACTGCAGGTGATGGCCATATGACGCATCTCTGTCCAAAGAGAGTCAACAGAAACAAACTTGTTGGGGTTTCAGGAAATCCTTTTTGTCCAATTTAAAACAAAAAAGGGAAGGGGACAAATTCAATGAGCACAACACATTTTTTGCCCATAGACCTTCCCCTTCTTCCTTTCTGGAAAACAAGATGCTTGGATGTACAGTATCCAGTTTGAAGCTATGAAGACAAAAGTCCTATGCTAAGGATGCGGGAGCAGCTCAGGACTGACCATCTTTTGACTTCTTGTTAAGGAAGAAAACTAATGCAAAACTTACTCAGTGTAGCCATGGTAATCAGATTTATGTTATCCCTAACTGATACATCATCCAATTCAACCCCCCCCCCATTTTATAGGGGAGCTCACTAAGGCCCAGAGAGGCACAAGGACATTCCCAAGGTCAACAAATCAGTGATTCGGCTGAAGTGAAAGAACCTGTCTCTTGTTCCCAAGTCCAATATTCTGACTAATATTTTTTCAGAATATGCAAATTATTTTCAAAGAGTGTGAAATAGTGAACTGTTTTTCCAAGACTACTGATAATGAGTAAATCATAATGCATACTAACCTTTTAAATTTTGTTTTAATGCCCAAAGCAATCAGGGCATCATCACCATGATCATCAGTATCATCATCATCTTCTTCTTCTCATCAGGAAAGATTTGAGCAATCCTGTGATGATAAGATAGCTAATTGCAAAGATAATCTCAGGCTTAAAGATTATTTAACATTCTTCAGAGAAAAGCCTAGACAAATACGTGTGTGTGCATGTCTCTGTGTTTGTGTGTGCTTTTGTGACAGAGGTTACTTGTGGGAGGTTTTGATGGAGAGAAGGACCACATCTTGTTACCAGGGCCAGAGCACTAAGGGGTTAATGCCATTTGTGTTTTTGGAATGGGACTATGCCAAATGTAATATACGTTTCCTGATAGTATAACATCATAACATTTGATTTCTGCTTGAAGTGAAGCAATGCACATTTTGCCAGAATGACTTTGCACTTAGCCATCCCACATTCACTTGGGTTAACGTCAGGCTGCGGGGTTAACAGTCTTCGTGGGAAAGAAAGACAAATTCAAGCGGCTGGCATCATGGCCTCGTCTGTGGGGAGGCTGCTACTGGCAGAGCCATGAGATCAACTGGGCCTTTACTTTTTAAGCATGTACAGAGTGCCCAGCTCAGCACTAGGCTCCAGGGAAGAGTGGGGGAATTGGAGAAGGATAAGGCACAGTCCCCACCTTTCTAAGAAGAGGCACCATCTAGTCCTAAGAGTAGAACAAACTAAGAATTTAAAGAACAAACTGAGATGTGTTCTTTAACGTGAAGTGCGTGGTAGAGACTCAAGAGTTCAGGTAAATGGGAGGTAGGCAAGGGCAGTAAGGATGGATCCACTCGGGAAAATGGCTCTTGAATGAGACCCCAGTCTGGCCCATGTCCAGACTGAAAGAAAGAGGGGAAAGGACAGGTATTCCAGGAGAGCAACCAGCCTACACAAGCATGGCTTCTTATGGTTGGAGGAAGCTACTGGCAGGAAATAGAAAATGGAAATAGGGAGGCATCCATCCATCCATGTATCCAACTGAATATTGATTTACTCATTGAATAGCAAATATTGAGCAAAATATTGTGGTAGGCTGAATAACATTTCCCCTAAGATGTTAATGTCCTAATCCCTAGATCCAGTGTATATATTACCTTACAAAGTGGACTTCTCAGACATGATTAAGAATTTTGCAGATGGTGAGAGTATGCTGGACTGTCCAGGTGGACCCAATGCAACCACAGGGTCCTTAGAAGTGAATAAAAGGAGTCAGGAGAGTCAGAGAGGGATTTAAAGAAGATGCACTTCTGGCTTTGAAGATGGAAGAAGAGACCAGGAGGCAAGGAATGTAGGTAGCTTCTAGAAGCTGCAAGAGGAAAGTACATAGTTTCTTCCTAAGACCCTCCAGAAGGAACTCAGCCCTGCTCACACTTTGATCTTAGTTCAGTGAAACCCATTTCAGACTTCTGACATCCAGAAGTATAAAATAGTAACTTTGTTTGTGTTAAGCCACTAAGTTTGTGGTGATTTATAACAGCAGCAACAGGAAACTAATATGAGCATCCTCTAAATGCCAGGCACTGTGCCTCTGGCTGGAGTTACAACTGGAAACAGATTCGTGATAGAGCCCTTGACTTCATAGACTTGTGATCATTGCACTGAATAGCAACCTACTGATTGCAGAGCTATCTCGTTGTGGTCAAAGGGGATTGCTGCAGAGTAGAAGTTTGGGGCAGCTGGAGACTCTGTAAAGGACAGTCTCATGAGTGAGCCGAGGATGGCCTCGATGAGGAATGGTGTGGAGCCTTCGCTCCAGAGAAGTCATATCCTCTGAAACTGGAATGTGAGCCCCCTGTCTAAATGCAAAGTTTTTTTTTTTTTTTCAACGTTTATTTTTATTTTTGGGACAGAGAGAGACAGAGCATGAACAGGGGAGGGGCAGAGAGAGAGGGAGACACAGAATCGGAAACAGGCTCCAGGCTCCGAGCCATCAGCCCAGAGCCTGACGCGGGGCTCGAACTCACAGACTGCGAGATCGTGACCTGGCTGAAGTCGGACGCTTAACCGACTGCGCCACCCAGGCGCCCCAATGCAAAGTTTTTAAAAAGAAAAATGAAATAGTGAGATTAATGGTACAATATATTTGATGTAACCCCGTATTCCAAAGTGTTATCATTTCAGCATGCAATCAATACAGAACATTATTGAGATGTGTTAACTTTTGTTTTTGGTTTCCAGAACTCATTCTTTGAAATCTAGTGGGCTTTTTATACTCAACAGCACATCTCAACCTGGACTAGTCTCAAGCGCTCAAAAGATACATGTGGCGCTTGCTTCCGTATTTGATAGAATGATGTTAGAGAATGAGTGGGGTTTATTTGTGGGGACAGGTGGAGGTAGGGTTCGGTGTAGAAATGGGGTCAGGGAGAGGGAAGGGAAAGCAGGGTGGCCAGAGGAGGGCCCATATGCAGGCCCAAGGAGGAGGAACAGAGTGTGCCTGAGGCATAGAGCCAGGCATGGAGGGAGGACAGTCAGGCAAGAGGAAAGATGAATGGTACAGAGCAGGAGCATTGAACCAAACGGGCCTGCAGAGCTGGGTGGGTCCCAAGGGCAACAGAAGCCACGGAAGGATTGTAAACTGTGGATCAACGTGGTCAGATTGGAGTTTTTCAAACATCTTTGAGGACAGATTATGAAATATTTAGATGGGATAAAGAAGGGTCTGCAGGGTTGTGAGTGTCAGCCCTGGGAGAAAAGGTAAATCCATCCTGACCCTCTCTCCCTATGCCAGCTCTTTGCTCTGGAGATGAACAAGTAAACTGATAGGCGTAAAATGTTCCGTGCAAAGCTCTAGGAAGCTCCATGCATTGCAACATGTCTTTATATGTTACTTTTTCCAGAATCCAGCAGAGGCTAAGCTTATAGTACTCACCATCATCATCACCACTGTCAACATCAGTACTTCCTGAGCCTTTCTAATGAGCCACTCTGCAGAGCCCTCTGTTTATATGAACTCTTTTAAGCTTCTCAACAATCCTACCAAGCAGGGATTATTTTTATCTCCATTTTACAGATGAGATCACAGAGGCTCAGGGAAGTTAAATGACAGGCACAAAGCCACAGGGCCATGGAGTGGCCACAGTGGGACCTGATTGTAGGGCTCAGCAATTCTCCAAGGCCTGGGGGGAAGCTGGAGCTGGGTATGTGCTGGACGATGAGGAGCAAACAGACTGCCTGTCTCAGAGCAGTGCCAGAAGGGAGCTTTTCCAAGCCTGAGCCAGAGCAGCAGAGATCTGTGTTCTCTCTTCCCCTTTGGAACTGAATGTGTGATCTTTCTGGGTCGGCCCAGCTTTACTTCAGAGTCCCAGGGAGGATGCAGGACTCTGAAATCCAGGAGGTCATGACCTGTCCACATCCCTGTTCATTCCAGAGTCTGTGTCCACCTTTGGAGAGCCATCTTCTCTCCAAAAGAGTGCCCCTTCTATTCGTATCAGCCTCACAAGGTCAGTGACTGGCTCTACTCTGGTCTCAGCAGATTCACAACAATGGTCTCTTTCTCCCCCTTCCCTCCCCGCTCCCTTCCTCCCTCTTCCTTTTCTGTCAGGTCATCTTCTTAGTGCCCTAATACCAGTCTCCTCCTGAGAGGTATGATAGATGAGGCCATTGCACAGATTAGAAACCCAGCCCCGAGAACACACAGGACTCCTTTCCACCCACACACCGAAGCTCTTCTCTGTGCTCTCATTACCACCAGAGCCTTTCCCAAAGCCTATGTAATTTGGCATGTGGATTTATCCTGCTGGCTTATTGGCACTTTAAAAGCCTTTTCTAATTGGTATCTGTGCTCAGTGAGATTCAGCTTCCATTATATGAAAAAAGACCCTCTTACTGATTCCTTGCCTTGCCTTTTTTGGAATACAGCAGCAGGTGTGTCTCTTGAATGAGGATTTTTTTTTTTTCCAAATGAGTTTGCATCCAATTAACTACAAATGTGTGTGTGTGTGTGTGTGTACATGTGTGCACGTGTGTGCGTGTCTGTGTGTATAAAGACACATATATGCACACATTCAGATTATTTGAACACAAAATCCAATGTGCTGAAATTCTGCTTTTGATGTAAATGAATACAATTTCTTCACAGAGCATTGTAAGGGGCATTCAGCTCACACTGTATTTAGAGATCAGCATCTTTCTCCATTTCCCCGATTCTTCCAAACATCTCTTCAACTGACTGCAAAGAATGGAGGTCAAAAGTATCTAAGAAATCCCTGGTCTACAGCATGTCCGCTCTTTATTTTAAACCATCTTAAATATATCCTTATCATACCCAATGCCCTCCAGTATTCTAAAGGCCTTTGTTGCATAAGCAATTTCTCCATTCCGTGGTGGCTTATCTGACAGTTTCCCATTTACTTTCTACTTATTATTGCACTTGACTTTGAATTTTAAAACCCCACTGTGGGTTTAAAGGATCTTGAAGGACGAAATCAAAAACCTAGATTAGCAATTACTATAAACCTGCTACAATGTACAATTTTTTTTCTTTTCTATTTGGGCCAAAACGAAGACTGGAAGCTCAAGTGTAATCCAAATGCATCATAAAAATGAAGCGGATATCCTGGAAAAGTGTCTTTATATTTCACAAAACTCTCAGCCTGAATTCACCATTTCATTCTCACTAGCCGAAGGTAGTCCTAGGATGATGCCTTTTTTATCTGAATTCTGGGGAAATACTTGAGCATTAAGCCTCATTTTAGGGTACATGAAAATTCATTTTCTTGCAGTTTCCCTCTTGGCTCCTTGTCTGAACTTTAATCGAAAGCAACAGCACCAGGCTGTGCGCCATACCACCCGAGTTTCTGTGCCCGCAGGAGCTCTCTGCTCCAGATTGGGCTCTGAGGCTCTGAAGTGGCAGCCGCTGATGGAACACCCGAGCATCAGCTTTGATGATAGGGTGACCTGGATACGCTTGCCCTCGCTTTCCGGGAAATCCCTGCGACTCCTAAGTGCCCCTCACCGTGCCTCTCTCGTGTGTATTCTGAGTAGTCTGCTTGGTTCTGGCTCAACAAGGCTTCCCTTGATGGTTCATTCTGGCCACACACCAGAACAGTAGTAGCTAACACTGTGTAAAGTATGACACATGCCAAGCACTGTCCTGGGCACTTGGTAAAAATCCGTTTATTCTTCACAACAAGCCTATCAAATAAATACTATTATTCTCCCAGGTTACAGGTGAGGACACTGAGGCCCCAAGTGGTGAGATCAACTTGTCTAATATCTTACAGCAGTTAATGGTGGAGTCAGTTTACAAATTCAGGCAATTCTAGCTCCAGGATCAGTGCCCTTAACCACTGTGCCACACTACTTGTGCCCCTAGATGCTGATTCTTCCAGGCTCTGTGCTAAGTATACACAGGTATATTTTCACATGGTCTTCTCAACAGGTGTGTACACGTATTGCTTTTGCATTTTTATAAAGATGTATGTCCAAGTCATATAGCTAGTTAGGTCAGGAAATTGATTTCCTCATTCAACAGGCATGTATTGAGCATCTAATATGTCCTGTACTCAGTGCCATAGGTACAACAGTGAGAACAGACATTGTCTCTACTCTCGTGAAATGGAGGAGGCAGATAGTTATCATATTATTTCACAAATAAAGCCATAATTGCAAAGTTGGGGGAGAAGGCACAACACAAGAAGCCAGTGCAGAGGGTCTGACCTACCTGGGGTGGGAAGACACGCTCTGGGGGCTTTTCTCAACCTATCTATCCAGTGGGACCCTTCCAGGGGAAGCCAGGTGGCAATGGGGGTGTTGGGGCACAGACAGGAAAAACTATTCTCAACAAAGGAGCACTGTGTGCATAGGCCTGGCAGTGAAGGACACAAAGTGAGTTTGTGACACCGGAAGCAGGCCAGTGTAGCTAGAATGCCAAGAGCAACAGGCAGTTCACAGGAATGCCTCACCATTCCACTCACTATTGCATTGGCCATACTGTTCCCTCAAGGGGAAGGGTGTGGGAGTGCTTCACTATTCCGCTGACCATACTATTAGTAGCAGATTCTTAGCAGCAAATTTTGCTTTTCCTGTTTCATGAAATAGTTGGTAAAAGCATGTTTTCCAATCTCAGAAACATGGTGTGTGATGTAGACAGGCATAGTTTCAAATATCCCTGTGATTGGCCATCACCAACATACTGCATCAGGGCTCCATTTGCCAAGGAGATCATGCAGATGAAAACCCTTGTAAGCAGTGACATGCTTTCCACAAACCCATGTTATTATCCTTAATAACAGCTCGTACTGGATGATGCATGCGCCTCTTACAGAAGTTAATATATGTAAAGTGTTCAAAATGGTGCCAGGCTCCCATAAACAGCCATATATGTGTTAACTCTTGTTTTTACTATTCTGCCTCCCTTCTTTTCCTTTCCACAGGCTTGGTCTGAGGAGGATCTGTGCATCATGAAAACTGTTTTATGTGTCCATGCCCCTCTTCTCTTACAGGCCAGAACAAAATCTGCTTCATCCCAGGCATGGTGGGACCTATATTAGAGATGACACTTATCCCTGAGGCTGAGCTCCGGAAAGCCACCATACCAATCTTCTTCGACATGATGCTGTGTGAATATCAAAGGAGTGGGGATTTCAAAAAGGTAAAAAATGAGGCTGGAAACCCATGCCATCCTCCCTAATCCCCAGCCCATTTCCCCATAATGATATCCTCGTTCCATCTGCCTGGGCTTCATTCAGGGGCTTGACAGTAGGCAAGGGACATTATTCATGTGCCCAGAATGAGCTGGCAGATTGGATTAGGTCACTATTTTATCATGCTTTGCTGCCCAAGGCCAAGATGAAAATGTGCTTTCTTGCTGGGTATCAGCTTGGTCCCTTTCTCAATAGTACAAGGACCATACTTCCCTACCTAAGAGTTCCCTCGAGGTGTGTCCAAAGAGCCCGCCCCTCCCACCTGCCTTCATCTCACGCTGGCCTCTGTCCAGCTCTTTCTCTTCTGGGACAACTTGGAGGCTCTATATTGTCTAGAAGGAGCTGAGCTTCCCAGGAGTCACACTCAGCCATGAGTGAAAATGACAGCGAATGGAGTCAAAGGCCTGTTGCTCAGGAGAGACTTGTGGATCTGCGGTGGCAGTAGGAGGCTTTCCCCAGCATGGAGGGAGTGGGCAA
Organism: Lynx canadensis; assembly: GCF_007474595.2. Lineage (NCBI taxonomy): Eukaryota > Metazoa > Chordata > Mammalia > Carnivora > Felidae > Lynx > Lynx canadensis. The sequence continues at coordinate 179,405,539 of NC_044303.2, read as the reverse complement.
CTTGTGTGCAATGCAAGTGTCATTGGCCAAATGTTTTCATTAAAAGTCCCATCAGACTTGAAGGATGAGGACCGCTCTCTGGGCCCAGTCACTGTAGAAGCTTCTGACAGTGGAATAAGCACCCATTTCCACAACAGGCTCCTGGCAGTGTTCTGTAGTTTCACCCAGCTCAGGAAGGTTGGTCTTCAAGTCTTGTCAGACTGCCTCTGCCGAGGTTCCCTCAAATCTTGCCCCGCTGTCCTCTCCGCCACACCTTCCCACCTGGTTTTACCCCTTACAGGCTCTTTCTCCCCCTCCCCCAGCGTTTTTGCCTCTCACTCGAGACCATCTCCTGCCACCCAACAGTTCCCCTTAAGACAGGTACTTAAAAAGCAACAGATTCCAAACTGTGTTTCCTTAAAATCCTTACAGATCTCTCCCCTCTCTGGCTTACTGGTTCTCTAATCCTCACCCAGTAAAGTGCAAACCCTTATGCTTGCATTCAGGGCCTTCCTTGCTCTTCACTCAGCCCTTTCAGCCAGTATGCCTACCTCGTTCCCCACCCCCCCAACCTGTTCCCCAGCTATTTCCTGCAGCTCACGTGAATTGGGTTACCTCCGTCAATGTCCTCCTCCATGCATTTCTCCTTTCTACGCTCTGCCATGTTCACAGTTCTGCCTGCCATCACCTAAACTCCTACTGATCCTGCAAAGTCCAGTGCAGTCCTGTGTCCTTTAAGAGACCTTTTCTCTCCATTCCTACATCATTTTATCTGTCTGAGGTATGATGATTATATACTGCCTTGTGTTATACTCATTTCTGAGCATTTTCTGCATCTTCCTCAACCTTATCTAATAAAGGTGATGATGATGCTGATGACAAAAATGACTGCCATTAACTGGGTGCTTACTATGTATCAGGCACACCATCAGTACTTTCCATGCATTAGTTCCTGTGATCTTGTTTATTGCAACCCTATAGAGAGTTAGGTAGCATTATGATACCCATTTTACAGATGAAAATACCGAAGCTTAGAGAGGTGAAGTCACTTGCCTGAAGTCACACATCAACAAAGAGGTGGGGTAGAGGCTGCAACACACAAGTCGCTACAGTCCCCAAACCGTGCTGTGCCCACTGCATCATCCCGTCCCTGGTATTGTCACAGTAAATGTTGCCTGAGTGAAAGAATGAATGGCATCCTCTTCATTAGTGCTTTCTCAAAATATGTTCCATAGAACACTAATCCAACCAGATGCTCTAGGGAAGAGGGTTTGGAAATTAAATACCTTTGGAATCTACTGCGTATGGTAACCCCTCTTAGAGATCTCCAGTGCACATTAACATAGTCAAAGCACTGAGGCATTCCACGGTAAACAGACCTGCCCAGTTTCTCAAACTTATTTGTGTAAGAAACATCAATTGGATGTGCCATTCTGCCAATCACTTTGGAAAACATTTTTCTAAGGAGAAAAAGAGACTACAGGTGGTCCCTGACTTATAATGGTTCGATTTATGGTATTTGGACTTAACAATGGTGTGAAAGTGATACACATTCAGTAGAAACCTTACTTTGAATTTTGAACTTTGGTCTTTTCCTGAGCTAGTGGTAGGCAGTAGATTCTCTGCCGTGTGCTGGGCAGCAGCAGTGAGCCACAGCTCCCAGTCAGCCATGAGGGTAAACACGTGACCATGAGGGTAAACAACAGATTTACTTAGAACCATTCTATGCCCACATAACCATTCTATTTCTCATTTTCAGTAAAGTACTCAGTAAATTCCATGAGCTGACCAACATTTTATTATAAAATAGGTTTTGCATTAGATGATTTTGCCCAACTATAGGCTAATGTTAGTGTCCTGAACATGTTTAAGGTAGGCTGGGCTGCAGTGGGTTAGGGATATTAAATGCATTTTTGAATTAACTATATTTTCAACTTACAATGGGTTTATCAGACATAACCTCATTATAAACTGAGAAAGATCTGTAGTTAGCTCTGATGATATCAGTGTGAGATAGTACTCTTCTGCCCAGGGATTAATTAGCAGGAGCTTTCTACTCCCAGAAAGGCTAGTGACCAGCTGTCCCCTCTTTCAGCAAAGAGCCTGAAAAGAAATCAGGTTGAGGAGTTCAGATAAAGAAAGATACCATATCCAACCAGTTGGGATAAGGGGGAGTAGAAGGTGAAACACTGGATTGGGTATTGAAGGCAGTTTGCAATCTGCTGACTTTTAAGGGGGACGCCAACTATGTGAAGCTTGGAAACACATAGAGGGCACACAATGTGACATAAAGGGCATCATACCCTCAGATCAGTACACCCTCCAGAGGCGTGTGCACCAGCTGGCTCAGAAGATGTCCTAGGGGCAGGTGTGCAAAGGAAACACTCCAAGTACCTGATGGTATGCAATGTTTAAAAAACAAGCAAGCCCATCATTTCTGGATTACAACCTGACAGTTGTATTTGGTGGCCTTCAGAAGCTTGCCTGAATGTGATTTTTTTTTCCTGAAAGGATTTCCTTATTGTGGCATCCCCATGACATCCACCCACCTGTTTTCTATGAATGGGGGTCATCCTTGGACTCCTCACTCGAAGCATGTGTTCATCGTAATAATGTTCCCCAATTGCTTCTCTTAATTTCTCCCTTATCAAAAGAGACAGCACAATCAAGCTGACTAATGGGGCAGCTTCCCATGAAAAAACCAGCTGGTGTGATTGGTAGGAACTCAGCTGTGGGGTAAGCAGATCCAGGCACGACTCCTTGGTTCAGAGTAAGCAGCCATGAAGGTTTTCCCAGGAAAGGAGGATGCCAGTCCCCCAGGAGCCCCAAGCAGCCCTGATGGCCAAATCCAGAGCAAACCCCAGCACTGGGTCTGAAATCCAGGAGGTCTTGCATGCAAACTAGCATTAGGGAACGATGCCAAAATTATCAGCTAAAAACTAGGTTTCTAGAAGGTGACAGGTAGGCTTTCCTTTCTAAAGTTTGAGTTTCTTAAAGGAAATAGCAGAACCCAAAGGAAAAGTTAGCAGGACCCCTGCCTCTGGCCAGGGACACAACATCTTGTGGTTTTCTTGCTGCCCTGCTTTTGCTCAGGCTCTTCCTTTGATTTCTTCACCTGAAGAGATTCTACTCATCCTTCAGCTGAGGCCTCACATTTTGAGATGGCCCTTCCTGCTTCCGGAGGCAGTGGTTCATCTGGATGCAAAAGACAGATGGGCTCAAGCAGGATGTGCATGGGCTGGAACTGGGACAGGAGGGGGTTAAACACTGATGGGCTTAAGGGGGTGTGGGGGTGGGGAAAAGGAGGCTCTGGGGCAATCTCTTTCTCTGCTCTGAGTTTTTTTGCAACTTCATTGCCAGATTTCCCTGTCTTCTCTTGTAGCCCAAATTAGATAGCTGTTGCATTTGACTGATAACCTTTACCCCTCATAAGTACAGCACTTCACCCAAGACCATCTCAGGGGTTCCTATCCTGTGACTCAGACTGAATGTCCCATCCCTGGCACACTGTTACTCCTTGGTGGGGCAATGGACAGGACAGTTTTGGCAAAAGGAGCCTTAGCTTGCCACATTCATGCCCAGTCAGTGTGAAATGTGTCTTGACCTACCTAAGTGAGGCTCAGGCATATCACTTGACCCACACTGCATGACGATCTGCTCATAGATCTCTCTCTATCACAAGACTGTGAGATTTTCAGGGGCCAAGGCTAGTCTCTCATTCCTGAACTTGTCAAGTGCCTGTCATGAGTGTGGGTGAGAACCATGTCAATGTTCCCAGGATGAATGGAAGCATTTAGACCTGCATCCTTCCACATTTCAGAGGAAAAGCCTTAGCACAGGGAGGAACATTCCAGTGAATATTTTCATCATTTAGGGTAATGAGGGTAGCTGATGATTGCTTGGGTAATCCCCAGAGGCTGGGTAGACCAGCTGTTTTCCTGGCCAATTTTTTGTGCAGGGAGGGGTTTTGGGGTATCTGGGTGAAGATTGTGGCAAAGAGTCAGAGTCCTGGGGCCTAGAGACTGAGGAGAGTGATTGCCTATTTTATAGATTGTAGAACAGGTCTGTGGCACAATCAGCCTGAGGGTCTGAGCCATAGTAGGCAAGATGTCCTAGAGAAAACTCCTCTCAGAGATGGAAGAGGTAACAGCATTTGATAGCACTTAGAACAGCGCCTGGGACTCAACATGAGCTCAATAATTGCTCAATAAATGAATTAATGGACAGAGATATCAGTTGAGCAGATCCCCTGAAACGGAGTCTTGGCTTAGAGTAAGGGGGTGCTTCAGATGGCTTAGAATATAATGAAGAAAAGAACAATTGATTCAATAAATATATACTGGGCACCTACTGTGTTCTGGCCAGTGTGCTTTGGAGTTAGATAGACTTGCTGCTTGTGGGCTGAATAAATTTGGTAAGTTATTTAACCTCTTTCAAGCCCAGCTTCTTCATCTGTAAAATGAATACCATAATACCATTATAGGTTCCCAAACCCAAGCTCCACAGGCAATGATTGGAGCAGGCGGAGACAAGATAACTCAAAGAAAATTAGGAAGCTGCACTGACTCCCTAAAGCATCCCTTCTCACATGACACTATCTTCTCCAGCTTTCCCCCAAGTCTGCTTCCAGCCACCCCTAGACAACCAGCATTTCACTAACAAAGGAGGCCACGGGCTGACTTACTGGTGCCAGTTCTATCCCTATCACTCTGCCATCCTGGCCTTTCACACTATCTCTGCCCCTCCCATATGAAGTCAAAGTCAGAACCAGACATTTGAAGAAGGGCTCTTGTTCCCTAAATTTCACACTTCAGCAGGATTCTAGGCAAACAAATAAGGAAAATAGCCAAGATATTCTAAAGTAGTAAGGAGAGGTCACAAAAGCAATTTGGGGAAGGTATGATGCAAACGTGAGGCCCGCATGAGTCATACTGCTGGAGGAGGGAGGTCCACTCAGGAGGGCTGGGCTCTTAGAGTTCACTTCCTTTTTCCTGAGTAGGGCCTCTTAAGATTCCTGGTGGGCCTCTGTAGCATTGACTTCTGCGAAAGTAACCTGCAGATGCTCCTTAACAAATATCCCCCTTGCAGGGGTGGGGTGAGGAGTCAACAATGTGATGCAGCTGTGCAGCTGTGGAGAAAACGGAATTGATTTGGAGGAGACAGACCTTTGTTTTAAGCTCTGCACAGTGGCATGGCACAGTGTATGTGTGAGAGCATATGCTGGACCCTTGGGCCTGCTCTAGGTCAAGTCCATCCATGCTTTGAAACCCAAGACAAAGATTCCACTTTGCCTCAGTTTCCTCATTTAAAAAATAAAAATGAGGATATCTATCTCCCTTGGCTATCATAAAGACTAACTGAGATGGTGATACTGTTGACAATGGCAATGTTGACAGTGTCATGATAACAATTATTGAGCACTTACTATGTGCCAAGTACCATGCTAGCCTTTCCCGTGTATTTTCCCATTAACTTCTCCCAACACTACTCTAAGTAGCTGCTGTTTTTTTTATTTATTTATTTTTAAGTTTTTGAGAGAGAGAGAGAGAGAGAAGCATGTACATACCATTAGGGGAGGGGCAGAGGAAGAGAGAGAGAGAGGGAGAGAGAATTTTTTTCATTTTTCAAAGTGTATTTATTTTGAGAGAGAACAGAAATGGGAAGGGACAGAGAGAGGGGGAGAGAGAGAGAGAGAGAATGCCAAGAACTCTCCATGCTGTCAGCGTGGAGCCCAATGAAGGGCTTGAACTCACAAACCGTGAGATTATGACCTTAGCCGAAACCAAAAGTCGGGCGCTTAACCGACTGAGCCACCCAGGCACCCCGAGAAAGAGAGAATCTTAAGCAGGCTCCATGTTCAGAATGGAGCCTGGTGCAGGGCTTAATCCCATGACCCTAGGATCATGACCTGAGCCAAAATCAAGAGCTGAATGCTCAACCAACTGAACCACCAGGTGCCCCAGTAGGTGCTGTTTTAAATCTTCACGTAATAGATGAGAATATTGAGCCTCAGGAAGCTTATTAACTTTCCCAAGATCACATAGTGGGGAGAAAAGTCAAAGCAAGACTCAAACTAAGTCTCTTGGATGCCAAAGGCTGTGGTCATAGCCGCTCCTGCGCACAGTGCCTGCTTGGGAACAAAACGGGCCGGCGTCTGTCATGGGATGAGCTTGACTGAAACCTTCACTCTCCGACCTGGCCTGAAGGGCTCACGCGTGGCACAGCGTCATCCAGCTCTGCACAGCCCCTGGCACCCTGTAATTTCCTTCCCTGCAGGCTCTTTGTGACCTTGTGACAAGTGCTTATTTACCCCATGCACTTCTCTGCTCTAAAGGAAAGTTCATCGCATCGGGAGGAATCATGCCAACACTTAACACTGAACAACTCAGACAAGGAAAAAAATGCTATTTTTCTCCCATAAAGCTGCTTTCCAGTAACATTCAGCAGTAATAACAATAACATTAGCAGTAATCATAAGCAGATGAGCAAACCCAATGCACATTTGAGTTTATGCTCTCCCCTGGTGCTTTATATATAAAGTCTCCTCCAGTCCTCCTAACTACCCCATGTGGTAGGGGCCACTATTATATTGATAGGGTCCACAGGCCAAATCTGTCCTGTTACCTGTTTTTGTAAATAAAGTTTTATTAGAATATAGCCATGCTGATTTGTCTATATATTATCTATGGTTGCTTTTGTGTTACAGCAGCAGAGCTGAGTAGTTGTAATAAAGACTGACTAACCCACAAAGACTAAAATATTTACAGTCTGGCCCTTTACAGAAAATGTTTGCCAACCCTGATGCCTGATATAAACTCTGAAGTGGGATTAGAAAGACCTGATAGCTTTCCTAAGATGGTGGAGGGAGTGGAGCAGACATGTAAATCAGATGGTCTAACATCAGAGCCCATGCTTGCAGTCCTTTAGCTGTATTACTTCCTGCCCCAAGCTTGGCACAGTAGACATCTCTAATCATGATAGCCCCAACCCTTAAGTCTGGATAATATTTGATGCATACAAGATGCTTAATACAATGCATCATGTAAGGTACATGATTCATGTGTGGACTGGCAGTCCAGACCCTCATCAGATTGGCCCCCATCTGGGTCTTCATTCTAATTTTTTTTCTTTTCCTTCTTCTTGAACTCTGATCTTTCTTTTTAATTTTTTTTTTTAACGTTTTATTTATTTTTGAGACAGAGAGAGACAGAGCATGAACGGGGGAGGGGCAGAGAGAGGGGGAGACACAGAATGGAAGCAGGCTCCAGGCTCCGAGCCATCAGCCCAGAGCCTGACGCGGGGCTCGAACTCCCGGACCGCGAGATCGTGACCTGGCTGAAGTCGGACGCTTAACCGACTGCGCCACCCAGGCGCCCCTTGAACTCTGATCTTTCTTAACTGCTCTCCTCATTTTTCTCTACTTTCCCACCTCTACAACCTTTGCTCACTCCATTCCTCCCACCCAGAATGCTCTTCCTTTTCATATTTATCACAATCCTACCCGTCTTCCAGGTTTGTTTTGTATCTCCTTCCATAAATCTTCCCCGACTGAGGAAACTCACAGGAAATTTTCTCATCTGTGCTGTATCAGCACAAGCTTTTTGTCCTTTCTTTTGGCCCTCAGCACACAAAAGTGAGGGAACAATGGCACCACAGATGTGAGCTGAGGGGAAAGTGAATCCAGCCCCTGCCTTTCATCACTTAAAGATTCCAACCAACTAGACTGGGCTTGATCCTTTGTGCACTGGAAGGAGCCTGCCAAAAGGTCGCTGCCATTCACAGAGCATTACACATACTTCTTCATGTGTAATAATACCTGACACTTAGTGAAGTGGAACCAATCCGGGGCTGGCTGCTTTTTCATGCATTATCACCCTTAGACATGATCCTCCTTAAATATGACCTCCAGACTTCATGGAGAGATTTTAAGGTCTGAGAGTAGAGGCTGGGTAAGAAGCCAGGAGTACCCAAAGACTCCCTAGTCCTTGGTGACCTTTGCCAAGGGCCTTCTTCCCTCCTCCAGATGCCAGTTTCGTATTTAATGGTAAAACTGAGGAGAAGCAGACTGCGTGATTTGGATGGATTCATCACGGCATGTTACTGAAAGTACAGACTGTTTTACATTTTAGCCATGAAAAGGGACACAGTATGGCCCTTCAAAACATTGCGTGAGCCATGAGCTGAACTGGGTGAGATGCTTCTTGAGAGTGAAAATGGGGAGATGGAACGCTCTCTGGCTTCATGTACCAAGATATGTTAGGACTATAGGTACATACTCATGTTCAGGTCACTTACCTAGTCTGATCTCTGACCACTACAGTTGCCACCAGTCTACTTTCTGAGGCATCAGCTCATGTGCCTATGAGAGCTTCAAGTATGGATGGGCTCAGGGGCTCAGTCTTTCTCTGTCTCCCCTTTTCCACTCTCCTCTGTATTGGTGTCATTTCCAGGCGGGCTCTTCTATTATGGCCATCTCCAGTAGCCTCAGGCTTACAGCCTTCCATCTTCACGTTGAGCAGACAGACTCTTTGCTAAGAGTTTCAGCAAAGCCTTGGATCTGAGTCTCACTTACTCAGCCTGAGCCTTTATTAATCTTAGTGTCTAGATGATGAAAGATACTGATTAAGAGGTAGGCCTGGGTCACATGCCCACACCCGGAGCTAGGGAGGTATGGGTAGCTCATCTGTGTCCCCAGGACTAAGATTAGGGCCAGCGTGATCACCAAAGTATGGAGAAAGGAAGGCTAGGCAGACAGCTGTCTGTGACAACGTGCCGCTTCCTGAAGATGCAGTGCTCTGTCACATACCTCCCGTCTTTGCACACGCTGTGTCCTCTGCTTGAAATGCCCTTTTCCTTCACGTGGTCACTCTCTCCCTCCCCTCCCTCCTTCTCTCTCCAGCACTTATCATCCACTCCTCTTCTCCCCGTACTCTGGGAACTCCTAAAAGCAGACACAGCATCCCGTTCCATTTTGCACTCCCGGTTCTGGGCACAAACACTGGGAAATGATAGGTGCTCCCTAAAGCTTTGGCTAAAATAACAAATTGACTAATTTCAACATTCAGCCTTCTAATGTTGTTATTATTGATTTTTCGTCTCCTACTGCTTTAGTTTGAAAATGAGATCATCCTCAAGCTGGACCATGAGGTGGAAGGAGGCCGAGGAGACGAGCAGTACATGCAGCTGCTTGAGTCAATGTAAGTTCAGCACCCGTGCGCGGGGGGGAGCCGGGAAGGTCAGCTGCAGGCTGGAGAGCTTGGGACTCCAGGCCTTCAGAGACTCCTCCCTCCCCTGGAGATCGATTTTCTGGCTCCTGGTATTGGAGAAACTCCATTTTTGAAAGAAACCTAAAATTTCTCTCTCTCTAGAGTGGCTGTTTCTTTGATATTGATGGAATGGGATGGATAAAAAGAAACTTTGCTGTGTTGTGAAGAGAAAAACAGTCCACCAAAATGTTCACTTGTGTTATCTCTTTGCTGTGGAATAATTCTTGCTAGTTTTTCCTTCTTTCTCTTTTAATCTTACACAGATGTTGATCATGACCAAGATAAATAGGGTACACGCAGTGCACAGATGCTGAGCTAGATGCTGTTTGTGCACTGCCTCATTTAGCTGAATTTACTCTCTGACCCCTATTTCATAGAGCTGGGCCCTGAGGCTCATGGAAGGGTCTTGTCTGAGGAAACTAGAACAATCTAGTTGGGTAGACAAGCTGGGACCCAAACCAGCTCTGCCTGACTGCAGGGCATAGGTCTGCGTGAGGCAGTGGACAGTGGTCAGCACTGAACTTGGTCAGGACACATCTTTTTGTTTTAAGATTTTATTGAGATATAATTTATATACCATACAGCTCACTGAAAGTGTACAATTTTATCGCTTTTAGTATATTTGCAGAGTTATGCAACCATAACCACCATCTATTTTAGAACAGTTTTGTTACCTCCCCAAAGAAACCCCATACTCTTTAGTCATCATCCCCTCTACTTTCGGCCCCTGTGGATTTGTCTATTCTGGACATTTCATGTAAATAGAATCAGTATATGGTACTTTGAAACTGGCTTCTTTCGTATATCATGTTTTCTTTTTTTTTTTTTTTTATATGAAACTTATTGACAAATTGGTTTCCATACAACACCCAGTGCTCATCCCAAAAGGTGCCCTCCTCAATACCCATCACCCACCCTCCCCTCCCTCCCACCCCCCATCAACCCTCAGTTTGTTCTCAGTTTTTAACAGTCTCTTATGCTTTGGCTCTCTCCCACTCTAACCTCTTTTTTTTTTTTTTCCTTCCCCTCCCCCATGGGTTCCTGTTAAGTTTCTCAGGATCCACATAAGAGTGAAACCATATGGTATCTGTCTTTCTCTGTATGGCTTATTTCACTTAGCATTACACTCTCCAGTTCCATCCACGTTGCTACAAAAGGCCATATTTCATTTTTTCTCATTGCCACGTAGTATTCCATTGTGTATATATACCACAATTTCTTTATCCATTCATCAGTTGATGGACATTTAGGCTCTTTCCATAATTTGGCTATTGTTGAGAGTGCTGCTATGAACATTGGGGTACAAGTGCCCCTATGCATCATGTTTTCAAGGTTCGTCCACACTGTAGCAGTCGTCAGCACCTCATTTCTTTTTGTTGCTGACTAATATTTCTCTGTTTAGATATACCCCATTTTGCTTATTCCTTTACCTATCTTTTTTAAAAAAAATTTAATGTTTATTTATTTTTTGAGAGAGAGACAGAGTGTGAGCAGGCAAGGAGTAGAGGAAGAGGGAGACACAGAATCCAAAGCAGGCTCCAGGCTCTGATCTGTCAGCACAGAGCCTGACGCAGAGCTCAAACTCGTGAACCACGAGAGCATGACCTGAGCTGAAGTTGGACGCTTAACTGACTGAGCCACCTAGGCACCCCTATTCATTTACCAATTGATGGACATGTAGGCTGTTTCCACTTTTTCACGTTAGGAATGACTATGCTATGAGCATTCACATGCAAATTTTTATGTGGACACAATGCTTCCAATTTTCTTGGGTATATGCCTAGGAGTGGAGTTGCTGGGTCATTTGGTAACTCTACTTGGCTTTTTGAGGAACCATCAGACTGTTTTCCAAAGTACTTGACCACTCACATTCCTACCAGCTGTGAGGGTTCCAGTTTCTCCACATTCTCCCCAACTCTTGTTAATATCTGCCTTACTGACTAAAGCCATCCCAGTGGCTGTGAAACTGATATCATTGCCATCTTGATTTGCATTTCCTCGATGGCTAATGATGTTGAGCATTTTTTCATGTGCATGTAGGCCAATTGTATATATTTGGAGAAAGACATTAGGTTTCAACCCTGATTCTACCACTTAGCATCTGTGTAACTTTGGACCAATCACACATCTTTGGCCTCAATATCTCTGTCTATAAAATGGGGATAATAAGCCTGTAGCTATTTTGAAGACTGAATAACTATAAAGCATCTGGCACACAGCAGGTAAAAGCTTAATAAATATACTTTGTTCAGCCATCTGACTCCCAGTTTCCGTCTTCATGTCAGTGTCCCTTTCCTCCCGAAGGACTTCTCCCAAGGCTTAGCAATGTGGCTCAGACATTTCAAATTTCTTCCTAATTGTATATTCTCAGACTTGTATGATTCTCTGATAGAACTCTGATGTCAGATTCTTTTCCTCATCCTTTTTGAATATTTTATCTCCAACAACAAAAGCAAACTAAAGGCCTTGCTCTAACCCTCACAGTGACCCTCCCTGCCCTGCTCAGTAGGCAGGGCAGATTCCCAGGCAGCACCATCTCAGCAGGCCCTGTCCCCCTTCTGTCACTGCGCACAGCCCTCACTACACACAGGGAACACAAATGTAACTCAGAAGGAGAAACCCACTGTCTGCTCCTCGGGTGGGTATCAAGACTGACTGTCCAGGGGAAAAAGTGACATTTTGCCTGAGTCAATGTTTATTTTAAAGTTCTAAAAAGGAAAATCTAAATATTGACCATAAGGGAAACCATTTACAGTGCTGGCAATTTCCATTTTTATAAGCGGATGGGGCTCTGCGGCAGTCTTCAGATGATCAGCAGGATTTTCAAATCCTTCCTGAGTGATTATTTATAAAAGGAATCCTTAGAGGTCGAGGAAATTAAAAGCAGCTCATTATTTTTGCTTCTAGGATAGAGGTGTGAATGATTTCTGCAAAACTCATCAAGCCCAACCAGAGGAGTCAAGGTCCAATTAAAATGTCCAGGGGCCAGGTCCCTTCTTCTGCCTTTGAGCTTTCTGAGCCTCAGTTTCCTTATCTGCAAACTGAGGATAAAATACTATCCAGCTGTTACAGTTTTTGTTGAGACTAAGCAAGAAAAGTCATGTAAAGTACTTAGCAGTTTCCGATAACTAGTAAGTAGTCTGGAAATATTAGCTATTATTGTTGCTCTCTAGGTAGATAGACACTGATGTGGTTATTTGAAGCCATGAACATACCTGTCATTTCTCCTCCAGTCTAGTCATCTACAGTTCCTCTAGCCCTTCCTTCAGCCCTTCATTCAGGGCCTCTACTGCTATGGAGGACCTTCTCTGGGCAGACACAGTCCTGTGGTACATGGCTTAGCAATATGATGGTGCCTTTGTGAATAGAGCAGGGTTTCCCTTCCTATGGCAGCAATAGACCTGCATTAGGGCACAGACTTAGAGCATGACGTGGGGCTCAATTTCGGCCCTCATGGGCTCTTGTGCAGTGTACAAGCTATACAACCTTATACAACATCCCACCCCTCCCTACCCTCAGAACTGTCCCCAAAGCCCACTCCCAGTTGTCCACCTCTTTTTTTTTTTAATTAATTAATTTTTTTTTTTTTTTTTGAGAGTGAGAGAGAGTGCACACAAGCATAGGAGGGGCAACTGTGAGATCCAGACCTGAGCCGAAATCAAGAGTTGGATGCTTAACCGACTGAGCCACCCAGGTGCCCCTGTCCATATCTCTTAATGTGAAGGTCCCCACATTGAAAGGAGTAATTAGACACTCTATTTTGCTGTATTCCATCTGCCTGAGAATTTTTCTAGAAGTGGTAAGGGAGCTGGAAAGGTGAAAGGGACAGAGAATGTGTGTTCTGGGGCCAAGATCCCACCCAAACCAGTTCAGTGCCTGAAAAAGGACCTGTCATAAGAGGTACTCCATACATCAGTTTTAAAGGATGAGTGAAAACCCAGTTCCATCAGCACCGACACAGAGCGTGGGCCTGGGTTCTTCCCTCTGAAGGCCTCCCATGCTGAATGCAAATCAACTCTAGGGCAGTGTGAGTTCCCTCCAGTCCCCCCCCAACGCCCACCCAGGCAGAAGTATAGACAGGGAGTGGCTGGCAAGTGCTCCGCCCCCTCTCCTTCTGAGTGAGGAATTATCTGCATCACCTGGAGATTCCCATGACCCTTTTTCATTGTATCTGTCCTCCATTGTGGATTCAAAGGAGAGAAACAGCTGGGGGACTTTGGCAAGACCCTTATTAGAACCCAGCCCTGGGGGTTTCATGCCTCCTCTATCAGTTGACAGTGTTAATAATGCCCAACTCCAGGAAATTTTGTAAGCATTAAATAAGATAACCAATAAAATGGGTTTGCACAGCACCTGGAACACAGGAAATAATAAATGGGAGTATCATATACTATGGTTAGTCTTTATTTTTGTATCTGCTTCCTGTGCTATACTGTGATTTCCTGGAAGTCAGTGTCTTAATAATTTCTGAATCCCTGGTTCCTAGAAAAATATCTGTTGAGTGGATGGATGGTGGATGGTGGTAGGTGGTGATGAATGGTGAATGGATGGGTGAGTTCCAAACAGTCTGCCAATCCATCTCACCAATCCTAGACCATATGAGCAGATTTATTATCTTACACCTAAAGAATAGAGAAACTAAGAAAGTATTCTTCAAAACCCATGCTTTGCAAAGGACCAATAGCACTAGCATTATCCGAGAGCTTTTAGAAATGCAGAATCTCAGGCCCTAGCCCAGATCTATTGAAACAGAATCTATTAACAGAATCTATTAATTGGAATCTGTTAATCCCCAGGCGATTCCCATGCACATTGAACTTTGCAAAGCACTGGACTAAACTAGTTGTTCTTAATGTTGGCTGCATATTGGAATTACCTAGAGAATTCTAAAGATAAAATACTGCTACTTGGCTCCCACTCCCAAAGATACAAAGCCATTGATTTTAGGGTGGTCACTGAGCTTTAGAAAACGTTCCCCTGGAGATTCTAACATGTCGCAGGGACTGAGAACCACTGGTCTGGGCTGCGCTCAGGCCGTGAGATGCCTTCTGGGTCTGAGCTGCCTGAGAGGCTGTGAGGAATCACACCCAAACACTGGACAAAGCGTTGTTGCATTGTTATTAGCTTGGGAAACGGGGCTGGAAGTGACGGTCCCAGAAGGAGTCAGGCACAGCTGTGACTGAGCCAGACAGGCCTAAATCACAGGGCAATTTGCGTCTCTCACTGAGAGCCAGGGAACAGGTGCTTCTCCCACGGAGAAGATGGATTTGTCTGATCACACCACAGTTTGAGGTGTCGCCTCCTTGCAGCCTGGTTTGGCTTCTGGGAAGAAATGACCCTCTGAAGTCCTTGCCTTTCTCACCTTTCCCTACTTGGAGCTCTTGGGACCTAAGCTGCCACAGGGATATTAGCCAGAAACAAATAGTAGCCTGGGTAATGCTTGTCTACTCAAGATGCCAGAGAACACACCACAATGTTTCTCTGTGGGAAAATAGTGAAGTGTTTGGCTTGATTCCCAAGGTCACCACTTACTAGGAGAGTGATTTCAGGAGGTCGTTTAGCCTCTCTAAGCCTTGATTCCCTCCTCTATAAAATGAAAGGAATAATTTTTACCAGTCAGAATTATCGTGGTGATTTCTTTTTTTAATTTTTTTTATGTTTATTTATTTTTGAGAGTTAGAGAGACAGAGTGTGAGTGGGGGAGTGGCAGAGAGAGAGAGAGGGAGACACAGAATCTGAAGCAGGCTCGAGGCTCTGAGCTGTTAGCACAGAGCCCAGCACGGGGCTCGAACTCATGACCCATGAGATCATGACCTGAGTCAAAGTTGGATGTTTAACTGACTGAGCCACCCAGGCACCCCTATTATTATGATTTCTTAAGAAAAAGTGATTAGAATAAAAAAATTAGAAAAAAAAGAAAAAAGAAAAAATGATTAGTACAGTGTCTGGTACAAAATAAGTGATTAATAAAAAGTTGTCATTAATCAAAATTTTAATCCATATGTCTCTCCTTGCCTAGCCTGTGGGCCTCCTGAAAGTAGGCATTTTTTTTTATATTTCTTTTTTTATTTTATCTTTCTCTCCATCCCCACCCCACACAATGCCTATCATATTGCCTAGCAACTAATAGATGCCTAAGTAATGTCACATTTTTTTTTAATTTTTGCTTTTAAAATTTAGAATATTAATATTATAACAAAATGTAGAATTTTCAAATAATATATGCACATTTAAATTTAAAAAATGAATACTCTCTTCTCTATTCCCCCACCTAGACTGCTTGTCAGAAGAAACCACCATTAAGAGTTTGGTGTTTATCCTTCCGGGCCATATTTGGCACATTTATAAGCACACAGAAACACATGATGCAGACATGCACTTCCACTCACAAATGCCAGAGCCAGAATATTGATATTTAACAACTTTTGTGACCTTGTACAAGTTAGTTGGCCTCTCTGTGCCTTAGTTTCCCTATCTGCAAACATCCTTTCTCATCAGACTATGATGGGAGATTAGGTGAGTTAACATTTGTGAGACATTTGGAATAATGCCTGGGACATGGTAGGTTCTATGTGAGTTGGTTAAATAAAAAACAAATATTGTTCTGAAACAACACTGATCTGTACATTTTCTCACTGGTCTGTACATTTTATAGAGCTTTTTGTGTCAAAGCATGTTGATTTCTCATACTTTATAGTATCTTCATAGAAGTACATTTTGTAAATATGCTTTAATTTATTAACCATTTGCCTACTGATGGACATTTAAGATAGTTTCAACTATTTCACTATAGACACAATATGTAAGTATCATAAATCCTTGCATGCTTCTGGGAATATTTCTGTAGAATAGTTTCACTGAACTAGAATTGTTGGGCCAGAGGGTATGTACGTTTACAATTTTGATAGATATTGTGGAAATTGCCACACAAAGGGTGGTACTGATTCACTCCCAATGTGGATGTGTAGAAGTGACTATTTCCCCGTGTGTAGAAGTCACTATTTTTTTGGACAGCTGCCCACATTGGACATTTTTTTCCCATTCTGATGGTGAGCAAAAAAAAATTAAATGCTTGCTAAACTGTATAGACAATTAAGTATATAAATGAATACATGATTGAATAAATGAGCAAAATGAGCCAACCCATGAACCAGGGCAACTTAGACTCACTGGTTCATTCGCAACGCCCCCCCCCCCACCCCCACCCCTCAACACACTCTTTCTCCTCTGGCCATGAACTCACTGCCCTGCCATCTCTGCCCACAGCCTGATGGAATGTGCCGCAGAGCACCCGACTATTTTCAAGTCAGTGGAAAACTTTGTGAACCTGGTCAAAGGCCTCCTGGAGAAGCTGCTCGACTACCGGGGTGTGATGACCGACGAGAGCAAAGACAACCGCATGAGCTGCACTGTGAATCTGCTGGTATGTGGGGTCAGCCACCTCTCCCCAAGGTCCCATCAAGTCCTGGGGCAGGCCTGGTTTGGGGTTTCACTGTGCTCTTGATAGGGAAGTGGTGCTAAGGGCTTCAGAAAGCAGACAGAAGTGGAATTGAATCCCTGCTCTGCCATCTGCTAGCTCTGTGTCTTGAGACCAGTAACTGCACCATTCCATGTCTCAGTTCCCTCATATATGAAATGGGAATGAGTGTTTTCTTTAGTACTTAACACATCACATGGAAGGAAAGTGGCAGTAAAAAGGGGTTAAGAGTATGAGCTTTGGAGTTTCATAGCCCATAGGTTCTCCTATCTCTGATAACTAATAGAATAGACAAGTCAAGGAAGTTTTTTGAAGGCTTAGTTGGTTTATCCATTCCATAGAGAAAGTGGTAGTACCTATTTCTTAGGTTATTCATCCTGGGGCCGTGGTTAAATGCTTCCTACATGTTAGTTTCCTTCTCTTACAGAATAATCTAATAACCAGAATTTACAGCAAATTAGTATGGACCAGAACAGCTAATCTCAAGTGCAGGCTCTTAACCCCTATACTGCATGACCCGCCAAGAGCTGTCTCCTGAACAGTCTCCGTTCACATGTCCTGTGGTACAGTCATGAGAGGTAGAACCAGCCGCAACGCCCCACACCACCACATCAGCCCACCCTAAAGTGGTTTAAATGAATGAAGCTGGCCAAAAGACCATGTAGCATCCATCATATCAACCCCCCCCACCATGCTCAATGCTCCAAAAATATAAATCCTGTCCCATAGTTCTTTTGTGTGGCCTCTGTTAACCTAAGTGGACTCTCTTTTTAATAGCCCAGATATTGCCATTGATTTTCTGAAATGCTAAGGGGAGTTAAAATATCCTGATTACAGCAGAAAGGAATTCATTGCTAATAATTCCACCAGGCCCAATTTACATAAAGAGCAGGAAGAGGGGTTTTCCAGGAGTTTAGCAATTTGTCTCTATGGAGAGGCAGAAGTGAGTTGAAGAAAATGACCTTCAACGATCAGACTCTGACCTTGGGACAGGTAGATCCACAAGCAATTAGACCCTGCTAGCTTTTGGTGTGGCGTAAACACGGCATCAAGAAGGAGGATGGGGAGAGGGTGTCAGAGGACCTGAGGCCTCGGGTGTCTCTGCCAACCACTGTGTACCCTGGAACACCTGGAACATCACCTTCCTCCCTCTGAGCCTCAGGTACACATGGGTACATTGAGTTAAACCAGGGTTTTCTCAAAGTACAGCTCATGGGTCAGATCATGACCTCCTGGCTCAAAATTTTTAAGGGCTCATTTACAAATGCACGAGATTAGGATATCTGGTGGTAGAGCCCAGGACCACTACTGGTCTAAATGATCCCTGAGCTTGAGTCGAGCTTCCCAGGTATTGCCAAGTTTAAATGTCTTTGCCTGTGGAGTCTCATCGTAACTCCTCATACCACTGTACTATCAGGAGTTGTGATCCGTTATTATCCCTGAAATCTGTTACTATTCCTAGAACTCTGATTACTGCTATTATTTTGAGAACAACCAGCTCCTTCTGAGTAATGGGTCTGAGCTTGTAAAATCAAGCTGGGCTGCCGCAATCGTGACAACCCACCTCTCAGTGCAGCAGATAGCCCATCTGCACCCTGACATGTGATGGCTGAGGTACCCCCTCTGTCCCTTTATAGCCTAAGGATCAGGGGAGTGGCTTTCAAGGTAGAATCTCCTAGAAAGGGTGTTTGATGCATTCAAGAAAGTAAGTTCCAGGCTCCCATCTCAGAGAGCCCAGATAGTAAAGAGCAGTCTTCCCTACGTCTCCATCACTACTCCCTCTACTCCTGCCACTCTGCAAAGAAAAACACTCACCACTGTTTTTCCTCCACTACCTAGAATTTCTACAAAGATAACAATCGGGAAGAGATGTACATAAGGTAAGATTTTTGTTTTCTAAAATTCAGATCTGCTGTATCATTCTCCTGCTCAGTATCCATCAATGGCTCCCTGCTGCCTTCAGGATGGAATTTAAACTTACCTTCTTGATGCTAGGTCCCTGTGTATTCTGATTCCTATCAATCTCTCCAGATTCAACTCTTTTCATTCTCCTAAGCAGCCCCCCACGCCACTTGGAGTTCTACAACCTGCCATGCTGTTTTGTTGTATCCACAGACCATAGTTTCCTTAACCCATCTTATGGATCGAGCTGGTGAATTATATCTGCATTTGTTGAAGGGTTAGCATATGGGGCCCAATTCTAGGGTTTATGAAGCATGTAGTTAGACCATTGGCCAGCCCAATTGCACAGGAAAAAAAATACCAAGATGCATGATAACCTATTTTCTTGTAGGCATTTAAAAGACATTTATTTGAATATATCATGAAGGGTTTTTTTGGGGGGAGGGCATTTTTTTCTCAGAATCTCATATTCTTTTCTCCAAATTTTTTGTATTGCTATTTTTACTCTTTACAAAAATAATGCATACTTACTATCAGAACAGCAGCAACAAACAACTCATAAAGTATAGACCAAAAAAAGTGAAATAAACTCTCATAATCCATACATATTCTCAGACCCTTTTATATTTATATAGAGATGGAATTCTATGCCTGCATATTTTTTACAAAAATGAGATCATATTGCTCAAAATTTATTCTTTGCTTGACAAGAATTCCATGTCAACAGATGAATTTCAACATCATTTTTAATGAAACTATAAAATTTTCTTTCCAGAATATACCATAATTTATATAGCCAATCCTATATTGTTGAACATTTAGGTTGTTTCCAACTTTTTCCTATCATAAATAGCACAACGACAAAATTCTTGGACATATATCTTATGTGTCCAAGTTATAGCTTGCTCATATCCTTATGAGACAAGAGCCACAAAGAGAAATTGGCCAGAAGGTTAACAAGCGTTTTCAAGTCTTTTGACCCATTCTGTCAAATGCCAGAGACTCCAAGCCTGAACCTACTCTGCTATTATTGCAGATATTTTTAGATACTTAGTTTAGCATTATTCCAGGAATAGGAACTATCATTTGGATAAGAGATAATTCCATAGGCTGTCCTAAGCTGAGATAGTATTTATAACATCACCAGACATGACTTATTATAGTAGTGCAAAGCTTTGGAGTCCAAAGGGCCTGGGGTTTTCACCTTGTCTTCTTGGCGAGTCTGTATAAGATCCCTCAGTCTCTCTGGGTTGAGGTTTCCCTTTATAGAATGTTTCCATTCTACCTTCTGTTTTGAGGATTAAATGAGATGCTATAGGTAAAGTGTCTAGCACATGGATCCATCCTTCCAACCTCTTTTCTCTCCTTCCCATTTTAGCAACACAGATGGTGAGCCCCAGATCTCCATAAGCTCTGGAGATTTGAGTTCTGTTGTAATCTAGGAAAACCGCATTTGCCTAAACCAAACAATGTAACAGGATATAGTCTGAAAACCTGTTCTGTTTGGCAGGCACAGTATTTAAAAACATTTTTTAATTGGTTGCCAAAATTTGGAAATCTAGAGATTTTACAAAAAAATAAAAATTCCCCGGGGTGCCTGGGTGGCTCAGTTAGTTGAGTGTCCAATTCTTGATCTCAGCTCAGGTCAAGATCTAATGGTTCATGAGTTCAAGTTCCACACTGAGCCTTGGACTGGCAGCACAGAGCCTGCTTAAGATTCTCTCTGTATCCCTCTCTCTATACCCCCCCTCAAAATAAATAAGCTTAAAAAGTAAAATATAATAAAATAAATAAAATAAAAATTTCCCTCTTCTAAAAACTCAGAAGGTATGGCAACACTGGGCCCTCCTCCTGTCCTGACAAATCTGAGGTACTCTAGTCATGACATTGTCCCCATTCCCCCTTGTAGGCAGACTTCACCCTGCCTACATCACTCAAGCTGTGCATCTGGCCTATGTAGGTACCTGGGTTTGAATCCCTGGTCAGGCCCGTTAGGGTGTTTTCCTTTGGGCTCTGCAGTAGATCACCAAACCGTTGAGCTGACAAAGGAGAAGAGAGGGTGCCTTGGCCAGTAAAGGAATAAATCTGTCTTCTGAATGCTCTAAGGTTTTTGGACCCATCCATCTAAGGATCTAAAGGATGAAGGATGGACAGGAGGAGATAAAGTAGGATTCAGCCATGCACATAGGGGCTTCTAAAGGTAGACCACAAGCTCAACACTCCCAGCATGCAAGCCCATATAATTCACTGATAACTGACTGATGAGAGAAAGGTAAAAGGGAGGGGAGTGGAATGGCCATGACTATAGAGGCAGAAATTGCTGATGGTTAAACCTGGTTCTACCTATTTCTTGCTCTGTGTACTTTAACATAAATCTCAGTTTTCTTGTCTATAAAAGGTTGACTGGGAGGATGAACTGATATAATATCTGAAGTACCCATTTGTTAGATGAATGAATAGGCAAATCTTTCTACCTGGGATCTTCATCCCTCATTCATCCCCTCACTTTTAGATCCTTGCTCAACTGCCATGCCATAGGAACTTCTCTAGAAATCCCTTCTCTCCCTACCTAGATGAGTCCTGTTCTCATAGTACCACAGATCTCTCTTCCCAACATAGCTCACAACTGTATTTTTACAATGCAGTCATCCCAGGGTTCAGAACTGGAACCACACATTGTAAAGGGAGAGAAGGTAGGAATGTGGTTTGGTTGAATAGTATATTCTCCTACTGACTGCTCAAGGTCTCCATATGAATATCTAATCTTGAGACCCTGGTCCACTTCCTTCTCTTACCAGAAAATGCACTTCTTTTATACCAAGAGCCCACTGAAGAGCTGTCCTTTATAGTGCTGTGGCTTGTTCATTCTCCTGGAATGGTACAATGTTCAGAGCACGAGCTGTGGAGACAATTAGCCTGGGATCATGTTCCAGCTCTTCCAATATTAGCACAAGACTTGTGATGAGTTATTCATTCACCTTTCTATTTGTCACGTTGCATGGCCAGATTCTTTAGTATCAAGTTGAATACCAGCTGGGATGATACTTCACACTTCTCCAAACCATACTTTTCTCAATGAACCCATCTCACAAGGTTGCCATGTGGATTAAATGATACTAAGGCATTCAAAATACCTAGCCTGGTACCTGTCACACACTAGGTGTCCCATAAACAGTAACAGCTGCTGTTGTCACCCATGCAGGGGGTGGAGCTGGTTATCAGCAATGGAGGATTCCGCTGTGATCCCAAGAGGTGCCTAGTTGTTCTGTCTGACTCCTACTTGCCCTATCTCCGGCCTCCTTATCAATGACCCTGGTAACCTAGCTATTTCCCCAAACAGGTACTTGTACAAACTCCGCGATCTTCACCTGGATTGTGATAATTACACAGAGGCTGCCTAAACACTCCTTCTCCACACCTGGCTTCTCAAGGTACTGTCCTTCCAATAAAGGTGATTTGTGTTAGGATCTCTATGTGGCCCTCACAGCAAGGTTAAAAGAGTTAAGAAGCAGGGGGTAAGAAAGAGAGAAAGAGGAAGGGAAGAGAAGGGAAAGGAAGGGAAGGGAAGGGAAAGAAAGAAAAGGAAAGGAAAAGGAAAGGAAACAGAAAAGGAAAAGGAAAATAATTAGCCCAATAAATTTGTTTGCTATGTCCCCAAACTCTTGACTTGGCCAGTTACTGTTCTGGCACTACTTTTCCTGTCACATAAGGTTTCAAGTGACTTTCACATTTAGCACAACAATAACCCCCCTGGACATGTTTTACAGTTTTAATAACATTTCAAACATCACCTATAAATCATTAGCATGCCCAGTGAGGCTGTTTTCCTTTCTCTTGAAAACAGTGTTGTAGCTGGACAGTGTTCTGAAGGATTTCCTTTGGCTTTTTGAAAAGCTGGGCTCATGTCTTATAGGGTTCCAGGAAAATCCCTACAAACACACACATGAGCCAATAGACAGTCTAAAAGGCACAATTGGCAAAAATCAGGAGACACTCCCAATGGAAACCACAGACCAGCCTCTCCCTGACTGACCATTCACACCCAGGGTGACAGGCCAGCTGACAGACGTGTGTGCAGAGCTTCCTCCTGCTCCTCATAAGTAGGGAGACACCTCCCCTTGGCTCCCTCTCAGCCCCGGGTGATTTGGGTAATCTCTTGTCCTCAGTGGTTCAGATGAGCAGTGCACATCGCAGGTCATGCAGACAGGCCAGCAGCACCCCCAGACTTCACCGCAGCTGAAGGAGACGCTCTATGAGATCATCATAGCTACTTTGACAAAGGAAAGGTAATTTACCCCTGCCTCCCTCTCTCTGTGGAGATCGTGGCTATGGGGAAGGGTGGTTCCTTCCCATACTCTGCACCCCATCCATCTGCGCGTCTGGTTAGCTCTCCCTCCCAATTCTGAGTCTGGTCACTTTGCTCCACCTTCTCACACCCTCCATTCAGGGCCTCTCATTGTTCACTTGGATACTCAATGGGTTCTGAGAAATCTGCCTGCTCCCTCTAGTGCCGTCCAACAGATCACCTCTGTACAGGAAATGGCTCCCACATTCCACCAGAAAGAGTACACAATCCTGTCTGTGACCTGTGAGGCCTCACATGAGCTGTCTTCTGACCGCTTCTCTTGTTTCATCCCTGCCAGCTCCCTCTTGCCCCCATGCTGTATCCCAAATTCGTTTCCACATCAGCGTCTTTGCACTTGCTTTTCCATCTTAGAACATTTTTCCTCCGTAGCTTCCATGGAAGACTCCCTCTCAGAGCTCAGAGCTTTGCTCAGATGTCCTCAAGGACACCTTCCCTGACCAACCCTAGGCAAAACAGCGCCCCTGCCCCGAGTCACCTTTATTGCCTCTTCAAAGCACTTGTCACTATCAGACATCACCTTGTTCCTTTTGTTTTACATTCATTGTTTGGCTTGTCATTTTAGAATGCCACAAACACAAAGACATGTCCACTGCTGAATGTCCAGTGGTTAGTGCAGAGCCTGGCATGCAGGACAAATAATATATGTTGAATAGGTGAAATGAATTACATGAATGAATGACAGGGGTGATGCCAATTGATCTTTAAACAACAAGGACAAAATGTTTGGTTGGGAGGAGATTAACCAGACCAACTGATACTCATCCCTCCAGTCCCCAGTGGACCTTCAAGAAGCACCAAGCCAAATGCAACCATTCAGCCTGTAGGAGATGTGGCATGTGGCTAAGGGCTTAGGCTCTGGAGTCAGCCTGGTTCAAATGTTGCTCCTCTGTCACAGTTCCCTTGACCTCTTAGAGACTCCAATTCCCATCCAAAATAATGATACTAATAGTACCTACTTCCTAGTTGTATTGTGAAAATTATGTAAGAGAATGCAGGTAGAACACCTAAGCTAGGACCTGGTACATAGTCATATTTTCTTAAATTTAACTGTCATCATTACCCTACTCTGCCTTCAAGGCCCCAGTTGATTGGCACTTCCTCCATCAAAACCTTTTTTGAGTCCTCCAGCTTACCGACAGCTTTGCCTCTCCTCTGAATTACAAGACCTCTTACTAGTCATCTGGACATAATTTAGGTGACTTAATTTGATCTGTTCTGTCACTGCAGTTCATTGTATCTGTCTTAGCCTGATCTCCCCACCGTTCCCTGGAAAGACAGAATGAGGTAATGTCTGTGGAAGGGCTTATAAATTCCCAGGAGTTGAGCAGTTGGAGACCACTGTTTTTATAATTTACAATTATAAGCCTCTTGAGGGCAGTGAGTCTGCCGTTGCTGAAACCTCCTGCCCTGCTGACTTCAAGTCAGAGCTTACTATTTGTTTACAGCTGATTCAGTGCATCATGGTGTGAAAGCCCCAACAGGACGTGTTGAGCTTTGTCTTCTGCCATGTATCCAGTTCAACTCACCCTATGCTGAACAGAGAGGAAAAAAGATGCCATCCCTCATCTCAAGGACCTTATCATCTAGTTGCCAAAACAGACAAACAATCATGATCTTCTTGCATATTACCCTTGGTGTTTGTGCAATAATGAGAATGAGGGAGAGAAAAGTAGTGCCCAGGTACTTTGGGAGCAGAGAGGAGAGAGCAGATGGGTACAAGCTCACTTCAATAGCCACTGCTGTGGAAACTTCCATAATGAAGCCCAAACTCTTGAGCATCCCCTTACCTCCTCTCCCCATACCTTCCCTCATGTAGATTTATTGCTGCAGACACACACCAATAGCCTCTACTTTGCAAGTCCATCTGTCAATATTTTGTGGACTCCTCTACATCCCCAAAACCAATTCTTGCATCTATTTATGTGTATGCTTTACCCCACGTACATTTCAGGACAGGAGAGGACTGTGTCTTGTCCATATTTATGCCTATTCCATCACTGTATACCATACCATGCCTAGAAGCCAGGCGGTACTCAATAATCAATGTATGAGATTCAGAGGGATCAGTGACTGTCAGAGGTCCTGGTGGCCATACAGGCAGACTCAGGAGGAAATCCTAGATATCTGACTCCCCTCCCTGGCCCATCAGTGGTCTCTTAACACATTGGTGAGGGCATTTCTGGCAGATTATGGTACAGAGTTTGCAAAGATCTCCACATGAGCCAAAAAGTCCCCTGACCCAGCCCAGGGGACTTTACCACCGTCTTCTTGTTCAGGCTGAACAGAAAGAAAGCCCCAGCCCAGCCTGGCCTGTAGACTTGGTTCCTCCTGGCACATAAAGCATTTTTATGCTGCTCACTAAGTTGTCCACGGGGTTTACAGCCGTGGCTCCTCCACTCGGCACTTGCTTTTATTTATTTTATGCTTGGATGCAGAGAGAGCATTTTTGCTACACAGCACACACTACATTTTGGCAACCTCCCTCTCTCCTTCCCCCACCTCCCCTAGCTTCTCCAATTTAGATGCATTTTCCCATTTTAAACTGAATATGAAATGTGATGGGTGTCCCTTGAGATTGCCAGATCTCCAGCCCACTCTGCATCTCCCGCCTCTGCAGAGGCTCCCGACCCCCTTCAGTCTAAGATGGAAGGATGATCTATCGATTCACCTAAGAGCAGAGGAAAAGGGTTTGCTTTTCCAGGATTTTTTTTTCAAATGGAAAATGCCTATTTACAAAAAGTTCTAATCACTCTCGTTATACTCAGCTCCACCGCTACCTCTGTGCAGCCCCCCTCCCCACTCATGTACCCCAAATAACCCCAAGTGACAAGTATAAAGTTTCAGTTACACAAGATGAGAAAGTTTTAGAGATCTACTGTACAACAATAGGTCTATAGTTAACAATTCTCAGGTCACACCCAGGTGTGCATTCTAGCCCAGCTTTGGGTTAGGCATGTGACCTAGGACAATGTCTCTGCCTGTCTGAACCTCCATTTCTCACCTGGGAAATGCAGCTGTTACTAGACACCTCCCAGAGTGTTTGTGAAGACCCAAGAAGCATGCAGATAAAGCATTTAGCCTAGTCTCTGGCTGCTCCATTATTTGCCACGAAACTAGAGTGGGGCGGGGGAAGGGTCATGCTCACTGGTAAGTACCTGGCTTGCCGTGCATGGGGCCGGGCCTGGGCTGGAGTGAGGCTTGCAGTACAGTCCCAGGAGTCAAGCTGCCTTGAGTCCCTTCCTCAGCAAGGGTTCTGCAAGCTTGGATGTACCTCCTAACCTTTGTGTCCATGACCTTCCTATAGATGTGGGAAGAAGCCATCAGTCTGTGCAAGGAGCTGGCGGAACAATACGAGATGGAGATCTTTGACTATGAGCTCCTGAGCCAGAACCTGGTAAGACAGGGTGCCCAGGGCCTCAGCTCCCCAGAGAGGCTGGGGAGAGAAGCAGGAGGCCGGGTGGGGTCAGGACACCAGAAAAAGAGTGTACGTAGGGCCTGAGCTGAGTAAGGCTGTGCTGAAAGCCTTCCTTCCAGTTGGGAATATTTCCAGAAGAAGGCATTCTGGGAAAACTCATTAGTGACAGTTTCCCGGATGGAGTAGTAAGTACCTGCTTGGCACTGGGGCTGCTGCTGCCGTTGCACACCCAATAAACACTGTGCTACATTTGCAGTAAAATCGCTACAAATCACTAAGCCAATTAAATAAAAACGCAAATTTGTGCTTTCTGATTAACAGATAAATCACATTAAAATGCTCCCCATCTGGCCATTCCCCATTAGCTCCTCGGTGCTTGTGATTGGTGGGGGGTGGGGGGTAAGTGGAGAGTGGGGGAGCCAGCCTAGCCTACTTGTGCTGCAGATGCCAGGGCTTGGCGGGGAAGTGGCCTCTGCAGAGAAAATGCAGAACGTTTGGGCTGCTCCCCCCTTGTACACCTCCTACATATTTCCTGGCCACCTCAGAGCCAGGACACCAGTGCCCCATGGTAGCCTATTTTGACAGGCCAGTCCAGCTCTGTCCAGGGAACTATAAAATGAGAGTCCAAACATGGAGAGATGATTTATTGTTTCTTCGTGGGGGGATGGGTATTGAATGCAGTATTCTTGTTAAAAGCAGCTGGGCTGTTAGCTGTTTGTACTGTGTGTAAGATATGATGCAAACACACATGTAGTCACAGCAAGAAACACTTATATCTGCCCTACACATACATCCACATAGATATTTGCAAACATGGGGGCACACATGCACACATGCATCCAGTACACATTTGTGCACACACACATGCACATACAGTACACATTCATGCATACACACAGTGAACATTCATGTGCACACATGCACACACGTACCTAGTACACATTTGTACACACACATGCACATACACACAGTACACATTCATGCACATGTTGATGTACATGCATGCCCATTCTCCAAGTCCATGTTGCACAGGCTTGTGTCCATGCACACTTATCTCCCATATTGTATCAAATTTAAGATGCCATCAGTCTGAGATGCAGTCTTTTTTTGTATGTGCCTTGTCATGATTTCTATCTGACTAATAGCAATTCTAAGATGCTATCAGGTGTAAAGTAAGATGTAAACTGTTTTCAGAGATGTTAAAATATGAAGAATGCACACCTATTAGAATTGATGAAATACGTCAAGGGTACATACAAGGGAAGATACATATATCTGGAGATATTTATGCATCCATAGACCCCCACAAACACATGCCTTGTGTGCCCGAAGGAGAGAGCAGCATGGCGAGGTGGGGGCTCTGGATAGCTGGCTGGATTCAGCTTCATACTTACTAGCTGCACTGTGAGATACAAAAAACATTTCTTTATCTGCAAAACAGACATACGAAACTTGTGGGTTGTTAAGAGGATGATGTGAGTAAATGAGCTGGTGCAGGTAGAGTGATTAACGTGGAACCTGGTATAGGGTGAATACAGCCATTGCTATTATGATTATAGACATACCCACAGATTTGCAAATATGTGCAGTGGGCATCTTGGTTCTGGTATAATGATCGTCTCTCAAGAGTGGCCTCTCTGGACTTTAAGAAACAAAACAGATGAACATAAGGGAAGGGAAACAAAAATATATAAAAACAGGGAGGGAGACAAAACAGAAGAGACTCATAAATATGGAGAACAAACTGAGGGTTACTAGAGGTTGTGGGAGGGGGGATAGGCTAAATGGGTAAGGGGCACTAAGGAATCTACTCCTGAAATCATTGTTGCACTATATGCTAACTAATTTGGATGTAAATTTTAAAGAATAAAAATAAAATTAAAAAAAAGGAGTGGCCTCTCTGAGTTGAATGTGCCTTTGATACACATATCTATGTTGTTACAAGCTGTGAGTTTTCTCCTTCCAGATCCAGCAGGCAAAATTCTATGAAAACATCATGAAAATCCTCAGGCCCAAGCCAGACTACTTTGCTGTTGGATACTATGGCCAGGGATTTCCTTCCTTTCTGCGGGTGAGTTTGTGGGTGACTGAGACCCAGGCCAGGGGCCTGGGGCCTCTCAGCTGCCGCTTTGTGCTTCAGGGATCCGCTTGTACTGAGACTATGTGCTCTCCTCCATCTGAGGGCTGCCCTCACCCCCAGCACATGCCCAGTCTCCTCCATCATCACCACCCTCAGCTACCCCATGTTCCTATAGATACACAGCAACCAGAGCTGCCCCATGAGGTAGCGAGCTCCCCATCTCTTGAGTGTGGTGTTCAAGGAGAGCCAGTGGACCTCTGCTACCCTGCCAGCACTGTAGAGCTCTGGTTCTCAGACCTTTTGGGCTCAGGAATATCTTTTCTCTCTGAAAAGTTATTGAGGTCTCCAATGAACTTTTGTATTGATAGACTCTAGCTGTCTACATTTATCATATTCAAAATTAAAACTAAGAAAATTTTAAAATATTTATCAATTTATTTAAAAATAACAATAATTAACCTGTCACGTGTTAACTTGCATCATTATGAAAAAATAGTTATATTTTCCCATAAAAAATGTGTGCCAACAGTGAGATTGCTACATATTTCTATAAATCTCTTTAATATTTAGATTAAGAGAGGATGGCTAGGTACTTACACTTTCTTCTGCATTTAGTCTGTAGTGATAGACTACACATATCATGCAGCTTCTGGAAAATTCTACCACACATCTGAAAGAATGATAGTGAAAAAGGCAAATAACAACTGACCATTATTATGAAGAGTGCTCCTTGATCTCATGAGGCCCTGAAAGGGTTTTAGGGACCTTCAGGGGTCTCTGGAGCATACTTTTTTTTTTTTTAACATTTATTCATTTTTGAAAGGCAGAGAGACACAGAGCACAAGTGGGGGAGGGGCAGAGAGAGAGAGAGAGAGAGGGAGACACAGAATCTGAAGCAGACTCCATGCTCTAAGCTGTCAGCACAGAGCCCTATGTGAGGCTCGAACCCATGAACTATGAGATCATGACCTGAGCTGAAGTCGGATGCATAACTGATGGAGCCACCCAGGCCCCCCTCTGAGCATACTTTCTGAAGTAATGCTCTTGTGGATTATTCACTGATCATGTAGAGAGTTGGATTAGGTCAGCTGTAGGCTTCTTTCCCATAGGACTCCATCCAGTGAACCTGAAGTTCAATGTTATAGTCAGGGACATTCAAAAGAAACAGCAAATCTGATCTCTGACCTTACTTGATTTGCAGTCTAGTTGAGAAGCTAAGTTACTCACTGTTACCAGTCAATGGGGGAAGTCAGAGTGGACTCACAAAAGTAAGCACCACAGGCTGCAAAAGAGGTAGAGAATGAGGGTTTCCTCATTGGAGTAGAGGTGGCTTTCCAAACCTGATTGTACATCAGAACCCCCTGGAAACATGTTAAAAACACATATTTCTGGATCTTACTCCCACAGATTCCATTTCAGCAGGTCTAGAGCAAGGCCTATGGATCTGAACTTCTAGAAGTCTCCTAGGCCCATCTGACAATCACCCAGATTTGGAAGCACTGACATGCAGAGGTGACAGACGTGGGTTTAGATTGAAGAGCTTCTGGGCCAGTAGAGGTGGCACGGATGGTAGATACGATCTAGAACAAGGTTTCTCAACCTCAGCTCTACTGACATTTTAGATCAGGTTGTTCTTTGTTAAGGGGGCCGTCCTGTGCATTAAAGGACATTTAGTAGCATTCTGGGCTTCTACCCAGGGGGTTCCGGTAGCTTCCCCTCCCCCAAGTTGTGACAACCAAAAATATTTCCAGACATGGCCAGTATCCCTTAGGAGGCAAAATCACCTCCTATTTGAAAACTACTGATCTAGAGAAGGCTAACATAGTCAAAGAAGGGTAAAGAATGTATTTTCATGGATTTAGAGCCAGGAGCTATGTGATGAAGGACCCCAAAACTGGTACCTTCCACCCTGCAGGCCCAGCCTACATGGCTCATTAAAGGCAGGAGGGACCTTTTGTGGTCATGCAAACAGAAGACCAGGTATGACACACTGAAAGCTGAGTGAGGAACAGTTCTGGAACTTACACATAGGACAGTTTGAAAAAGTTCTCAGCATCCACAATCCCCTCTCCTTT
The DNA here is from genome assembly GCF_007474595.2 of Lynx canadensis. Classification (NCBI taxonomy): domain Eukaryota; kingdom Metazoa; phylum Chordata; class Mammalia; order Carnivora; family Felidae; genus Lynx; species Lynx canadensis. The sequence goes on along the minus strand of NC_044303.2, from coordinate 179,374,979 downwards.
TAGAATCATTCTTTTTAAAGAAGTGGTATACCTAGCTAGGTCTGTGAGCTGAGCTTTTCTTTTCTGTGGTGGGGAAGCAGAAAGGAGACAGATCTCTAGGAGGTCACCAGAGCCGGTGCTCATGTCACAAGCCCCCCAGCTTTGCTTGCATCATGTTTTCCAAGCCTAAGCCCTAAGATCTCTGTTGGGTGTCATTTCTCTGCAGAACAAAGTGTTCATCTACCGAGGGAAGGAGTATGAGCGAAGAGAAGATTTCCAGATGCAGCTGATGAGCCAGTTCCCCAATGCAGAGAAGATGAACACAACCTCTGCCCCTGGGGATGACGTGAAATGCCCAGGCCAGTGTATCCTTGGAGAATGGCCCAGCAGGCCAGGCAAAGGCCCAGAGCCCCACCTTAGAGCTTAGAAGCTGCTGCCAGAATCATGCAGTGGTGCCAATGTCAGTGTCTAGTATGGTATCCAAAGAATCCATCTCAGGAAATTCTAAAGTTGTGCTCATTGATTAATTCACTCATTCATTCATTCATTCATTCTCATAGTGAATACTATAGAGCCCTGGCTCTGTGCCAATCATTGTGCAAGACACTGATGATCACACTCACAAAGTGGTCCTACCTTCAGGGAGCTCATAGTCTAGCAAGTAAAAGAGACAGTGAACAACTGATTGCACCATTTATGTATTTGTAGAAATGGGATTAATGCCAAGAGGAAGCCATGCAGGACACTGTGGGAGGGCAGAGAAGGCTTCCTTGAGGAAGGTAATGTCTAAGGTTAGCAACAAGCCAAAGGTTAGCAGGAGGTGGGGAGAAGGGCCCAGACAGAGGGAAGCACAATCGTGCTCACAGGCCTTGAGTGGGAAGGAACACAGTGGCTTCCAAGAACTGGAATGGCACCTTACTTCTCTTACAATAAGATCAAAACTCCTGATCAAGGCAAGTAGGTTTTTCACCATCTGAACCCTGCCCCCCTCCCCAGGATTCTTCCTTCCCTTTCTCATGTCTCTTTGGCCACACTGGCCTCGTTTCTGTTGTCTAAACACACCTATCTGGTTCCCTCTGGACCTATGAATCTTCTGTTCCCTCTTCTCGCCATGCCCTTCCCCCAACCCCTTTCTTACCCATCAGATCTTAACTTGGTGTCACTTCCTGGAAGAGCTTTTCCTGGTCACTCATCTAAAGCGGCCTTTTCTGAACTCTCCATGAGCCTCTTATCTCACACCCTGTCTGTTTTCTTTAGAGACTTGATCTCAATCTGTTATCTTTTGTGCTTTTTAAAGGTCCACATAAGCTAGACTATAAGGTCTGGGAGGGCAGAGACCTGCACTGCCTTGTTTGCTGTAGTAAGTCCCCCCATCTCCCCTTGTGCCCAGCACAAAGCAAAAAAAAAAAAAAAAAAGTAATGATAATAAAATACTTGTTGATTAATGGAAAGGGAAACAGAGAGAGAGAAAAGAGAGATAAAGAAAGAAAAGAAGGAGGGAAGGATGCAGGAGGGAGCCAGCTCACTGAAGTCTACAGAGGAGGGTATGGGGGATATGAGATGATGCCAGTGAGGTGTTCATAGGTCCAGGAGCTGACACTGGGCAGGGGCAAGACTCCTGGTGGCAGAGAGCACATTAACCCAAGGATCGGGCAGACGGCTGAGTGGTGATGTATTAGCCCACCCTGGCTCCCAGCACCACACCCTGTAGCACAAATTAAGTTACAGCCTTTAAAATGGGGTTGACAGGTTGCATGCTGGTCTGCTAAGTCTGCCGAACCTTAATCCAAATATTTTTCCCTTGGGTGATACATATTCATCTGTAACCTTTTCATTATGCTCACCTGCCCTTCATGCCTGCTCTACCATGGTATTTGCAAGAGGAAATGCAACTAGTCCTGGGGCTGACTGGTTACAAATGTGATTTTGGTTACAGGCGAGACAGGAGATTAGCACTAAGGCCCTTCTTAAGTGGACTCGTGGTGTTGAATAGCTCCATGGCATTTTAGCTTGGGGTGAAGGGAGACTACGTGTTACTAGGTTATCTCATCATATGCAGGCCTGATTTAGTAGCACCAGGAACCAGGTTGAAAAGGAAAAAGGATTGACATTTGCTAAAAGTCCTCTTCATGCCATGAATAGATTGAGTGCTTTATAACCATTATTTCTTTAACCCCCAAATAACTCTATGGGATGGGTATTATGTCTGTCCTATTTCATAGAGAAGGAATGTGTAGGGCAAAGAAGTAAAGTAGTTTTCCTAAGGTTACAAACCTAGTTATGGAAGTGAGATTTGAACTCCAAGATCTGTCTCAAAGTGTATATTCTTTCTATAATGCCATTACTTCCACTAAAATTAATGAACAGGATGTTCTTTATTAGCTGTTCATCATGTACCAGGCATTTTTCATGCATTGTTTCATTTTATCCTTATAGTAATCCTATGAGTTGGGTATTATTACTCTCTGCATATGCAAATAAGAAAACCGAGGCTCAAAAAATATAAGCAGCTTGCACAAGGTGCTGAAAACTGATGGAGCTAGGGTTTGAACCCAGATCTCCTCGTTGCCAAAACCTGAGCTCTGAATGCTCTGTCCTCTCACCTTCACTAGTAGAAAAGCTAGCAAGCAGTTTTGGAAGGGCAACACATCTCATGTCTTCTCTTTTAGGTAACCAAGTAGGGGAAGACATTTGAAAGCTAAGGCCTCTTAGTTGAGTGTCCTGTCTCCCATATTCCCTCTGCCCAAACCTTGGGGTCCCAGTTCCATGTACAGACTCAACATGTAGTGAGACAGTCCAGCCATGCATCCTCCTGGGCATGATTTAAAGGCTCTGGTGTCACTAGTTTCCTCAGGACAGGTTTGGATTCTCCTCCTGGTCCAAGGCCAATTGCTAAGATCAGTGGATGTGACTTAGAAGCCTCTCTAGAACAAGGGTTGGCCAACTTTTGTATAAAGGACCAGATAGGAAATATTTCAGTCTTTGTTAGTCATGTGGTCTCTATGTCATAACTACTCAACTCTATTGTTGTAGTGGGAGAGCAGCCATAGATTGGCTGCTACATAAATGGATTGGTGTGGAAACCAAAGTGGTTTCCTTCCCAGAGAAGGGAGCTGTTGGCTATATGGCTTGAAAAAGAAAATGGTTTTTCTGAATATTACAGAAATCCTTCCAGTGAGGTTTGTTATTTATCTAAAGCATTGTGTTCTCTCTCTGTCTCTGTCTCTTTGTCTCTCTGTCTCTCTGTCTGTCTCTCTCTCTCTAAGGAACTCTCATTTAATGTGGAAATATTCTGCAGAGATAAAACAATTAAATTCACAGCATACTAATATGGAGTGAGTTTATCAGAGGGGGACAATTGAATTTAACTTGGAATTATATTTTGGCCATTTCTTCTGTATGAAAGAATCATAGCCTTTGCCATCAAAAAGCTCACAGTCTGGTGGGGAGGGTCTGGGAAGGGAAAAGACAGGAAGCTGGAGAGATAAGAGTCCTAAGTATAGGCAAAATGCTGTGGAGAGTCAAAGGAAGGAAACGACACCTGACTGAGGGTAAATTGAATACTTTTGGAGCCTGTGGTATTTGACATTTGCCTCAAGGGCTCACGGGAAGAGGGGGTGATGTGAGAAAATATTTCAAGCAAAGGGCATAGTAGAATCTTTTGGGAAACCAGAGAGAAACTTTGAATGCCAGAAAGAAGAGCTTGTGATTCCTTGGTTGGCAAAAATTCCAGGCTCAGGGAGAGTTTTTGGAGTTGTGGTAATCATTGGGTGGAATGAAGGGATTAGAGATCTTGGATACCTGAAGAGAGATGAGTAAAGCAGACATGAAAGGCACGGGAAGGGAAACAGGGGCCAGGAGATGGAATCAGTGATGACTGGTTTTGTTTATTTGGATTGCCATGCTATCGGTTTAAAATGAATAAAGGTCTAGAATAGGCAGACGAAGCTCCCATAGCCTGCGCCCATGGAAGGCATCACTAATCAATCATAGAACTCTTTCCCACTCAGCCTGGACATGGCCTCACAATCCTGCCACAAGCAGTTACTTTCAAATTTTCAGGGCTGGAATGCAAAATGATATCTATTTGCATGCTCTAAAGCAGTGCTTCTCAAACTTAAAGATGCCTCTATATCACATGATGCTCTTATAAAACTCCAGACACTGATTCATAGGTTTGAGGTAGGTGTCACCATTTCTTATAATTTTTTAAATATTTATTTATTTTTGAGAGAGAGAGCATGGGCACAAGCAAGAGGGGCAGAGAGAGGGGGGACAGTGGATCCAAAGCAGGCTCTGCACTGACAGCAGGGAGCCTGATGCAGGGCTCGAACTCATGAACTGTGAGATCATAACCTGAGCCAAAGTTGGACACTCAACTGATGTAGGCACCCAGGTGCCCCCCAGACTCATCATTTCTAACAAGGCTTCAGGAGATGCAGATGCTGCTGGTCAAAGGAACACACTGAGGAGCAGTCTAGGGTCAAAGAACCCCAAGCGTGTGGTTAAAAGACCCAACTACAGACCTCTGTTCTGTTCTCACAAGCTGTGTGACCTTCAGTAATTCGCCTGGCCTCTTTGACCTTGATGTCCTCATCTATAAAGGGGGGAGAATTACATTAATAACACTGCTGAGTGGAATTGGCGAGATGCAAGGAGACCATCGGGGATATGCTATGCAATTGACTGAGAACTATAAATTCATTATGGTATTACAGTTAGTATAGAAATGATAATGATGATTAAGGACCACTGAACAACTGTTAGCAAGGGCTGAGCCCTGGGATGGGCTTACAAGTGACAGGCAATTCTGATAAGGACCATGATGACTACTAACTTGTCATTAGGATCTAGTTGGCAGCCAGCAGCCTGAGGTCAGTCATTCAATAAAATCTTGGCCCCAGGAGGGCTGTCGTGGGAGGTCTCAACTGGGAACTGTCCCTGCAGCCCACAACACGTTGTGAGCCCTTAACTACAGGAATCCCAGACATCCAGTGTTTCACCGTCCAGCCTGTCTTGGATGAACACCCAAGGTTCAAGAATAAGCCAGTGCCTGACCAGATAATAAAGTAAGACCCACAGTTCATTTGAAGAAGGGATGGGGAAGAAAATCCCATGGAGCTGTCAAGCTGAGCTGGTGGCAGGACAAGCCCTGGTGCCCTCCCAGTTCTTTCTCTGGTTTAGCCAGCCTTTTATTTCTTTTCCTCTTGGGAAAAGAATGACCCCTCCAGCCCAATTAGCAATCTGGGTGCTGTCCCTGAAAAGGCTGAAGCCAGAGATGGGAGGAACAAGGCACAGTGAAATATCAGGAAGCAGCAATGACATTTCATTGAACTGGAGGTGGAGAGCCTGTCACTCAGGTGACAGAGTGGTTCCAGGGAATGCATAGCCAGAGTGTGTGGGCTGGGCAGGCAACAGGCAGGGTGAGGACGGGGACAGTGCTCATACTGAGCACGTTCTTCCAAAGGGACACCTTTTCAGTATTTGTTGAGCTTGTGCATTGACAGTGGATGTGTCCTGACGATGATGAAGGGGCAGTAGAGAAAGCAGCATAAAGGCAAGGTCTCCCTCCCTCTGTTCAGTAGCAGATTGTGAGGTCAGTGATGGGGCCATGAGGCAGGGGGCCTGTGGGGCACACCTCGGAGCTGCCCAGTTTACCTTCCTCAGACCCGGGGTACCCAATATAGCACCTCGAGTGCCTTAGAGAAAGCCCTCTCCTCTGGGAGGACAGTGGGAAGCAGGAGCTTTGTGAGAAGGAGTCTGTCCCAGCAGCCCACACCAGTGCAGAAGGCTGAGCAGGTATAGCTCAGCTTGGGTCTGAGCCTCCCCCCAACCTCTTCAGCCAGGCACTGGGGCAAGAGATAACAACCATCCAGCTAGCACCGTGCCCTGCCGGCCCCAGTGTTAGAACCTCCCCAGAGATTCAGGAAGAGTGATTTGGGGGGTGGTTGGGATAACTAAAGAAATCTTTGGAAGATACCCTGGGACATTAGGCTAGGACCGTAGGCATATCTAGATTCTTCACTGAGGTCACAGAAATGATGACCTAGGTATGGATTAATGGTAGAATTCCAACTCCTTGGTACTCTAAGGGGTATTGTGTTCTTAAAGGACATGAGACCTGTTTAGCTTCTCAATCACCTTACAAGGAACACCTGATTTTAGTTTTTAATGTTTATTTATTTATGAGAGGTAGAGAGCACCTACAGGGAGGTGCAGACATAGGGGAACACAGACAATGTGAAGCAGGCTCTATGCTGACAGCAGTGAGCCTAATGCATGGCCCAGATTTACAAGCCTCGAGATCATGACCTGAGCAGAAGTCAGATGCTCAACCAACTGAGCCACCCAGGTGCCCAGGAGCACCTGATTTTAAATGCTACAATTTTAACTGCCAGACCTGAAGTTCACTGTAGTGGGCCTCCCCTGACAGCACAAGGTCAGCTCAGGTTCTGTGTCAGCAACCTGGCATGCTACCAGGAGTCTCTGCCTCTTTCTGTCTTGCAGCTTTTATAAATCCAACTACGTGCAAAAGTTCCACTACTCCCGGCCTGTGCGCAAAGGGACCGTCGACCCTGAGAATGAATTTGCCGTGAGTATCTTCAGCAGCCTTGATCATTCCCCAGGGCCACCCATCCCAACCAGAACAGGTGTCTGTCAATGTCAGAATGGGAGGGCATTTGATCCAAAGCAAAAAGAAGTAAAGCTAACATCTACTGATACGATGACACCCATTCTCCAGTCTTTTCCATCAGGTTTGTTTTCATTTCTTGAACCTCTACACTTTCAAGATACCATCCAGGCCTTGTGTGAGGTGTACCTTTCAACCACAGGGTACTCAGGCATTTCCAGAAGGCAGGGACCCTCAGGCTAAGCAGGAGTGTTGATGAAGTCAAACCTTCCAGGACATACTAATGAGAAGACACAGTGATTTCAGTCCCCAGTGTCCACTGTGTGCTTCCCAGCAAGGATCTGTCTTAATTCTCACGACTGGCAGAAGGAGGACGCTCTAAGTCTCTCCCAGCTCTTTGCCTTAGACTGATTCTTCAAATTTGGGAGCCACTTGCCCTTTCAGAATGTAGTGAACAGACTTGCTGGATAAAGGATTCTCAGCTGCATATTTTTTCTGTTCATCACATTGAAGATTTCCTGCCATTCCTTTCTGGCCTGCCAAGTTTCAGTAGATAGGTCTGCCACTAGTCTTATTGGTCTCCCTTTATATGTTAGAGCGTGTTTATCCCTAGCTGCTTTCAGAATTTTCTCTTTATCCTTGTATTTTGCCAGTTTCACTATGATATGTTGTGCAGAAGACAGGAGTGCTGATGCATAGGGGCACTTGTACCCCAATGTTTATGGCAGCACTTTCAACAATAGCCAAACTATGGAAAGAGCCTAAATGTCCATCAACTGATGAATGGATAAAGAAATTGTGGTTTATATACACAATGGAATACTACTTGGCAATGAGAAAGAATGAAATATGGCCTTTTGTAGCAACGTGGATGGAACTGGAGAGTGTTATGCTAAGTGAAATAAGTCATACAGAGAAAGACAGATACAATATGTTTTCACTGTTACGTGGATCCTGAGAAACTTAACAGAAGACCATGGGAGAGGGGAAGGAAAAAAAAAAGGTTAGAGAGGGAGGGAGCCAAAACATAAGAGACTCTTAAAAACTGAGAACAAACTGAGGGTTGAGGGGGGGGGGGGGGGAGCGGAGGGTGGGTGATGGGTATTGAGGAGGGCACCTTTTGAGATGAGCACTGGGTGTTGTATGGAAACCAATTTGACAATAAATTTCATATTTTAAAAAAAAGAATGCAGTGAACACTGTGACCACCCCTCCACCCCAGAAAATGCAGATAGATGCATTCATTATTGCTTAAAAATTCTGACTATTCAGAGACCCCAGGTTAAAACTTACCAGGCCTAAATCCAGGGAAAACTTAAACTTCACATCAGGAAAGAATTCTTAAGGGTAAAGCGGGAGTATGTTTCTGGGTCTTGCAACATTTATTCAGGCTCTGGGTTGATGAGAGGTTTGGGGGCCTGGCTGGGTTCTTGCCAAACTTCTCTAATAGCCAGGTTTCCTAAGTGTGTTTCTTTTCTACCCTTGCCACCCCCTGCTTATGGGACAGTCGATGTGGATCGAGAGGACCTCCTTCATAACTGCATACAAGCTTCCAGGGATCCTGCGCTGGTTTGAAGTGGTTCAAATGTCCCAGGTGAGTCTACAGGCCCTCAGGGAATAGTACATCTCAGGAGCCCTTTAACTGTAAGAAGGGGACAAGCTTTTGTTCAAGGCCACTGGGGAAATGCTAGAATTCCAATGCAGGAAGGGACCTGAGGTACCATCTGGATTACCTGCTTTCAGATTTTTTTCTTAAGCATCAGGTAAACTGAAATGAAACCTACATAGAGTCCTAATAAAGCTGATGAATGGGAGCTTCTGTGGTTGGGTGCAGCGAGGAGGCAGAGAGCCTAGAACACCATCCACTTAATCATGTCCTCATATCTTTCTATCTCAGCAGCAACTTAGGGCACCTCTGAAGAATCCCACTATGAACCCATTTTATAGTTGGATAAACTGAGGCTCAGAGAGAGGCAATCACACAGAGGCAAAACACTGGCTAGACTGCAATTGTTTGAATATGTCTTTTGTGTCTCAATAAACTTCAGGGTCTCCATGTCCTCAAACAGCTAAGGATCTTGCAGCTCCCAGGATGCCAAGGAAAGGCCAGGGTGGTTGTGAGGAAATTTAAAAAGTGGGGACATATTCAGGGTGTCTATTCATTTTATTCATTTAACAAATATTTAATAAGTACCTAACACATGTCAAGCACTTGAAGATTTTTCAATGAAGCTTACATTCTAGTAGGAACGACATACTGAAAAGTCAAAGTAAATATAATAATGTCATGGTGATAACCAGTTTGGAGAAAAATAAAAGAAAGGGGTGGAGGAGAGATGTTATTTCAAACAGGGTGGCCAGCGAAAGCCTCTCTGCCAAAATGGCTTTTGAGCAAAGGCCTGCAGGAAATGAGGGAGTGGACCACAAATATTACAGAGAAGGACATTCTAGCATTCTAGCAAGTACACAGGCCCTATGGACAGAACATGATTGTGTCTGATTCAGGGCAAGTGAGGATGAGTAGGAGGAGCCCGATACCAAGTCCTGTAGGACCCTGTAGGCCAGCCTAGGACTTTAGCTTTCTACCGAATGCCTTAGAGCCACGAACAGAGGAGGGACATGGTCTGACTGACATGTTCAAGCTACTGTATCATCAGCTTGAAGCCATTCCACTCCAGCCTTTAATGTCCCCCAGCAGCTTGATGGCCCTCCAATCTCCTGTGCACAGGCTTGGCCTAGACCTTAGGAGAAGTGTAATAATGATTATGACATTAGCAAACGTTTATCAAGCATATGCTAAACTGTTCACATGCATGACCTCATTTAAACCCCTCAACAATGCCGCAAGGTAGACATTATTATTCTGCCATTTGATAGATGAGGGGACTGATGTACAGGTTATTTAAGGTTAGTGAAAGAAGTGAGATTTGACTTTCACCTCCTATATCAGATATCTCAACTGGATTCCCTCTGTCTTTCTTCCTGAGCATATCCCTAGCCCATCCCAATGATAAGCAGCACCATGGAAAGGAAGAAACTATTCATGTCCTTTACTCACGGGACATTGGTACATGATAAGGTTTGACAGGTGTCCCAGGCACTGTATCAAGGGCTTTAAAGCATTATCCCATTTAATCCTCACAAAACCCTGTGACATAGACTATTACTAATCCCATTTTTGAGGTAAGGAATCAGAAACTTTCTGCTAATATGTAGCCTCTACCCATTGGCCCTGGCTGTGACCTATCCTTTGGGGTACTCTTTTCCCTGTACCTGCTAGGCCATGGGCAAACCGTAGGAGGTCCTGCTGTGCTCTCTGCCCTCCCACCCACCCTCCACCCCCATTATGGTGTTTCTCCTCAAAGCACCCATCACCCCCTAAGAGACTACATAATTTTCCCATAGGTTTATTTTTAATATCTAGAATTTTAAATATAATAACATATTAGAATATCATCTCTACTAGAATATAAGCTCCAGGAAGAGAGGTTTTTGTCTATTTATTCCCTACCACATCTCTGAGTGCAAAAATTAGTTTCAGGCACATAATTGGTGCTCAAGACAATTTGTTCAGTAAATCCATCAATAGTCACTCAATTAATATGCAGAACCCCATAGTATCTGAGCTGGTTATTTTTTTATGAACTCAGGGTTGTGAATTTAGGAAAGAGCCAGCATTTTTGTTTTGCTTTGTTTATACTGGTACCTTCTGATATAAGGGTGGGAAGACCTCCAAAAAGTTTATTGCAATCAACTTTTCTCTAATAGCTCCCCTCAGTTGGGTTACCAAGAACTTCAGGATGTCTCAGACATAAAGGTTTCATGCCTGCCAAGTGAGCGCATTTTCAAAAAATTTGGTTTGTCTTGTATGAATTTGTATCTCTGCTGTTTCTTCCATGAATTGTCAACACTATGGGACTGTTTGTATACAGCCGTGTTTTCTGATGGGATTCAAGTGTCAGTTCTGCATATTAAGGGTTCTTTACTTGTTCTTGGCCCTGAAAACATGCAGTCTTTACAAGTCACCCCAATCTGGGGATCAGAGACCCATATTCAACTCAGGCATTAACGAGCTCTATGATATTGGACAAACACTGTTTCTGGGCTTTAGTTTTCATCACCTGCAAAATAGAGATTAAAAAACCGTGGAATTGCAGAACTGAAAGGTACTTTAGAGGTCATTTAGTCCAAGAGCTGCAAAATCAAAAGCCTTCAGAACCCAGGAAGATAATGTAAGTATGTAAACTAGTGACATCAAGACAACAGGGAGTGGCAGAAGCTGTGGCAAGCTCCCTCCAGGTGAATTAATTTTTTTAAAAATGAGAACTCACATACTGGCTAAATGATAGACTTCTCCGGGCCCAGATTGGCCTATCAGTCTCCAGTGTGCAAAGCCATTCCTGGTTTTTGTCCAGTCCCTTTATTTGCTTATAAAAACACACTGAAGTCCAGAGTGGGACTTGAAGTGTCAAAGTAATCAGTGGTAGGAGTAAATGATGCCTGTCTCATGCAGCTCGTGGGATTCCTAAGAGGATTTAGGAGGGTGAGATGAGAGAAACGCCTTTGAAGAATATGGAATTCAGCCACTTGATTGCAAGGGATTACCATCACTTCATCTTTTGGCTGATGTTTCTCCCCCTTAAAACTGTTTCCAAAGTATTTTCTCCCTGATAATTTATTTGCCCCTCACAGCAATTTGGGCAAGTGTTACACAACTATACTGCACTACACTGCAGAAAAGGAAACCAAGGCTTAGCTTAGAAAAGTGTCCAGTGATCCAAGAGGCTGACTGAATCCTAACAGAGAATTTAAGGCAAGTTTGGTAGCAGAGTGTGAGCTGTCTGTGGTGGGAGAAGCTCACCTTTGGAATCAGGAACACCCCTGTCCCTGTTTCCTCCCAGCTCTGCAGTCATCTGCCCTGGGGCAAGTGACCTGACCTGCTGACCTGCTGTGGGGGGAACAAAAGGAAAGTGCGAGAGTTATAAGCCCAGCCTGGGCTAACACATAGGAGGCAATCAGTAAATGGAGCCGGCTCCATTATCATGATCAATGCTTTATTCCTGTTACCAGCCCCTGACATCCAGGCCTCCCACCAAATACATAACCCCATAACTCTGCTGAGAGCTGTATATTCAGTCGTAGGTGAGAAACCCAAAGAATGTTCATTCTCATTCTCTGTTCCTGATGGTTATAATGAGGCTAAAGACTTAGGGATTCAAAAATAGCTTCAGAAATGAGGGGAAAAGCCAATCAATATGGACTTTCCATTTTTAACTCACCTTAAAGCCTGCGTGTTTCAGACATGCCAGGCTATTGTTGAAATCCAGGTGTGGTGCTGGGCTGAATCCAAGTGGTCCTGACAGATTTTCCTTAGAACTCGGTCTAGACCTCAGCTTTGTAAAACCCTTGCGGGGCTGGTCTGTGTGCTGCACCGAAATGAGACCCAGGGCTGCAGCTTGTGGCATATGGACCACCAACACGAGCAGCCTTCACCTCAAGTTCATTTCCCTCGTATGTGTGTTTGTGTGTGCGCACCAGCGTGTGTGTGTGTGTGTCTGAATGTTGACTGTGCCAATGTGATGTGGCAGGGGGCAGAAAGAAACAGAGGCATCTACCCTTTTTTGCTGCAGAGAGCAGTCATCCTCACAGAGGTTCAGAAACACGGGTTAAGAGGCTCGGATCTCACAGATCCAAGGAAATGGTTTAAGAGGATGACCAAGAACATGGCTGTAGAGGCTGGTTCTGCCCTTCTCATATACACAGTAGTTATAACTAGCAGGTGCCCATTTTTTTTTTTTAAATTCCAGTTAACATACAGTGTAATATTAGTTTCAGGTGTACAATATAGTGATTTTTTTTTCAACGTTTATTTATTTTGGGACAGAGAGGACAGAGCATGAACAGGGGAGGGGCAGAGAGAGAGGGAGACACAGAATCGGAAACAGGCTCCAGGCTCGAGCCATCAGCCCAGAGCCTGACGCGGGCTCGAACTCACGGACCGTGAGATCGTGACCTGGCTGAAGTCGGACGCTTAACCGACTGCGCCACCCAGGCGCCCCCAGGTGCCCATTTTAAAAGAACTCTGCTATGAGTCAAGTGTTGTATTATCTAAAACAATCTTTGCTACTTCCCAGTGAGGCAGCGACTATATCACCATCATCTCACAGATGAAAAAATGTAGGGTCCCTTCTTCCAAGAAGTCTTCTCCAATTCCTTGGCCCTTTTGTCCAGCCTCTACCCTGCCCTGCTGAGAAGTCTTCCCTTCTGAGGATGACTGCCGGTCTCTGTCCTAACACCGACAAGACTTAATAACAACGGCTACCAGCTACTCTCTGAAGCGGGTTTTCTTATCCTCATTTTACCAAGGAGTCAACCAAGGCTCAGAAAGGTTAGAAACTGGCCCAAGGTAACACAGCTCGAAAAAAAATGGGCAGAGCTGAGATTTATACTCAGCTTTGCTTTGTTTAGTTCAAGGGTCCACAAACTATGGCCTGTGGGCAGGATCCCACCTGCACCTGTTTTATTGAAACAGCCAGGTTTCATATCATTTACATATTGCCTGAAGCTGCTTTCTCCCTGCAAGAGAAGGGTTGTATCCTTGCAGCAGAGCCTAAAATATCCACTGCCTGACCCTTTCACAGAAAAAGTGTACAGACCCCTGTGCTTAGTTTTGTATTCCAGATCCCATCTTTTGAAAACCGCACTGTTTTGCCAGTTCCCATTTGATGGCACTCTGTTTATATGCTTTCTAAGAGGTGTTGGAAAGGGGGTTAGTTTTATCTTCTCATCTAAACTGAACCTGCCTTGGAGCAGTGACCCTTTATACAACAATCTTAGGACCTACTATGGGCCAGGCTGGGTGATCACATCACCAGGTGCTCACACAGCTAATAGCTCACACATAGTAGGCGGACAAACCAATACCGGATGGATTGAATTGGAGCGTGTTTCGCCCAGGTAATAAGAAGAGAAAACTCTCCCAAGAGCACACCCAGCTTCTGAAACCCCAGCCAGAGCTTGAGACTTCCTGCCTCTACCTCCCCGGGGAAATGCCTTTCTCACTAAGCAGAAAGTTAGCCTGTCTCTCCCCAGACAGAACACAGCCCCTAGAGCTCACTAATTATAACAAGAGCCTGTTACAGTCCCTCAGGGAGCATTGCTTCATTTGAATTCCAACCCCGGTTGAAATCAATACCAATAATTCTATCTGTTTTTAAAGCAACCTGCTAAGGCTCTTTCTTCTTGGTGATCTCGTTTTCAACAGACCACAATTAGTCCTCTGGAGAATGCCATCGAAACCATTTCCACAGCCAATGAGAAGATCCTGATGATGATCAACCAGTACCAGAGTGACGAAAGCCTCCCCATTAACCCACTGTCCATGCTCCTGAATGGGATCGTGGACCCTGCTGTCATGGGAGGTTTCGCCAAGTACGAGAAGGTGAGGGCTGCTGTTCAGGCCCCAGTGGCGACAGAGCAGTGGCAGGAGGGCCCCCGGGGGAAGATGTAACTGCCTGTCACTATCTTACTGTAGCTGTTTGTCAGCTTGGCAGACCTCATACGTCTTCCAGAGTTTCTACAGCCCCTCCCTCATCTCCTTTCCAGCCTCAATGCTACACTCTGCTGTGGCAGGAAGGAGTAGGGATCACACGGGATCCCCTGTGCCTCTGGGCACATCCAGCACCTCCATCGGTGAAAGGCTCTGGATCTGAGCCAGATCGCAAAAGTACAGGAGCCACAAATCAAAGTGCATGCCACTTTGTGTGAATCTATCTCTCCCACAGATGATTAAAATGACCTCAACAAATGGAAGTAAATGAAACCCAGGATCTGTGAAAATAGAGAAAAGAGGGGAGATCAACTCCAAAATGGGAGTTATAATCTAGGTATCCAGATCATAAGGTCCCTCCAGAGATACCTACACATTTTAGCCACCGATTTTATTTTTGAGCCTCCTGGTATCCATGGCAAAAAGGGAAATGCCAATAATTCTATGAGTCACATTTTCCACTGGGGAAAATACCAGTTTCTCAGGAGAGGGACAGAGCTTTTCCCAGCACTAAAGTAGAATAAAAAGTCCTTATTGGCTTTACCTAGTACAGACATTAATAGCACAGATGGGAAAATGAATGCCTCATTCCAATATATCTCATAATGAATTCCCTATTAATCTTTTCTGTGTCCTCCACTGATATAAAACTAAGAAAACTATGCAGTAGTCTAATTCAGGGACAGTAATTCCAGTCACACAAGCAGTCCTACTAGCCACCCTGGGATACCCCATCAGTCATCATCAGTACCCTTTGTTTAGCCTTGAGAGGTGATAATATATGTCTGTGTGTGTGCACACACGCAAAGGACATAAGTCTCAGAAAGAGCTGGGGGATGGGGGTGCGGGCAAGGGCACACCAGTAAGGGAGGTGGTAAGGCCACCTGGAACACCACGGGTGAAATAACTCTTTGAGTTCTCTTCCCTGAGGCAATGCTCTCAAACTTGAAGCAGCATCTGAATCTCCTACGGGGCTTCTTCCTCCACATTCCCACCCACCCCACCTAGAGGTTCTGATTCAGTAGGTCTGGGTGAGACCCAAGAATTTGTACATCTGACAGATTCCAACTGAGGCTGATGCTTCTGCTTCAGGGAGACTTGGAGAACTCCTTCCCTGGGGTTTGTGGCCCTTGCCCAATGGGTTCTGATCTGAGCCTCTAAGAAGAGGAAACAGTGTCAGTCCCTACAGGTCCCTGTCCCATCCAAATACGTGTAACCTCATGCCTGCCCCCCTCACATGGAGTCCTCTCACAGTAACAGAGACATTGGTTTTGGGGTCCACACCAAATGAACAGGAAATCCAAACTTCCTGCCTGTCCTCCCCAGGCCTTTTTCACAGAGGAGTACACGAGGGATCACCCTGAGGACCAGGAAAAACTGAGCCGCCTCAAGGACTTGATTGCATGGCAGGTAAAGTGTAGCTGGACTGGGGCGGGGTCGCCCTGCCTGCTTTCTGTCCTGTTCCGACTCCCTTGCCCTCTGCTTGCTAGCTTCTGGCTGGCGTGGCCTAGGTTAACCTCTTCTCCTGTCCCTTGACTTTCAGCCCTTCTTCTGAATCTACATCTCACACAAGCAGGCTTATCCTGGAACGGGGATTTGGGGCACTGCACCCTTGGGGTGCTGGGCAGCGATGCTGTGCTGCATGATGCTAACACTGCTCTATCGAATGGATGTTGAATTCAGAGGAGGTGGCTTATCCCAGTGGGACTGAAATGAAAGCCAGGACCCCCCCACCTGGCACACGCCAATCAGATAGTAGAAGATTTGGGCCCCCCACACGTACTTCTCCTCCTGCTAAAGTTGACCCAGTTTGTGGCAGATAATGCTCAGATGGATTACCAGGTTTGGAAAATAATTGAGGCCTCTGTCTGGTGGGGTTTGGGTCAAAGAGCCTGCATTCTGCACTCCAGAGCCAAGCCAGAAAACTTGGATGGCCCTGTCCTTCCTTCTGCCCACTTGTCTTTGTCTCCCCTCCATCCCTCCTCTCCTGGCACCCTGCCCCCTCCCTCCATGATCTCCTTCTTTCTATCTCTTTCTTCCTGCACATCTGTCCCTTTTTCTCATAGGTGTTTCGGCTTCTATCCCTCCTCTCTCTGTCTTTTGCTTCCCTCTGCCCCTCACATCTTACTCCTCTCTCTCCTTCCCTTCCTCTTCTCTCCCACTTCCCTTCCTCCTTCTCCCTGCTTTTCTCCAGCTCCCTCTCCTGTGTTTTCCCTCCCTCCTTCTCTCTCCCTCCCTCTCTCCCTTGTTTCTCTCTCCCCCTCGCTCTCACTCCCTAGAGAAAGAAACAGTCCACCAGACCACCCCCCCCCCCCCAGAGGCCTTCAAAGGACAAGCCTCTCCCTCTTGCACTTCAGCCTGCTCTGCAGGGAGCACTCAGCACCCAGAACACCAGGTGGGCTCCAGAGGGCAGGAGCTGGAGGGAGGCACAGGGAGCAGGGGGCAGCTGTCTGCAGCTGCCTGTCCTCCCTCCCTCCCTTCTTGCCAGTCACCCTGCAAAGAAAAGCAAGCTATTGTGGTAGGGAGTTTTTGTTACTCTAGGGAAATCAGGGGAATGAGAAGCATTGGGTGCAGCCTCTTTTCTTAAAATAAGGATTCCTAATTCAGGTCCTTCTCTGCCTCTGCCAATTTATGCAAAGAGAGGCTTTAAAAATGAAACAGCAAGTGCTGCACAGACACAGTTTCCTGAATGCATTTTGTGTGTCTGGAATTTTCTCTCCCTTCTACCTTGTGCCACCTGTGAAACCCAGACATACCCAAGATCCCCAGCTTCTGAGGTCATCATGGTCTTTAATACCCAAATAATGTAGCTCCCACTCACACCGCCAAACCCGGGAATCAGGAAGGCCTGGCTTTGATTAGTCCCCTTTCTCAGGTATTTCTGGGATGCCCTAGGGAGGGCCAGCATGTCACACAAATTTGTTGGGTGTTGGGTGTCACTCTCAATCTGTAACGCTGCCCTGGGCCTCTCCCTGGGCAGGTCTTATCACCTGATAATGGATCCTCCATGTTGTGCCCACCACACCCAAAGCATGAACCTCAGCCCTCACAGCACAGCTAGTTCCAGGCTGTGCCTTCTAAAAACAATTCTACCAAAGTCTTGGAGCTAATGGGCAGACACTACCAAGACAGACTTCGAAAGCATTAGCTTGGGCCTCTTCAGACCAACACCCCCTAGTGGCCACTTCCTCCAAAGCACAGACCCCCCCACCCCAGTGAACCACCATGTTACAGAGGCCCCTCCCCACTCAGTACTGCCAAGGGGCCACGTCCCTTCCTCCCAGAGTCCAGGTACCCTAACTTTGGGCACTTTACACTCAAGATGTTGCCCTGCCAGGGTGAAAGCAGCCTTGCTAACAATACTACCTACAGCGAATTAGCTCTTCCTTGTGTGTTCTGTTCATTCTTGTACCTTATATTTATTGAGATCCTACTGTGTGCCCAGCCATAGAAATAGTGCTGGACAGATCTAGGCCTGCTCCTTGCCCTCTTGGAGCTTAATTCTAAATTGGATCTTGGTTTCACAAAGCCAGATACACTTTGGATTTTCCTCAAAGTCAGAGAACTGTAGATTTCAAAAGGGAATGTCCTTGTACCTAGTCTAGCAACACAACAAAAGCCAGAGCTTTCAAGTACTTTTTTTTGTGTTCAAGATTTCACAGGTCTCTAGACTGATTGCTTAATTTTTTCTTCTTTGTAAAGCTTTTCTCTATATTTACTGGCATGGAAAGATGTCTACAGTACATTTGTCCTTTAAATTTTTCGTGAAATATTACATATAAAAAATTGCATAGCAAAAATATACAGCACAGTGATTTATCACAAAATGTATATCCATTTGACCACCATCCAGGTGAAGAAATAAAATTCTGCCAGCACCCAGAAGCCAGCTTGTGTCTATAAGCCCAGACTGTAGTCATTGCTAATCTTCCCCAAGGCTGACCACTACCCAGCTTTTGAAGTAATCATTTCCTTGCTTTTTAAAAATAGTTTTTTGGGGAGCCTGGCTGGCTCAGTTGGCTGAGCATCCGATTTCACCTTAGGTCATGATCTCATGGTTTGTGAGTTCAAGCCAGGCATCGGGCTTCCTGCTGTTGGCACAGAGCCCTCTTCAAATCCTCTGTCACCTTCTCTCTCTGCCCCTTCCCCACTCCCACTTGCTCGCTCTCTCAAAAATAAATAAAACATTACATAAATAAATAAATAAATAAATAAATAAGACATTATTATTATTATTAAATAATAATAAAATAAAAATAGTTTTCATCACTCAAGCATGCATTCCTAAACACTAGAGTCACTTTTGCCGATTTTTGGCCTATAATATAAATGGAATCACACAGTATGCATTCTTTTGGGTCTAACTTATTTGCTAAATGTTATGCTTGAAAAATTCATTCATCTTGTATATAGCTATGATTCATTCATTTTCATTTATTTATTTATTTGTTTATTTATTTAAAAATTTTATATTTATTTTTGAGAGACAGAGAGAGACAGAGCCTAAGCAGGAGAGGGGCAGAGAGAGGGGGAGACACAGAATCCAAATCAGGCTCCAGGCTCTGAGCTGTCAGCACAGAGCCCGACGGGGGGCTCGAACCCACAAACCGTGGGATCATGACCTGAGCCAAAGTCGGACGCTTAACTGACTGAGCCACCCAGGCACCACTTATTTATTTATTTATTTATTTATTTATTTATTTATTTATTTATTTTAGAGATAGAGAGTGCAAGCAGGGGAGAGGGGCAGAGGGAGAGAGAGAGAGAATCCCAAGCAGGCTCCGTGCTCAGCATGGAGCCCGACATGGGGCCAATCCCATGACCCTGGAATCACGACCTGAACTGAAATCAAGAGTCGGACACTCAACTGACTGAGCCACCCAGACACCCCTCATTTTCACTGATGTGTAATAGTCTGTACAGCTAGATGATGTAACTATATCAAAATGTATTTATTTTTCAACTGATGGAGATTTAGGTTGATTGTAATTTGGGGCTATTACAAGGAATGAGCATCTTTATATGTGTCTTTTGGGCACACATGTGCATAAATTCTGTTGGGTGTGTGCCTAGGCATGAGTCGCTTATAGTATATGAGAATATGTAGCTCTGGCAAATGCAGCCAAGCTTCTATCAGCATAGGTTGGTTTTGCCTGTTCTCGAACTTTATATAAATGGTATTACACAGTATGTACTACTGCGAGTCTGGCTTCTTTTGCTCAACACAGCGCCTTTGACATTCATCCAGGTTGTTACAAATATCAGAAGTTTGTGGTTTTTGTTTCCCTCATCCACCGAATGAATATACAACATACTGAATAATATGCCAATTTATTTATCCATTCTCTTGTTGGTGGACATTTGGGTTGCTTTCCAGTTTTGTGTAGTATGAATAAAGTTGCAAAGAACATTCTAGTTCGTGTCTTTTGGTGAACATAAGTACTCACTTCCCTCAGCATATATCTGGTACTAGAATTTCCAGGTCAGGCATCTTTCACCTTCCTGGATACCAAGAAACAGTTTTCCGAAGAACCAGCTTTGGCTTTGTCAGTCCTCTCTGCTGTAAGTTTGTTTCCTTTGTCATTCAGGCCTACTGTCACTTTTATTAATGTCTTTCCTTCTACTCTTGTTGGGTTTAATTTGCTGTTCTTTTACTAATATTTTGGGATGGATGCCTAGATCATTGATTTTTTGTCCTTTTAATAGGTAAAACTAAAGCTATAATTTACCTTCATTCTTATATATTATTAGCTTTTATATGTGGTATTTCTATTATCATTCTTTTTTTAATAAAATATTTCTTATTTCATGGATGGAGGATCTCTTCTGTTTCTACATACTTAGTAAACTTTGTAAAATAATGTTTCTTAGCCCTCTTCACCCTCCCTGTTTTCTTCAAGTTTGTTCATTTCTTCCTCCCTTCCTCCCCTCCTTTTTTTCATTCCTTCCTTTTGTTTCTTTCCTGTCTGTTGGTTCGGATCTCGGTCTTTCATATTAGAGAGTTTCCTTCAATGTCTGGTGATCTTCATAGTTGGGACTGCAGCACTAAAGAGCTAAGTGAAGCCTTGGGTACATGGATGATGCCTTGGTCAACTGGATGGCATCATTCTATAGTAACGGAGCAGTCCACAAATGTCTGTATAACGGGCCATTCACTTTCTCCAGGGAGAACTCTCTCAAACATAGGAGAGATCATCCTGGAGGACTATGCTGCTGGAGTTTGTGAGTTGGAGTAAAGGTCTGACTACCAGCGTGCCAACTTCCCTTCCACCCCCTGCTTTCAGTCTGGCTCGTCATCCCTGACTTCTGTTGTGCCTGGTACCCTTGAGCCCAGTACTCCTTGTCCTAATCGTTCTGAAGGAAAAGCCCCTTCTTCTTGGGGGAAATGAAAAACGGCACTTGGCTACAGGGTGAAGTGGTGAGGACCTGGAGACCCGACTGCTGCTGTCACAGAATCTCAATCTATCCCTCTGTGTTCGGCTCCTCGAGTCACCCTAACTTTTCCGGGGGTACCTGGTGCCTCCGATGCCTAAGCTTCTCCTGGGTTTCTAGAGGCAGGTTGGCCTCTTGTTGTCACTCTCCCCTCCACTGCTCTGGAAGGCGAGCTGCCATCCTCCATCCACTGGCCATGTTGTAGGTCAGATCAGATTCTAGTAACTCCTTCATCTTGTCCTTTCAAGGGTGCCTCCCAGAAAAAGGAGGCAGAATGTCTTTATGTCGCCATCATGGACACCTACTCGTTATTTAATCCCCACAACGCGCCTGGAAGTAGGAATGATTTCAACTCCTTGCATCATGGAAATGTCATTGCTTTTCTTCAAAATAAGCTATATTCCACGTCTTTGCAGCCTTAGTTATGTCTCCCAGGACCACACTGCTAACTTTCCCAGCTGTTTCTTCTAGTAGTGGCCACCATGGCTCAGCTACTCCTCCTTCTAACTGCCATTTAGACAGCATCCCATTGACCTCTCTTGTTGATGAATGAGTTTAACTCCCTCACATCTGCCACCTCGTCCTCCCCCATCTTCCCAAGGATTTTGCATCACTTTTTAAAAATTCCCTATTGGCTGGTACCTTAGGACATCAGCCCTTCTGTATCTTTCTTCAGCAGCCACGTAGCTATAATGGGACCTCCGTGTTCTAAGATGAGGCTGTGTCACTCCTCCTGTTCCTTTCAGCTCTTCTTTTCTTCTATCTTCCAGCTTCTGACGCTCATATTTCCCTTTTCCATTGCCCAGAGCTTCCTGGGCAGGGTTTTACATCAGAGCCTCAGAGCTTCCTCCCTGCTGGCCCCACACTCTGCCCCTTAGTAGATTCATAAGGGGGAGACATGCCTAAACATACAGCCTCTAATGGGGTTCCGACCTTCTTAGGGGCAAGGGCAGGTTGAGGTCTTTCTTCCCTCCCAGAGCAACCCCAGCGTAACCCCAGATACCCTACGTCCCAGGGCTGGTGACCCTGTGTGAAGGTCTCAGAGACTCTAGTGCCCTCCACGAATTCTGGGCAGGCCGATTTGGCTTCAGCCACCTTCATATGGTCCAGGTCCCAGGCTGCAGCCAGGGACCAGCCTGTGGCTCACCATGTACCGCCTTTCCCTCTAGATCCCTTTCCTGGGCGCTGGGATCAAAATCCATGAGAAAAGAGTGTCAGAGAATCTGCGGCCTTTCCATGACCGGATGGAAGAATGCTTCAAGAACCTGAAATTGAAGGTGGAGAAGGAGTATGGTGTCCGAGAAATGGTACGGGTGGTCCCTGTGGCTGGGAGGGGTGAGGAGAGGGATGTGGGGAGCCATGGGGATTGTGGTTGGCAGGGACCCAGCAAGGAACCTGATCCAGGGGAGCCTTCCTGTAACCTTGGTCCCTCACAGTCACCCCAGGTAAACATCAGGTTCAAAGTGAGCCCTTAGCACTGAGGGGCTATGCTAAGAATTGAAGTCACACTGCCTGCGGATGGCACCTAGGGTGTGCCCAGTTTGATGTCAGCACATGACACTACTCGTTTAATCCCCACAATGCGCCTGGGAAGTAGGAATGATTCTCAACTCCTTGCATCTCTCTTGGAGGTTCAGAAGTGTTGAGTAACTCGCCAAAGGCTACCTAGCAGGTGAGAATTTTCACCAGGCTCTGTTGGACTCCAAAGCCAGTGCTTTGGGCCACTAATAAGCTCTGTGACATAAAGCTGCCAATGGCCTGGTGCTCATAGGGACATCTCGATCCTCCTCCCCCAGAAAGTAGAGTCCTAGAACATCAAGGCTGTGGGGTCCCTTAGAAGCCATGGGGTCAACCCTCGGATTTTATAGATGAGAAAACTGAGGCCCGGAGGGGGAAGTGAGATGCTCAAAGAGCATAGAGGTAAGTCTGGGTCTCTTGTCTGTTGGCCCAGGAGCTTCTCAGGAAACAGGTTGTGTCCTTCAACAATGACAGGACAGTGCAGTGCAATCTGATGTCACCTACTCAGAGTCAGGTCACACCTCACAGGTTAAGGACAACTTCCTCCACAAAAGCCCCTTACTTCTGACACCAGGGTTCCCAGGCCACCTGCACTTCTGACCGACTGGCTACCAATTTGGGGGCTCCCTCTATCTTTTCAGGTGTGCAGAATTTCACAGAATTCAAGAAAGCACTATGCTTATGATTACAGTTTTACTATAAAGAATACAAATTAGGACCAACTAAATGAAGAGATGCGCGGGGGTGAGGTCTGGGAGGGTCCCAAACACACAGCTTGCATGCCCTCAGGATGCATCACCCTTCCTACCCTCCCAGCACACAGATGTGTGATTACCTACCAGGAAACTCACCTTAGCCTAAACGTTGAAAGCTTTATTATTACGTAGTCATGATGGGGTGACTCATTGGCCACATGACGGAAATCAGTCTGTAGCCCCTTCCCCTCCCTAGGGTTGAACTTCCATCACCTGGTTCAAAGCCGCCCCCCACCACCCCACCCTATAACCACATGGTTGGTCTCTCTGGCCTGGCCTTCAGCCTGAGTCTGCTCATCAAGGGGCCACCACAAGGAACAATGACACTCCTGTCACTGGGACAAATTGCAAGGGTTAAGAGGTCACCTCCCAGGAACCAGGAATGAAGGCCAGCCAAATTCTTTTCCAAAACAACCGCCACCTAGCTTCAGCCAGCCAGGAGTTTTTGTCCTGATGCCCTGCTCTGCCTTGCAGCCCTGCCCTGCTCAGGTGCAGGAGGCAGCGGGAAGGCGGAAGCCACATTACCTAGCCCATCCAGCCCGAGGGCCTGACTGCTGACCACCCCGTCTCTCCCCACCCGCAGCCCGACTTTGAGGACAGGCGAGTGGGCCGCCCACGCTCCATGCTGCGCTCCTACAGGCAGATGTCCATCATCTCCATGGCGTCCATGAACTCTGACTGCAGCACCCCCAGCAAGACCGCCTCTGAGAGGTCAGTCTCTGCCCAGGAGCCCCCTGCACTCCTGCCCCCTCAGCCCCCAACAACACCTGCTACTTCTCCCTCTGTCCCAGAAGCCACCCTTCTATCTCCTCCCAACCCTTCTTTTTAAAGAAGTCACTAAAACCCTCACAACCACCCTGTGCGGCTGCTGTCGTTGGTGCCGTTGATAGGGGGTCATTCAAGGCCTGAGAGGCAAGACCGCTCTTCCTGGGTCCCCAGCAGGATTCACCTGCGGCTGGTGTTCTCCCAGCTCAGCAATCTGTGCCGCCAGAGCCCCTCACAGGTCCTGCTTCAGTCGGGCATCTCCTCACCTCTGCCAGGGCTGTGTCCCTGCAAGTCCCTACCGCGGAGCTGATCTCCCTGCACCCATCCATCCCTCTGCAGCCGGGGGGAGGTGCTCCCTCACCCCAAGAAAAGCCTCTCCCCTTCCGCCGTCCTAGAGCCTCATCCCCACCCAGCCCAAACTCCACTACTCTAAGGACATGAGAACGTGAGCCGAGTACTCCGCATGCAATAAGGGCTCAGGGAGGCTGAGTGATTTGCCCAAAGGCATTCAGTAAAGGGTGGCAGTGCTGGATTTGAATCCAGACCCACACCTTAACTGGGTGTCTCTCCTCACCACCAGTCTCCCTGGCTTGCGGCTCACCTCCTTCAGTTTCGTTTTACTCTGCATTCTGATGTGTTTGCAAATTAAGCAAGCAGCTCCCCGAACTCTGTCGGGTTAGCTGAGCTACTCCTTGCTCCCGCAGTGACAACCCAGCCAGCCTGGGTCCCTGCAAGGCAGTTCCGCTGAACCTCGCTCTCACTGCAATTTCTACCGCTGTCCCTCCCGTTCTCCAGCTTTGACCTGGAGGTGGCACCTCCGAAGACTCCAAGAGCAGAGCCGGCGGAGCCGATCTCTGTGGGAGCACTCTGCCGGAAGTCAAGCTGCGGAGGTCCAAGAAGAGGGCCAAGAGGAGCAGCGTGGTGTTTGCAGATGAGAAGGCAGCAGCCGAGTCGGACCTGAAGCGGGTGAGCTGGCACCGGGCAGGTCGCCTCTAGCCCCGTCAGCCCATCTCTGCTGCACAGCAGCCGTACTCTCTGGGGGCCCCAGATGAGGTCCCATTCAGGCCTCACGTCTGCAGTGAGGTGGGTGATGCAGAGGCCGTATCTGAGGAGCAGGGAGGTCAAGTCCTGTGGGTACCCACACAGCCTGACATGACAGAGCCGGGATCTGAACCCAGGCCAGTAGACTCCAGCCCGTGCATGTCTTTCCCACCACTGTGCAGGGCTTTGTGAGACAGGACAGAAGCTGTCCTCCCAGTGCTGGGCAAGGGGTTTCTTCATGTCCACCCCCTTGCCAACCCCAGGGCCATTCCAACCACTGAGGTCTCAGACCCTCCTAGGCTCCTCCAGTGAGCAGAAGCCCAGCTGGGGACACAGAGAGGGACTCACTGCCCTGACTCCGAGTTTTTGTCTTATAACGATTTGATAATGAAACTTGGTGTCATTGGGTCCAAATCTTAGTTTCGCCCCCTAAAAGAGAGGTTTGTTGAAGGCATTGTTGGATCCTAGGAAAGGGAGAGGGGTTAACTGTACTGGCAAGGGAGGGGTGGCAGCTGAAAGGGCAAAGGGCTGACTGAGATGCCTCCCAGGAAAGAGAAGACCCTCCGCAAACTTCCCAGTAGACCCCAGAGGCTACTCTTGCCAGAGGAGAAGACTAGAAATAAGTATTCTGTGTTTTACAATTCTAGAGGGTATCATTCACATGATAGTCTAAATGAATGCCTCAATGCCTCCCTAACCCCTGGAGTTGTATAGTGTGCAACTTGTGCAACCATACTTGGCAGGCTGGCATGGAGTGATAGATAACAGAATAAATCAACTTACAGCTGGGTCCACAGAAGCCTTGCCAAGCCCTTGTTACTGACTTTTCAAGGCACAGAGCTGCCTAATGCTAACCCTCTGTGGTGTGTGTGTGTGTGTGTGTGTGTGTGTACTTATTCAGCTTTCCAGGAAGCACGAGTTCATGAGTGACACCAACCTCTCGGAGCATGCAGCCATTCCCCCCAGGTCATCCATCCTCTCTCAGATGATGTTTCGCCAGTCAGTCCATGCCCACCATCCCAGGTATGCACCCTGCCACCACCAGCACCAGAAGGTACAGAGATGGTGGGGCCACCAGCCTGGGGGTGGAGGATGGGCGGAGACTGGATCTACACGGCAAAGGGGCCAGGCATCCTGGGGGCAAGAGGCTCTGCTCAGAGGCCCCCTGTCCTCTGAGCTCGCACCACACCCCACCCGCTCTGTAGGGGGAAGCGGCCCCGCAAGCTGCACCTGGGGCTGGGTGGAGGCCTGTTGCCACTCCGGTCCTCGGGGACTCACCGGGACCTCCATTCTCACCCTGGGTGGCCCTGCACTCTCAGTTAGCTAGGCCTCCCCACAGGCCAGAAGCCCCGTGTTTCCTTTTTTGACCTGGGGCCCTATTTCAGGAACTTGCAGAAACTTCCAGCACATCTTATAGAGGTCGAGTGTCTAATGATAATTGCCACCTACATCCCCCAGCATGCACTCGTCGTCCAGGGAGGAGGTTAGCAGCACACGGATGACCGTTCCTAGTTGGCAGAAGGCGAAGCCACAGCCAATGACGGGGTGGGCCACACCTGGGTCGCTGCATCCTGACATGCAGCTGTCTCAAGGGTCAGCCACTCTGGGCCAGGCTCCCTGTGCCAAGGGCCAGGGCAGAGAGGAGCAAGACACAAGCACTGCCTGTGGAACTCAGCAGGCAGATCTCAGCAAAGATGCCTGCTAGTTCTCGAGTGCTGCCCAGCACTAGGCCCTCCCTGTGCTTAAATCTTCATCTTTTATTTTATGCCTCAACACATACCTATGATGGAGATAATGTCATCAGCCCATGTGTGCATGAGGAAACTGAGGCACGGAGAATGTCAGCAGCTAGGAAGTGGCGGAGGCTGAGTGTAGACAGGCCCTCTGTCCCTGGAACCATGCCCTTAACCCCCCGCCCAGCCACACAAGGCAGGACGGCCCCCTAACTCTGGCCGGACACAGAGCCATTCCACCGTCACCTTCTCACAGCACCTCAATACCCTGGAGGCTGGTGCCCTTGTCCCCATTTTGCTGACATCAAAACCGAGGGGCAAGAGGTAGCTTGATTTGTCAGGTCTGTGCATCTCCAAGCTGGGAGCTGGAACCACCAGTTCTGTCTACCAGCCCCTGCCTTGGAGAAAAAGGAAAAAAGCTCATATTGTCTCCCCACCTTGGGGCCAAAGGCCACGTCCCCTGAGGAAATCAGGACCCCAGTGGCCAAGGGGCCTTCACCTCCCCACACTGTGTTTCCAGCACAGAAGCCCTGGCAAGGATCAGGCCAGGTGGCAGGCCCCTATCTGTGGGGTTGGCAAGCCTCGCCAAGAGGACAGCTTCAACAGGCCCCCTCAGGGCGCAAGCAGGCCTCCCGCCTCCTGCCTGGCACCGTGATGTGTCCTCCCAGGACTCTGTCCCACAGCCTGTGTCCTCTCCGCCTTGCCAACATCACCCTCTTGGGCACCGCCTCTCCTCACCCACCCACTCACCCCCACTCTCCACTCTCCTTCCAGCCCTCACGCTCTCTGTGGCGGGCATACCTGGGATGGATGATGCCAACGCGTCCCCCCGCCTCAGCCAGACCTTCTTCCCTCTCTCAGAGGGTGACAAGAAGACGCTCAAACGGAAGAAAGTAAATCAGTTCTTCAGGCGATGGTGAGGACCCAGATGGCTGGAAAGACAAGGGTATATGGGGAGAGATAAAGGAAGAAAGCAACACCAGAAAGAGGAGAAAATGGGGGGTGGGAATGGAGGCACGTATATGTGTGCAACATGTGTGATCCCTCCCAGGGAGGCATGGTCAGGGCCCACCAGGCTTGGGACAGAAATGCCAGAATGCATTTCTGCCAGAAATGCCCCCACTGCAGTTCTCTTGGGCCCTGGCCTCAGAGCAGGACTGATCCCAGCTGGGCTGCAGGAACGTCCCAAGGGGATAAGCAGAGCCCCTGGGACCTCCTTTCCCCAAACCGCCCTCTGGTAATACGCCTGTCAGAGCCACAACAGCTGGCTATCTTTGGAACCTGAAAGTGCTTTTTAATTTTTTTTTTTCCTTTGCAGAGCTTTCCTATTCAACTTATATTACAAACTCCTACTAATTAAAAGTTAGTTCCAAGGCCTGACTTTTCAAGTCCCATCTCTGTTGTTACTTGTCAGTCTTCACTCGAGATAAAAAAAGTATCGTTGACACTTCTGATCCTCAAGATGATATAAACCCGATCTCTGCTACTATAATAATCCCGAGTTTACTGTGAGCATGCAGTGAGTCAGGTACCACGCTAAGCACTTTGCAGACATGGTCCAATCTGACCTTCTACCATCCCTGTGAGGATTTACATGGCTCACAGAGTTAGGTGAGCGACTGGCCCAAGTAAGTGCATGAAGCAGCCAAGTCTGTGTCTTAACCACTGTGGGGTCTGCCTGTCTGGCCACATTCAAGGTCACGGCCCCTCATACTCCATGGGCTTTGGGCAGGGATCCTTGTGAGCCCCACTTTGGTGCTCATGAGAATCCCATCCTGGGATGGTGTTTGTTTTCTTCTCCCACAAAGCTGGCCAGCAAACCTCCTGAAGAAGGCAAACAGATCCCTGACTTCCTGTCCTCTGACCTGTGAGATGCTGCTGACCGGGGCCACACGTGGGGAGCCAGGGAGAGAAGTTTCCAGAGGAAGAGAGACACGGTGGGACGCTGATGCCTCACACAGCGGGGAGACCTCCTACCAGTCGCCCTCACTCAGGAAGCAAGGGCTGATCTGGCCCCCTGCGACCCAGGCGGTGGGTGAGGATGCTGCGGCCTGGATTGTGGGCTGTGGTCACAAGGAGCGAGCAAGGACACTTTCTCCCACTGTGCTCTCCCCAATATCCTCGGCGCATCTTTTCATAACCCAGTTTCTTAGGTATAAGGAGCTGTGTTTTTATTTCATTTTCAAAGTCCTAGCACTTAACAGAAAAGCCTTTTAAATATTCTTTTATTTTATTTTTTGGATGATAGTTTTGTACTTTACATTTTTAATACAACCAACCAGTGTTTTTTCTAGCTGATCATCTCTGAAGCGTTGCTGTTTCTCACTGACAATAAAAATGGTTTCATGACGCCAGTTCGCCTTGTTGCGTAATTCGTCAGCTGCATCTCTGAGGCCTGGAGAGGGTGAGGATGGCAGGCCACCCAGGGCCTGCGGTGACGTTAAGGGGCCTGGCTCCAGACTGTCTTAGTGCCGGATTTGCCCACTTCATTCATGCCACCCCGAGAAATCTTCTCCATGAATGCTGGGGTGTAGGGATGCCAGAAAAGTCTGCCACAATCTTCCTCAGGTCATTTTCATATTACCTTTCTCCTCTTCTGGAAAGGAATGGAAAAACCACGCAACCAATGGTCAAGAGTTAGGAAAAGAGTGGACTAACAGTCCGGCCTTTGGATTTTGTCATCAGGTCGGAAGGGGTAGCTTTTCTTGGAGGAATCCTGGGCTCCTCAGATGAGGCCCAAAGAAGGTGATGAGCTCCTCTGGGCAGAACATGGGAGCAGTGGCCTACCTCCATAGCCCGAGGGAGCTGTGCATGAAGAGGTCTTGGTGGGCAGAGGCTGAGGACCCCATTTGGAAAGATGTCAGTACTGGGTGGATATTAAGTGCAGGGCAACATGGGGCTCAGAGCTAGAGCCATCTAGAGACGTGGGGTGGGCACTCACTTCTTAGAGAAAGAGTCCCCGGATGAGAGAGAATGATGATAAGAGCTCCAATTGATTGAGCTCCACTGTCCCCAGCACAGTGTTATAGACATGATGAGAATTAACTCCTATATCAAGATTTAGGAGGTGGAGATGATTATTATCCAGATGAAGAAACAGAGCCATGAAGTGACCTAACATCATCCACTTGGTAAGTGGAAAGGCTGGGATTCAAACCCAGGCAGCCAGGTGGGAAGCTTGGCATTTAACCATGACCCTGTGCTATCTGCTGGACACCTTTGTGCCTGAGTCCCTGTAGCCTTTGTCCACCCCAATCTCTTCCTGGGGGCCCCCGGTTCCCTTTGCCAACAGGTCCCAGACCTGTTGCTGGTCCAGCTTCCAATATCCTCAACAGTCCAAAAAGTCCCATTATGGTGGTGGTTGGCATTTTGTCTGCATTGTGCGCTCCCTAAGGTAAGGAGGCAGCTCCTGGAGGTTTGGAATCTGGCTGAATTCACTTTCCAAAAGAGCAAGAAGTGAGGGTCCTCGAGAAGTGGAGGAGCTGGGCATCTCATGGCTTCACGTGTGGACACTGGAGCTTGTGTGTCCCTTCTTGTATCTGTTAATCCTGTTCCGCCCTTTTCCTCTCCAGGTTACAGGCTTGAGCTTTCCAGGTGTGCTTTTTCTCAGTCCAAACTGTGAAATCCCAACGTTTAAGTTTCAAATGTCTGCTCTTCCAACTACTAGTGGAAAAAATCTTGACACAGACAAGAAAATGGCTCCTTCCCCCTTTTCCCACGACTGTAGAAAACCAGATACGATCCTCTGCCTTGAAATTGCAGATGTCGTTTCTCACCAAGGCATCTTGCAGAGACTGTGGCTGTGTCCCGAGCAAGTCAGCTTTAACCTCTAAAAATCCCATCACTCTGTTCTCCTGGCTCAACAGTGTGTGGCCCTGGTGGTAATATTTCTGAATTCCGTTTTCTGAAAACTGCCAGTATCTGTGAGTTTTTATGAAGTCTGAAAGGGTCTTGAGCACTCCTCCTTGTCCCATAGAAATGGGGCAAACAGTGAAATTCGTGGATTCTTATTTAAACAGAGTTTGAGTGTCAAATCTCATCTCAGTTAGGACACTCATCGGGTTGATGGCCCACTTGGTGCTTTTTCAGGACAACTCCAGATGTTGTGGTCACGTGGCAATAACAGCAATGCCGGCAGTAAGAACAATAACAATAATGATATAGCTTCCATTTACCAGACACTCACCCCGTGCATCCTTTCTTAAACCCTCACACCAATCCCATGAGGTTGGCAATGGGATCCCAACCAGGAAACCCAGGCTTGGGAGCCAGCCGTGTGCCTTTGTCACCCAGCCAGTGAGGGGCACAGCCAGCTGTGTCCACTTGTAGCCTCGTGACCTTAACCCATATGTTCACTTTCTGGCTTTAACCTCAGTGTCAGACTGTGTACGTTCCATACCCATTGTGAAAGTCTCCCCCACAATGCCTATGATGGCTCCCAGGATAGGTGAGGGTGGGGGCTATGCGTCCAGCACAACTGTCCTTGTGCCCCTGGATGTTCCCTTACTATAAGCAAGGTCTGTCAGAAACTAGCTAGTGCTGCCAAGGAAGGACATAAGGATGCCTCAGAGCTCCCAGGGAGGGAGGGTGGGGCGGGTGGGATGGGAGGAAGGATCCACTTGATGCATCTTTTCCTTTCCTGATGGAGAGTTTTCAGGGACCGTTGGAGATCATTTCATCCAACCCTTTCATCCTACAATTCAGTGACTTCTCCAAGGCCACTTAGCTGTGATCAGCAGGACTCCATCTAGAATCAGCCCTGCCTAACTCAGTGGTTTCCTTGTAGGTAATCTCCTCTTGGTGGCACTCCCTCATCCTCTGTTTAGGCACCCAGAGACCCCTTGCTTTCTGCTGTCCCTTCCTCTGCCTTTGAGACAGAACTGATATCTACCATTCACACTTTAATGTGATCCAGGGCACCAAGTTTATTTACTCTTCTTAGGGGAGGGGCATTTTTAAGCCTTCTCTCTAAGCAGGGAGTGGAAGCTTTCTTTCTTTCTTCCAGACTTTTAGGCTTCTATCAGCAAAGAGTAGAGAAATTGATGGAAACAAATTGCCTTCCCAGCATCTAAAATCAGGCTGGGCTCTGCCTTCCAGACCTCCTAACCGGTAACACATCTGTTTGTTGTTCCTTCTGAACACTGGGTGCCTCTGCCTTCCAGTCATAGCTCCAGTTCCCAAGGAAACAGATCCTTAGGCAATGACTGATGACCCGTATTTGGGGGCTATGCAATCCTAGGGTGGTGATAAAGGGGGAAGGGGAATGGAGGAAGTAGAAGGTGGTGGGGAGTTACCATGCCGGCCTGAGGAATGGAGCCATGTCACAGACTCAATGTCAGTCCGCTTCTGGAGGCTGGACACTCAGCAGGAGCAACAACTATATCATCCTTGATGAGAAGGACACCATGTTGTTGGACCCACACACGGCCTCCATGCCTGCTTGTTCTGTACTCCATTGGGCAAGCAAGTGATAGCTGAGGAGCAAGGCTGACTGATAGTACTGGTCATCCAATTCACTCGATCGTTGTCTGCCTTATCAGTGGTCCTTCTGGTGGGCATTAAAGTGTGGAAAGGAAGCTTTGAATCTACTCCTGCTGGATTATGCCTGTACCTACTCCCTAGATCCCAGTAGTCAATCTTCTAGCACGATTCTTTTCAGTCCTCTGACCACCCAGCCAAACCATGTTCTACTGCCCGGGAGTATGAATGTCTATCTCAGCTCATGCCTCCCTCTATTAGGTAAACCAATAGCACCATGGGTCCATTCCTGCCTAGCACCAACAGAGCAGGCCCCCTGTCCATGAACAAGGCTTCAGTCCTGTCTCTCTCCTTAAGTTGGCCATATGGAACGCCTCCCTGGGTCCACAGGTCTGGGTTGAAGGAAAGACATCGGTGAAGCAAAAGTAGGTACCGTGGGATTCTAATAATATGATGGATTTTTGCCATGTTGACCCACATTATGACTCTGAGATACCTAGGACGCCCATGATGGACATCTCCAGTTGCTCTGTCACTTAGAGAGTCAGCCTCTGCTAGGACCCAGTAGCACTCTGGGAGCTATTTCTTAAACAGAGGGTTGAGGAGAACACAGCTTGGCTTTAGATTCCTAGAGGTATGTGCTGTGATTATCATATGTCGCAGTCCCTTGTCAGGGACTCCACTTGGCATCCACGTCTACCACTGATAATTCTGCAGCATCAGACCTGCTGGGTCGTATGGTTCTGGAGGCAGAACTGCTTGAACCACAGCCTGGACCTGCTGCGGACTATTTTTGCTCTAGGCACTGCTCAAATTGGCATACTCCAAAGTCACTTGATGAATAGTCTAAAGCAGTATTCCCAACTTTTTTATGTCTAAAAATACAAAACGACTCCTCAATTTCAATGCCTCTTTTTTAGTGTAAGGAAATGTGAAATACAACAGCTTGTCATGTATATTCAATGGCATGTCCCAGCATGTCCTGACCCCTGAAGACCTAAACATTGGTGACACTCACATGGGCGAGGGGTGGCAGGCCCCTTCTTCAATAATAACATTGA
The DNA here is from genome assembly GCF_007474595.2 of Lynx canadensis. NCBI lineage: Eukaryota > Metazoa > Chordata > Mammalia > Carnivora > Felidae > Lynx > Lynx canadensis. The sequence continues at coordinate 179,342,037 of NC_044303.2, read as the reverse complement.
ATAAGCCAAGGAAGTTCTGGCATCTCCACTCCTTTCACTGTGGGCCACCATCAGTTCAATCTTGAAGGAACTGTCTTCGAAAACTGTTAGAACCACTCCAGACATTTTCACCATTACACTGAAACCAGAGTAAGGAACTAGTGCCCTATGCTAGTGAATTCTCTCCTACCCAACCTTATTTTATACAACCACCTAAGCCTTGACACCCTCAGATCGATCCCTGTGCATGTTCCCAGTACCTGTTAGATGCCTAATCCCTTGCTTATAAGCTGTGCCCTCCCAAAGAAGGACATATAGTTCCCCTCTCAGGCTATGCCAGGACCTGGCTCTGGTTACCGGGTAGAGGTGGTGAGAGGTGGCTGGGGAGGGGGCATCAGTTTTCCAGAGGAATAAGCATCAAACTGCAGAGCATGTGCTGCCCGTGAGCTCTCCAAGAGAGGGAAGGCTGTTTCTTTCTGACAAGAGAGAAGAGACTGCTTCTGTCCGTCAGGAGGTTAGGGTTCAAGATCCTCAGGCTCATATACCCCATGTCCTAAACCAGACCCTAGGGTCTGCTCTTTCCCTATCATTGCCCTGACTCTACCACAGGAGACTTGCTGAGGCTTTGCATTAGTATCTGTGAGACTCTTTCACCCTTGTACTCCGACTCTGGCCTGATTTCAGCACAGTGTGCTTTGCAACTTCATGAAATAGTGTCTCTGAAAACTCCCACAGGGGCTGCATAATGGCCCCCCAAAGATGACCACCCCCTAATCCCAGAACCTACAAATATGTTATATAGCAAAGGGGAGCCAAGGTTGCAGATGGAGTTAAAGTTGCTTATCAACTCACCTTAAAATAGGGAGGTTCTCCTGGATTACCTGGGTGGGCCCAATGTCATCCTAAGGGTCTTTAAAAGCAGAAAAGGGAGGCAGTGGGAGAGAGACAGGGGATGAGGAGTGAGATGAAGTCATTGCCCATTGCTGGCTTTGAAGGTGGATGAAGGGGCCGTGAGCCAAGGGATGCTGGAAACCTCTAGAAGGGGGAAAAGGCAAGGAAATAGATGTTCCCTTCAAGACTCTGGAGGGAACACAGCTCTGTCAATACCCTGATTTTAGCCCAGACTTCTGGTCTACAGATCTAAAATAACAAATTTGTGTTGCTTTAAGACATTAAGTTGTGATAGTTTATTACAATAGGAAACTAATGCAGAGGCACTTAGACTTGGAGAACATGCCTGCAGCTGTCCTAGCCCACCACATTCTATTTGGAAGATCTCCTGGGCCATGGTAAGAAGCCACCCTACTCTACGGTTTGGTTTTGTTTTCTAATTTTTGCTTTAAGTTTTTATTTATTTATTTTCAGACAAAGACAGCATGAGCAGGGGAGGGGCAGAGAAAAAGGGGGGAAGAGACAGAGAATCCCAAGTAGGCTCCGTGCTGCCAGCACAGAGCCTGATGTGGGGCTTGAACTCATGACCCTTGAGATCATGACCTGAGCCCCTACAGTTTTTGTAATTATCACGACTCTGGAACTAGTTCAGCACCTCAGTTGCCTCATCCCCCAATACCATGCTCCACTCACACCTCATTTTGTGGGCGGAAGCAAGAGGGATTATGACATCACTGCATGCTAGGAGCTATTACCCCCCCACCTACTGTGAGGTCCCTATTGCCTTTAGACACAAGGCCACTGTAGTTCCAAAACCCCATCTGGAAACTGTATTTCCTAAATCCACTCCTGGTTCCAATTATGATAGCCCGAGTCCCCTAGGATCTCACGATTTAGACTAGTCTGTAGAGCTTCCTCATGGCATCCCTGGGAGCCGGTTAGAAATGCAGAATCCCGGGCTCCACCCAGGCCCACCGAACTGGCACTGCATTTTAACAAAAGCCCCTGGTGATACACACACACGTAAAAATTTGAGAAGTGCTAACCAAGAAAACATAACCCAAGGATCGGAAGCTGACCCTTTATCCGGGAGGGCATGCCCAGGCAGCAAGAGGGAGGGAAAAGAACAGTGAGGCAGGGAAGGACGGGGGCAATTCAAGATGCCACATGGCTGTGCTGGCCACGGCTTCACGACAAGCTGCAGAAACGTTGCTCACAGGTGTATCTCCTCGTCCGCTCTCACAGCCCTGGGCAGGCTACATGGAGAAGATTCCATCTCCTGTTTCTCTCTGGTCGGAGTGAAGATGAACCAATTCCCCGCACTTCCAGGCCCCATTCTCCAGTCCCTTTGGCAGCATTGGGAAGACGGATCTCGCACTGCCTAATGTGACGTTTTACTTAACTTGCAATCGGCGAGAAGCCCAGGGACTGTGGCTGGTCAGCCTGGCTGTGTGGTGTCGGTGGGCGGTGGTCTGGCTTTCCCGTCCATACATATCCTCACTGGCCCCAGGGGGTGGAGGACGCGGAGGAGAGCATGGAGTAGGTGTAGCTCACTCCCACCGGAACCCAGGGGATCACAGCAGCCAGACCACGCCTCACCGGGCCGGACCTCACCGCTCTCGCCCTTTCATTGAGCCTTGTGTTCAAAACATTTGCTGGGGATTGGGAGCTGCTGGGAAGACTGCCCCACCACTGCTGTAGTCGCTTTTGCTTGCAGAGAGTGAAAGAGAAGTCTAATCGGAAGAATTGGTGTGCTGGCTTAGCACCCTTTGTCTCTGCCTTTCTCCTGGGAAATCCCCAAGGTCATTAATGAGGAAATGTCATTCCAGAAGAATCCATGGTTCCTGGAGAGAAGTAATCAGAGACCGTGACCTTGGAAAAGGCACTTGGCCTCCCTAAGCCTCCGTTTCCTCATCTGTGACAAACAATGATGCCAGATAGACAGTAAGCCAGCTGGAGGAACTAAGGCCGTGGGGCAACGGTGTTTGTCAGCTCTCTGTGAGTCAGCCCTGCAGGCTCACCAAATATTGCACTGTCGGCAAGAGGCTCTTTCAAAAGAGGCAAGAGAGACCTTTGGTGGTTACAGTAGAGCTTTGGTGCTGCTGGGAGAGGCACCACTCCCCTGCCCGCCCTGGTCTGGCACCCCCAATCCAAGGAGGTGCATCCTCAGTATGGGGGATTCTCCTGAGGGTGCACTTGGCTGGTGGCAGAAACAGTAGCAGTGACGCACAGACCTCAGCTCTGGACCTGCACAGTGTCCCAGCCAGGGCGACTTCTAGGGACCTGCAAAGAGATCCGCAGTGTCTCAGGCACTAAGCAACCAGGAAGAACATGGCCTTCTCCGAGGTCCTGGCCTTCCACGGTGCACCCCACACTCCCACTTCTGCTCCACAGCTCCATGCCCCCCAGACACAACTACCCCAACACTGACCGACAGCAAGGGAGCACCTACCATTCTCTGGTGCCATAGCACATGCTAGAGACCCAACAGCAGCCACGGTGATCACTATCTTCATTCTTGAAGCCCAAGTGAGGGTTCAGTGATTCGTGATTGATTCACTCCCAAGACTTGCCCATTAGAGAGGGGCTCTAGGTTGCCATCAGCCCCCCGGTTGGACTCTGCTTGAAGAGATGATGTTTACTAATGGAAGGAATTGAAATATTCTTGTGAACAGAATTTATTGACCAATGCAAAGTGGTATACTTCCAAGGCCACTGGGTCCAAAATCACTCACTTTCCCTTTCCCAAAGGAAAGATAATCCAGGAAAAGTGCACAGAGAACTCCTCACTCTTGCACTCATAAATTCTTCTGAGACCAGGGGCTAAAGAACAGTATACCTCCTCTCCAGAACCCCTTCATCAGGGGTATTCAGTACAAAGCACCATTAGTGTGATCCCCAAAGTACAAGTGTCTCTAGATGGGACACACACCATTGGAGCCGCCATGGTGGGTCCGTACATGGAGAAGTTTAAATTCTGCTAAGAGTAACACCTCTGGGGGAGTGAAGCCCAGGAGTGGGGTAATGAGGGGTACTCGAAGGGGGAGGTACCAGCTCTGAAGTCAAATGTCCTCTCCCGAGGATTCTTGTCAGAAGTAGGCTCAAGAAGCAAGAGAGTAGGGCAGGCGAAGAACAGAGGCACAGGCATTAAAGGAAACCATCCCGTTTGAGGGGATGGGGCTGGGAGGTTAGGGCGGGTTTCTCCTGTCGCCTGGGAGTCAGGACAGAGTACAGAAAAGGCAAGAATTTGAGTCGGTTGAGCGTCCGACTTTGGCTCAGGTCAGGATCTTGTGGTCCGTGAGTTCGAGCCCCACATCGGGCTCTGTGCTGACAGCTTGGAGCCTGGAGCTGCTACAGATTCTGCGTTTCCCTCTCTCTCTGCCCCTCCCCTGCTCACGCTCTGACTCTGTCTTTCAATAATAAATAAACGTTTAAAAAAAATTAAAAAAAAAAAAGAAAAGGCAAGAATTGTTTTTAACAAACGTATGGAGCAGGTACCAGGCTGAAAGACTTCAATAGTGATCTATAAAATATTAATGTGTTCTATTTACTGAGAGTCTTATAATAAAGAATCCTTATAATAATAAGGTCTAATAACCAAACTCTTATAATAATAAGCACAATAAACCATATTGTTTTCCTTAGACTCTATTTCTTAGTGATTCCAATGAGAAAAATTCTTAAGAGGGTTGGGTCCAGTTATTTATCACTATTTATGAAATTGAGGGGAAGGGATGTAGTGGATGAAAAATCTGTCTCTATGATAGACCCCCAAAATTCACACAGATCTTAAAAAGAATTTAAAATTAAAAATAAATAATATATTTGGTGTCGAACGTTATGAGAAATCTAATGTTAATTACAATGGCTTTAAACCAGTGAACACTGAGGAAAGCATTAGGTTCCTGGAAAAGCGGCTGCTTGGCTTTTCAATGCTGTGGCCATATTTACAAACGAACAGGTGTGGTTTCCCTTGATCTTAGGAATGGCCTTCTGGGCAGGTCACCGGTGAAAATCCACCCAGCTGGACCCCGGGTAAGCACAGTGACCACTGACACACAGGTGAGAGTGGGAGGCCACTGGGCCAAGCACTTTAGAGGACTCAACTCATTTCTGATTTATGGAGACCCTCTGGGATAGTCACGACGATGGCCCCAATTTCCACAGAAGAAAGCAAAGTGACATCCCACAGCCTATTCTCCCTCCTCACAAATGTGCTTAGAGCTTAATTTGTGCTTGACATTGTCCAAAGTCCCGGGACACCTGGGTGACTCAGCCAGTTAAGCATCTGACTCTTGGTTTCAGCTCAAGTCATGATGTCACAGTTTGTGGGTTCAAGCCCCACATCAGGCTCTGTGCTGACGGTGTGGAGCCTGCTTGGAATTTCTCTCTCTCTCTCTTTCTCTCTCTCTCTCTCAAAATACATACATACATAACACTTAAAATAAACAAACATTGTTCGAAGCCCTGGAAAAAACTACCATCCTTACCTCAAGGGACTGCAGGCCCCATAGTGAAGTCAGGCAATAAACTGGCCATCATGGCAAAGGCTGAACCGGTTCCTGGTATGGAGGGAAACCGGAGGGAAGAAACAGCGGCCTGGACACCAAGAGGAAGGCTTCCTTGGGAAGATGGCGTTGAGTTGGCATTGAAAGGTTAAGTCAGGGTTCTCCAGGTGGAGAAGAAGGGCATTCCAGACAAAGGGAAGGTGCCTGGACCTGAGGGCTCATTAGAAGCTCACATGGCCACGAGCCAAGGAAGGGCACCGAGAGTAGGCAAGAATGAGACAGGAGAGGTTGGCTGAGGCTGGGGGCGTGCTCGGTCCTGAACACCATGCTGAGGAACCAGTAACTTGAGAGGCAACGTGCATGGCACCTACTATGTGCCAGGCAGTCTTCTCAGCATTTTGTCCTGAATTTCTGAAATTTCACAACCACCTTCTGAAGTATAGATTACTATTGGTCCCAAATTACAGGTGAGGAAATAGGCCCAGAGAGGCACAGGCCCTTGTCCTGGATCACACAGCTTGGAAGCAGTAGATCAGGGGCTTGATGCTATGGGCTCCAAGGAACAGGCGGTTGAGGGCAGTTTTCTGAGGGATGACTTTGGGCACAGGGGCTGGATCCCCAGATAGCTTGCTCTCTAAGCTGGGTATGCTTCGGAGCACTGGTGCCCAGGCCCCACCCGGGCCTCACAAGTCAGAATCTCTGGGGCCTGGGCCCAGGAGAATGCCTTTTAATGAGCTCCATAGGTAGGACCTGCTGGGCAGGGCCTTGAAAATCACACAGCATTGCCTTCCAATTGCTTATGAGGAAACTGAGGCCCAGAGGGTCCACCACAACCCATAAAAGTCCCAGAATGAAATAAGTGACCAAACCCCTAAATCCACGGCCCCGACCTGTGTTCTTCACCAAGAGGTGGGGGAAGGGAGGTAGGGGACTTCTTGTTGACCAGACTGTGTTTCCCCAAGTATAAGACAAAGGCCCTGGTGGCCTGGGAGGGGATCACTGGTGGGCAGGGTCACAGCTCCACGTAACATGGAATCCAATTGTATTGGTTTCCTGTTGCTGGTGTAACAAATTATTGCAAACTTAGTGGCTTAAAACAACACAGATCTATTCTCTTACTGTTCTTGAGATCAGAAATCAGAAATAAGTCTTTTTTTTTTTTTAATATTTATTTTTGAGAGAGACAGAGACAGAATGCGAGTGGGTTAGGGGCAGAGAGAGAGGGAGACACAGAAGCAGAAGCAGGCTCCAGGCTCCGAGCTGTCAGCATGGAGCCTGACGCGGGGCTCAAACTCACGAGCTGTGAGATCATGACCTGAGCCAAGTGGGACACTCAGCTGACTGAGCCACCCAGGCGCCCCCAGAAATAAGTCTAATGGGTGAAAATCAAGATGACAGTAGGGCTGGTTCCTTCCAGAAATGCCAGGGGACAGTATATTTTCTTGCCTCTTCCAACCTCTAAAAGCTGCAAAGCAGGTAGCATTCCTTGGCTCATGCCCACATTGCTCTAATCTCTGCCTCCATTGTCGCATCTCTTGTTACCGGATCTCCCTGTCTCTCTCTTGTGAGGACAGTTCTGATTACATTGGACCCACCTGGATAATGCAGGCTTCTTGGTCCCTGTGGTCTTTAACTTAATCACTTCTGCAAAGTCCCCTTTACCTTGGAAGATGGCAAATTCACGTTCTGGGGATCTGGGCTGACATCCTGTGATGGGCAGGGGGCAGTCATTATTCTGTCTACCACTCTCATGATGAGAAAAATCTCTTCCTTTCTATTCTCTTCTGATCCCTGTACCTTCTCCAAGGAGATAGTCCTTGGCCTGTGTTTCATCCCCTTCCTAATGCTTGCTGGTCTCACCTTCTTGCAAAGAGTGAGCAGGCTTAGGCCTGTACTGTCTCAGTTTGCTCATCTATAAAATGGGGATGATTACAGCGACCACTGAATGAGATAATGGGTAACAGTTCGGGCTGTGCCCAGCACATTGTAAACTCTAGATAAAGGCTAATTCTTCTCATTCTATTTATGGCAAGCGATACTGATTACTGATGACCCATTTCCAAAAGTCATATACAGTTTATCTTCAAAATAAATTCGTTAAGGGCCACCTGGGTGGCTCAGTCAGTTAAGCGTCCGACTTCAGCTCAGGTCATGACCTCGTGGTTTGTGAGTTCAAGCCCCACCTGGGGCTCTGTGCTGACAGCTCAGAGCCTGGAGCCTGGTTCAGATTCTGTGTCTCCCTCTTTCTCTGCCCTTCCCATGTTCATGTTCTGTGTCTCTCTAATAAATAAATGTCAAAAAAAATTTTTTTTAATAAATTCGTTAAGTAAAAAAAAAAAAAAAAGTTTGAGAGCCAGTTAAAAAGTTAGTAAGTAAATCAAACTACAGGTACTGCACAAAGATGAAAAATCAGGAGCCTCAACACTGTGTGGCTGTAACAGTGTCCCGCACCCCCCAGAAATGCTGCTGTAGGGATGATCAAATAGTATTTGCTGAATGCGTGAGGTGATGACTTACTGCCAAGCACATCAGAGGCCTTTCCTGGGCTGTCTCATTCAGTCCTTGCAACAGCCCTCTGAAGGAGGTGACCCTGGTTATCCTCATTGTACAGAGGAGGGAGCACAGGCTCAGAGATTAAGCAAGGCAAGGCACTCGGAAAACACGATCTGAGGAATTGGATTTTAATTCCTACTAGTGCGATTGCCACTTGGCTGACTTCTAAGACATTTTGCTGCACTGATAATCCAGTTCCCACTATTTCCTTCGCAGTGGAATGAAAGTGGGTTTCTTTTTTTTGCCCCCAGGGCACAATTGCTCCTTTGAATGTGTTGTTCATTTCCGTAACGTGCCCCTTCGAGGTCACGGAAAGGTCATGGAATCTCTGCTCTCCGCTCCCTGCTTTTAAATAGATGGCCACCAGAGGGCGGTATATGTCTATGTTTCTCTAGCCTCAAGCTCAACCAGAAGCCACAACAGCAGAGAGGAGAGAGCACCAGGATGAGAGTCAACCTGGCTGACGCCTGGGCCAGACTTCCTCAAAGCCCACACTTGGGACAGAGAAGCCGGCCCCATGGCAAGCCCCAGCATATTCTGAGACACAGCTTTGGTGAGCAAGAAAGGACGCCCAGCGCCTGGGTGGCGCAGTCGGTTAAGCGTCCGACTTCAGCCAGGTCACGATCTCGCAGTCCGTGAGTTCGAGCCCCGCGTCAGGCTCTGGGCTGATGGCTCAGAGCCTGGAGCCTATTTCCGATTCTGTGTCTCCCTCTCTCTCTGCCCCTCCCCCGTTCATGCTCTGTCTCTCTCTGTCCCAAAAATAAATAAACGTTGAAAAAAAAAAAAAAAAAAAAAAAAGGACGCCCAGATGACAACTCATAGCTGTTCATAGACGACTATTTGTAGACAGTAGGTAGTAAAACCGCAGTTTCTTATACTCATTTTTACAGGTAAAGAAACTGGCACAGAGACGAAGCTAGTCCCAAATCCCCTGATGCCCCATCCCGACCTGGAAACCGTGGGACTCAGAAGCTACTTGTGTCATATGTGTAGAAAGGAAAAGAGCTCTAGAAGCCAAGCCCCTACCGAAGGGAAACTGGGGAGAAGGCAGGTAACGTCCGTGAGCCTGAGAATGCGGTAGCCCCAGCTGGTGGGCACCGGCCTTTTCCCCCACCCTCAGGCTCCTGAGTCCCTGATGAGGGCTCATGTTTACTGAGCATGTGCCAACTCTCTGGGACTTAGTCCTCAAAGCAACACGTGGAGGGAGCTGGTTTTCTCCATCACAGGTGAGAAACAGGCCCAGAACGGTCGGTTGCTATCTGAGGTATTCTAGTGTCATTAAGGAACTAGGCAGTGCCATATTAAGAAGTAGAGTCAGGGGGCACCTGGGTGGCTCAGTCAGTTGAGCGTCCAGCTTCAGCTCAGGTCATGATCTCACGGTTATGGGTTCAAGCCCTGCGTCGGGCTCTGCGCTGACAGTGAGGAGCCTGCTTGGGATTCTCTCTCTCCCTCTCTCTCTCTGCCCTGTCCCCTGCTCGTGCGTTCTCTCTCTCAGAATAAATAAATAAACAAGGAGAAGGAGAAGGAGAAGGAGGAGAAGGAGAAGGAGAAGGAGAAGGAGAAGGAGAAGGAGAAGGAGAAGGAGGAGAAGAAGAAGAAGCCATTAGCATTGAGATGCAGAAAGTTTGGCTCCAAAGTCTGTCTGCCCCCTGCACTGCCTTGCAATGCAGCAGTGGCCAGATCACACCCCACTCGCCTCCTCTGTCTCTGGTTATTCATCACCCCCCACCGCCCGCCTGTTTCCTCACACACTCCTCCACCCCTACAAAAGTCAAGGCCAGGGGTGGAGGCCCTGGCCAGCCATGGTCTAGATGGGGCCTGTGCACATTCACCCTCTCTGTAGGCCTTGAGCTTCCTTGGGCTTCTGGGCCCAGCAGTGCACACAGCTGTGTGCTGGGCACGTACTCCAGGACAGCGGCAGGCCTTCCTTCTTTCCCCAGGCGTCACCCCAAATGGCAAGATTTTCCCAAGGTGAGAGCCAGTGGTGAAACCTGGGCTGGAGGAGATGACACCAGGCCTCCTGCCCAGAGCCACCTCCCTGGCAACACCTGTCGTCTAGGAGTTGCCAGATCTCGGGCTCTACAGTTTATACATATCACATCACTTTTTCCTGTATAATCTCCACGAGACAGTTTTGATGTGCAGCTCCATTTAACAGTAAGCAAATCGAGGCCTTGTAAGATAAGAAATGTGGCTAAGATCACACAACGACCAATAGCAAGACAGGGAGTGGAACCCAGCTCCACAGAAGCCCAGAGCCCAGAGTCTTTCATGTTCTATTGCTCCATCCCAGATATCATAATTCGGGGTCATTCTCATTCACAGAGGCCTCCCTCTGGAAGGAAAAGTTCAGCCTCAGCTCTCCCTAAGCTGCCCTAGGGCCACACCTGCCCAACGTTTTGTTTATTTCCTTCAAGTTTCTCAGGTTAGGATTTCCACTCGTGGGAAATTCAAAAGCCTGAAATAGTTTTCTCCACAAAATGACCCTCGTTTATAGAGACATTTGATACCTTTCCCAGAGGCTCCAGGACTCGTCAGGGGGCATCTGGGCTGTAACTCCCAAACCTCCCCTGGGGATAGGAACAGCCAGCTCCTGTCACCTACCCCGAAGACCACAGCAATGCTCATGAAAATCAGGGATAAGGGCCTCTGGGAAGCTCTGGGCACCCCTGACCTGACGGCCTGATCCTGTGGCCAGGTGAGGGAGGACATGAGAGGCTGTGAGCTGCAGCCACAGGACTCAGGACTGTCGGCTGCACATGGGGCCAGGACTCCTAAGACAGGCCAGGCTTTCTCTGATCTCCAGTGGAAAGAACCAAGGCCCAGGGGCAACAGGGAGGCTTGGGTGAGCTTCTTCAAAAAAGTGCCTCTACAAGGGGTGCCTCGGTGGCTCCGTCGGTTAAATGTCTGATCTTGGCTCAGGTCATGATCTCGTGACTTGTGAGTTTGAACCCCACGTCGGGCTCTGTGCTGACAGCTCAGAGCCTGGAGCCTCCTTCAGATTCTGTGTCTCCCTGTCTCTCTCTGCCCCTCCCTCCTCTGCTGTCTCTCTCTCCCAAAAAAATAAATAAACATTAAAAAAAAATTTTGGGGGGGGGGGCGCCTGGGTGGCTCAGTTGGTTGGGCATCCGACTTTGGCTCAGGTCATGATCTCATAATCTGTGAGTTCGAGCCCCACATCAGGCTCTGTGCTGACAGCTCGGAGCCTGGAGCCTGCTTTGGATTCTGTGTCTTTCTCTCTCTGCCCCTCCCCTGTTCATGTTCTGTCTGTCTTTCTCTCTCTCAAAAATAAATAAACATTAAAAAAAATGTAATAAAAAGAATTTTTAAAAAATGACTCTCCAGAAGGAGACCCCAGCAATAGGCAAAAGGTGGATGAAGGGGTTAGGAGAAGGGCTCCTGACCAGCTTGACTGTGAACTTGTCACATGACTTGGGGTGCTGTGACTGTGAGCTGTAGATGGCAGGGTCTGGCTGTACAGTTAGCTATACCATCAGACCTGGGGTCTATATTGGTGGTCTCTAATGTGACTGTTTCTTAAAGAGTCATGTCCCCCCCCCCCCCCCCCCCCCCAGCAAGCCAGGCCCAGCAGAGAAACTTGAAACAAAGATGGGGCCTCCTTTGCTTTACTCTTCTGAGAGAAGGCGCAGTATGCTTACCCCATGCCTAACCTGGGCAGACAAGCCCTTTTGGAGTCACTTCATCCACTGTTCCCCAGTGGGGACAGGTGGTTTCTCAGGACCTGGGAGGACCCCTCCCATCCAGTTACCTGAACTCATCCTCCGAGCACTAATATGCTGCAAACGAGATGCATTCCATGGCCCTCAGGTTTCCCACACGTCAGTCTCCTGACACAGCTGTAGAGGAGAGCAGACAGCTGGGGAAGGGGGGATTCCCTGAGAGGCAGCCCCTCCAGCTAACACGGGAAGTGACCTCCTTCTTCCCCCTCAGGCACATGGGGTCTGGAGGAGTGAGACAAAGTTGAATGGGGAGAAGGAAGGTAGGAGGGCAGGAGGGAGGTGGTGGTGACCAGAGAAAGCGGACTGGAACTTTCTTCCAATCTGCTGATCCAAGAGAGAAGTACTCAGGCTGTACCAAAGCCTGCTCAGGGACAGCTGCCTACCCTCTGAGAAGGGGCCCACTCCCCTCCCCTCAAGCTGAGAGCCTGCCTGGGATGAAGGAAGGCTGGGGCAAGCCATCTCTAAGCTCCAGGAGGAGAACGAAGCCCAGGGAGGAGAGGGACCGACCGTAACACGGAGAAGCAGGGAGAGCTGGACTCCCGCTTCGAGAGCCTGAGGCAGAGATGGTGTGAGGAGAATGGTGAGTTGAGGGGTGGAGGGCTCTCCTCCAGGCCTCAGCTCTGGGGGGGGGGGGGCTGCAATCTGAAACATGAAAGGCCTTTGATCAGATAGTGGCCTGGGGGCCTGCTTGGCCCCTGCAGGCAGAAAGAAACTTTCAGAGTGCAAGTTCTCTCTCATCTTCCCCAGAAGCCCATTCACAGTCTCTTCCTTTGGTCACTGTCTTGATGGGCCCTGCTGTTCCTCCAGGACAATCCCCAGGCCTGTCCACAAGCCCTGTCAGCCTGCCTGCCCTGGGTGGTGTGTGTGGGTGCACACAGGGTGCCTACAGCCAACCAGCTGCCCACTCTGGCCAGGCTCCTTTCTGCTCTTCTGATTCTCCAAGGCCAGGCTCTTTCCTGAAACTCCAGAAAGTGTGTCTTCACTTCAGAAGACCCAAAGATGTGGCTTCCCGTAAAGTGCCTCATCCAGTCTGAGTGAGGGGGCGGAGAATGAGGGGTCGGAGTGGGCAAGAAGAGCGGACAGGAGACAGGGAAAGTGACACACAGGAACTGAGAGACAGAGACAGGAGTGAAAGAGAGCTGAGAGAAGCAGAAACACACAGGAGGTGAGCAAGAGGGGACAGAGAAGTAGAAAGAGATAGAAACAAACTCAGAGAGAGAAAGAAGGAAGGGAAGGAGAGGTGTCCAGAACAGTGCTTTGAAAAGACAGAATCCGGAGAAGGGGGAGGAAGAGAAGGGAAAGAATTTGGCAGCAAGGAGGGAAGGAGAGAAGGAGATGCAGAGAGGACATTAAGAATGAAAGAAGGGGAGGAAAGGGGAGAGACAAGTGAGGAGACAACGGGAAGAGAGACAGAATGAAGGAGAAACAAGGCGAACCAGGTGACGAGGAGAAAGGAGAGAGATAAGGGGGCGAGGGGAACTGGGAAGAGAGAAAAGGAAGAGGGGCACCCTGGGCACTGTGGACATCAGCTATAGCACCGGTCTGAGCACGCGCAGTGGGCCTGGCCAGGAGGCCCCCTCCCCTTGGCTCTCAGGGCTGTTGGAGGAGGGGGCGGGTCTGCAGCAGGTGGCCGCCCCTGGGTGGGGCCCACAGGCCAAGCCTGCAGGGGTATAAGTGGGAGGCTGGGCCAGCAGAGCACCTGTCAGGGACAGCTCCCCTGTGCAGGTGCCAGGCAGGTGGCTCCGGCCGAGCCCAGCCCCAGCATGAGCTCCTTCGACCTCCCGGCACCCTCCCCACCTCGCTGCAGCCCCCAGTTCCCCAGCATCGGCCAGGAGCCCCCCGAGATGAGCCTTTACTATGAGAACTTCTTCCATCCACAGGGCGTGCCCAGCCCTCAGCGGCCCCCCTCCTTCGAGGGGGGTGGCGAGTACGGGGCCACCCCCAACCCCTACCTCTGGCTCAATGGACCGGCCATGACTCCGCCACCCTACCTGTCGGGCACCAACACCAGCCCCTTCCTGCCCCAGGCCTACGGTGTGCAGAGGCAGCTGCTGCCAGGCATGTCTGGGCTGGGGGGCGGCGACCTGGGCTGGCTGCCCATCCCCTCGCAGGAGGAGCTGATGAAGCTGGTGCGGCCCCCCTATTCCTACTCGGCTCTCATCGCCATGGCCATCCACGGGGCGCCCGACAAGCGGCTCACCCTCAGCCAGATCTACCAGTACGTGGCCGACAACTTCCCCTTCTACAACAAAAGCAAGGCCGGCTGGCAGAACTCCATCCGCCACAACCTGTCTCTCAACGACTGCTTCAAGAAGGTGCCCCGCGATGAGGACGACCCGGGTAAGGGGGCTGCGGGCGCAGTGTGGAGTGGGTGGGGCAAGCCTCCGACACCCCCAGGGAAGGTTCATGTCATTCCAAAGCAGCACCCCATTCTAGACAGTTCTGATATGGCTGTGTCCCCCCAAGACAGGGGGCTCAGGGTTGTTAGTGAAGGAGACTGGGAGAGCCCAGGGGGCAGATTTGGGTTTTGACCTTGGCTGGACCACGGACCAGCCAGCAACTTCCAGCATTTTAGGTCCCTGAGCCTCAGTTTCCCCACCTGCAAAATAGGGAAGGTAACAGTGGCTCCTTTCCAAGCCTGTGATGGGGGTCATGAGATAATGTATGCAGGGATTTTGGTGCTAACAAGCACCCAGTAGACTATAGTAATTGTTATGATTAATCTGAGTCCCCAGCCCTCAGCTCATAGAAAGTCCTTGGGGTGAGTTGGACTAGGCCAAGCCCAAGGGCACCCCCAGCCTTCTTGGAGAAGATCTAACTTTTTTGAATAAGCATGGGCCACATTGTGCTGCCTGCTGTACATAACCTTCTTTAATGCAACCCTGCAGGATAGCTCTTATTAAACCCATTGTACAGATAAGGAGACTGACACTTAGAGGCATCCTGCCTAAGGTGACACAGAATGGAGGGATAGCCATGGAGCCTGAAGCTGAGTGGAGGTCTCTCTACCACCAAAGACTGTGAACTTTTCCTTTTTAATGATGACTTTCTAAAATTCAGGGCCATACAGAATGGCCATACAGGGCCGTTAAAAACTCAGCTATGCATTTCCCAGAATTGAAGTCCATTCTTTTTCCCCCACAGGAAGCCAGGGCATGGCTCAGAGCCCCCACCTTCACCCACTTCGAGGCTAACAAGGGTAGAACTATTGGGGCCCCAGGGGAAGGCAAGTGTCCAGTCCAATGACTGGCCTCACCCGCAGGCTGAGCTCAGGCCTTACCTCTGGACAGCACCTCATGGTGATGCAGCCCAGCTACACGTCTAGCATCAGCCCTTTCTCACAGTCAGCCTGAGGAAGAAGGGACTGGTACAACCGACCCACTTCTCAGACTAGGAAACTGAGGCTTGCCCAAAGTCCCTCCACCACTTAGGAGCAAAGCCAGGACTCAAGTCCACCCTTGGACTCCATGCCCAAAACTTTCAGGGAGCCCTGAAGTGTTTCCTTAGTTTTCTTCCACGTCAGCAATGGAAGGAGCCCCTCCCTCTCCATTCCCCCAGCCCCTGAACGTCTCCCAGAGGCCCGAATTGTAAGCACTTTCATGGCTCATGCCTCTGTGCTCCCAGAGGGCCCAGTTGTGAGCAGGGAGCTGAGCTAAAGATCCCTGTGTTTCCTGTACACTATTCCTCTGTGTCTCTCTCCCTGCCTTTTGTTCTGCCTTTTGCGTGTGTTTCTTTGGTGTTTAGTTTGTGACGCTACACAGAAACGGGAGCAGAGCATTTTGTCCATCTCTCTACTTAACCTCTCCCACTTTTGTGCCAGGCAAAGGGAATTACTGGACCCTGGATCCCAACTGTGAGAAGATGTTTGATAATGGAAACTTCCGCAGGAAGAGGAAGAGAAAATCAGATGTCTCCTCCAGCACGGGATCCTTGGCCTCGGAGAAAACAGACAGCAGCCTCCTGGCGGGCAGCCCGAAGACCACAGAGGCCCAGGACATCTTGGACAGTGCGTCACCAGGCACCACGAGCTCCCCAGAGAAGCAGTCCTCACCTCCCCCGTCGGGTACCCCATGCCTCAACAACTTCCTCTCCACCATGACAGCCTATGTGAGCGGTTCGAGCCCGGTGAGCCGCCCTGTGGCAACACCAGGACTGAGCCCTGAGCCCGCTGACAAGATGGGGCAGAACTTGCTGAACTTCAGCTCCTACACCCCACTCACCAACCTCAGCAGCCATGGGGGTGGGGGCGAATGGGCCAACCCCATGCCCACCAACGCTCTCGGCTATGGAGGCTCTGTCCTCAACCAGTTCAGCCCTCATTTCTACAACAGCATCAACACAAACAGTGTCCTCTACCCCAGGGAGGGCACTGAGGTTTAGAACAGAACAGCTCCTGAACCACATGGACATGCATGGGAGGAAAGCAGTTGAGGCCTCCCATGCCAGCATCGCTGTGGTCCAAGACTCTCAACTACCCAGGCATACACAGGAAGCTCAGAGCAATTCATCCTTCCCCTAGAACACTGTGTAAACCTTCTGTTTATCTCACATACGTCCACACACATACTCACCAACTTTGCAGTGGAAATACTGGTGCTCCTGATAGCAGTAATCATGGCAGCCATTTGTTGAGTACTTACTATGTGCCAGGTGCTATGCTACGCTCTTTAAAGGCATGAGCACACTTACTATTTACAGTTACCCTGTGGGGTTCAAATGAATCTCCTCCTTTAATAGATGAGGATACTGAGGCTCTAGGAAGCTAAGTAACTTCACAGGATTATACAGATTAGTAAGTGACAGAGTCATGAGTCGAGTCTGGGTCTGTATGACCCCCAGAGTTTGGGTGAACAAAGGCAGGAATGGAGCAATTGGTTGAACAGTCAAGGCAGGTCAGTGTGTCAGCTGCTTATAAGGCAAGCACATCCACTGCCCTATGGCTGTCCATCAAAATTTAGCCCTGGCCCCAGGCACATCCAGTCCTGCTCCAAGTCCTTGTTCTGGGGCTCCCAACTTACCTGTAGGCACTTCTTTTGCTGCCATTCAGGAGGAAAGCCCAAGCTCATGCCCCTGAAGGACAGTGTGTCCCACCTCTCCCCACAGGGGGACATCACTTCCCCAGCCCCAGAGACCTTGAGCAGGGCAGGGAGAGGAGGCACGTACCCCATACCCCCACCCCAGCACTGTCCACTTACAAAATCTTGTAAAGCCCAGCTTCCTGTGTTCATGTCATGGACCAGTGAGCTGAAAGTGGCTGAGTCTTCCAAGAGAAACAAGGCTGAATGAGCGCTTCCTTTTTTATAGCCCAGGAGAGGTGAACGTCTGAGGAAACAAAGCCTCAAGGGAGGGACCTATAGCCCACTGCACAGGGGTCCATGTCTGCAGCTCCTGGGATTTTTTCTCATTTTTATATGTATTTACACGCCCGTGATGTGTCATCACAGCATACCCTGGGAAGTGTTTTTGTTTTCTTATTTTCTTTTTAATTAAAACAAAAACAAAAACAAAAAACACTGTGCATGTCCCTTCCTTTTGAGTTTTCCTGTCTCTTAGCTGCTGGTCGACTAATCATGGAGCCAAGTGCAGCCTGGAGCTGAAGGTTTTGGGGCCAGGAGACAGAGAAAGAATGGGCGTCAAGGATTCTGTCTTCCTCGCCACCAACGTGGAGATGGGACAAATGTCCCCAGTGAAAAGAGGGGCACTTGCAGGGGTGGGGTAAGTGCATGAAGGAAGCCATCCATATTGGACACAAAACAGGAACTGAGCATGACTGTCTTTGAAGCTCAAGCAACCCTCATAGCTGTGCTCTGTGTAATCCCCCTCGTAACCCTGTGAAAGGGGTGCTACTGGTCCCATTATACAAAGGAGAAAACTGAGGATCAGGATGGTTGAACCACTTGCCTGGAGTCCACAGCCTGTCCCTGCCCAGGGCGTCTGACTCCTGCACCTTGGACATGGCTACGCCTAGTGGCAATCACAACAGTGCTGTTGGCTGTGATTCACTGAGGGCTCTAGGCAGGCACCTGGCCAAGTGCTGTGCAGGTGGGAGCTCTTTTATGCTCACAGCAGCCCATGTGTGTGTATATTGGCGATTCCCTGGGCTGCTGGCACAGTGCATGCTGAAGGACCTGTCCATGGCAGCTGGAAGTTTCTAGTTGGAGTCTCCGCCTGGGGCATGCATGCAGAAGGCTCAAACCCAGGCTCCCTGGCCACCTGCACAAGCCATGCCAAGCTGCCCACTCAGACTTCGGCAGGAGCTCTCTTTCCCTAGAGTGACAGAGGTCAGGTGGTAAACAACGACAATAGCAATAACACTGATGGTAATAATAGCACTCATGAAAGGTTTACTATGTGTCAGGCGCTATGTTAGGACTTGGCTTGTTTTATTGCATTTAATCCTTTGAGTATTCCAATGAAACCAACAGTATTATCTCCATTTTAGAGATGAGAAAACTGAGGCCTGGAGAGATTCTGTAACTTGATCCAGGACTCACAGCCAGGATTCAAATGCTGCTGTGGCTGAAACTCTAACCCACTGCACCTAGTGCTGAAAGCCCAGCCTCGCCACAAGACAGCAAAATCAGGAAAGCTGCAAAGAGAAAAAGCAGGCCTCTTTAGAGACCCCTGAGATTCGTTCCTGGGGTATCCCTTTCCACAGGGAGCCAGACTTCTGGTGGTAGAGGCAGATACAGTGGTGGTGCCCTCACTTCACAGATGGGAAATGTGAGGCTGGGGGAAGAAGGGACTTCACAAATGTCACCCGGGAGATGGGGCAGAGGCAGAGCTGAAATTCAGGTCTTGAAGCCCTGACCATGACTTTCTGTCACACTAGATGCCACCAAATTTGCCCCAGCTGACTCTGCACCTCCACCCTCTGTATTGATAATGGCACCTTGCTCTGCAGGCCTCACCCCTTCCCCAGCAAGCCTGCCACGGGTCCAGTCTTAGCAAGGCACAGGGTGGGAAGGGGCCCAGAGACACCAGCCTGGCAGGGTGGGAGGTGGTGGTTTAGAATCGAGGCCACAGCACTCAAGTCTCCCTTCTTCTTCAGCCAGGAATCCAGTGGGGACGGCAGTGAAATGAATGTCTGCAGGGCTGTGACAACACAAAGACCTTGCCACTGGACTGTGACACTTGAACGTGGGGAGTTCATGGTAGCAGGCCGGGAGCTCACAGGAAAGGACTCACAAGAGGCCCAAGTCAAGAGGAGGACGTCCTGGTCAGCTTACACAGGCTGCTTCTTACCCCGCTTTTGGTTCTCGTCCTAGGGAAGAAACGAGAGCTGGAGAGAAGGGGCAAGGAAGGGATGGATGAAGGAGGACCGGTCATCCACCAAGCATTCAACCCTGTGCACAGAGCTCTGGCTGGACGTTGTATTTATCCCCCCACTACAGTCTGGCTCTCCATTGACCACATGGCCACCAACACCAGTAAAGGGTCTGAGATGAGGGCTTGCTGTGTGTTGGAGGAAGGCTGCATGGAGGAGGTGAGACTAGAGCCAAGAATCAAAGGACCACCCTTGGCTCCCCCTCCCCATACTCATGTTCCCAAGTTCCCAAACTGAAAGGTGACCCTAGGAATGGGCAACATAGGGGCTGCTTCATCGTGGGGTTTAGAAGTGCCAGAAAATCATCCCCTCAACACACACACACACACACACACACACACACACACTTACATGTGCATTTGACACCTACACTTGTCCCTAGAGGTCAGAAGCCATTCATTTCAACAGGGAACAAAAACTTACATGCCTCTGTCAGAGGATAATGAAGTTTTTCAGTCCCCTTCTGAGTGGAACAAAAGGACCTATTAGAAGTTTGGTCCTAAAGCCATCACTTCAAAGATGAGGAAACTGAACCCTCAGAGAGAGAGAGGGCTGGACCAACGTCATGCTGCCCGTTAATAATAGAACACACGTCCGGGCACAAATGTGCTGATTTCCTATGTGGTCCAGGATTCTTGGCACTTCAACATGCCTCCCCCACCACCCGTATCAAACCCCGTCCAGGAGCAGGTCTTGACAGTGGGCAAGAGCATGAGGTGAACGGCAAAGATGGAGGCCAGACCATGGTGGGAGGAGTAGTGGTGCTGACAGGTGACTGAGCAGGTGGGCAGCTGGTCAGAAACCCAGGGACCCTGCCTGGTATTCACAGCCAGGCTTGTGTTCTCCCGAACATGAACAATTTCTCAGAACATCAGCATCAGACAGGGCCACTCACTCTGCGACCGAGACAGATCAAGACACAAACGAGCCCCTCCGTAATCGTGTGTGAACACAGACAAAACATAGACAGTGTTCAAGCTACAAAAATGACCAAACGTCCCCCATCCTGGCTCCTGCGAGGGGCTACTGCTTCTTTATCAATTACAACTCCAGCCATAGTCTGGTCTTCCCTCCCTGTAGGCAAAATTTACTGAGACGCCCAATCTTAGGCTTGCCCCCACCCCTCCTGGTAGCATTTGAGCCAGAGCAAAGCCTCATTTCCTGACACCCTTCCTGAAGTGCCTAGTCCTTTCTAATACCCTCTCACTGAGAGGCCCACAGTTCTCCAACTTATTCAACCACAAGTGTGTCCCTGGTGGCCTTTGGCTGGAGGACATTGACACTGGGCAGGTCTACAACTCATTCATGGATTTGTTTATTCATCAAACGTCTATTGAGCAGCTACTATGTGGTGAGGACCATTGGGGTCTGGAGATTTAATAGTGAGTGATACACGGGCCCAATCTCAAGGGGCCTGTGGGCTGGCTGGCAGAGAGACAGGCAAGCGATGCCTGTGGCATGTGCTCCAACAGAATGGCATAGAGGAGGCACCTAACACAGGGCAGGGGGTCAGGCAGGCTCACTGGAGTCCTGGGCAAGGTCTTTAAGGCCCAGTAGGATTTCTCCTCTTTCCCCAGTAGGAAAGAGAGAAGGAATGAGCCCCTCAGGCAGAGGTAGAATATGTGCAAAGGCCAGGGGGAAGAGAGAGGGAAATGCAAGTGGTTCAGCACGCAGGAGCGAAATGTAGCCAGTAAAGGAAGCAGAGCCCCTCCTGCTTTAGGGTACAACCTGAGCTCCCAGAACGTGCACAGGCAGAGTCTGAGCTCCCAGAACGTTCACAGACAGAGCCCCTGCTTTGCACGACAGCTGAGGCAGAAACTGTAAGAGAACAACTTACAAAGTTGACTATTTACAAATGGCATGTGTCTGGATGGCACAGCCACCATCAAAGGGACACACGGAGGGACGTAGTACAGCATACACATCAAAAATTTAGCAACCCGAACACGAGAAGATCTCTGACAAGTTGAGATAAAGTCCTTGCCAGTAGAAAATCTATTTTCACCCAAGAAGAAAAGTAAATATCTAACGCACATAGGAAAGGACACCCAGTCTGTTTAATGATTAAAGAAATGTGAAAGAAAGCAAGAATGACCTGCCCTGTCCACCACGCACACGTTAACCATGTGATAGCTGTTGTGCTGCACGTGGGAGGGAACGGGTGCCCTCGTCCTGCAGTCTCGGGAGGACAGGCGGAGAGATCTTCTTAGGGACGATTTCAAGAATGTGCATGAAAGTGTCTCATGTGCATCTCTTTTGACCTAGGAATTTCTCTCCTGGGAATTTTATTTTTGAAGCTGAGTGGGCAGTTGTATGCGCGAGTATGTCCATGTCGGGGAGGCTCATCTGAGTCAAGCAGTGGAATACCTTGCATGTTCGTGAACAAAAAACCGAGTAAATAAGCGGCGGCACGCGAGAATCACGGGATCGTGCATAGCTGATAAAAGGGAGGAGCCAGATCCTGAAGATCTACCTGGAAAGGTGCAAACGGTGCACTGAAAGGGGAGGGGCTGGGAGCAAGCTATAAAACCATATGTCACATGCCCTATGTATGCAAATATATGCTATGGGTATTTAAATGTATGGAGCAAAACACACACAGAGAAAGGGGTAGAAAAAGATCAAGAGTGCCAGTGAGAAAGAAAGAAAACAACACAGGAAGGGGGACAGAGAGAAGGAGGGGAGAAGAAAGGGGATTTGGAAAGGTATCTGATCAGGTTAATAACCATCTTGAAATGGATCGTGGGGCGCCTGGGTGGCGCAGTCGGTTAAGCGTCCGACTTCAGCCAGGTCAGGATCTCGCGGTCCGTGAGTTCGAGCCCCGCGTCAGGCTCTGGGCTGATGGCTCAGAGCCTGGAGCCTGTTTCCGATTCTGTGTCTCCCTCTCTCTCTGCCCCTCCCCCGTTCATGCTCTGTCTCTCTCTGTCCCCAAAAAAATAAACGTTAAAAAAAAAAAAAGAAAAAAAGAAATGGATCGAAGTTTTCTTTTTTTTTTCTCTTTGGTTCTATAGTCTCCCTGCCCCGTCCCCCCGCCCCCCACCTTGCGCTTCCTTGCCTATATTTTCTATTTTTTAAATGTAATTTGTTGTTATTATAAGAAAGACATGAAGCCAACAAAAGTCATTTTTAAAAGAACCCAACTCTCCCAGATTATGCCCCACCCACCCCCAGTGTCAGCAGGAGGCAGCAGCAAGGCTAGAGGCCAGCCTAACCCAGGTGCTAGGGCAAGAGAGAAGGATTTGCAATTTGTGTGCCCCTCACCTTAAGCGCCAGGAAGGCTCCCGGCCCCTCCTGCAGATCTACAAGAAGCATAGCCCAAGGTTCTGACCTCAAATGCTACTTAGTGAGGTTGACAGCCACGGGCCAGGAAGTCTCTGAGAACACTCCTCTGTGGCACTAGCTCCTGGAACCCCTCTTGGGTGCAAACCACACAGTCTTGGAGTCACACAGACTGGGTTCAGATCTACCATCTGTGTGACCTCCTCCTGGAGCCTCAGTTTCCTTGCTTGTAAAAAGGGAATAATACTAACACCCCCACAGAGTCGCCATGAGAAATAAATGAAGTAAGAAGGTAAGGCACCAGGCAATCACTCAGTAAACAGTAGCTTTTATTACTAAGTCACACCCTCCTACTTAAACGACATCACCGAGCCTTCATTCAACTGGCCAACTCCTTCTGTGGCTCAGAAGAACCTGCACTCATTTCTAAGAGCTATTATAACAAATTACCACAAACTGAGCAGATGAAAACAACAGAAACATAGTTCTGAAGGCTGAGCCCAAAAGCAAGGTGTGGGCTGGGCCAGACTCCTTCCAAAAGCTCTAGGGAGGAGTCCTTCCTTGCTTCTTTCTAACTTCCGGCCACCAGCAATCCTTGACCTTTCTTGGCTTGTAGACACATCACTCCGATCTCTGCCTCTTCATATGGCCTCTTCTGTGTGTGTGTGTGTGGAGGGGGTTCCTTTTCTTCTAAGGACAATAGTCATATTGGGTTTAGGGCCCAGTATGACCTTATCTTAACTTTACTAATTATATCTATAGATACCTTATTTCCAAATAACATCACATTCTGAGTTTCTGAGTGTACATGAATTTTGGGGGGGATGCTATTTAATCCAGTGCACCCTCCAATGCTTAACAATGTTGGCACTATGCCCAGGGAGCTATCATTCCATAACCCTTGATGACAGATCAACTGAACATGCCCTCCTGCCCTGGGCACAAGAATCTGCTCACAGAGGTCAAATGGCCTTTGTTAGCAAACTCTTACTACAAGGTACCCCTCCTCTCTGGCACCAGACACTCTAGTCCTTGAGGTGGCCAATGATGAGTCTCTCGTCTGCAAAGGCTTCCAGTATTGGAGGACAGGTGATGGAGAAGATCTTTATCCCATGCTTCCTGCTTCTGTTGCCCTGGGCATGTTCGTTTGGTAGGTCAGAGCAGAGTCAAGGAACTCACATTTATTGGGTATCAAATGTGGTGCTTTTTACCGAGGACCCCATTTAACCTGCACAACCAACTTTTAAGTAATTGTCAGTCTAGTTTTAAGGACAAGGAACCAAGAATCAGAGAGTGTAACTTGGCCAACATCACAGGCTAGTAAATGCTAGAGTCGGGATATCAGAGTTCATAATCTTAGACATTACTTACCATCACCATAGCCTTCAAGAATTAAATGAGAATTTATATTTGAAAATGCCTGGCACACAGGAGGTGGTCAGGAGAGTCTGTCTCTTTGAGTAATCCCCATCTCGTTCCCCTGCTGCAGCTCTTGGTCTGTAATGACCCAGCAGCGAGGAAATGGATATACAATTTAGATCGTGCTGTACATGTTTGTTCCTTTCTATCTAATGGCCAGAGGCTGGGGCAGTGACATGGGGCCATTCCTTACCCAGGCACACTGCCTGCCTTCTGGATCCTTGCTGGGATGGACTGACTGCCTTGGAAACCTCGTATGTCTTGCCTGTGAGGAGATGGCAGACTTCTCCCCAAACTGTGCTTTGCACACGTCACCGACATTCAGCATACGATCTTTGGGGTTCAAAGGACCTATGCTGTCCGCAGTGTGGACCAGCACACCTACCAGCTCCTCCCAGAGCCCCGTGGATCCTGAGGACCCTCTTCCCCAATGATGGCTCCCAGGATCCAGAACAATCCTCAAAGCTCCCAGCACATAGCACCGGAAAAAATAAATGAGGCAGCATCTCCCAATCTCTTAGACCCAGGCGTGCCTCAGATTTACATTTCCTGTGGACAACTAACTGCCAGCTTAACCTTGGAGAAAATGCTCAGAGAGACAGGGTGGGAGAGCCACTGCTTGCACTCTCTGTGACAGAGAGCCCGGGAAGGACAGTCAGCTCCCAGCTGCCCCGAAGCACTGCCCTTTCACCCACAGCCATGGCCGCAGGTCTGACTCCTGCCACTCACTCATCACTGCACACTTCAAAGCACTCCCCCTCCCTCCAAGCCTCGGTTTCCCTTCTATAAAATAAGCGCAAGTTTGGATATTGGATATGAATGAGCTTTAGAAACCTTTAAGTGCTGATATAGGCAAGGGCTCATATTAGAGCTCTTATGGTTTTAGCTCCTCCCATGAGCCAAATGCTAAAATAATAATGCCAGGTGGGCATTACTCTCCCCATTGAACAGGTAAGGAAAGGTGTCTTAGAGACCTTGTTTTGCTCACATTCCCACAGAGGCAAGACTTGTGCCCAGGTCTATCTGGCCCACAAGCCCAAGGTCCTTCAACAATAAAAATGAGAGGGAAAGGAGAAATACTAATCTTCCTAATAGGGCTGCCTGACCAAGCCAACGCAGCTCAGAGCAAATTGCTGGGTACCAGCCGCCCAGGCATGCCAAGTTCTTCCACCCTGCCAGGTCTGTGACCAGGTCTTCCATACAGGCTGGGCCCTGCCCTGCCAGTTTTCTCAATCTGCCTCACCTCTGGCGAGAAGGGAGGGGAGGTGGCCGTTATTTAGAAAAGACCACACATAGTTTCTGAAGGAAACTATGGTTGGAAGCAAATGGTGCCATAAATACAAGAGTGGCATCCTTCGGCAGAGAGTTCTGCTGGAATGAAGAGGGGTGGGGGGGCACTTTCTTCTGGAGCTTGACATGACAGGGACACATGGTGCTGTTTTGGCTCTGGGTAATGGCCTGGTATGGGACACGTGGAGCAGAGGGGGGAGGAATGCTAATAGGGCTAACCGTGGGAAGAGAGCATAACCAGCCGTTTCGGCGCTGGGACTGTGGAGCCTGCGGGGAGAGGGCACAATCCACGTCAGGGTGAGTTTGGACACAGATGATTCTTCTGCTGCTACAAAGAGAGCAGTCTCGCTTTCTCCAGCAGCTTTTACTTTAGTATGGTGCCTGGAGATAAGAAAGTGTTGGACAGTGTGTGTGGGTGGGTGGGTGGGTGGGGAGAACACCCTGACCCAAGCTCTGGCCTGGGCCCTATGTGGCCCAGGCCTCAGGCACCTAAGTTACTCACCTGGAAGAGGAAAGAGTGGAACAAACTAAACTCCTAAGCTCCTTTTAGCTTTGACCATCTGTTTTACATCCATGATCATATTCTGATGGCCAGAAGAACCTTGACAGTTAGATGAGAATTATCTCCATTTCTCAGACGATGGGCATACAGAATGAGGCCTTACCCTAGTGACAGAGCAGGTGTGAGAGACCAGGGTGGTTCTGTGAGCTGTCTGCACTGTCATGGAGTGTCGGTGAGACCATATCAATGACAATGTAGATTCCTAAATCCCCCAGATCTGGTGTCTTCATCAGCTTGGTCTGCCATAACAAAATACCATAGCCTGGATGGCTTAAACAACAGACACTTAGTTCTTAGTTCTTCAAGCTGAAAGTCCAAGATCAGGGTGCCAGTGTGGTCAGGTTCTGTTGAGAGCTTCCTCTTCCTGGCTGGGAGATGGTCACCCTTCTCGCTGTGACCTCACATGGCAGACAGAGAGACATTTCTGGAGTCCTGTGGGATTAGGTCCCCACCCCTATGACCTCATTTAACCTTAGTTACCTCCTAAAAGCCCTGTCTCCAAGTACAGTCCCATTAGGGTTAGGGCTTCAACATATGAATTTGGGGGGACAATTCAGTCCAGCCTACGTGGGAGAGAAACTACTGACACAAAGAGAGACATGGAATGAACTTGGGGCCAAGAGAGATAGCTCTTGAATCGAACTCTTCCATGCTGGGGTCCCAGAAGCTGGATTCATGAGGGGAGAGGACGCAGCAGACAATAAAACCATTGCACGTTTTGGAAAGTGACTGCCTCAGTCCAAACCCTGGCTCCTGCCACTGTATGAGACAAGTCCCTGAGGCCACAAGTTTCTCATGAGTATAACGGTGATCATCTCACCCTCCTCACTATTCATGGAATGCCTGTGAAATCTTGATGAGGTACAGCTGCGTGTCCGAGCATGTGGGGCTCATGGCACTGGTGCACACAAGATGATTTAGGTGACTCATAGACAAGGAGTTAAATGACACTGATCCTTGGGCCAAAGCTTGTCTTTTCCCTGTTCAGGCCTGGTTTCAGCTGAGGAGAAATCCCCAGTTGGGCGCCGGCCTGTCTTTAGCACCTCCCTAATCTTGCTAATCTCCTTTTTTAACAGAAGCTTATAGCCCTTTGGGGAGATGATATCCCATGATAACTGAATAACAGTTTGTTTAATTGTATTTACTTTTACTGTTGCCTTCTCTCTATAGCAAGAGATGCTGGTTCGCTTTGCAAAGTAATGACATAAAGGTCCAATATGTTTATTTTAGGAAACCGTGACTTGATTTCAAAAAAACATAGCAAGTGAAGAGATTATAGGTAAGACATGATTATGGCTCAAAACGAAATGAAAACAAGCAAAAGTAATGCCTGAGGGATGCATTTGGGCAACTCTGTGTTCCTGGAGGTAAAGTGTCAGACCTGCTCCTGCTCTGACAGTTGCTGACATGGCAGCTCTCTCCTGTTCATTTCCTTGAGGGGACGACCCCATCTGTGTCTGGCTGGAGCAGGTGGTCCCTCCTATGCGACCGTCCAGGTGTGATTTGCATTCTGGAAGGAGTAGGTTGGCCAGCACTTGTGACAGATGTTGCCGGCAATGATAAAGGCCCTCACCTCAGGTAAGCCTGGTCTCTTGTTACCTGCATGAATCCTACCCTTGACCTGGTGACATTTTCTACACTCTCTCAATAAGAGCCTATCAATAAGGCCTTGGCTTCCTGGCTCAGCATCCAGGCTAGGGACTCAACGACCCTGCAGTAACCAAGAGTCTATGGTGGCCCCTCGCCATTTTTTTAAGTAGCCCATGGAAAGAACAAAATTGTCATTGTTGACTGGCTGCCTGAGTCACAAACACAAGACACAAGAAAATATCCTTCAAGAATGAATATATTCCCCTGTTCCTACATCAGAAGACTTAACACTGTGAAAATGACAACACTCCCCAAACTCATCTACAGATCTAATGCAATTCCTAGTAGAATCCCAGATGATTACTTTATAGAAATTGATAAGCTGATTCTAAAATTCATATGGATCTATAAGGGATCCAGAACAAACAATCCTGAATAAAAAAATAAAAAATAAAAAAAGGAACAAAGTAGGAGGACTTCTACTTCCTGATCTCAAAACTTCCTACAAAGCAACGGTAATTAAGACTGTGTAGTACTGTCACAAAGGTAGACATAGGGACCTGTGAAATAAGGTTAAGAGACCCACACATCTGTTGTCCACTCCTTCTGACAAGGGTACAAACCATTCGATAGAAGGAAAAAAATCTTTTCAGCAAATGAAGCTGAAACAGCTGGAGAGCCACATGTGAGTGAATAAAGTTGAAACCTTACCTCACACCATATACATAAATTAACTCAAACTGGATCAAAGACCTAAATTTAAGACATAAAAGCATATGAACCTAAGTAGAAGGTATAGGGAATTCTTTGATCTGACCCAAAAGCACAAGCAACAAAGAAAAAGTTAGATACTTCATCAAAATTAAAAACTTGCATGCCTCAAAGGACACCAACAGGAGAGTGCATACACAGGCCACAGAGTAAGAGAAAGTATTTGCCAATTGTATAGCTAACCAGGGACTTGTATCTAGAATGTATAAAGAACTCTTACAGCTCAATAACAGAAAGACAACCCATTTTTAAAAGAGACAAAGGATTTGAATAGACATTTCTCCAAGGAAGGTTTACAAATGGCCAATAAAACATGAAAAGATGCTTGCAAACATTAGTCATCAGAGAAATGCAAATCAAAACCACAGTAAGATACTACTTCACCCCCACATGGATAGCTAGACTCATTCACATGAAACACAACACAGGTGGTGCCCTTGTGGGTCCTGAAACAAGGGGAAACTTCTCATTATAAACCCGAAGGACTAGCTAGGTAAGCGGGGTGGAGTGGCAGGGGGGAGTCCCTCTAACTTTGTGAATTTAATTAATTCAACAAGATTCTCTTTAGCGCCTACTTTGTGCCAGGTGCTGAACTAGGTGTAGGAGCCACAGCAGGGAACAAAGTCCGTACCCTAGTGGAACTTAATTTTTAATGGGGGAAACAGCCAAAAAACACAAGCAGGTTATATAATTGTATTAGCATTGAATACTAGGCCAGGTAGTGATCATTGCTATAAAGTAAGCCCGAACAGGGTCAGGGCTCAGACAGTGAGTGAGGTGACATTGGAGCAGAGACTTGGATACATGAAGAAGCCAGCCATGCAGACAGCTGAAAGAAGACCACTCCACCAGGGCGGCAGGGACAGTAAAGTGCAAGGACCCTAGAGAGGAAAAGAGCACGGCATGTTTGAGGAATAACCCCAAGACCGGGGTGGTGAGCAAAGTGAAGGGGCAGAAACTAGCAGGACCTCACAGGACTTGGCAACAGTTTGGATTTCATCACAACTAAAGGGGAGAGCAGTGGGGACAAGAGTTTGTGTGGAGGGAGAAATAGAAGAGACTAAGCTCAGGATGCTTTGAAGGACTCACAGCCACCCCAGGACCACCCCTGAATATGTCTGCCAATTAAAGGGCACCAGCAACACTTCAAATTGGCTGTTTTTTCCCCAAAATACAGATGATGATACCCTGGTTTCCAGAAGGGTGGGGACAAGAGCTGTCAGTGCAGAGCCCGACGCAGGGCTCGAACTCATGAACTGTGAGATCATGACCTGGGCCAAAATCAAGAGTTGGATGCTCTACAGACTGAGCCATCCAGATGCAGCTCAGTAAATCCTTATTATGCAAAATTCCAGTTCCATCTCAATCACCAAAGCCTCTGGCATCTTCCACACGAATCTGGCCACAAGAAGTGCCAGGCAAAGAGGGAAACAAAGTCCCTGTGTGACAAAGAGGAGAACAAACTCCAGCCCCACCACTCATGAGCCCGGTGACCTTGGGTGGATCACTTCTTTCTGAGCCTCAGTCCCCTCCTCTGTACAGTCGGGCTGCTGTGCCTGATTTATGGAGTGGTTCATGATTCATCAAAAGTGGGTTTTTTGAAAACACTTTCTGCAGGACTGTGTCATTTATTTACTTGTTTGTTTTCCGAATCCCCATTTAGACTGCTTGAGAGCAGGACACTGTCTGGTTCATCTCAGCCGTCCCAGGGCACAGCACAGAGCCTGGCACCCGGGAGGCACTCCCCAATTATTTGCTCAGTTTATGAATAGTACATGCTTACTAATTATTTGCAAAGACAATATTGGATGCAGCTTCAGGATCTTTTTTGTTCCTGACTATTACAAAAGAAGATTTTCCCTGCCTGTTGGCCCAAATGACCACTACATAGCTTGTATTGTAAAGTTACTAGTGATGATACTTTCCATGAAGTTTCTCTCTAAATGAGCAGATTTGCCTGTGAATCTGTTAGTGCTTCCCAATTGCCTTTGGATTTTTCTACCCAATCCGTTGATTTGGGTAAAATATGTGATATAATCAGTATCTACCCCAATATCTACTATAGAAAAGGAATTAAATTATTTGATTAATGCATTTATTCATTTTCTTTTTTTCAGTAAATTCTTGTTACGAACTTTTAATTGGACTATGGGACTGAGCGCAGAGTAGGTCTCTCATAGTCCCTGCCCTCCAGGGGCTTATATTCTAGCAGGAGAGCCAGACATAAATCAACCCCTTGTGCAAATAACTAATTAACTGCCATTGTGATCAGAGCAAAGAAGGCCAAGTCCAGTGCTACAAGTATGTGCATCAGGACCCCTGACTTGAAGTGAGGTATCAGGGAAGGCTTCCGTGAGGAGGTGAGCTTTGGGCTGAGCCTGACTGGAGAGAGGAGAGGACAGCTCTGAGGCAGGAGAGGTCACCACAAGGCATGATCCTGTGGGAGTCTTCCATTTTTGAGGATCAGAAGGAAGGCCCAAAGCGGAAAGGGACACATGATAATGTTGGAGGTTTGGTGGGGGCAGGTCAGGCAGAACTTTTGTGGACCTGGGAAGGACTTGGAGTTCTAAAAGCAAGGCACCACCATCCAAATGGTTGAATTCAGGTAAAGACAGAACATACTTACCTTCTAAATCATTTTGGCGGATATTTCTGTCAGACTGTATGTTTCAGTGTGTTCAAAAGTGGAATATTAGGCTTGATCTTCACAGCAGTCTTGCAAGGTCAATAGTGCAGTCAACTCAAACTGTCTCATGTTACAGATGAGGAAACTGAGGCACAGAGACACGGGAGAGATTGATAAAAGCTTGACTAGACAGGGCAAGGTGTTTAACTCTGAATTTCAGCCTTAGGAACATCCCGAATTCATCCGTGAAGAATGGCATGGGAAGAGGTAGTGAAGACATCCCGTGTTCTCTCTCTGTGGCTCTAAGAATTTTGAAAATGGTGAATCTGCACCAGGACAATCGGAGTAGATGTGAGCAGGAAGTTAGCTGTGGGCAGGCCTCAGAGCAAGTGGTCTAGACCGTCCTTTCTTTCTAGCACTGGGGATTTCAGCATGAACCCTCGCTGGAGAAGGCCGGTTCTACACCCCGTCCACAGCTTGTCTCCTGTCTGCTCCCACTCAGGGTCCCTTATCTCCTAACGAAAGCACATTTCCTTAACTTCAGAATTAATAAGATAATGACGATCACCAGTATCCACTGAGACTACTGTGCTTTTCTGCTCAGGACCTATTCCCCATCTCCTCCTTCTAATAACAGCACCTGATTTTTTCCTTGGAAACAGCTCCAGGGTGGACAAACAATTCAGGGCTAGCCAAGGGGACTTAGTGCTGATCTCCCCTTGAGCCTGACCCAGTGCTGATACTCAATAAATGTCTTCTAAATTTAATGACATTTATGACTTAATGACTGTAATAGGACTCTTTGGGTGTCAAGGGATGGAAAATCCCACCCAGGAAAATTTCATTGGCTCACAGAACAAAAAACCCCCATCGTAGGGTTGGCTGCTCTCCCACTACGACCAGCAGGTGCAGTTCTCTAGGGATGTGGAAGAACATGGTCAGAGATTTGAGCTTAGGGAACAAAGGGCCCATAGATGGTGTGGACTTGGGGCAGCAGTTGGGCATCTTATTAGTAGCCACAGAAACTCACTTTGCATATCAATAAGTGGAGAAAGACACAAAGGAAGGCCCTTGAGTGACTCTTAGACTCTAAGATAAGCCAGAGAAGCAGGTTCACAAGAGAGGCGAGGGCTAGGAACACTGGGTACAGGAACTGCAGTCTGGGTCAGCCGCTGGGGCCCTGTGTTTAGAACCACAGTGCCAGCACCTTGCTGCTCTTTCAGGAGTAGTTCTGTACCAGGGCCATTCCCCAAAACTCAAAGCCCAAGGGGCAACATGCACTTGACCGAGCTGGGTCCTGCACCTCCACTCTGCCTGGATAGGAGAGGTGGCATCCAGACCCTGCTTTCTTCCAAGACTCACACAGAATTCTTCCCTAAAAAAAAAGAAAAAAAGAAAAAAAAAAGGACTTGGATGCAAATCTGGGGGGTGGGGAGGGAGTAACAAATATCCATTTCAAGAGGTAAGCTGAATAAGAACCTAGTGGCAACTCAAACTCAGATACTTTCAGGCTCAGCTGAGCCTATGTCTCTACTAAAGACCTCCAAATTCAACTTTAGAAACTACTCTTTAGGACAGAAAAATCATGTCAGATCTAACTGTGAGCCACCAATATGTAAGGAAACCTAGACTTCATCCTTTGGGTAATGGGGAGCCATAAAATGATTTAAGCAGGAGAGGAGAGCCTTGTGACCAGGCCTGCATTGACAGAGGTCCCCATAGCTGCTGTGTGGAGAGTAGATTACAGGGAAAGAGGAAGGAGTCCCAGGAAACCAAGAGAGGGAGAGAATAGGACTGTGGAGCTTGGAAGGAAGTGTCAATTTGGGACATTCTTGAGAGAAATTGGCAGCAGGATTGGGTGACTAAAGCTCCAAGGGACATGGGGGTGAGGAGAGGTAGGAATCAAGAACTCCCCATGCTCCTGGCTTAGGAGACCAAATGTCCTCCAACACCTCCTCCTGAGTGCTTGAGTTCTGTTAGCAAGGGAAGGATATCGTAAAGGCCAAATTACACAACCAAAGAGGAAATCCAAGGCAGAGGGAATAATAGAAAGGACTGTGGGCTTGACAGTGTGATTCATTATTACTCTTTAAGGTAAGAAGAGGAAAAAAATAATTGATCCTGGATGAAGAAATTGGGCTTGGCTGAGCCTGGGGCTATGGGAGGTGAGTCTGCTCCAGAATCCTTGGGAGCCTGCGGTTGAGGGGTGAGGCAGAAAGTGGGGAGGACATGGCTGCAAGTGCTTACAGAGACATTCTGTCTGAGGCTGGGGATGGGCGAGTCTAGAGGACTGGGTTTATTGCTTGGAAGGAAGGAATACATTGGCAGTACTCAGTGCTAGCCCAGCACAGGTGCCTCACTGCCAACTTAGCTAGTGTAAAGTAACTCTTCGGGTTAGCCTGGTGCTAACTCAGCCTGAGCCCCATCTTGTGCAGATGAAGGAATGCAGACCGTGAAAGACAGAGCAACTTGAGAAGGTCACACAGTTAAGAAGTGGTGGAACTTATGCAATATCTCGAACCCTAGGCTCAAGATTCCTGACTCCCAGGGGAATCTGGAATCCCTAAGCCACTTAGTCTTGGAGGTTGCGATCCATGCCAATTGGATCTCCCACTGATCTAGCCACTAACACGATGTTTGATAAATGTTTACATAAGGGAATTAATTTTCCATTGGTCTGGAATCAATTGATCCATGGAGTGGCCAGGATGAATTAAATTCCTCCTATGGAGATTCAGAGCAGAGGAGAGGAAAAATCAATGAGCGCTTGGTGAGTAGGACAGGCTTCCTTGAGAGTATTAACCAGATATGCCAGGAGGGGAGAAGAGAGCTGTCCAGGAGGCCAGGACAAGGGGTACATCTTAACAGGTCTTCCTGTGATTGTTTATGCCCCCTTAGGGTGGTGAGAACACTTGAACCCAAACTTGACTACAGTCTGTAAAGGATTGCTAGGCTCTGTATGGATGTAAGACAACCTAGGATGTGGAGTTGGGAGATGAAAATAACCAAGTTTCTGGCACAGTCTAGGTCAAAGGTCAGCAAATTTTCTGTAAAGAACCAGATAGCAAACACTTTAGGCTTTGCAGGCCAAGAAGCAAAATTTAGGACACTATAAAGGTGCAAGAGAGAATAAAGAAAATCTCTCAAATTTTATTAATGAAAAAATGTAATAATAATAATTGAGCCCCAATTTTTGAAATACATTTCCACTAATAAGAAGATGGGATTCCTGGGTCTTCTTGGTGGCTCAGTTGGTTAAGCGTCTGACTTCAGCTCAGGTCATGATCTCACAGTTCATGGGTTCACGCCCCATGTCGGGCTCTGTCCTGACAGCTCAGAACCTGAAGCCTGCGTCAGATTCTGTGTCTCCCTCTCTCTCTGCCCCTCCCCTACTCATGCTCTGTCTCTCTCTCAAAAATGAATAAATATTTTAAAAATATTTAAAAAAGAAAAAAAGATGGGAGTCTTTCATGGGGATAATGTTTCATTTAATAGGGATTCAAAGTGAGTATCACCTACCATCAAAATCAATTGCAAATGTTCACCTGTTAATGCTGAACTGCAAATAGATTTTACACATTTCACATCTGACAGTGTCATGTGGCATCCCTGAGATTTGTAACACACCAAGCAATGGCCTCAGTTGTTAGAACCTCAGCAACTACTCAGCTCTGCAGAGCGCAAAAGCCACCATAGACTGTAGGTAAATAGATGTGCCTTTTTCTAATAAAACTTTGTTTATGAACAATGAAATTTGATTTTTATACTTTTTACTTGTCACAAAATAGTCTTCTTTTGACTTTTTAAAATCACTTAAGAATGTAAAAACCAGGGGTGCCTGGGTGGCTCAGTCAGTTAAGCATCGGACTTCAGCTCAGGTCATGATCTCACAGTCTGAGTTCGAGCCCTGCGTCGGGCTCTGTGCTGACAACCAGAGCCTGGAGCCTGCTTCAGATTCTGTGTCTCCCTCTCTCTCTGCCCCTCCCCTGCTCATGCTCTGTCTCTCTCTGACTCAAAAATAAATAAAAACATTGGGGTACAACTGCCCCTATGCATCAGCCAATGTTTATAGCAGCACTTTCAACAATAGCCAAATTATGGAAAGAGCCTAAATG
Organism: Lynx canadensis; assembly: GCF_007474595.2. Lineage (NCBI taxonomy): Eukaryota > Metazoa > Chordata > Mammalia > Carnivora > Felidae > Lynx > Lynx canadensis. The sequence continues at coordinate 179,307,387 of NC_044303.2, read as the reverse complement.
TCCATCAACTGATGAATGGATAAAGAAATTGTGGTTTATATACACAATGGAATACTACGTAGCAATGAGAAAGAATGAAATATGGCCTTTTGTAGCAACGTGGATGGAACTGGAGAGTGTTATGCTAAGTGAAATAAGTCATACAGAGAAAGACAGATACCATATGTTTTCACTCTTACGTGGATCCTGAGAAACTTAACAGAAGACCATGGGAGAGGGGAAGGGAAGAAAAAAAAAGAGAGAGGGAGGGAGGCAAAACATAAGAGACTCTTAAAAACTGAGAACAAACTGAGGGTTGATGGGGGGTGGGAGGGAGGGGAGGGTGGGTGAGGGGTATTGAGGAGGGCACCTGTTCGGATGAGCACTGGGTGTTGTATGGAAACCAATTTGACAATAAATTTCATATTTAAAAATAAGTAAGTAAATAAATAAATAAATAAAAACATTAAAAAAATTAAAAAAAAAAAAAAAAGAATGTAAAAACCGTTCTTAGCTTGTGGCCATACAAAAAGACGTAGTGAGCCAGACTTGACTCACAGGCCATGGTCCAGCATGAATTGTTGGGCTGCTGGTAACCAGGATTGTTAAGGGACATCTCTGGGCCTATTATCTGACTGGCATGGAAGACATACTGGGAGGAAGGTCTAAGAATTGAGATTATATGGCACTAGAAATAAAGAATTTTGAGGCTTCTGGAGCCTTGAGAAGATCTAGCCTTAGTTCTGGAATGAGGGTTCTCCAGACTACTCCTGACTTGGCAGGTTTGGCAGGACTTGACTAATGCTCTCCTGGCCCAAGACTCCTTCAGTTCTGGGAGCCTGATCATGGATTTCATTTCTGTCTGTGTTGCCATTCCTGGCCCCCCAGGTCTTAAACATATGGGGTTTCCAAAGGATGCAGAGCTGCCAAAAAAAGACAGCCTCCCAGACTCCTGAGACAAAGGTAGCAGGTGGGCTGAGGCACAGAGAGCAACATTTAGTGCTTCAGCTTGAAAATTGCCCTTATCTCTAGCTGCTCAGGTGGAGTGTGCCACCTGTTTATGAGTAAACGAATGGACTAATCTCAGCTGGAGGCAAAGTAATGGGGCAAGGCGGGGTTGGAGAGCACCCAGACCAAGCTGCCCAAGGTTTAACCCTTCCTAGGCAACAGCAGGTGAGTGTATGGACTACCCCTAACCCAGCACCCTGTTTTCAGCTGGTTCCTATAAGAGTGTGGAGAGCCCCACTCCAAACCAGGACAGTTCAAAGCTCATTCTGCAGTTTTTAATAACTATGAAACCGCCAAGAAGAGCACTGAGTCATTTACTCATACAGCAAATAACCACCGAGCACCTATTGTCTGCTGGGCGCTGTTGGGGACATGGCATGAACCAGATAGGCATCATCTAGCTCTGCTCAAACTGAAACGTTCTCAAAATGATCCCTTGACGCTGCCTCCATGTCAAAGCAAAGAGTGTATTATTAGCCCCATTTCACAAAAGAAATAACTGCCATGCATGCACAGGGTCACCCAGGAAATAAAGGTGGAAGGTGGATAAGAACTGAGATCTCCTTCGTCTGAGCATAAAGGTTCCACTTTAAGACAGTTTTTGTTCACTCACTTTGCCCTCCTAGGCGATTGCTACTCTATGCCAAACTCAGTTTGGAGTGCTTGGGATCTAAAGACAAAGGAGCTCATTCCCTTTCCCCAAGGAGTCTGTGAGCTAAAGGGATCACAGGACCCTGGGGTCTACTCACCATATACCGAGCAGCGAAAGAGCATTTGCAGGGGAGTCCTCAGTGAGGAGGCTGAGCCATATGATGGCTAAGAGACAGAATTTCTACTTAGTAGGTCACTTTGGGCATGCTGCTCTCCTTTCTTAGCCTCAGTTTCCTCACCTGTTAAATGGGTATAGCAATAGCACCTACTTGATTGGCGATTGTGATGGCCTGAATTGAGTGACACATAAAGAGTTTGACACAGTGCCTGGCACACAGCACTCAATAAATGGTGATCACCAAAGGTTCAGGGGACAAAATATATAGGAACAGGTAAAAGGGTCTAGAATTCAGTAAAGGGGTCTAGAATTCTGTAGGTCAACAGATTTTGTGTGTCTGTGTCAATGTTTTGTCTTTAAACAGTTTTTCACAGGCATTAAGTGCATGTACTGGGCATATTTATTTCTGTGATCTAGTTGAATCCTCAAAGTAATACCTTGAAGTTGATATTATTTTCTTTCTATTTTGCAGATGAGGAAAATTAGGACCAGTGATAAGAAGTTCTCCAAGATCACACAGGGAAGGATAAAAGCCAGGGCTTGAGATCATGTCTGCAAATGCTTGAACCCACATTGGACTGCCCTCTTATTACATGGAAGTATGAGTTTGGCTGATATTTTGCTGTGGGTAGGACAGGAAAACCAAGGATTAAGTGCTGGTGTGAAGTCACACCCTCATCACAGAGGTGATGATGGAGACCCCGACAGGAATGACAGGAATGACAGGAATGACTGTTAGATTCTAAAATGGGTGACACCAGCAAAAGTAGAATCTGCCCCCACTCCAGGATGATTTCTCCACCAACATCAAGCCGTATCTCTTCTGGATGATTCTTGGTGGTCCTACCTAGAGGTGGCAGGCGGGGGACTGAGAAAGATGACCAGGTACTACCTTCACTTTTCCCAAGTTCCCCAAAGGTTTTCTGCCTCCAGGATTATCTCGTTCAGCCAACAACAATGGATACTGACGTGCCACTGCTTCCCACAACTCACCTGCCTCCCTTCAGCTAAAGGAGGGAAGTCCTGATGAACTTCTGTGCCATTTGGTGCTGAATCATGGTGATAGGATGATTTGGCATGAGCTTATGCAAACGAAGTCTCCCCCGCTCAAAGACCCGGTTGATCTAAATCAGAGTTGGCCGATACTCAGCCCTGCCCCTCTGCCCTCCCTTGCCCGTGCAGACATCATCCATCTGTCATGGTGCCCCTTCCTGCTGAGCTCTGGGAAGGCCGCAGTGTCAGTTTCCTAGCACAGCCTTAACAAATCACCACAAACTGGGGGGCTTATGATGGCAGAAATTTACTCTCTCGCAGTTCCAGAGTCCAGAAATCCAAAACCAAGGTGTCAACAGGGCCATGCTCCCTCCAAAGACATTAGGAGAGAATCATTCCTTATCTCTTCCACTTTCCAGTGGATTCAGGAATTCCTGGCTTGTGGCTGCTTTCCCGCCAGCTCTGCCCAGTCTTCACATGGCCTTCTCCTCTTCCCTGTGTCTTCTCTGCTGCTTCCTGTCAAGATGCTTGTTCACCAGGCTCCTGGATGGCCCAGTCGGTTAAGCGTCCAACTTCAGCTCAGGTCATGATCTCACAGTTCATAAGTGTGAGCCCGACATAGGGCTCTCTTCTGTCAGCACAGAGCCTGCTTTGGATCCTCTGTTCCCCCCCTCTCTCTACCGCTCCCATGTGCATGCGTGCTATCAAAAAAAAAAAAAAAAACAAACATTAAAAAAAAAAAAGAATATCACTTAGATCTTAATGTGTAAAAAAAACAAAAACAAAAAAGGATGCTTGTCCATGATTTTAGGATGGACCTAGGTAATCCAGGATATGCTCATCTCAAGACCCTTAACTTGATTGCATCTGAGAATTTAATTTTCCAAATTTTTCAACACTTACTTTCCAGTAAGATCCTATTCATGGTTCCAAGGGTTAGGACATGGACCTATCATTTTAGAGGCCACAATTTAGCCCACTACAGCCACAGAATCTCTCTCAGTGTAGCGTTCAAATTAATTGACCCATACAAGGAGATGCTGGCCCATGAAATGAAATCCTTTTATAATCTCTGGTCTAAATCAAACCGAGTGATTTGATCTAACTATAAATGTCTGAGGAGCACCAGTTATGTAAGTGCCTCAGGGCCCTCAACTGTGTGAGAGGCCGTGGTGAAAAGTATAAGAGAAAGCCCGCTCAACAGGGGCCTAAACACAGCAGCTGGCATATGGTGGTCATTTAATAAATGTTCATTGGCTTTTCCAGGCCGTTTGCTGGGACCCCTGAGACACAGCCTCTGCCCCAAGGAGAAAATAAGCAAAACCACTCCTAAACCTAAGGAGACCCTAAAGGCAAGCAGCCTCCTCCTGGTCTGCTTTGCCTAGGGAAAGCAGATTGCCACTTGCAATCACATGTTTAGTATCTGTCTTCTCCGGCCTTTCATTTATTCAACAAATACATTCAGTGCTCCCCTGGGTCAGTTCTGTGCTGCGCTCAGGGCATAAAATGGCTGATGAGCTCTCACCTAATTGGAATGTGATTGTCTAGCTCCATTTTACAGATGGGAAGAGCAAGGGAGAACACCTAAGCCTGCACTGGACAGGTGTGGATTTCTGTGGATTACAAGGCCTGGCATCTGCAGACAGCAAGCTTGCTGAGGTTGTCCCACTGTCCTTCCTGGCTTCCTCAGCCACTCACCCAGTCCCTCCCCATTGGTTCAGCCTCCCTGAACTAGATATGTGCCAAGCCAGTGGGAGAGGAAGAAAGGAGGAGGGGAGGAAGGTCTCATTGCAGCCTGGCACGGGGTGAATTCTTTTTGGCAAGAACCAGATGAGCAGGTGGCCTGGATGCTGAAAAGCCTGGGGAAGAAATATAACTCAATTCCCAGCAGGAGTGCCAAGGGATTGCTCTATTGAGAAATCTCTGCCCTGCAGTCTGCTGGGCTCCAGGGCTGCCCTGGCCAGACTATTTTCCTGGGTTGCTTTCTCCCTGCCAGCTTCATTCTGCTCTCCACCTTGAGACTCTTACACAATATTCAGGCTCGGCTCAGCTCTCCCCTCCAGCAGAAGCCAGATGCCCTCCTTCCAACTGGCTGAGGTGTCCCTCCCCATGCTCCCTTAACACCCTGTGCTTACCTCTCCCATCACTGTCCTCAAGATGCATTGTTTTATTATTACTTGTGTGTGTGTGTGTGTGTGGGTGTGTGTGTGTGTGTGTGTGTGAATTCCCCTGCCCAGGTGGTGACCTTGTTAAGATCAGAGATCATAGCTGGTCTCTGTTGTGTGAATCCAGCACCTGAATCTGGCTTACCTAGATACAAAAGTTTAATGAATAGGCATGTGAAAAAAAAAAAAAAAAGAATGAATCAATTGATCAATTCATCAAACCTTATTTATATACAGGTTGCGTGTGAATGTCAGAACCACAATTCAGCCCCAGGGCCATACCCCATGGCCTGTAAGCACCTCTGTCCTACAGGTGGGCTCAGGAGTGTCCAGTAGGTCCAGAAGGGAGGAGGATGGGAGACGGTGAGAAATACACATGACACAGGTGTGGGTTCTGGGTGGAAATTCATGAATTCTTTCATATTTATTCAGCACCTCCTATGAACCAGGCATTGTGTTAATGTAGTGTGCCCTGATATAAGGCACAGCCTCTGCCTTCAAGAAGTCTACAATTCAGATTGGACAGATACATTGATGGCTTCTGGGGTGCAGTGCAGGGGAAGTGCTGACACAGGAGAAGACAAGCCCAGACCAAGGTCAGCTTTGGGCAGAAACCGTCCCACAGCTCAGGGGCATGGCCTACCCTAGATCCCCCAGAGGCCTCTGGGCACACATCATAGCATATTGGTGATGTCTCCCTGCCCCAAGACTGCAACGTCAACTCCTGACCGAGCTTCCAGCCTACTAGCCTGCCCTTCAGAGTTCAGACTCGCCAGCCCCCATGATCCTATAAGCAAGTCCTTGAAAGAAATCTTTCTTTCTCCCTCCTTATATACCTATAAATTTTAACCCATATATATATATATATATATATATATATATATACACACACACACACACACACCCTCCCCCACACACAGGTTTTATATATATATATATATATATATATACACACACACACACACACACATACAGGTTTTATATATAAATATATATATATATATATATATACACACAAACACACACAGGTTGTATATGTATATATACACACACACACACACACAAGTTTTATATAACATATATACAGGTTATATGTGTTATATATATACAGGTTATATATACATAGATACATGTGTCTCCAGTTGGTTCTTTTTCTCTGGAGGACCCTGACTGATACAGATTTTGGTATCGACCTCTACACTGCTTCAGAGATCTTTCTAGAACACTAGTTGAATCATACCCCACTTATCCCTTCTGCTTAAACCTACCTTTAATTCCCCATCCTCCTAGGGTAAAATCTAAACCCTCCAAGGTGACTTGTAAGACTGGAACCTTGGTCGATACTCAGCCTCAGTTTCCCCAGTTCCCTGGGACTTCCCTTTTCTCTCCCCATCTTGGCCCCTATTCTTCAGCCGGCCTGAGCAGTGAGGAGATACTGTGAGGATAAGAGCCCAAAGACAGACTCTCAGATGCTGACCTCTCTCTATATCCCTACAGTTCCTCTACCCACCACCTTGCACTTCTTCTAGAACTTTCTAAGGCACAGCTGCAAGGAGGGCCAGGTCCTGGATCCTCTGTATTAGGTCCCCAGGCACTAGTGTCCAAAGCTCAGGAGAAGGCAGAGGGAGCCCTGTTGTCACCAATTCCTCCCTGTGGGCAGAATCGGAGGCAGGTTTGGCAGTACTCCTTGGCTTGGCTTCCCTGGCTGCTGGACATGGAAGGCCCCAAGCAATTGTGGTTCTTTCTGGGTATGTCGGCCAACCCGGAACCCCAATCACAGCCCCGGCACCAGATGGGCACCCACTGGTAGTGATTGTGAAAAAGTAAAACACAGTGACGTCACCCAGAGCACAGGCTGGGACCTGCACAAGCCCTTCACTGCAGCGCTGTGGTACTGAGGAGTGTGGAGGGTGACTGCCAGAAGGGAACTCTTATCCCACTGAAGCCCAGCTTCCCCCGCAGCCCTGGGATTGCAGAGCTTCCCAGAGGATGTGGATGGGGCCACCAAGTTCATCCCCAGGCTGGAGTGTCCAGGGAGCATCCTGCTGGAGCTCACAGGGTTGGCTATGGGTCCCTGCAGCATGAGAGACACTTCCCAAGAAAATGTCCATGGGCATTCATACAAGAGGGGCAGTGTGGTGTAGTGGTTAGGAGCCAGGCCCAGGGAAGAAGATTGAGTTCAAATTCTAGCACTTTCTGTTACTTAACTAGATGACCTTGCACATGCCCTTCCACCTTTGCGAGCCTGGGTATACCGATCTATAAAATAGGGATAATGACAATACCTACAGCTGATCCCCCTGTGAGCATCCTCTCTGCTCCCCGTTCAAACCAGGTGTTGCCAGTGAGGTAACATGACATTAAGTCCATCCAGAGTGGGCTTGAATACAGCCTGGGTTGGGTTTTGAAAGCACAGCGCCTCTGCTTCTTATTGTAGATATTCAAAGGCGAGACTCATGTGTCACAAGAACACTAATATTTCTTGAAAGATATTGAGCCCTCACCGTATTCTAAGCAATGTGCTTGGCACTTTACAAAATCTCGGTGACTTCTTCTAATACCCTAGGAATACTACTACTAACTCCATTTTACAAATGAATAAAATGGATATCAGAAAAAGGAAGTGATTTTTCCCAATGGTGGCACAGGCTGCTATTTGTCCCTCAATACATGATATTTGCTAGTTCCTTAGGTCTGTACTCTCCAGTTCTTATCTGGACACATGGACAACCAGAATAATGACATTGCCCAGCTTTCCTTATATATAGATGTGGCCATATGACTAAAGCTGGCCAATGGGATTTAAGTTGAGGGGGTATGTGCAATGCCAGGAAGTGTTCTTAAAAGGAGGATGGGGCAGGGGGCTTCCCTGTCTCCTTCCTTGCCTCTTCCTGTCAACTAGAATGTGGGCATGATGGCAGGAGCTTAAGCATCCATATTGGCCTATGAGGTAACCTTGGGAGGATTCATGCATGTCAGAGCCTAAGTCCTCAGCACCAAAGACTACCATATCAACCATGGACTGTTGATATTTGAATTTTTACTTCTATCTTACTTAGATGACACTATTTATTACTAATTTGCACATTATCTTAATCCCAATCAATATTCCAAAGTTGGGTGATAAGTAGGGGGAAAAATTGGGATTTGAATACAGCCTCTTCCATTCCAAGTGGGGTCTTTAAGCATCTTCCTAAGCAACTTGCACATGTATTTGGTTTGACTGTGTGTCTAGCATCCTGAGAGTTTTAACATCATCCTTTATTTGATATTTAATATATGTCTGGAATGCAGAAGCCCATGGGGGATTGACTTTCTCCTGTCCCTGTTGGATCCCTGAAGGCATCTGGATCACCCTTGGGCCCACCTGTTGGCCCAAGGAGGACCCTGGTGGTAGTCCAGACACCTGAATCACTCCACTCAAGCCAGGGATCCTGGGAATGCCTTGGCTGGGGGTGGGAGAGGAGATAGGGAGAGATAACCAGCCCCTTTAGTCTTAGTGTTCTGAGAAAAGTCGTTCAGAGAGCTTCTTTCAAAATTAGAAGTATTTGATTGAGTCCTGGCTTCTGGAGCTATCTAGATCTTCCCATCCTTATCATCTCAGGTTGTATTTTCAAATTAAACATCGCACTCTAGTGAGTGAGAAGCTCTTTTCATGCTGGAGATGCAGGGAATGTTTGTCAAGTCACGGTTGGCATATGTGGTGGGAAGGACAGAGTAGTGGGTATCTCTCTCCATGATTCATGAGTCTCCATAGTCATTGCAGAGAAGACTCAAGCTTATCCCTGAATGATCTCGGAGTATATACTCTTCTCTTGGATTAGTTTACAGATTACTACCAGCTTTGGAGAACGCCAGCCTTTGGTATGAGGCACGTGAGGGAGAGATACCCTTTGCTAATTTCCACAACTTGTGCTTCTACCCTTCTGGTCAATTCTGTTCTGTTGTGGGTGGTGGCAGGTGGACCAAGACCAGACAGGGACATCTTCCTTTCTTATGAAGGGCTTGCTATGAACATTAGCTTATTGAATTGTCTGCACAGCCCTGGGAACTAGGTAGCTCTTTGGGGGAACGGGAAAACAGAGTCTCATAGGGGTTCACTGTCTTGCTCAATATCACACAATAATCAGGCAGTCAAGCCAGGATTTGACCCCAAGTCTGTCTAAACCCCATGGCCTATAACTACTTCTCTGTTCTACTGGGGTGGAAAGGGATGGGTGAGCATCCAGAGTGCCAAGTGAGTCCAGAGAGGTGATGCTAGGGCAATGGATGGATGGCCAGGGGTGGTGGTAAGAGGTACATGTGAGACTGGAATCCATTCACTCAATTAGCTATTATTGAGCACCTACTATGTCCAGACACTGTGGATCTTGAAATAAAACATAGCACTTTTCCTGAAATAGGACTTCTAAGGCAGACAGTGGTGCTCCAGGCACTCTATACATGGTACTGTGATGCTCACGGGAGACCCATACACTGCAGTTTTCAGAGAACCCCAGTGTCTTTGGGGATTAACCACATGCCATATCTGTGCTATCTCCAAGTCACCTTAGACACTGCTCAGAAGTTCTTTCTGAGGCAGGTTTTCTGGACAAATTCAAAGTCCTTTGATGCACACTAAGGACTGGTTTCTGCACACCATTTCTACCTCATTGCTTACACTTCCCACCCCACTCCTCATTTTCCACCAGCCTTCAACCAGGTAGTGTGTTAGAGAACAAACTCTCTGCTTCCTACCACAGAGCCTTTGGACACACAGAATCCTGCCTGGAACGCGCCCTTTTTCTGTCTTGCCAGCTGGCAGTCGGAGGTTACCACCTTCGGGGTACCTGGGTGACTCAGTCAGTTGAGCGTCCAACTCTTGATTTCAGCTCAAGTCATGATCCCAGGGTCGTAGAATCGAGACCCATGTGGGGCTCTGTACTGAGCATGGAGTCTGCTTGAGATTCTCTCTCTCTCTGTCTCTCTCTCTCTCTCTCTGCTCCCTCCCCACTTTCTCTAAAAAAAAATAATAATAAAAAAGAAGTTACCACATTGTGAAGCCTTCTCTGACCTGTCAACCGTACCATCAATACCACTGGATAGGATACCACTGGTACTGGTTGAGGTACCTCTCTACCGTACCATCAATACCACTAGATAGGATGCATCTGTACACGGAAGCAATGCCCAACTCCCTGCCATGCTTATTGAGGCCAGGCATATCTTGGTCAATGCCCACCTCTCCCTGTTACCCACATCTTACCAGTTTCACTGACCTTCTCAAACGCCAGCTCTTTGCCATCTCAGGGACCTCACACTTTCTGTCCTCCCTGCCTGTAATGTTTTCCCCTGGGGACCACAAACTTTAATTTTTCAAGGGCCAGCTGCCTGCAGGAGAAATTCCTCTCCCCTCATGCAAAACAGAGACTCTTCCTCTTTCTTCTTCATCTTCACACACCACTTGGTTTTTCTCGTAATACAAAAACCGTTGTAATAATTTGTGGAACAAGAACTATTGTAATAATTTGTGGACTTGTTTGCTTGGTTATTGTTTTCTTCTCTGCTGGACTTTGCACCCCGTGGAGGGAGGAGACCTTGCCAATGATGTTCATCATTGTATCCCTGGCCTTCAAACTAGCACTTAATAAACAGTCATTGAAGAGATGGTGATTATGTGGGTGTACACATAGGAAGGAGTTCAGTTAATACGTGCACATGTTACCATATGTAAATTACACTTTAATAAAAAATATATACAAAATGCATGTATTCTGGAAAGAACAGATAAATGCATGAATTTTCCTGTACACCTTACTATTACGTCATGGGTTCAACACAGATCCTGGCCCAGTATTTCCTCCATCCTAAGATGCTCACATACCCGTGATATAAAGTAGAAGAATTTAGGAACATTAGATTAATGTGCCCTTCCTTTATTTCCTTTCCAAAGGTCATCATTAAACCAACAGTGCATCTTCAAATAGATGATATGGGGGCGCCTGGGTGGCTCAGTCAGTTAAGCATCTGACTTCGGCTCAGGTCATGATCTCACAGTTCGTGAGTTTGAGTCCTGCGTCAGGCTCTGTACTGACAGCTCAGAGCCTGGAGCCTGCTTCAGATTCTGTGTCTTCTTCTTTCTCTGCTTCTCCCCCACTCACACTCTGTCTCTCCCTCTCTCAAAAATAAACATTAAAAAATAAATAAATAAATAAATAAATAAATAAAATAAAAGAAGATGATGTGTCTCAGAGCATTGGATATAGAAAATACAGTTTACAGAAGTCACTCCCTATGGCTTGAACTGACTTGACTCCAAATGCAGTAGGATAAACTCTTCAGGGAGCTTGGAAAGGAGGTTCATAGGGTGCTTGCCTTACCTTAATCACAAGTTTAAGAGAAACAGGTCTCTGGAAGGGCTGCAAAGAGTGTACAAGTTAAAGCCTTTCGATTGGCTCACCTGTAGCTGAATCCTGGTCCTAGCATGTGCCAGCTGTGTGACCTTGAGCAACGTGCTTAATCTCTCTGAACCTTAAGTTCGTCATGAAACAGGGAACACGATCCCTATGCCAGAAAGCCCTGGTAAGGATGAAATGAGACAATGCCTGGGAAGATTTTAGCTTGGTACCTGGTACATACAAAGCCCTTGATAACTAGTGGCTATTATTAGTAGTCTTGTGCTCCAGGCAGTCGCTGTCCTAGGTTCTCGGTGCCCACAATCAGCCACATGATAGTATTTGTGGGAGAGGGACCAGGGCACAGGGGAAGAGGAGATACCTGCCCCTGGAGCCTCCTACCCTGGAATTTTTCCTGGCCTCGCTAGGCTGTTCACTTCACTTCACTCTGCAGAACTTCACTCCTGTAGGAACCCAGCTCCGGGCCCCAGGGGTGCTGGGGACAAAGCACAGAGTCAACAACCATTTCAGTTGTGTCACTGTCTCTTATACTTACAAGTCCCTGGGCTCCAGAAGCCAGGAAAGGATCTCAGTCTCAAAACTGGAACCAGCCCACTTTGTAGCCTGAACTCTTGTGAATGCCCTTCCTGTATCCCTACCTGGGCATCCTCATTACCTGGAATCCTGAACCAGCCAGCGCGGTGCCCACCTCTGGGCCTCTGTACGTGTGTCCCCACCTCCCGACGCTCCCTATGCCCTGAAATGGGACTTCAGTGTTTCCCTTATTTTATAGGTGAGACAGCTGAGTCCCAGAGACGTTTGGCCACCTGCCTCAGGGCCTAAGGGCCTTAGATGATGCCCTACCTCTTCCATCAAAATAATAATCAAACAACTCTAGAGGGTCCCAGTGTTCCAAGTATGCCCAGTGTGCCCAGTGTGCAAGGCTCCACATTCATTTTCTCATTGAATGGCACAACTCTAGAAGTTGGTTTCATTTGCTCCAAAATATAGATGAGAAGGCCCATGTGTTCGGTAACTTGGCTGAGAGCACATAGTATCAAATAGCAGAAATGGCCCTAACCCTACCCTCTGAGGATCCAAGGCTATGCCCTACACTGCCTCCCTATACTTATTCCTGGGGAAATGCCATCGACTGGCATCCTGAATTGGGAGCATGCTCTTTTGGGGTAAAATATGAAAGAATTAGGATCTCAGGAGGAGCTCCAAGGAAGGTGGATTCCCTGGGCAGCCTGGCCACATAGCCCTTCCTCCCCATCAACCCTCCTGTTTTACAGAGTAAGACTCCTGCAGCCAGGGAGACATGGAGTGACCAGAGTTCTCAGTCTCCTACGGAGCTCATCACCCTCCCAGCCACCCAGGGAGGGTACACTCAAAGTCAAGATCTCCTGTACCCCTGGTGTCAGCCCCAGGATCCCAGACAATCTGGTCACCTGGCAGATGAAGCTGAAAGAGCTGTCTGAGTTCACAACCCAGCAAAGCTACTTGTCAGTTGTGAGCCCTTGGGCCAGTGACTTAACCTCTCTGTGCCTCAACTTCTTCCTCTTTAAAATGGAAATGAGAAGAGTATCATTTTTGGTGATAGCATACGAGGAAGTAAACAATCAAACCATGTTAGGGTGGAGGTGGAAGTGTTGTGTTTTGTTTCTCTTGATATGAAGCCACACATTTATAAGGCTTCTCACTTTCCTAAGGAAGCAGGAGCTGCAGCGAGGCTCTGGAAGAAGGATGTAGAAACAGGCCCAGGGCTGAGAGGGGACAGGCAGTTTCAGCAAGTGCCCCTGCCAAGCAGGGGAGGGGCAGCTGTGGACTTGGAGGCCGCCTGTCCAGGCCTCTGTGCCAGTCCAGTGAGTGGGCCCCTCTGGGCCAGGTGCCTATTTTTATTATCAAGGCCACATTCCTGGGATTCCTTGGTGACCAGGAGCTTATTACAGGAGAATCAAAGCACCAAAGGAAAATACTCATTTGAGGCCAAGACCTGGATTTTTCATTTTCATAATTGGCTGTTGGGTCTGCCGTCCTGGGGGTGCAGGAGGAAGAGCGCTGCTGGACAAGGTCGCTCTATGGGAGCCCAGTCGCCCATGGGGGAGGGCGGGGCCGGTGCCCGCCCAGATCAGCAAGGCTGCCCAGAAGGCCCTCCGGAGGTCATGGTGTCAACCCCCCTGCTGCTTAGCCTGACTCATCATCACCTAAGCAAGAGGGACATGTTTCTGCTGGAGTGCTGGAAATCAATGCAGAGGGGCTAGGAGACTTGTAAAATCCCCTCTAGATCCTCATAAGCTAGCCATCTGTCTAACCCAGCAGTTCTCAGCTAATGGGGTTCAACTTTTGTCTCCCCCCCCCCAGGGGACATTTGGAAATATCTGGAGACATTTTTCGTTGTCACAACTGGGGGTAGAGAAGAAGGAACGATGCTAGTAGCCAAAGATGCTTTTAAACATCCTACAAGGGGCACCTGTGTAGCTCAGTTGGTTAAGCATCTGACACTTGACTTTAGCTCAGGTCATTATCCCACAGTTCATGAGATGGAACTCTTTGTCAGGCTGAGCTCTGACAGCACTGAGCCTTCTTGGGATTCTCTCTCTCTCTCTCTCTCTCTCTCTCTCTCTCTCTCTCCTCTCTCTTTTCTCTCTGCCTCTTTCCCCACCCTCCGCTTGCTCTGTGTGTGTGTGTGTGTGTGTCTCACAATATATAAATAAACATTTAAAAACAAACAAAACATCCTATAAGGCACAGGATAGCCTCAAATAACAAAGAATGATCCAGCCCCAAATGACAACAGTGTCGAGGTTGAGAAACCTGGCTCTGGCCAAAATCCCTTACACTGCTGTATTACCCACTTGTTCCCAATTAGAGTTTGTGGAGATGTAGTAAGGGGCAGACACTCCAGTGCGTCCTTTGGGAAGAGGAGAAGTACGGGGCAGGGAATAAAGGTCACTATACACAGCTCTACCCGCTGAGTGCAAGGTGGAAATAACAGGGGATTTAGGAGCCCAGCAGACCTGGGTCTACATGTGGGCTCCAATCCATGGCTGTGCAGCCCTGGGCAAGCCACTTCATGAGTTTGCCCATGGTCTGTGAAATGAGATCATCATTCACATTCTCAGTGGGAATGAGAAGTTAGGATGTCTACAAGGTACCTAGCATATGCTTGCTGTATGGAAGGTTCTCTGCACAATGCCAGCCTCCTCCCTGCTCCACACTCTCCTCTTTACATAACCTTCCCCTCTGCACCCTCCTGCCCCATGACCTCCTGAGATCCGTGCTCTGCCCCAGCCGGGGTGGTGCCTCACTGCACCCCCTGTTTAACCAGCCCCTCCTTGGTGCCCTCTGCTCCTGCCTCTGCTTCTCCAGACCCTTCCAGCACCAAGCTGCTCTCCCTCCAGGGAACTCCTGCCACCCCCACCCTCTGGCCACCCTTCCAACCCAGCATAGAAGGCTGCCTTGGCCATTCTTTGGATTCTGTGGGTCACTCCCAGCTTTAGGGTATGTGGGGGTACATTGGGGAGTAGGTGGCGTGTGTGAATAGCACACATCTATAGATTGTGTATGTTTGTATATAGGTGCGTGTGTTTCTGTAATAGTAACTCGTCAGTTGCATGTATATGGCCTGAGACTGACTCCTTTTTCTTGTGTTTTCTCCCAGCTACTGCAGGACACCTTATAATATGCTGGTCTCATTCCGTGTAGAGGGTCCTTTGGGGAAAGCTGGAGAAATGGATGCCTCCTGATTTCAGAGCAGTCTCCTTATTCCCTAACCCCCGAGAAGGATGCCCCGAAACCCAGCTACCGCAGATCATTTCCCACCCCCTCCATCCTCCTCTTCTGAGTACTAGCTCTGGACCAACCCCTGTCCCAGACACCTGCACGGAGAGATGAACCACACAAGGCCTGTGCTGAAAGTCAGCTCATTTCTGAGTGGGGAGCTCTCGGCTCTGCAGGTCAGCCAGGATGCACCAGGACAACAATACATACTTTGAAAAGTTGAAATACTCCCTAATAGTTGATCAACTACACTCTGCCCTGGGCTCCTAAAGCCCTCTGACTCCCATGAACCAGAAAGGGAAGGGTTAACCCCAGGTCCCATGGGGGGTCCTCCAGAGATCTTGCTCCTTGTCTGTGTCTGGCCTCCTTCCACCAACTCTCATTGGTCGATGCTTCTGCCATACCAATTGGTAAATATTTTTAAACACTCCCGGGAGACAGAAGCATCACCATGATGTAGTTCACCAAAAGCACCAATGGAAGCATTAAGGGGTTCTGAAAGCACTGAGGATGGGGCAAACTCTGCCTGCAGGATTTTAAAGCAATCTTCATTGGGGGGGGGGGGGGGGGGGAAGATTCTGCTCCGGGGTTTTGAAGGATGAACAGGAGTCTACAGGAGGATGAGGAAAGGGGAAAGTTTATGAAGCACAAGGAACATGAAGTGCAAAGACAGGGAGGTGTGTGACAGAATCTTTGGCTGAAGGCAACAGGTACCTGAGAGTGTGGAATGTGGAGATAATTGGAAAGGTCTTTGAGAAGCTGCAGGTACTCCGGCAATCCCCAGGGCCCCATGCTGTCACCCATGCCCAGGACTGGCTACATGGTTTGTGGGGCATGGTGCAGGCTGAACAAGGAGGAACTTCGTTAAAAAATTATTAAGACGGGCGCTTGGGTGGCTGGGTCAGTTAAGCATCTGGCTCTTGATTTTGGCTCAGTTCATGATTTCATGGTTGTGGGCTCGAGTCCTGCGTCGTGTTCTTCTCTCTCTCTCTCTCTCTCTCTGCCCCTCCCCCTTAAAAAATTGTTAAGAACTTCAAGGTGGTGACATCAGGGCATGAAACTAAGGTCAGGGTTCCTGTAAGCTCCTGTGGGACTGCACTGGTTGCAAGCCTGTGAAGCTGGTGTTGCCCAAGGCCACTGGTCTAATGTAGGATGTCCGGTCTGGGATTCAGGAGACCAGAGCCTAAGCCCACCAGGCCTGGGGAAGAAAGCAGGAAATGTCTCTGCAAAAATTATCCTGGTCTCCCTGGAAATTAGCCCCTTCCCTTGGCAGCATATTGGGTTACCACCCCAGATGCACTGTGGTCAGAGTATTAATTAATCAGCGGGGTTTGTGCAGCACTGTTCTCTTTGTGTGCTAATTCCTCAACTGCCGACCCTGCCGCTGTATAAACACACCAGGCAGGTGCCCGGAGGACCCGAGAGCCTGCTTCTGGTGAGCGCTGGCTCCAACCACTACCTAGTGGCTTGGGATTGTGCCCTGAGCCCGCCCAGGCTTCATCTCACACAGGGCCTGGCTGGAGAGTTCAGGGGCCTCATGGCCATCACCACGGCACGAGGAGCCAAGGATCCCAGCGACTTTGGGAAAGTCACCAGGCGCACTGCTAATTGCCATCTTCCCAGAGATGAGATAAGCCGCCAGATAAGGAAAAGAATAGACAGGGGTCTAACTGTCCTTTTGATGCAAATAGAGTCTGAAATCAGAAGCTCCTCTTCTTGAGGTTAATAGATTCATTTGGTTAAAAGTTTAGAAGCATTTCACCACAGCCTCTATCCCCAGAAATCTGCCCCCAGTATTTGCATATGTTTTGAATGAAAATTGTCAGGACCATGCAAACTAGACAGCTAAATGCATCTTATCAGATGGCTGTCAGGGATCTTGGGAGAACGGGCTAGAAATACAAGTGGGGGCTGAGGCCTTTGTGTGGGTCTTGGCCTCGGGGATAGCATCTGTTCCCGCCCTGGCTGATAAGCTACCTTCTACATTTCACGTAGCCACCTGCTTGTGGTGGGACCAGGAGGAAGAGAAGGGACTCTATGCACCTCTTGGTTCCACTGGGGTCAAGTGGGGTGCCCCTTAGGAGGGTTTCCAACCGTTGATCATTACTCTCTTA
Source organism: Lynx canadensis (assembly GCF_007474595.2). NCBI lineage: Eukaryota > Metazoa > Chordata > Mammalia > Carnivora > Felidae > Lynx > Lynx canadensis. Next base: position 179,290,202 of record NC_044303.2, on the reverse strand, counting down.
ATGTTAAATTACTTCTTTCAATTATTTAATTCTTCACTCTGTGATTCTTTCTACTGCATTTGCAAATAATTCCTATCTCTAGAGAAAAAATCTGAAAGAAAATACATTATTTTTTTCTTGACCCCATCACATGCATCACCTAAGTTCCTTTCCAGGAAAAAAAATTTTTTTTAAATACAGATGCACAGGGGCGCCTGGATGGCGCAGTCGGTTAAGCGTCCGACTTCAGCCAGGTCACGATCTCGCGGTCCGTGAGTTCGAGCCCTGCGTCGGGCTCTGGGCTGATGGCTCAGAGCCTGGAGCCTGTTTCCGATTCTGTGTCTCCCTCTCTCTCTGCCCCTCCCCCGTTCATGCTCTGTCTCTCTCTGTCCCAAAAATAAATAAATGTTGAAAAAAATTAAAAAAAAATAAATAAAAATAAATACAGATGCACAAAGCAAAAAAAAAAAAAAAAAGAAAGAAAGAAAGAAAAGGAAAGCAAAGGAAAATAGAGGAAAGGAAAGGAAGAAAAAGAAAGGAAAGAAAAGAAAAGAAAAAAGGATACAAAACCCCAAACCTCTCATGATTCTGCAGCCCAGAGGGTTAACACCATTAGCTTTCAGGCTGTGTGTTCTTCCAGACTCCATGCATTCATGCACACAGAACTCTGTGTTCCTGACCTTTAGAGGTGCAAGACTGTTCCTCGCATTCCCTAGCTCTTGCCCACGAATTGCTAGTGTCCCTCATGGGTCTTATGACTACCAGAAGCTCCCCTGTTCCTAGCACTTCTGCACACACTCTGAGCAGAAGTTAGAACTTTACAGAGCATCTTCCTCCTGCCAGGCACTATGGTTCGCCCAGGACATGTTGAGAGGAGCAAGATGATGTTGAGACACAAATAAGCCATGCGTCGCAGCCTCCTGGGGTTTGGTGAAGAAAGCTTCCACCCTCCAACCCTCCAGTTTCTAGGCTGGGATTTGCATTTTGCTTTCCAAAGACCCCTGTACCACTTAGCATTACCTGCTGCCCTTAAGAGCTTATTTCTTCCCACCACCTGTAGTTCCCAAGCTCATTATAACAAACTTAAATTACTTTTCTAAAATGGAGAAACACAATAAACTTACTTTCTGCGACATTTATGTAGCAGGTACTTTATTCCCAGTGCTGGGGCAAGCATTATGTGAGAGGTGGGTAGATCTAAAAGATAAATCTTCAAATCTACTTACCCAGAAAGACAGTCTACTTTCATTTCAAATTGCTTACTACAATTCAAGGGTTAGAATATAAAGACAAGAGAGCGTACGTCTGTTCTCGAGGATGGTTCTCCCCGGGCAAGATTGTTTAGGATTCTTGTGTGAAGGGAGGCTTCCCAGGGCTTCAATAATAGGACTCAGAGAAGCTGCCCCCTGCCCTGGCCTACGAGGCATACACATCATCAATAATGAAAATGATAATACAAATGGCACTATTTTACATGCTAGGGGCTTATAAACCTCTTGACAACAATGATGGAGGCAGGAATGTGGGTGTAATGAGACAAAGTGAGATGATTCATGCCTGACATTCAGCAAGCATTCAGCAAGAGAGAGCTGTGATGTTTCTCTCTCTCTCCTTCCTTCTAACAGCCCTCTCCCCAGGTACTACAGTTCCCGTTTCATCCACGGGAGCTCTGAAGCTCAGTGAGGTTCCCATCATGGAACAGATCATAGCAGCTAGCAGGGAGAGTGACGGGTCAGGTGGTGTGGGGGGCAGGACTGAGATTTGATCCAGGTCCCCTGAGAGCCACGATGGGTTGGCATTGTCGCTTTGCTGGAGTTTTTTGGCTAAACTAGGGAAGAGGACATCAACCCAGCTTCTCTTTAATTTTCAAGTTGCTTTGTTGGATTTGTTTCTATAGGCGCTTCATTACTCAGCATTTTCCAGAAGTGCGTTGCCTCTGATTGCTATTTCACATCCCCTTTGCTTTGGTTTGCGAGGGAAAAATCCTCAGAACATGATTCTTTCCTATCTAACTTAATTGCAACCCTAAACAATCAGGACTGCTAACTTTCACTTGACTTTTTCCCCAAGTTCTTGCTGTTCCTGGCTAGATCAAAGCCTAGTCTGTAGCCTAAATATTGAAATATGTCACTCAGGTGTATACAGGATTACTCAATTTGTCTCAACCCAAATCTCTAAATATCAGTTTGAGAGCAGCTATAAAGCCAAGGTTTGTTTATATCTGAAGGCTCTTCACCTATTGGGCTCGTCTTAATCTTCAAGAGCTTTCATTTATCTCTCCAGCATAATTCACAACATTTCTCCTTTCAGAAGAAAGCACACACAGACATGATGGTGACCCCTGACTGTATATGACCCACATGGGTCTTTAAATTTATTGCATGAATTGCCATCATTCGAAATTGAGGAATTTCACATAACAAAACACATTTCCGCTTCCATTTGAAAAAGATCTGGAAAGATATGGAAGATTTGGAAAGAGTAAGCTGACATTTTGAGCCTCTGAGTAACAGCTGCTTCCTAGAGACGGACAGGTGTTTCCCACCAGGTCCACTTATCTCATACATGTTACCCACCAGGCCCTGCTATAGTGCCGGGTCCAGCTCTGTCACCTGCCTTGCCATGTGACTTAGGACAAGTTATTCAAGCTTCTTGAGCCTTGGAATCCTCATGTGATGCCTCAGAGTCACCTGAGTCATATTATGCTTTCCAGACTCCAATTGTTTGCATTGTACAACTCATCCAGCTTTCCTGTGGCCAGAATGCAGTGCCCTGAGACCAGACATCTCATGTGACACTAAGTCCTCTGGGGTGGGGAGGGGAGTCATCTGTGAACTCTATGTTGCCCAGATGCATACTTCCAGGCCTATTTCTTCCTTCTGGGAAAGAACTCTCATTTCTTAGTTGAAAATCTACCAGGACCAAGCTCTTCCAGACATAGTCCCGGGCTCAAAAGGGTTATATGGTTCTTCCCTTGCCTCCAGGCAGGCCATCAGCCTCCTTTTAGAACAGACTTTTGGTTTTGCTCCTACAAAAAAGGAAGGAAGGAAGGAAGGAAGGAAGGAAGGAAGGAAGGAAGGTGTTCTGTGGACTAGAATTTCAAGGTCCCCCAAAACTGTAGTAAATAAAACAGGAAATTTCAGAAAATGTGTTTGCTCAATGCAGATTGCTTCTGGCTAACACAAGAAATACCTGTTTATTTTTCCTTTGCTCTATAAAATCCTCAGATGGAAAAGTTTGATAAGTAGCAGATTAAATTGTGCACATTTTACAGATAAAAAAAGTGAGGCTCAGAGTGCTGTTTCTCTTAAGCTAAATATTTTATTACATCCATTTAGCTAATACTTTTTTCAGAAGAGATCAAAAGCATACATTATTTTGTTTACTTACCTTGAATTTAAACCATCTTTCTAAGTCTTTTTAATAATCTTTCAAATAATTTATAATCTTTCTAACAATTTATAGCATTTCTAAGTATTTAAGACCTTTCTTCCTAATAATCTTTCTAATTATTTATTGGCATCTCACATGTAGGCACTGCCCAAATCTGCAAACAAAGACTTTCTGCCTTCATAGAAGTTAGATTCCAGAGGCTCAAGTGAGTTTCAGCGTAGAAAAGGTCTTTGAACAAAATAAAGATGTGGCCAGCAGTTCCATTACTTTGTTCTATGCTACAGGGCACAGGTTTTCAAAGAGTGATCTGAAGGGTGCCTGGGTGGCTCAGTTAAACGTCTGGCTTCAGCTCAGGTCATGATCTCATGGTCCACGAGTTTGAGCCCCGCGTCAGGCTCTGTACTTTCAGCTCAGAGCCTGGAGCTTGCTTGGGATTCTGTGTCTCCCTCTTTCTCTGCCCTGCCTCCACTCACGCTCTGTCTCTCTCTGTCTCTCAAAAATGAATAAACATTAAAAAAAAATTCAAAGAGTGATCTGAGAACCCCTGGGGGTCCCCACAGAGGATCTGCAGGGTCAAAATTCTTTTAATGATAATACTAAAACATTATTTGCCTTCTTTACTGTGTTGACATTTGCACTGATACTACAGAAGCGATAGGGGATCAAAGTGCTAAAGCTCAGAGGGAATCAAGGTGGTAGCTTCACATTGCACTGTTGGTCACTGTCTTCTTCACCACCATTCACACGGAGGGAGAAAAGCTAGTTTCACTCAAGAATGCTCTTGATGACACAGTACAAATTACTAGTCTTACTAAATCTCAACCCTGGAGCCCATATGTCCTTAATATTCTGTGGAATAAAACAGGAAGAATACCCAATGCAGAAGGGCTACATTTGAAGTTCATCTGTGTACAATGGTTGACTCCAGGAGGATCGAGTGTGCCACAGTCTGAGTTGCAAGCTGAACTAGCCACTTTCTCCATGACACGCCATTTTCACCTGAAAGAACACCTGACAGACAACTGTGGTTACTCCATCTTGAGTACTTGACAGACATTGTTTTGAAAACAAAATGAAGTAAACCTGTCAATTCAAGAAAGCCTGACAGGATTGGATGCATTGATAAAATTAGAGCTTTTATGCAAAAACAAATAAACAAAAACAAAGAATTTTGGGAAATGTGTATGTGCTGTGGTGGGCGTGACAACTTCTGAGTGTTTAAAGACTCCTGATGAGATTGGTAATATTATTGCCAGTTTCAGAAAATCTGCTATACAAAGAAATGTTTCAAAATAACAGCAGAGCATCACTTATTTTTCAATATACTTAAAAAAAAAAAAACAGACTGAATGCAGAAGGAGATACAAGAATTCAATTGCTTTGTAGTAAGCCAAACATTAAAGAGATTTATACAAACATAAAGCGATGTCATCTTTGTCATAATTGTTTGGTTTTGGAAAATATAGCCTTTTGTATAAAACATTACGTCTTGATGCGTATTGTGCTTCTTTTTTGTATAATTGATAAGTGTTTTTAAATTTTCTTATTTATATTTCTAATACAGTAACTATGGATTCAAATAGAGTCCTCAATATTTTCTATGAATACCTAGTGGTCTTGAAGCCAAAAACTTTGAGAAGGCAAAGGAAGGAGGCCTGGGTTGATCACACCCTAGCTGTAACTGGCACCCTCTCAAGACTGCTAATCCCCGGCTTTTGAGATTGGGCTGTGTTGAAGGAGACTTGGGCTCTAGTAGACAGAGTCCTGGCTAGAAACAGATGGCACACTCAGGAAGGGTAATTGAGGAGAAGTTAATGAAGAGACTACTTACTGAAGTGTTAACAGGGCCGAGGGAAATCCAGAAGGGATGAGAACACACTCAGGTGCCAACCACATGATGCCATCACCACCCCAGGGCCTACATGGGCAAAGGGGGATGATCATCTGAACCAAGCCAGATCTGTAGCTGTGAGAGACACCCACAGAGGAATAGCTGTGCCTCCTGTGATCCAGAGGGAAGCACCTGGGGAAACAAATACTCTGACCTCTCTTTCCTTTGGCCCTTCAATCTCCTTCTGGTGCCATCAGTTAGCTGGTCCCAATCAAAAGCCAGAGGGAGAGGGGGCCTGGTGGTGCAGTCTGTGGAGGCTAGGTTAACCTCCTGGGGCTCAGAGGAGGGTGGACAAACATAGAGAATTCTATAGACTGAATTGTGTCTTCCTGAAATTTGTATGTTGAAGATTTAACCCTCAATGTTTTGGTATTTGGAGATGCCTTTGGGAGGTAATTAGGTTTAGAGGAGGTCATGAGAGTGGAGTCCTCCTGATGAGATAGATGAGTGCCCTGATAAGAAGAGACACCAATGCTTTCTCTCTGTCATGTGAGGACTCAGAGAAAAGGAAGGTGGTCACTGGCAAGCCAGACGAAGGGCTCTCACCAGAGCCTGACCATCCTGGCTCCCTGATCTTGGACTTCCAGCCTCCGGAACTGTGAAAAATAACTCCCTGCGGTTTAAGCCAGCCCGCCTATGATATTTTGTGTCATAGCAGCCTGAGCAGACTAATAAAGAAAGTGAAGTTGGTGGAGAAGGTGCCTGAAGAGAGTATGCAGCACAGAGGTGAGGTGTGTAGTGCATCCCAGAGCCATGAGCTGGAAGCAGGGGTGCTGCCCAACTGATCTGGAGGCCCCTTCGCCATCAAGGACTCCCTCCAGCCTCAGAAATTGCCTCGAAATGAATGACTGACCAGAGGCTAAAAACTGACCACGATAATAATAATAATAATAATAATAACAAAATCTGGGGGCGCCTGGGTGGCTCAGTCGGTTGAGCATCTGATTTCAGCTCAGGTCATGATCTCCCCATTTGTGAGTTCGAGCCTTGTGTCGGGCTCTGTGCTGACAGCTCGGAACCTGGAGCCTGCTTGGGATTCTGTGTCTCCCTCTCTCTGTGCCCCTCTGCCCCTTGTGCTCTCTTTCTCTCTCTCTCTCTCTCTGATATAAATAAACTTAAAACAATTAAAAAAAAAAACCATGATAGAACCTTTTTATAAAAATGAGAGAAAGGAGGGGAGCCTGGGTGGCTCAGTCGGTTAAGTGGCCGACTTCAGCTCAGGTCATGATCTCATGGTTATGATCTCATGGTTTGCGAGTTTGAGCCCCGCGTCAGGCTCTGTGCTGACAGCTCAGAGCCTGAAGCCTGCTTCAGATTCTGTGTCTCCCTCTCTCTCTGCCCCTCCCCTGCTCAGACTCTGTCTCTCTCTGTCTTTCAATAATAAATAAATGTTAAAAAAAATTTTTTTTAATAATAACAAAAGCTAACGTTGGTAAAGCTCTGACTCCTTTAATCTTATTATCTCATTCTGTCATTTATTTTTCACAACGATCTGTGAAACAGGAAAAATTTTTAGCCCTACTTTACTGATGAGGACCCTGAGGCTCAAATTATTCCAAGTCAGGTGTCCAGCTTCAAACCAAGGCTTTTTGACTCCAGACCCAAGGCTTTTTAAAAAAAATTTTTTAAGACTTTATTTTCTTAAAGCAGTATTTATTTATTTATTTATTTAATATGGAATTTATTGTCAAATTGGTTTCCATACAACACCCAGTGCTCATCCCAACAGGTGCCCTCCTCAATGCCCATCACACACCCACCCCTCCCTCCCACTCCCCCATCAACTTCACACCAAAATTAAGAGGAAGATTAAAAGGTTTCCCATATGCCCCCTGGGCCCCCAAACCTGCAGCCTCCCGGTTATCCACATCCCCTGCCAGTGTAGGAGATTTGTTACAATTGATGAACTTGCAGTGACAGATCATCCAAAGTCCACAGCTCACATTACGGTTCGCTTTTGGGGGTGTACATTCTATGGGTCTAGATAAATGCATGATGGCATGGATCCATCATCACAGTATCACACAGAATATTTTCACTGCCCTAAAACTCCTCTGTGTGCCTCCTATTCACCTCTCCTTCCCTCCAACCCCTGGAAAACACTAATCTTTTTACTGTCCCATACTTTTGTCTTTTCCAGAATGTCATATAATTTGAATATATAATATGTAGTCTTTTCAGGTTGGCTTCTTTCACTTAGTAATATGCATGTAAGTTTTCCCTGTGTCTTTTCATAGCTTGGTAGCTCATTTAGTTTTTAGCACTGAATAATATTCAGAATTTAGCACTGAATAATAATATTCTATTGTCTGCATGTACCGTGGTTTATTGATACACTCACCTACTGGAGGACATAATGGTTGCTTTCAAATTTTGGCAATTATGAATAAAGCTGATATAAATATCCATGTGTAGGTTTTTGTGTGGACATATGTTTTCAATTCCTTTGGGTAAATATCACACATCCAGTGCTTTGATACTCTATACTATCATGACCCTTTTTTAGCTTTCTTCATGAGGGGACCAGTTCTGTTTTGCAAGGGAAGCATGGCTTGTCTATTTAATTCCATGAACCAGAAGACTCCAATGTCAAGAATCATGTAGGATCTAAGATTTTTCCCTGCTTGTATGCTACTAAGTTTGCCTGCTACAGTCTTATGGATGCCGGCATAAGACTTGAGACTCCCGGATCAGAGACAAAGGACTATTATTCACAGCAGGGCAGGCAGCATGAGCTACATATGTACACCAGTTTCCCTTGTCCCACTTCCCACAAGCTGAAGAGGGCCAGGTGAGGCTTACACATGCAGCAAGGTGTGCTACAGGAAAAAAAAACAACAACAACAAACCCAGTCTTAGGGAATCTTAATATTCTATGATGGTCCACTTGGCCTTTGTCCTGAGGGAGACGTTATCTCTATTATTCTGGATTGTAAACAAATCTGCTCTTTGTTCTAGAGGAAAACACTACCATTATCTTCCAAGTCCACTCGCTACGTAAACATCCTTAAAAGGACATAGCCAGTTTACAAGACACATAGAAATACAAGAGACTCAGGGAAAATTATCCCCTAACAATCAGAATCCCCCAGACCTGCCCACAATACTTCTCTGATATCTCACCAAGTTCAAGTTCCAGGACAAGCAAGTTCCTGGGAGTCCCTCAGAGCAGGGAGTACAGTGGCCTCGTATCCCAGGAGACACATGGTAGGCACTGCAAAAGCAACCTTCAGTAAATGCCAGAAGCCAGAAGCCACAGGGAACGAAGCCTGAAATGTCAAGGCCTGGCAGTGATGGGGGTGGGTATCAACTAATGGAGGTAACAGTGACAGCACAGAGAGGTCAATGCCACAGAAGAACAATTTTCATTATTTACATTTCCCGAGAAGGGGGGGCCACACCATGCAGGGCCGCATGGGAAGCATCAGGTTTTTGTCCCAAGTGAGGAGAGGCCTAGGCTCCAGCCTTTATTGAGGTTTCCATGAAACAGCAAGGCAGGGCAGGGTGAACAGTTTAGGATTGGCCAGTTTGAATAATTTGGCGGGCTTTGGGCTGCAGGGGTGGTCCCTAGTTGTGGTACCTGCCTCTAGGATGATTTAGCTCAGGAGAAATATTGGCCTGGTACGTGAGTTAGGTAAGGTCAGTGGGGCTCAGCCTCGGCAGCCAGCCTGCACATGGAAAAGCAAGTCCAGGCAAGCTGACTTGCACGAGAGGGGCAAACACTTTGGCCAATAGTATGGCCCTGTGGTAAATGATGCCAGGTAGACATACAGAATCTAAGAAAGCACAGGACGGTGGGGTGTGGGCATGGCGAGGAAAAGATTATAAAACAAAGGTAAAAGGCAAGATGAAAGGCAGAATCCCAATCGCTTCACCTGTCTATTCCTTCATTGGCTTATCTGCTAAGTGGGAATAGAAATAATACCTCCCTCAAAGGTATGAGGGTTCTGTAGGGTCAAGGGTATAAAATGCTCAGCAAAGCTCCTGGTACAACCAAAAGCTAACCAAATGCAAACTCTGCAACAGGCATGAGCATGTTGGATGGACAGTCACGCTTTAGTTGAAGTACATTTAATAAGAAAACATGCAAACTTCCTAAAGGAGGTTGCAATGCTTTGCTTTACAGAGCAAGGCTTCCACACTTACGGTGGCTACTGCTGTTTATTTTAACTCAGCAATTCCTCTCGTGGATTTCCAACAAGACCTGATTAGCAAAAACACATTTGACACCAAACATTTCACAGCACATCCAAATACATAAACGAGGCCAGTTTGCACTGCTGTAGAATTGCCTGTGCTAACCTCACACTAGGTGGTGGATATAACTGTGTGCCTCAAACTGAAGTGTGTGTGAGAATTCTCTCCATGGTTAAAATACAGATTCTGACTCAGTAGGGGTGGTGTGGGGCCAGAGATTCTGCACGTCTGCAAACTTCCAGGCGATGGCCCAGGGCCCATACCTTGAGCAGCAAGAGATTAAAACACAGTGACTCTGTCTTATTTGAAGGTGAGGCTTTGCCAGAACCTGAAAAAGCCAAAGGAGGAGAGAAGGGCATTGACCATCACGCTGAAGCGTGACCAGTCCCTGAATCTGGGTGGACGTCTTCCTCCTCAGCCCTCATTTGGGACCACCTGACTCTTTCTTAACCCATAGTCTGTACCATCTCACAGCACAGAGGGCTGGCTCTAGGCCTCCCCCTTGCTCCTGAGGTCTGCAGGACCTCAAACTCACAGGTAGGCCTGTGTTCTCGCCCTCTTCCAAGCAGCACTCCAGGTCTTGCTGGGATCAACAGTGCAAACCCTGAGACCTGACACAACATTGTTGCTCTGCTCAGAAGCCCTGGGTCCCAGCCCCTGTTGTGCTGTGTGATGACGAACAAGCTTATTCCTTCTTGGTCCTCAGTCACCCATCTGTAAAATACAGAGTTTTGAATTAGGTCTGGGGTTTCCAAGCCTGAAAGGCATGAGAAGCACCTGAGAACTTTGACAAAATCCCAATCCCCAGGTCAGGATCTGGATCTAGATCATTGAATAGCAGTGGGGGGGTGGGGGGGAGAGCACAGAAGGAGGTCTGCTGGGACCTAGAGGGCAAGGGGAAATCTGAATGGCAAAAGAAGCTAAGATTACAGGGAGGAAGGGCTAAAAGCCTGAAGATTAGGACACCCCCTCCCACCTTCAGGCCTCCCCTAACCCCACCCGGTACTCCCCACCTCTGCTATTTTAATAACACAGAGGGGCAGGGGGAGGAGCCCCCATCAACCACTCCCTCCCCTCTGAGGTCCAGGAGAGGCTGGCCACCATGTTCTGTTTGCAGTAAACACTGGGAGCTGCTGCTCAGGCCTCAGCTAATCTTGTCTCCACGCCTCCCAGGGCTTCAGCCAGCCCACCTCCTCCCACCCCCTTCCCCCTTCCTCTGGCACTGACTCCCTCTTCTCTGACCCAGCCATCCATCCACAGCAAAGAAGCCCCGGAGGCCTTAGGATTCCTCTGATATATCCTAACTGGCACAGTACCAAAGGCCTCCCTGCACGCTGCAGACATCCCTCCATCCCTCCATCCCTCCCTTCCTCCTGCCCCCTAGACTCCTTCCCTGCCTCTATATCACTCAGGATTCTCAGTCGCAGTGGCAGATACCCTATGCAACCTAGCTTTAGGGAGAAATAAATAAATAAAAGAAAAAAAAACACTGGCTGATACAATGAGGAAGTACCTTCAGGTCTGGCTGGAGTCAGGGGCTCTAATGATCCTGCCAAGGCTCACTTTTTCCACCACTGTGTTACAAGCATTCTCTCCGACCAGATAGCTCCCAACAATCTACAGCTCCAACCTCATATTTTCTCAGTGTTGGCAGCCTATAGAAAGAGGTTCTAGCTAGGTCAGCAGAAACTATGATGTTCAGACACCTTCCCTCTCTCCCCTCCAGTCCATCTCTTTCCATCTCTTATTCGGGGATGAACAGAACAAAGTTGTTTTTCGGTATCCTCAAAGATCTTACTGTTGAAAGGAAGAGACCCTGACTATATACCAAGCACTGTAACACTTTATTATCAGGACCATGGCAAAAGTACAGACATATCCTGCATAATTTGGGGGATGCCTAGTAAATCAGTTCTGCAGTCCCCTTTCCATTTCTCTGACCTGAGCTGGTCCCACACTCTGTGTGGTGCCTATAGCAGGAAGAGGTGCCAAGGGGTAGCTCACGACACGGGAACTCAACCTGGACCACTCAAGCCCTCACAAGCAGGGGGGGGAGGGAGACCTGGGACCCTTGGGAACCCCAGTGGCTCTGCCTTCCCATCCAAGCAGGTCCTAGCAAGGGAAGAAGGGACAGTGCAAAGGCAAAGGAGGAGAGAAAGCAATGGACTTAAATTCTGAGCATAGCCGGGCCTGAAAAGGGATGGGCCAGGGTTCATGTTGTTCTGCCCCCATGCAATATCCTAAAATCAACAGTTTCTTTCATGTGCAAACCAAGGACAGCTTCAGAGAGGTCCCTACCTCCTGAGATTATATGCCTCCTCCAGGTTGTATGGGCTGGCTGGGGTGCATTTTGGGGGGAGACAGTTGCTAGCTTCCATCAGATTCTCAAAGAAGTTGGCCATAATGCTATAATAGCTCCCGAATCTGACAACAATGCCCCAATGCTGCTACCGGCAGGTGTGGAGACAGCTGACCTTGCAACTACCTCTTCACCCCATCCCAAGGCCTCAACTCCAAATGCCTGGCATCAGCCCTCACCTCACTCAAAACCCCCACCCCAGGCTGGCTCCGGTTCAGCTCTGCCTCCTAGCTGTGTGACCTTTCTCAGCCTGTTTCCTCATCTGTAAATCAGCCTGGCAATAACATCAATTAACATTCAGGAAGTGCTCCCCCTGATCTAAGTCCCTTCCCACAGCCCATTTCATTCCATACTCATAGTGACCCTGAAAGTGGGTGCTGTTGAAACCCAACTTCACGGCTGAGGAAATGCAGGCCTGGAAAAGTCACTGTCCTCAGGTCACAAAACAGGACAGTGACTAATACGAGGCAATACCTTGAAGGAGGCCCTCACTGTCAGATGCTGACCCTGGAATTCCAAGACCCCGAGTGGGGGCCTCTTCAAACGGGGTGCCAGCTCCATCAAAGTGCCAATGCGTTTCAGGTGTACCTGCTGTCACAGTCCATTCTCTTACCTGGTAAGGCTGCCGTAAGGCTTTGAGGGGATGCATTTTCCAAGCACCCAGTGCAATACCTCACAAGTGACAGTGCCACGTAGTGTGAGGCCAAAAGAGGATTAAAACCCCCGGTTCACCTCCCCTCTCCTCTTCCCCTTCTCATCTGATTCTTGCACACTGGGTTGTGAGGTCTTCCAGCCCAGCGGGACCCAGGGAGGTTTCTCAGGGAATCTAACCCCTGCCCCCAGCAGCAGCAGACCTTAGGACACCGAGGCCACAGGAGTTGAGGCCCATGGGGATCCCTTCCTGGCTGAGCCAGGTCTCTGCCACAGTGTTTCCATTAAAACCGGTTCACCTGCCTTCTAATAAGACAAACGGGCCCTTTCAGGAGCTAGCATTCAGGCAGGATTTCAATTTTTTTTTTCCAAATTTTTATTACCTTACATTTAAAACATTTATTGCCTTGCTTGTTTCCGGCAGCAGTGTCCAGGCAAAGAGATGAGAAATGGGACTGCTGAGTGCTTACATTCTTGGCTGGGAGAAACTCCCGTCCTCCCCATATCCTGCTCTGCAGGGTAGGCACCCTCAAGGTATACACGGCAGGGTTCCGGGCCTACACACCTCCACTCAACCCTCCTGGAGGCTCCCAGGCCAGGAACGGGCAGTCTGAGGGCTGACGGGGCTGATTTTCAGGGACAGAGGAAGCCCTGCCTGGTTATAAAAGGAGTTGCAGCCCAGACCCTGGGGGAGCCAGGACAAGCAGGGAAATTTGAAGTGTACTGAAGGTATCTATGGATCAGACCCTTTGGGAACACTTAAGCCCTACAGCAGCTATGGGATAGGATTCATCATAGCCACTTTTCACATAAGAAAATCAGGACTTGTGAAGGTATCACTTCCCTGGGCCACACAGCTGAGCTGACAGAACCAGCGTTTGACCTAAGTACTGACAACAGCTTCCATCTCCTGTGCCCCTGCGGGGGCACCACTGCTTGGTTCACCACCATGACTTCTACTTGCTGGACAGTGCTTGGCATCTTAGAGATGCTCAGTGAATATTTGTAAGGGGTTGGTGCAATTAATGAAACCAAGAAAGAGTTCAACATAAATGTGCAAGGCTTGCTGGCTGACATGCGTTGCCTCCCTTAACATGAGACACAGAGAAGCTAAGTAACTTGCCCATGAGCTGGTAGAGCTGGGATTCGAACCCAACCATCCAGCTCCGTAGCCTCCATGATTGAATTTCACTATTTGCCTTCTCTAAGGCAGGGTTTCTCAACCTCATCACTATTGACATTATGAGCTGGATCGTAATATTATGGCTACTGCCCTGTGCATTATAGGAGGTCTAGCAGCATTCTTGCCTCTACACATTAGATGCCTGTAGCACTCCCTACCCTAAGTTATGACAGCCAAAAAAATGTCTTTCAACATTGACAAACATTCCTTAGGTTGAGAATCCTGAGTTGAAAACCACTGGTCTGAGGGGACACATCTTTTCCCTCTCCTAAGCTAACACAACCTCTTCCTATTGAAACCCAGAGTCATCATCTCCTGGAATGGAAGTGCTTTGACAGGAAGTCTGGGTGCCTGCACTTCTGGGTCCACTGACTTGTGAGTGATCTGGTGAATCATCCCTCCGTCTCAGCATCCCTTTGCTCATGAGACCCCATGTCCACTCAATTGCCCAATGAGTCACTAACATTGACTCTCTCTTTTCCTTACCATGCCATCCTATTTCTCATCCAGTCCTATTGCCACCACCCTCTAAATTATTATTCCATCCCATTCCATCTATTCCCTTCTCCTGCTCTCCCCCCCCCCACCGACACCCTCCTCATCTGCCCCAGCTGGGACCACCACCCTCCCACCTCTGGGTCAGCCCCTCAGCTTGTGTCTGCCTCCAATTTTACCCTCTCAAGTCCAGAGTGATCTTCCTAAAACACAAATCTGATCACTCCCTGCCTTGGGTGTTTCCTGAGAACATCCTCTGCTCCTGAAAGAGTTGAAGTGATAGCAAAGCCTAGTTAGACTGAAAGCTCTGGGGTGAGGCATGAATGGACCTCTATCAAGGCACATAGCTCCTGCGTTGTGATCCCAGGGTGACCTGTCTCCTCCACTGCCCAGTAAATTCTGTACATTCCCTGCTCCTCAGTGTCTGGCACAGGCCTTGGCACACAGCTGGCACTCAGCAATGCTTATTGGACAGAGGGGTGAATGGATGGACGAATGGATGGATACTGGTCTAGGCGAGTACAGTGTTCTAAGCTGGAGAGGACAACCTCAGCCCACTGCAGGGGCTTCAAAAATATACGTTGGTGACCAGCTCTCTACCCTCAAGTAGAGCTCCATTGTACAAGGAAGACGAGTTGTCCTTCCTATAAGGGCATTTCAGATCCAGAGAAGAGGATATGGAGAGGGAGATAAACAAGATGTGATAGATCATTTGCTGTGCATCTGACGGTTCTCCCCTGGGGCAGAATTTTCTTATTGGGACTAGTTAGAGGAGGGGGTCATTTCCCTAAGAATCTTGCCTCTAGAGATTGGGGGTAACTGATGGCCTTTATTTTGGGGAAAACGCGCAACAAGCTTAACTATGTTTATTTGGCAGGCGCAACCTCACTCTGACCAATGGGTTTTCTTAACAGGATGGGGAACAGGTTTGTTCTAGCAGAGGGGCCGCTGGGCCTGGCGTGGGCGTGTTCATGTGAGAGCATGGCACTCTGCTCCCTCATTCTCCTGCCCAAGGAGGGGGGCTAGCCAGCCAGAACGTGGGGCCGGGGACAGTGACAACTGCACCTGCCCAGAGCCAACAGGATTTGTTCCCCTGGATTTTCCACGTCGGCGATTCCAAGATCAGGTCTGATTGCTCATGTACCTCCGGAGACCTGCCGGGGGCAGATCAGGGGGCTCAGAGTAGCTATGAGTCTGAGCTGCCTAGAGAGAGGCACTCCTGAAGGTGGCAGGAAGAAGTGACCCCCTCCTTCACCCTGCTCCCCCTTCCCTCACATACACAAAGAAAGTAACTAGTTGGAGCAAAAGAGTCAGACAGAAGATAGGACCTAGGTTAGGGGTCAGCTGAGACCAGGCCAGGTAGGGAAAGGAGGACACTGCCTCCTTGGCCTTAAGCCAGAGAGATGCTAACAGAATGAACATTAGGGCTCCAGCTCAGGCTGTAGAAATGGAGTCTCACAGCCTTTAAGTCAGGATGATTTAATAATAGCTTCTAAGAAGGCAGGTGTAGAACCAAAGAGAACTGGATTCCAACTCCAGTTTCTTCTCATACAGATGGAATGAGAAGTCCCTGGGCAAGTCCTTCACCTCTCTGAGCTTCAACTTCCTCATCTGTAAAATGGAGATTGTGGTGGAGACAGATGAAACAATGGATTAGGTGCTCAGCACAGAACCTGGCATATTGTGGATTCTAGAGGCAAGCAATTTTTGTAGGAAGAGATTCTCCATGCTTACATTCCCCATCCTCTCATGTGATGGGACATGAATGAAGTGAGCAGTCTGGGATGAGCAGAAAGGGGAGAGACTAGAGAACAGGCCCCTGCGGGGGCAGCTGACACCAGCAGAAGCCTCATTAGGCACATCAGTCCATGTCCCACATGGGAGACTCCTGTGGAACTATATTGGCAGAGTGGGCAATGGACTCTTCTTTGCCAGTTGTGGGAGGTGCTACTGAGTACCCTACCAATGGCCATTGTCCCACAACCCACACCCACTTCTTCCCTGCAAGCAGAACCTACTTCCCATCATGGAAACGAGAAAAGCAAGATATTGTCTTTCCCAACCTTCCTTGTACATGTGCATGTAATCCATTCATGGAAGAAAACATGCTTCTTTGGCTGGACATTGATGTGGGTAACTCTGACGCTGGCAGTTACAGACCCCATGGTGCAATGAAGGAACAAGCCCAAGACCAACCAATGTGCAAAAGATCAAAGAGACATGAGGAACTTTTATGGCTCCAGAGTTCTTATAATGTGGGAGAGTAAATGAAGTCTCAGCCCAAGCCACTTTTGCCAGGTCTTTTATTATGTGAAGCCAAAAACATCCC
This sequence comes from Lynx canadensis, assembly GCF_007474595.2. Taxonomy (NCBI): domain Eukaryota; kingdom Metazoa; phylum Chordata; class Mammalia; order Carnivora; family Felidae; genus Lynx; species Lynx canadensis. The sequence goes on along the minus strand of NC_044303.2, from coordinate 179,273,725 downwards.
ACTACCATGTTTTTAAGCTTAAGAAAGGCATCGTGACCTGCTGTGAATCCAGGGCTATGTAGCAGCTGTTCCCAGAGCCTCCTAATTCCCTTTTCTGGGCTGAGTGGAATTGTAGACCTGGAGGAGTCATGGAAGGCTGCTGGATCTGAGACCATACAGCATCCCAGCATCCCAGGCCCGCAGACAGAATTTGGTGAGTTACTAAGATCCTGAGTGTTATCTGATGTGCTCGCTCTTTCCATCAACAAAGGAGACGCTAGGGCGTACAAAGTGGCCAGCCTGGAGGAGGTGATGAAGACACAGTGTTGAAAATACAGTGACTAGAAAACAAGGATGTGTATGTTTCAAGACCTTATGTGAACCTTAGCCTATGTCTACCGTTTCCCCAGAACAGCGGTTAACATGAAGGATCTGGAGGAAAGGGACCTGGGTTCAGGTCTTGGCCTAGTTGGTGTGGCTGACCACTCTAGGTCCCTGTTCTTTCATTAATGAAAGAGATGGTCTGGGGCCTACTCTTGGAACTGCGGTGGGGGATGAAGAGATAATGCGAGGCAGGTGGTGGGTAGTGGCCAGAGGAGTGTGTGAGGACTTTTCCTGGCGTGCTGCTTCACGATCTGGGTGCTAACTGCACAGGCATCTGAGTGTATGAAAACTCATTGAGTGAAATATTTATAATTTGTACACTTTTCTGAAATGTGGTATACACTTCAATGACCAATTTTCAAAGGTTCAGTCCAATACCTGGTGTTGAACGTTTCTAACTACGATAAATGTTAAATATTGTGGCTATCGTCCCACTGCCGTGCCTACAGTAGATGCCTCACCAGAATCTTCTTAATCCATGAGTCTGTTTCTCTCCAGAGTTCTGGAAGGTCAACTATTGATGGGGAAACTGAGGCACCATGCCTCAGAGATTCAAGGTCACAGGGCTCAAAAGGAGCTGAATCAGCCAGAGCCCAGCAGCACCCCCTTCCCACACACCCTCCCCTCCGCCTTCCCTGGCTGCCTCCCTGGCTCGTGTCTGCACCTTGCAGGGGGGTGGGGGCCCATTAACTCCTAGGCAAATGGGCTCTGGGCGCGTGTGCGTGAGGCAGGTCCCAGGATAGCTCGAACAGGCCCAGGCCGCCTGGTGCCCTGAGGCAGCCACCCCCTGGCCTCTAAATGACAGTGTGGAGCATTTGGCTATTTGCAGAGTAAACAGGAGGGCTGGAGAAACTGGGGAACCAGGTATGCACCTCTGCCAAGCCAAAACAGAGAGCAAGTGCATGGAGAGCCCTGCACCCTGGGGGCCGCTGGGGGCCGGCCTGGGCAGGGGCTGCCCTCAGGGTCAACGCCAGCCATCATTAGAGGGGGAGGCTTGACTTCACTCACCTTCAGTGAGCTCCTGTACATTCCATCCTGTCAGCTCTGGCTTGGATGGGGAGGGAGAGGCAGAGTAGAGCTCACCCTTGCCTCCTCAGCAGAGGAAGGACTGAGAGACCCTATCCTGGGAGCCTCACTCTGCCCCTGTGTGTCACCCCAGCATCAGGCACGGTCAGGGCTCCCTGGCTGAGAGGCAGCATGATGAAATAAAGACGCATAAAACCAAACTGAATGGCTTCCAGTCCTGGCTCTCCATCCATCTTTGTATGACCTGGGGTCAGTTATTAAGTTAGCCTCTCCATGCCTCAGTTTCCTCACCTGTAAAATATAGCTGCTGTGAATAGGAAACACCCAATAACTTAAATGACTAAAAAGCCCATGTCGGTGAGTTCCACCTCTGGGCAGTCCCTAACCAGTGTTCAGCAAAGATACCATGTGGGCCCAATGTGGTTGGACTTGTTGATTTTTCAGGAGACATGCAAAACTTGGATTTCTAATTCCAAGTACCTGATTTTTAAATGTTGGCAGCCAATCAGAAAACACTCTGTAGCCTACAAAACACGTGTGAAGATTGGGTTTCTCCAGTGGATGTAGTTAGGGACCTCCAATCTAAGCAGGTTCTTGATTTGCTAGTAAGAGGACCCAGGTCCATGAGGGGAAAGTCACACGCCCAACCTTGCACAGACAGTTGCTTGTCGAGACGCCGGAGTTACACTGTGGATCCGAGCACCATGGGGTAGCACCTCTGTGAGCTTCGCAGTGGCTCTTCAGGGTAGGTTGTACTCTCCCCAGGAAAGCTCAGAAGGGTTTGAGTTACTTGCCAAAGATCAACCTCTGGCAAGTTCTGGCCTGCTAGAACGTTCACAATCCTGAATGAGCTATGCTGCCTCCTTAGCTCTGCAAGTCCTGGAGCTGGAACTGATTTCGTGTCCTCCTGAATCTTGACCTGCTGCACTGAAAACCACCCCCCGAGAAGAAGCCACAGCTCCGACCTGCTCACCTTAGCTGCCTTCCAAATGCCCAGGCAGGATACCTGGACCCTCGGCAGGATGGCACATGGGGAGGCCACATTGTCTTGGGAAAGTCTTCATCATCATTATCATTATTATTGTCAAATACCATGTATTTTTCTTATTATTAAAAAATAATCTGGGGCGCCTGGGTGGCTCAGTCGGTTAAGTGTCTGACTTCGGCTCAGGTCATGATCTCATGGTTCATGGGTTCGAGCCTCGCGTTGGGCTCTGTGCTGACAGCTGGGAGCCTGGAACCTGCTTCAGATTCGGTGTCTCCCCCCTTCTCTCCTTCCCACGTTCGTGCTCTGTCTCTCAATAATAAATAAACGTTGGGGCGCCTGGGTGGCTTGGTTGGTTAAGCATCCGACTTCGGCTCAGGTCATGATCTCACGGTCCGTGAGTTCGAGCCCCGTGTCGGGCTCTGTGCTGACAGCTCAGAGCCTGGAGCCTGTTTCAGATTCTGTGTCTCCCTCTCTCTCTGCCCCTCCCCTGTTCATGCTCTGTCTCTCTCTGTCTCAAAAATAAATAAACGTTAAAAAAAAAATTAAAAATAAATAAATAAGTAAATAAACATTAAAAATTTTTAAAAATAATCAAGGCACCCAGGCTCATGGGGGTGTCTCAGGCCTCTCTCAGGCCTTCAGCTGGTGCCTCTCCAATGCTCTCTCTCTCATTTTAACAGAGAGAAGGTGGGCCTGTTAAGCTCAGCACCTCTGCAGGCTGCAGTGTCTCGGGGATTGAATGGCTTTGCTCTGCTTTATCACCTTTATTTTACAGTAACCTTCTAGTTATGGTTAGCCACACTGCTTTTCTGTTTGTAGAAGTGATATAGATTTCCTCTTAAAAACAAAGTTTATTTTTTGTTTTGGGGGTTTTTGGTTGTTGTGTGTGTGTGTGTGTGTGTTTAATTTTTTTAAGGTTATGTATTTATTTTGAGAGACAGCAGGGGAGAGGCAGAGAGAGAGAGAGAGAGAAGAACTCCAAGCAGGCTCCACTCTGGCAGCACAGAGCCCAATGCAGGAATCGAACCCACAAACCATGAGATCATGACCTGAGATGAAACCAAGAGTCTGATGCTTAACCAACTGAGCCACCCAGATGCCCCTGTTTAAACAGTAAGATGATTTAAATTCAAAGAGTAAATATGTTTCAGGTGATTATGAGAAATGACAAAAATGGTCCTGGTGGGAAAGAAATGGCTGAAGCCCAAAAAAAGGAAGGTAGCCCAATCCTGAGCAAAACCCTTGAGAAAGCTGGCCGTCACTGCCCCTGAGGCCTGGGTAGCTGGGGCTGTACTTCCAGGGAGTGGGCCACAGGAGGTCCAAGAGGATGTCGGAACAGAGATGCTCTGAGATGACCTAGAGAAAGGACAAAGTCACCCCTACAAGCTTCACTAAAACCAGCCAAGGCAAGTGAGAGGAAAACCAGAGCACCCTAAGCCTCACAGCCTCCTCCCATCTGGCTTTGCTCCTTTCAAGCAGTGCCCGGGGACTGACATCAGCCTGGCTACATGGAAAGGGCATGCTGGCTGGGGAGTTCCAGTGCCCGGGCCATGGCAACAATCCGCTGTGTCCCCAGGGGCTCGAAGGGGCAGCCTCCAGAGTCAGACTGCCTGACTTCAAATGTCTTTTCTTCACTTTTTGAGTTTGGGTTCTTCCACAATTTATCCTCCTTTGACTCAGTTTCCTCATCTGTTAAATGGGAATAATAGTGGTTCCTACCTTTGGGTCCTTGTGAGGATTAACTGAGATATTCATGTGAAGTAAGTACAAAGGGTCTGGCCAGGATGGAGCTGAGGCTCAATAAATGTTGGCAATCTCTCTATTTCTGCTCTTATCAAACTAGTATTGTTTCAGAGCAGAAGCTTTCCAGTGTGGGGCCTTTGGGACCACCCCGAATTGACTTGGAATCAGATGGCTTATTTGCCTCCGGCTCAGCCTTTGAGGGGGTAATCTTCAGCAAGACGGTCACAAACCCTTTACACCTCACTGTCCTTGTTCATAAAATGAGGCTAATCTCTTCACTGCAGGGCTGTGTCTGTATTCACTGAACTGGGGCACGTGTGTGAAGACACCTTGCATGTTCCTAGATATGCAGAAGGTATCTAATAGGTGATACCTTTCCCTCCTCCTTCCTCCAAACAGACGCGTGCATGCGCGCGCACACACACACAAACACACACACACAACTTCTATTTTGATCTTGGCCTGAGGCTGACAAGCCCCAGATTAGAAATGAGTGACAATGTTGGCTTTATCCGCTCTCTCAGAGGTAATCATAGGGTAGAGAGTCTGCAATATGAAAACACTTCCCGTTTTGAGAGAGGGAAATGGTAGGATTATCAGACTTAATTCTCTCATTTCATTCACTGAGGACTTTTTTGTGCACTGGCCTTCTGACATTGTCTCATTTCTCACACACACACACACACACACACACACAATTTGTGTGTGTAAAGGGGAAAGGAAGGATATTTTTAAAAATAACACTATACATATATCCCTACATGTATTTTTTACTGAATGCATCATGGCTGTCTCTCTAGATCAAAAGAAAAAGAAAACATTCTTTATTGTCATAGCTGCTTAATCCAACAGAGTGGTCGTCGTACCATAGTTTATTCAGCCTCTCCATTAGTGATGCACATTAGTTTTGTAGGGTTCTTCTAGTCCCCTCGTAACAAATACAACCAGCATGGTGATAATCATCCATATCCTTGCATCCTTCATTTTCATTTCTACTGGTTAGAGTCCCAGAATTGCAGGGTCAAGTCAAATGAAAGTAGTCTTTTTATCCTTATTTGAGGAGTCAGAGATTTATTCACTACCAATTAACAACATTCTAGAAAGCCTGGAGATTCGGCAAGAGGGTGGGGCCCACGTGTGCTAAGTGTGGAGCATTCACATCTACAGGCCATCTCATCAGACCCTCCCACTAATCTGAGATCAGGGGAGCAGGGGTAGGGAGAGCCCATCCTACAGATGTGCAAATGGAAGCACCGAGAGAGGAAAGCACTTGCCCAAATTGGGGGATTCTGAGACATGAGCCCATCTCTAAGGAGCCAGTGAGCTGTCACCACATCATAGTTGCCCCTGCAGGTTGAGCCACGAGCTGAAGATGTTGAACAGGAAGACCAGAGAGATTCCAAGGGTGAAAGGGATCTGGTGCCACCACAGGTGAGTAGTGTCTGAAGGTCATTTCTCTGCTCAGGAACCGTCAGCATTATTACTATCTCTGTGTGTTTCTTTTCCCTGTGACTGTTCCATCAACATTCTAAGTCCACCTTTGGCCAAAGCACAGAAGAGATGCACCTGTCTAGGAAGCCTAAGGATGCACATGTGGCCTCTTTCTTTCTTGTCTCCGCAGGCTGAGGAGAAGTGGGTGCTTCGCTGATGACCTGTGGGCCCCCTGTGTTGAGCAGGCAGTGTCAGGTGGCCAAAGGGGCGACCTGAGCACGGTGGGAATCTTGGAATTTCTCAGTTTGCAGAAGCCCGAGGGAAGAGAGTTCTTGGGCAAGTTGGGGGCCACTGGGCCCGGGAAGGAACTTCGGGCTTCTGGTCATTCAAATAACTAATTTGAATGGTGAAGAAAGAGACAGATTAGAGAGGGTGAGGGGGCACAGATGAGAGAGGCTGTCTAAGCTAACAGAGCTAGAGGCCGCCACAGGCCCATTCCAGTGGACTATTTGAATCTTATTTGACTAGTGGGGTAGAGAGATGGTCATCGGTCTGATGGCCTCACACTGATCCCAATTTCTGAGCAGTTGTCCTGAGTAATAGTAGACATTTGAACTGCGCATCTGGGTTTGCAGACCTCTCTCCTCCCACATGATCTCACAGAATACTTGCAAACTGCCAGTGAGACCAGACGCAGGAGATCTATGTTTCAGATAACGACACTGAAGGAAATAGATCTGGAAGTCCAGCTTCCAAGGAGCTCAGGAGTCGGAAAACAGATTGCCAGGGAAACTTAGACCCAGACCCTTCTCTTCCCACCCCCACCCCCTTTCCTGCCAAGATGCACAGGGTTCGAGACCAGAGCCACATGGACTCTGATCTGACCAGGAGGACAGAACCATCTCTGGCAGGGACCGGGGTGGAGGGGAGAACAGAAGGCTTTGCTCCCCCTGTTATCTCCAAATGTTAAAAAACAGAAGTCTAAGCATTTCAGTGTTTGCTATGTGCCAGGCCCCAAGCTGCAGAGTCCAAGATAGGCCCTCTCTTGAGTCCAAGGTCATCCTGGCTCCTTCCCTTGGCCATGGGCTAGGCACAGCCTTTGCTGCTTCTCTAACCCATGCTTGGTTACATGGAGAGTGAAAGCAGGCATGCTCTAGAACCACACTGCCCTGAGTTCTGATCCTGCTTCAGGTACTAAGTGCTGTGTGCCCTTGGACACATCACTTCACCTCTCTCAGCCATAGTCCAGGTCGTTATTTGTAAAGAACAGACGAAGGAATATTGTGAAGGGGGGGAAATACATAGAATGGTATCTAAAGAGCACTTAGCTCAGGGCCTGGCAAGGAGAGATCAATAAACAGCCGTATTCATCCCTTTTGTGGCCTCAGAGCAGAGGCTGTCAGATGTGAGCCTGTGCAAATGTCCCCTGGACAACTGGCTAAAACTACAGACCTTCTGACTCCAAGGCTTGGGGAAGGCCCAGGAATCTGGCCCTTCACGGACCCTAGAACCACAAGGTGGTGAGCAAGTTCCTTAGGCAGAGGCCAGAGGGGTCCAGGTGCAGTTCTAAGGAACATCCTGGTCTCTGCATGGTCTTTGGTGGCTTGGAAGATGCCCTCTCTGACAGACTCTGTCATGATGCACCCCACACCCCCCACCTGAACCCCCTGGTCCTGCACTCCCCAGGCTGCACTGGCCTCCCTCACTTTCTGGAGGGCTGGGAATGTGCACATTTAATCCCCCATGGCACCTGGATCAGTGCAGCCCCTATTTACTGAGCAGAATGGAAACAAGCTGGCCAGGGAGAGCGGATTTCGGGAGGAGGCCGAGCATCTGAATTCAGTGCCCTCCTGTCCTCCCCCTCTCTTGCATCCTAGCCCTGAGTTCAGCTCCAGGCACAGGCAGCATGGCCCTCAGCCGGTCAGCATTCCCCCCAGGGCACCCTGGCTAGCCTTCTGTGACACTCGGATTCCTAGTCCAGCCAGCCTAGAGTTTCTCAGGCTCCTGCTGCCCCCTGGAGGCCAGCTCTTGCAGCTTTGCGCCTGAGTCCTGGCGTGCTTGGAAGTGGCCGGGGAAAGTCTGGAATGGCCGGCAGGGCGAGGGAGATCGAAGAGCCTCGAGGGGTTCTGCTCCCGCACAAGGTACCACCTCACCACTGCCCACTGGGTGCCCAGAGCCCAGCCAGAGCCACCAGGATGGCCACGGGGTGCAAGTGAAAGGATCTACACCTTGTGTGTTGGGGAGGTTCCTGCCACTCCCCTTGACTTCCCCATCTGTAAAATGGGAAAGTGATGATTGCACCCCTACATGGCCTTTGAGAGAATAAGATATTACTTGGCCACTAGGAGATAATAATTCTTATGATTACGGCTAAGTTTCACTGAGCACATATTATGAGCCCGGCACTGTCCTTTCCCTATATTACCTCATTAAATCTTCCCTGAAAACAAACTTCTGAACCATTAGCACCCGCATTTTACCCCCATTTATGGTCAGCTTCTCTAGGTCAGTGTTCCAGCACCATTGTCCTGGCATGGGGGCCACCCCAGGTCGTGGCGTGGAGCAGGCATGCTTCTACCCCAATTGGCAATGGGCGTCAGTGGCTCACAGAGGGCTGCTCTGGAGGCCGGTGCAGATGACCTGGGCCACAGCTGCCGACAGTCTTACTGTGCTGCAGACTCTGGGTGAAGCAGAAATCAAATATTCCAAGTTTGTGGCCAAGGGGGACTCAGAGGAACACCCGCCCTGCATCAAGAAGGGCAGCTCTCAATTATTAAGCCCTATCTTCCAGGCATCAAGCAACACCTCTCTCACCAGATCATCTGAAGTAACACTGAGGTTGCTTGTATTGGCCCCATTTTACAGGTGAGAAAAGCAAGGCTCAAGTTCACACAGCTATGAGATGGGCCAGTCTGGGTCTGTCTTGCAAACCCCATCCTATCGTCTTGCCTCCTGGGTCATCTGTGGGAATGTGCCCTCTTGTACAAAGCCTGTGTCCTGTTGGCTGAGCAGTCACCATGCCCACTGCTGAGGAGCCCTGTGTGGCCCTGTCCAGTGTTCCTGGGATGGCTGGGGGTCCTCCTGGATCTCACCTTGCCCCTCCACAGCTCCTCAGACACCTCAGACTCTAGAAGGGCTTCCCCTAGAGGCAGTCAGGGGCTCTAGGCTCAGAGTGCCTGCGTGCTCTTTCTGATGGCGGTAAGATGCCCAGGCTAATGGGGGAGCCTTGCCAGCAGCACAGCTCAGGGCTCAGATTTCCTGGCTCTGCCATGTCCTGGCACGATGGCCTTCCTGAACACTGCTCACTGCACTTGAGGTGGGGAAAATGGGTACCGACCTCCCAGGGTTGGTGGGAAGATCCAAGGAGCCAAGATGGCTGCATGCTTACCCGGCATGAGCCCTGACGGGTGGTGGGCAGTCAGGGCACTTGCCAGTGTCCACCGATTCACTGATCACCTCACACTGATCTGGAGGTTCTGTCTTTGAGAATGATAGAATGGGGTTAGGGTTAGGCTGATTAATAAACACAACCTAATAGTTAGCCAAGATTTTTCAAAACAAAGGGGGTTTGGGACCAAATAGCAAACGGAGTTGGTACCGATTACAAAATGGGAATTGCTACTCCGAGGTCCTTGGGTCTTTACATTGACGCGAGGGTGTGGAGGGGGGGCGGGTGGGAGCAAGGAAATGCAGTCTCACAAAATGGTTGTTCTGAGATTTGTCCTGCAGTCTGCCAGAGGTCACAGGAAAAGGACACAGCATTGTACTATTTTAAGGGCAGTTATGAAATGGTTTCTGCTGACTGGTTCCCAGAACGCCATTCTTCTTCTTCGCTCCCAGCCGGCATGCTGGAGACAGTGATTTGGAAATATAGCCTTGTTCCTAATTCCACACTTCCTTGTTTCTGGCCACAGTCCCCGTTCTGCCCCAGGGCATGCTCTGGCCATGAAAGCCCCAATCTGGGAGTCAGGAGGCCTGGGTAACAGCTCCTGCCGGCAGCCAGCTGGCTGTGTCACTCCAGGCAAGTCAGACCACTTCTCTGGACCCCTGTTGGCTCATCAGTAAAATGAGGGAGTTGAACGAGATGGTGAGTTAGTGACAACCTTGACAGCCTTGGGTTTCTCTTCAATAAATATTAAACTATTGCTTTCGCTTCCTGGCCTCTAAGAATTCAAGTGTGACTGAACTATTTTGGAATCCCCTGGGCCTAGTGCAGGGCCTATTAGAGCGGAAAGGAGGACCTGGTAATTTAGCTCCAACTTGATCATTTACACACCTCACTGAGCCATTTCTCCATCTTAAATTGTGGTCTAAGACTTCCAGCACAGGCAGAGAGAGACAACACTTATAAAGCCCCTAACACACCTGGGCCCTCAGGAATCCTTTGTTGAGTGACAGGGCCCACAAAGAGTCATTTGAACTGAACTATTGGCTTTTGCAAAAGGGGAGGCTGTTCCTGCACTTCCAGTAATGGGGACCCATCAAAGATCTAGTCCAGCAAAAGACGTGCCATATAGCACCAGCCAGCACATGGGAAGAAAGGAGCTCTAGTACTTTCCATGACAGGCTTGGAAAGAGTGGCAGATTTAAGGCTATTAATGCAAAAACATTGGTTTGTTCTCACAACTAGAGCTGAATCCTTTACTCAGGAAGATCCTAATTCTGGATCATCAGGCCCTTTCTCTCATATTCCAGCACCTTAGAATCCAAGAAGGTTCAAGACAGAAGGCATCTTAGGGAACTCTAGCTCAACTTTTCATCTGATGGGTAAAGAAATTGAAGGTCCTGAGAGGGAAAAGGGGTCCCAGGTAACACAGGCCATTGTTAATTCCATTAAATGATTAAATTCACTCTTACTGTGTAGTATTGTGTTTTCTACTTCAAGTGGCACTTTCACACACATGTGCCCACTTAGTGGCCTTGTGAGGTAGACAGCAGTGTCTCTGTTTGGCAGTTAAGGAAATCAATGTGCCCAGTGTCAGAGGGATCTGATTTGCCTGTGATCTCCCAGCTTTGCCCCCTAACTGCTGTGGCTGGCCCAGGACTTCTCTGCATTGCTGTGAGAGGCATCAGACTGATTCTGAAGGAGGTATATGTGCTTGGGAGCCCTGGGCCAAGAAGGTCAGCCTGTGGGCATGGAGGGGAAGACTGTGAGTATCAGGGTGACTGTTGAATGTGGGTACAGAGTGGCCACTCCCATGCCCTGGGTCAGGGAAGATGGACTCTGCTACTCCCAAAGGTCTCCTATGTGCCTAGGCCGACACCAAGTATCAGAGGTGTCAAAGAATGTGGCCTCTGTCCTTAAGGAGCTAAAGGCTTACCTGAAGAGACACAGGTAACTTCCATGAACCAACTAGAGAAGAGTATTCAGCAACAAAAAACAACGAACCACTGATACAACAACAAGGATGACTCTCAAAAACATTATGTTGAATGGACGAAGCCAGACACAACAATGCTTATTGCATGGTTCCATTTATATGAAACTCTAGAAAAGGCTAATCTATAGAGACAGGAAGCAAAGCAGAGAGTTGACTGGGATGAGGCACAGAGGAGCTTTTTGAGGCGATGGAAATGTTCCACATCTTGACCATGTTGGTGGTTACACAGTGAAACCATTTTTGTGTAAATTTGTCAACACTCATTGAAATGTGCGTGTGAAGTGGGTGTGTTTGTTGTACAAAAATTATGCCTCAGTAAAGTTGATTTTTTGGAAAGACACAGCCCTTGTTCTCATGGAGCTTACAGTCTGGTGAATACAGATATTAATAAAGTTATCATGTACATAAATGAAAAATTCTTGTGACTGGGATAAGACTTATGAAGGATGTTATATGGAGTATGAGTTGTGTACTAAGGTCGGAGTCAATTTAAATAGACCAGGAAAGCCTACCCCGAGGAAGCAGCATTGATGTGCACTTAGAAGGATGAGTGCACATGAACCCAGGGAGATGACAGTGGTAGAGGGAACAACATGTGTTAGGGGCCTGTGGTTGAAGACAGTCTGGTAAGGACCACATAAAGAAGGACAATGAGGCTGGCATGGAGGGAAAAGAAGGGAGGTGCTAGGAGATGGGTCTCAGGAGGTGAGGCCATAGAGGGATGTTTTGGCCTGGATAAAAGTTTGTACTTTTCCTGAGAGAAATAGAAACCCACTGGGACATTTTAAGTAGTGGTGAGGTGGTGATGTGACCAGCTCAGTTTATGGGTTAACACCATGGGGTTAGTCCTCACCTTCCCCTCCTTCTGTTTTTAAGGTTCTTGAGATTAGAACAATGCCTTAACAATCTGTGTAGACACCACAGAAATTTAAGCAGTAGGAAATATAAACTGAGGTACAAGAATTGTTTTGAATGAATAAATGAAGTATGAATGAATGAACTAATTTTCTCAGCACCTAGATAGCTACTTTTCTAAAGTCATCTGATTAAATGATAAATTTAGAATTTCTTCTCCCCCAAATGAAGACACAATACCGAGGATAACAGAGGTACCTCTCCATATTGTCCCACATGGACACCCACTGCCAAGTTCAAATCAGACCTGTCTCTCCCCCTCATTACAGATCCCTCAGCAGGTCAGTCAATGCCCTTTGGAGGCCACTCCACCTGTGTGGTAGCCTCATGGCCCCAGATCTCCTCTGAACACACCTGCAATTCAGAAGCTGACATCCACCAGGAGCATGGCAGGGGCATCCGTCACTCTTATGTATTTTCCAGAAATCGCCCTCCTCTCTCAGATGTGCTGGGAAGCTGCTCACAGTGTCCTTGAGGACCCAGCTCAGTACCTGCTCCTCTGGAAGCCTTTCCTGCCTGCCTCAGCCCATCAGCTACCATGTTGCCCCTGCCCAAAGGACAGCACTAGTCATATAATACGTTTACCTTGTTTCTTCCTTATCCCAACACACAGTCCTCTGGTGTCGCCAAGCAGCGCTTGGCACAGAGTGGGGTGAACAGAATGGAAAGGAATGAGGTGGGTTGAGCTATAATGGGGCTAACGGGGACCCGTAAAAAAGACAGTTGGCCAGAGGGACAGGGAGAAAAACTCAATATTTAGCCTCTCCCAGGGGTTAACTAATTTTGGAATGCCATGAAGGTCCATAAGTAGAATTTCCCCTCTGCTTTGAGTATCCGTGTGCCCCTTGCTGAACCCCCGTTTTTTTTTTGTTTTTTTTTTTTTTTTTTTTTTTTTGCTTCCCCAGACTTCTGACCTTAGCCCATGGGCAGTTGGTGTGCTCCTCTTGGCTTTGGTTGCCCAGCTCCTTGGGGCTCTCCCGGATCCCACTGGCCCACCCTTCTGCCTCCCCTTGCTCTCCATTCATGACCCTCTTCCCTTCAGCCAGAGCGGACCAGCACCCTGTGTCACACTCACAGCAAGGGAACCAGGAATGGCCCAACAGTGTTGGGTCACCACCACTGGCTGTGGATGGAATCTCCTCCACCAAGAGACACAAACTACAAAATGACAAAGTTGCAAGATCTTACTCCAAGACATGAGTCCATCTTCCCCTGATGTTCTTTCACATTTATTTCTCCTGTGATGTTTTCAAGAACATGTAGATCTTCTTCCTGGCCAGACTGAAGGGTGAAGACATTTAGGTCAAACTTAGAAGGGAAATACAGTGGCTGGTTGGGGCAAGAGCATTAACTTTGAGATCAGATAAAGGTGGGTTCAGACCCCAGGTATGTCACATCTGTGTAAACCTGACTTCTAAATAGCAGGTGTGGTGCCCAGAGCCATGGTGACAATGGTGATTCGTGCTGAGGATGAACTGTTTGCAAAGCACCTTGCTGAGCCCCGGACATGCAGCTCCATGTGACCTCCACAGTCATCCTGTGGGGTAGGCTACATTCACAGGAGAGGACACTGAGGCTCCAAACTGACACGGTTAAGACACGCAGAGAAGTTTCTCCCTAGCATTATGATAATTACTCTGATAGCCTATGCTCTAGGATGAGACCCTGCATCTTGTATCAGAAAGGGTTTTATCTCCTCAAATGAACTGTGACTTTCTTGATTAACTGATTCACATCTCCTTCACCTCTGTATCCCTGAGCTCAGTGACTTGTACATTTTAGGGGCCCATGAAATAGCAACCAGTTAACATGAACAGGCGTTGGAAAGTCTGACGCTCTGGCTTTTCAATAGCATCATCTATCTTCCCCTCTCCACCCATTAAAAAAAAAAGCCATCTTAAATATGAATGCCCAATTATGCAAGTAAACATATCAAATGCGGAAGATTCAAAAAAAAATAAAGGTAAGGAGAAAAAAAAATCATCTATGATCTTACCATCTAAAGGCAGCATTTTGTCTTATTTCCTTCCAGTCCTCCTGGGCAGTGATTTCTGTTATCGTTCTTTATCTACAAGATTCTTTATAAACGTTTATTTTTTTAAATTAGGAAGTATATTTGCATATTGGAAATGGAAGGAAAAAACTGAAAAATAATAAAAGTTACTCAAAGTATCACAACAAGACATGATTGTTGGTAACATCTTTGGCACATTTTGACTTGACTTCTCTGCATTCCCTTCAGAGGAACCCTAAACGCTGAACAGCAGCCCCCAGCCCAGGTTGACATTCAGATCAACCAAGCAGCCTGTGCAATCCATGAAACCAGGCTGCATAAGGCAAGAGGTGTTTGTTCCACTGTGGAATCTAACACCGAACGCAGAAAGTATAGGATTTCTGATTTATTCTTAGCAACTGCATGGTATTCCATTATGCAGCTGAACTGAAGATCATTAGCGAGTTCTAAGTTGTGGGGATATAGGTGGTTTCCAATCAGTCCTATTTGCAAGCACAAATGAACATCTCTGCTGTTGCTCTGCAAACAGGCCCTCCAGGAACGGAGGCAGGGATAGAGGTAACCCGGGCAGCCACATGGGTTCTCAGACGCCAAAGACTGAATGTCACCCACCTTCCACCGCTGTTCTTTTCCTAGAGCCTCTTGTGACTTTCCTGGAGTGTGGGCTTCCAATCTCTCCTGTGGACAAACACATGAAAATCATACCACAAATAAACGTAGAAAAGGGAATTTTTTTAAAACTAGTATGTGTACAGGAGTGCCTGGGTGGCTCAGTCAGCTAAGCATCTGACTCTTGGTTTTGGCTCAGGTAATGATCTCACGGTTCATGAGATTGAGCCCTGCCTCAGGCCCTGCGCTGACAGTGTGGAGCCTGCTTGGGATTCTCTGTCTCCCTCTCTCTCTGCCCCTCCCCTGCTGTCTCTCTCTCTTTCTCCCTCCCTCTCTCTCAAAAATAAAAAAAACAAACATTTTTAAAAACTAATATGTGTGCAAGAAAAATACTTCAACAGTTCAGAGGAAGCAAAGGTAAAGAAGAATAAAAAGCAGTCTCTCTCACCCAGATTCCCCATTGCCTTCCCAGGAGCAACTATTGTCCACGGTGTTTTTATGTATCCTTCAGGAACCATCTACACTTACACAATCATCTCTATCTTTCCACCTGTTACTTGCTTGTGAGCTATCTTTCTTTGATCTGTCTCTATGGCTAGCTCCCACCCATCCAGCCAGCCAGCCATCTCAAAAATAAGGAATCTTTAAATGAATGGTGATCACAAATAAAGCAGTTCAGAAGTAGGACCCTGGGTCCCCAGTGCAGCCACCACCCTGCCTGTAACTTTGGCCAAGATGCTTTACTTCTCTCTGCCTCAGTTTCCTCACGTAAGGGAGCTGTGAATGTGCCTTGAAAAGTGGAGACACAAAGGCCAAGGTGAGTCCTGAATGGACTGTCCAGAATGGAGAGTCCTGTTCTCCCACCATCTACGGTGAGAAAGGACATCAGTGAGGTTTCCTACCCAAATGAGGGAGCAGGAGAGGAGAATGGGGGAGCAAGGTGGCTGAGGAGAGTCCACCTTCTGGCACAAGTTGGTCACACTGGCACCCCTCAGCCCAGTGGAAAGGGACAGAGTGATCTTTCATAAACATTACCTCATCTGTTTTCTGGGAGATAAGGTGTTTGCTAAACTTTGTTGGAAGAGCAGGACCTTCCGCGTGACCATCACCAGCACAGCTACCTGCTCAGACCGGCTGCAGGGGCCTCCAGCTCAGCTTGCCCAAAATACAGGAACCAGCAAATGGCATTGGAGCTATTTAGTGTAAATAGAGGCAGATGCTCTCAGGATAAAGGACAAAGAGGTCATAGGTGGGAGAGGGACGGTGGCCTCCTCATGAGCCAGTGTCTGTGAATACCTTGCAATCTGGGGTTCAGCCCCCTCACGTAGCACCAGCTTACTTTGGGAGTGCCCTTTGGGATTGGGGTTTGCATCAGGGCCTCCATGTGGCACAACCCCGTTGGGAGACATTTGCATAGAACACCACGCGTAGGGTGCCACTGGAACTGTGTGGTTCGGAGGCCTGGCATGTGCACAAGGAATTTGCTCCATTCCTTACCAAGCAGGGTCTCTAGGATCCTGAGAAACCTGACTTGGCCACTGCCTCTCTTCCCCCCACCGTTTGCCCTCCTCCTCAAAACAAGCAGTGCTCTTGGCTATGTAATGTTGGTCCTGGGCAGCAAACTTAAACCCCTTTTAATCAGAGCAAGACCTCCCTCTAGTTCCCATGCCTCCATGCTAAGGACACCCAGGGCATAAACAAGAGGCACTCACCAAGCCAATATTCCCTAACCCTCCACACAGAGTGGAAACACTGCAATGGAAAGGTCTTTGATAATTCCTGGGGCCTCCTAGATGTAGATAGTGGGCGAGGCCATGATGTGTCTTCTTTTAAAATTCAGGTTCCTGGTATATAAAAAATGGGGAAGGCTAACACATCCTTGCAAAAAAAATAAAATAAAATGTGATATGACTGAAACATTTGCATTTAACAAACGAATATTTCCACATATGGACTGTGTGTATCACTCATTTAGAGATGATATCAAAAGTCTGGAATTGGAAGGCCTTCATGATCATTAGGCCTAGGCCTAAGCCAAATGTCCCTTCTACACTATCTTCCAAAACTGAAGGATTTAACTCAGTAAGTAGTGATATCCCCATCACTGGAGGTGAGCACTGTGGAGTGAGTGACACTGAGAGGAATCTCTGGGTGGGCCTGAGGCTGTTTGGGAAACATGAACCACAGGACATTTCCAGCACCAATGGCATATCTGGTTCTAAATCTGGGCATGGAGAAGTCCTTCCTGCTGGTCTGACTTGATTGAGAGAAAAAACAAGAGTCTGAGAGGGCACCCTAGACTGGACAATATTTCTGGGACAGCGTGGTATTTGTGTGCATACACACACACACACACACACACGGTGTAAGAGTTGGTAGATAGATAGATAGATAGATAGATAGACAGATAGATGATGGCGTAAGAGGTATGAGACATGAGCCATGCTCTGAACAATAGGGAGCTCAGGGAGGGAGGGAAAGCTACCGGTGCTCAAACATCCCCTTTCCACTCCTGAGTATAATTCCCAGGGTCTCCTGAGCAAGGAAAACTAAAATGCTAAGCCAAAAAACAAGTATCAGATGGAACTCTCTCTTCCTTGCTCTTCCCCCTCCAGCTCTGCAATTCTGAAATTAGTACCTGATAGCACCTTCCTCTCTGAACCTAAATGCCTGACCTATCCTGACAGTGTTAGAGGCATAGGCTTGGGGCACGTGGGTGGCTCAGTTAAGCATTCAACTCTTGATTTCGTCTTCTCAGGCCATGATCTCACAATTCATGGGATCAAGCCCTGCATTGGACTCTACTATCAGCGTGGACATTGGAATTTTCTCTCTCCCTCTCTCTGTCTCTCTCTCTCTCTCTCAAATAAATAAACTTAAAAAATAATGAATAAACTTAAAAAAAATAAAATAGAGGCATAGGCTTTGGATCTGGGGACAATTATGGGTAAGTGACCTCACTTGGGACTTAGGTATAGCTTCTGCACATGTGTTGTTTGTAGGTTTTACTAACTCTGACCAACAGAGTTAAACAGACAGATAGTACCTTTATAATAATAAGTACCATTTGTGCAGCCTTTAGTATTTGCCACTTACTTGTGGCATGACCTTGGCAAGTTACTTACACCAGTCTCTGAGCCTCAGACTCCTTATCTGTAAGTTGGAGGAAATAATAATACCCATTCACAGAGTGATCGTGAAAATAAAATTAGCTCATACATTTAAAAACACACACACACAACAGAACGGTGCTGGATACAGAGGAAGTTGTCAATGTAAAATGTTGCTAAGTGCCCCTGTTTCTCCTCGACATACATTGGTCCCCTCTGCCTGATGCTGCCCCATCCTCTTGCCTGTAATGTCACACAAGCTTTGCATCTTGGGGTCCCGTGTATCCCGAATCCTCTTTCTGATTAGTTCATTGTCCTGATGGCCATCAAGGTTCGCATCAATGCAATCATTGGTCCTTAGCTATTTGAAATTCTGTTGAATCCAGAAGTCCTGTCTCTGTCCTCATAGGCCCTGGGCCCATCTGTGTTTGGCTTTAACATTCTGTGCTTCCTAATTCCATTTCTGGGCTTAATTATGATTACACAGCTTCATTACATAGAGTTGATTTTAAGTAATGGCCCTAATTAAGACTGAATTTTAATTAAGCTTAATCCAGAGCCTGCCTCCGATTGCCAAAGATTTGTTGCCTGAGAAGGGAAAGCCTGCCTGTGCACAAAACTTCGGCCTTCGTGCTGTTGAGCCATCTTGGCCAGATGGGTTTGCTTGATTCTCTGGCCTCGGGAGCACACTTCTCCTCCAGGCTGCAGGGGTGATGAACTGCGACTCACCTTTTCTCCCACCCAGCGGCAAACTCAGAGCCTCTGCATGAAGGAAACAGGACGCAACTAACCTCGAAGGAAGAGAACCTGACTTCCTGAGGCTCCACCAAGAGGTCAGCGTCTGGGTCTTAGGAAACAGAAGAAGCCCGCTTTCCTACAGCTGCTCGTAGCACCCACTTTACAGATGAGAAAACTGAAGCTCAAGCGAGCTAAGCGCCCAGTTGGTGAGGGCAGAGGAATGACTGGGAATCACATCTGTGAGTTTGGGTGAAACCAGTCTTCCTCCAGTTTCCTGCTGGTCCACTGAAACCAGTGCATCCCAGGCTGTAGCGCTCAGATGCCATGCAGGTGAGTTTTGCCACAACCACAAACATCATTTACTAATAGTAAAAAAAAAAATCTTGGGGCGCCTCAGTGGCTCAGTCAGTTAGGCATCTGATTCTTGGTTTAGGCTCAGGTCATGGTCTCACGGTTCATGAGTTAGAGTCCTGCATCAGGATCTATGCTGCCAGTGAGGAACTTGCCTGGGATTCTCTCTCTTCCTCTCTCTGCTCTCCCCTGCTAGTTCTCACTCTCTCTCTCTCTTTCAAAATCAATAAATAAACTTTAAAAAAAAGTAAAAAAAAATCTTAACCCATTGTCTTAAAATAAAACTTTATATCCGGCCTTTAAAATGCCATCAATCAAAAGTTATCATAAGAACAAAACAACAAAAAATGAAACAATGTTATTAAATGGAAACCGTAAACTGTTACTTTCTAAAGGCCCAAGACTCAGGCCTGGTCTTTTTTTTTATTTAAAAAACAAGATGAGAAAAATGTTAAAGACAGAGCATCAAACGGAGACTTTGCCCTTCATGTAATCAGAAGAATTGAAAGACAGTTGGAAACACAATCTTATGTTACTATGGGATTCAAGATCATTTAAAGTCCCATCCACCTGCCACCTAAAATCAGCTCTCATTTGTCCAACACTTTCAGAGACACCAATCTAAGCCAATTTAGCTCACGGTTCCAGGCTTTGCCTCTGTGTGATAGTGCCCCTCAGCTTCTTCAAGGGTGACAAAGGTCTACCTCTCCTATCCCTCAGCCCTGGCCCAAGGACAAGGTGTGGACATTCCTTTGGTGTTTCAAGTGCAAACACAGTGAAATCAATATGCTCTCGGGGGTTGGTGGGGTTGGTTCAGCTGCAGAGAACAGGCCTGACTGCCCTTGTCTTGAATTGTCCTGAATGCCATCAGCACACCAGTCTCTTGTATGATGCTGAAGTTCCCACCTTATAAAATCGCCCACGGAGAAGCCAAGTTCTAAAAACATTTTGATTCTTCTAGAAGGAAATGGAAAGTGAAAAATGAGATTCAATTACCTTGCAACTAAAAGGGGGCAATTTCACTCACAAATGCCATACTTAAAGGTTCAATTTGGAAGCAGCTGTTCAAATGAGTCAAGGGAAAAAAGAGAAAAATCATTTACTCATCCCTTGTATCTACCCTTTCTGATGGAATACATCTTCCTTAGACTCAAAAACAGATTAAATGGGCTTGAAACATAATTAAATGAGCACTTTATGACTTTACTGATCCAAGCCACAGAACTTTCCCATTAAAGGTTGAATGTCTGGAAACCCATTTGCTTAACCTAACCAGTGGCCCAGAAACCACCACGTTTGCGATGTTCTTCCAAGTGGAGCTGGAGCAGGGACTGTCTGGTCTTTTCCAAGGGATTTGGGGTGAAGTTACAATCAAACTCTTTAATAGAGACAAAGACTCTCAAATGTAGCTGCCTGACATATTCCCACTTCCTACACCTGGGAAACGTCACTAGAAGAGAAAAAAAAAAGAAGACTGCTTTGACTGAAATAGAAAACCATTATGGAAATTAACTTATGCCAGACAACAAGACAACATAATCCCACAATATAATGGGATAATATTATTATCCCATTACCACTGCTGTTTCATTTTTTCCTTCATATTTGGAGTGGTTGTGTGACCACCACTGATGGTTTCTTAAGACACACTTAGCATATTTTTCTCCTGCCATGAATAGCTATAGCTGGAGTCAGACGGCCCAGGGGAAGAATTTCTATTCTGCAAGTTACCAGCTGTGGAACTTTAGGCCTCAGTGTCCCCATCTGTACAATGGGGTAGTAGTAGCACCTACCTCATAGGGATTGTTGTAAGGATTAAATGAGAGTGCTTAGCACAATGCATGGCCCACAGTCAGTGCTCTGTGGACAGCGGATGGTTGATATTAACCCTGGGTTGTGGTTTTATCTCAATAACTACTGACTTGCCTGTTGAGAGAAGAGGTTCCTGTGCTCAGAAGTATTCAGAAGACCTGCAGGAAGGTGGTGAGAGACTCAACTCCTCCTCGAGTCTCTAAGATGCTTCTCTGTCCTCCTTTCAGTTTTCCACCCACCACGTGAGCCAACGAGCTCTGGCCAGAGCTGAAGCAGGTGCCGATCGCTTTCTCGAGTACCTGCCTGGCGGGATGGGGCCATATGCAGCACATGAAAGAGGCATGTGCTCAGACAAGGTCCCTCCTGGAAATCCATTTTGATTGTGGATCCAAAGAAAATCCTTCCAGGCTTCATGCGCACCTGCCAAAACCTGCACACGCACGGACATTTCTTTCCCTCTATACATATTCCCTGCACATCTGGGCAAAAACCAATCCCTGCAGGTGACATCTTGTGCGCGTAGCTGTCCAGCCCTTTGATAAAACGCACTGTTTCTCCCTCAGTGAAGCTTAATGTGCCTCAGCCTGGGGATTTATACCAAGCAATAAAATCCACAGAATAGAGAAATGCAAATAGATTGCAGAATATAATATTATCATTGTCAACATAAAAGACTTTTATTTACTGCCCCCCAAAAGAAAATACACTATAGTGTCATTTGTTTCAGGGAATGCAAAAAAGGTTTCAACAACTAACAGGGCATGTTTCTGAGCAAAATATGCCCCGTATATGATGTCGGAACACATATTGTCAGCGGCCACTCGCGTGTCTGTGTTCTTGCAAACAAACCTGTAGAGTCAAGTTAGAGAAGGTCACTTGCAGCCTGCCTCTCTGAGCTAGAGGCCACCTACCTCTGTCCACAAACAAGCCAGATTACACAGATTCACCCAGAGGAAGGCCCCCTGGGGCAGGCCATACTCAAGCCACATCTCAGGACGAGATGTTGCTGACTTGGCTTCCTGAGGAGCTAAACACAGATGTGTGAGATGTTGAACGAATGGGGGATGTGTGTTGCTTTGGGCAAGGGGAGTTTGCAGCAGAGGGAAGACAGGAGCAGTGACTCTCCTTCCTCTTTTCTCTAGGATGTATCCCCCATACTCACTGCTAAAGGCCACTCTGTCAACCCTTTTCTTGCACAGGATACTGACATCTAACGAGACCAAGTGTTTCTGTGGATTTGGTTGAATAATAAATTTGTTATTTTATTGGGGGCTTTGGGTGTCACATTAGCCCTGGCCACAGTGATCGTTCCATTTCTGCCTGAGAAGGAAGGATCTGAATATATAAGGCTTTAAAGAGTAGTAACTAGCTGAATGACATTTTCTGTAAAAATGTATTCTTAGCTGATTCTTCAGGAGTCCCTAAGGAATGTGCAGATATTATTATAGCCACTCAACAGATGAGGAAAAGGAGGGTTGAGAGAAGTAAAGTGCATTATCCATGGTCACCCAGCTTGTAAGAAGGAGATACAAATTCAGGTCTGTCTGGAAGCTGGTCTTCTGGCTCCCAGGGGTCAAATGTCATGATCTTCCTAATTCAGTCCTAACCTGTCCATCACAGAGCCCAAAGTCATGACAGGGCCCAACACATGGTGAGTTTCATCGGTTTGCCTTTACTGGGTCCCATCATCACAGGGAGATCAGAGTGGGAGAAGATTCATTTACTCAGCCTACAAATATTGGTGACCGATGAAATTGGTGACCACCATGTCACAGGCTGGGGATCCGGTGGAGAAGAACACAATCATGTTCTCTGACATCTGGGGTTTATATCCTAGTCAGGGAGAACAGGTAAGAATCAGATATACAGAAAAACCACACCAGCTATCAGACAGGACTAAGTGTCAAAAAGATGATAAAACAGGGCGTGTGATTTTGGGGGACAGGGGTAACATTGGGTGCAGAGGTCAAAGAATGCTTCCCTGCGGAGGTGACGCTGCTGACACTTGTGGGCGTTTCGGACAACCCTGGAGAGCTCAGTTTTCAGTGGTCACCACGTCAGAGTTTCCATAGGGACACAAAGGTTACAAGGATCCTGGAACTCTAATTTCAATCAACAATGAATCACAGTGAATCTGCAAGCACCACCATTCCTCCTCCAAACCCCCACCACACCCACCACACCCACGATGGCAATTTGTTTGATCAACAGAGAAAAAAGGTTATTCCAAAATACACTTGGTGAAAAGCTGCCACGGGGAGGGTGGGGTCTCCAGTTTCTGCTCCATAGCCTTAATCTTTGGAGATCCAGAACTTCTCATGGGACAGCACCTGCTGTAAGGGCTTTGCCCCTGGAGTTAATTTCCACAAAGTCTGCCTCTTGAGAATTCTGCATGACAAGGGAAGTGGAGGCAGGAGGCATTGCCGATGGAAGCTAGCTGGCATTTTAAGAGGAAAGGGAACAGGTGTTACCTAACACTTGTACCTGCCAGCCTGACATTGGACACTTCACTTGTGTGTCCTTCAATCCCAGGAGGAAGCTATTAAAAGTTCCGTCATGGGGGCTCCTGGGTGGGTCAGTTGGTTAAACGTCCGACTCTTGCTTTCGGCTAAGGTCGTGATCTCACAGTTCGTGAGTTCGAGTCCTGCATCGGGCTCTGCACTGATGGTGTGGAGCCTGCTTGGGATTTTCTCTCTCTCCTCTCTCTGGCCCTCTCCCGCTTGTGTGCTCTCTTACTTCCTCTCTCTCTCTCTCTCTCTCCAGGTAAATAAATAAAAAAAATAAAAATAAAAGCTCCATTCTGACAGCCAAGGATATTGAGTCTCTGAGAGGCAAAGCTAATGCTTCAAGTTCACCCAGCAAGGAAATGGCAGAGCTACGCTGATAACATTACATTACTAACACATTATTAATAACAGTATGCTTATTACATTAATCAAATGCACCGAGCATTTACTAGGTCCGAGGCTCCTCACCAAGTGCCTTAGCGCCACCCATGGTTTCATGGAGTTCCCACCATAGACTCTTACTGTTCCCATCTAGCAGATGAGAAGACCGAGGCTCTGCACATGAAATAGGCTGCTGGGGGTCTCTCAGCCCCTAAAGTGAGAAAGCCAGGATTCAAACCAAGGTATGTCTGATGCCCCCTTTTTTGTTTCAGAGAGAGAGAGAGAGAGAGACTGATGTCAAGACAGAACAGGATGAGAACATTCCGTATTAAAAGAGACCAAACAAAAATGACAACTAAATGCAAAGCTTCGTTCTTGACTGGAAACTGCCCTTGAAGGGAAAAGCACTATAAAGTACCTTTTGTGGTCAGCTGACAAAATTGGAATGTGGATGATAGACTAGATAAAAATGGTGTATCGACCTTGAAGTGTTGGTGACTCTGCCGTGATCATGTAAGAGAACACCTTCATCCTTGGGAAACACACAGTACAGGATGCAGAGGTGAAAGGCAACTTCTTCATATGGCTCAGAAAAGGTGTGTGTGAAGGTGAGATTCTGATTCAGAAAAAGTACAAATAAGAACATATGAAACAAAAAAGAAAAAGAAAAGTGTGTGTGCAACTGCATGTTTGTGCGCAGAGAAAAAAGGCAAATGAGGCAAAACGTTAATAGATTAATCTAATGGGTGTATTTACTTTTCTGTAAGTTTGAAACTATTTCCAAATAAAATGTTAAAAAGAGAGAGGGAGAATGAAAGGGATTGTCAGATGTGGTATGATAAGCTAAAGGTATTACTCCAAGAATGGTTCAACCCTGTTCTGTGTCCTAATTCTTCCCCTCTGTCTGAAATTCTACCATTATTAATTCATTCCTTCAGCTTTACATGTCCAGTGTTTAAATGTGTATACCTTTGAGAGTTGTTTGTCATTCAGCTCTTAAGGAGACTTACCTGAAATATTAATGTTCACCATTATTTATTGAATGTTACATGCCAGGCACGGTGGTAAATACCTTCTCTACATTGTCTCACTTAATTGACCTAGTAGTCCCAAATGCCATAAAAGGTAGTTACTCTTAGTATCCCCATTTTAGAGACCTGGAAACCTGGGCACAAAGAGTGTCATAACTGGCCCCAAGTGCTTCAGCAAATAGACAACAAAGCCCAGGTTTGAACTGATATATGTCTGAGTTGAAAGCCCAAACTCTTAAGCTCTATAAAAGTGTAATATTTCAAATAAGTAAATGGTTTTCTTCCATAGTAGAGTAAACTACATACCAATTAATACACCAATTAATACAGTTTGCGTTTTTCCCAAGATGCACACCTGATTTCCTAATCTCTACTCAGTATTCCAGGCACCACTCTTATGCACTGGGTGGGTAACCTTCATTTTCTGGAGAAGCATCTTTAAAAAGTATCATGAATGACATCCTGCCTTGGGGCATTAGCTGGCTTTTGAGCAACCACAGGGAACTTAGAAATCATTGGCAACTTACCAGGTGCTGACATTACCATCATCAGGCATTCTGACTGTCCCAGGATGGTCTCCTAACCAAATGGCCAGTCCCACTGTCAGGCCTCAACTCTTAAGTACTATGCCAGAAAAGGCTGATCTCTGTGGCTGACAGCTCATGGGCATCCCAAGACAGAACCCCCTTTGGAAGTTTCCCTACCACCCCAGGAGCCAAATATAAACTCTTGCAGAGCATATAAGTCCCTAAAAAAATCAGTTCTTAATTTTCTAGTTTTCTCTCTTACTGCCCCTTTTCACCCCCAGTTCAGATCAGATCATGCTAAATTTCTGGCATTTTCCTGAAAAGTGTCTGATTTTGTCTTATATTTGAGCAAATGCTTTTCCTTATGCCCAGTATGCCCCTTGTCCTAATTCCAATTTTTCCTGCTAAACTCTGATTTGTTCCTTTTGTCACAGCCTAGATGTCACTTTCTCCAGGAAGCCTTCCCTAAATCCTAGACTGGAGAAGTGCCACTTCTAAGGAATCTCCAGGACCAGGATACTAGCTTGTTTTGTTCCCTCTTAATCTCCATGGAAAGGCCCAATCTCTCTCCCTTTTAGTTCTTTTTAGTCCCATGATGCAAGAACTATGTTTTGTTTCCCATTATTGACCATACCATAGTACAGAACAGTGACACAGGAAATATTTGGTCTGTGAATTAAAAAAAGAAAGGAAAACTAAAGAGAAACATCAAACTGAATTCTCATTTGCATTGATGAGTGCTTTAAGTTAAGCCCATGATTCTATAATGTGAGGGCAGTTTGGAAAACTCACTCAGGCCCTGGTCAGACAGACCTGGTTTTGAATCCCAAATCAGCAGCTCTGTGACTTGAAGCGAGTTACCTAACTTCTCTGCACCTCAGTTTCCTCATCTGTAAAATGCATATAAGCATTGCTCTCTCTCATGGCTTTATTGTGAGCATCATCAAACATTAGACCCGGGGAGCTCTTAGCACTGGCAAACACTGGATAAATGTTGGCCACTATGATTGTGATTTGTTATGTTATTATAATCATTATCATGATGATTCTTGTGAAAGCTGTATTAAAGGCAAAACATCAGACAGATATTCAGCTGGCCGCTGCCATGGAAGCCTGACTACCTGTAGGTAGAATGGAGTCTTCATCCAGAAGTTGGATGTCTCACAGCACATGGTGGTCTGGCCTCAAGCAGAATCAACCCCCACAAACAAGATTTCTGTTTTCTCTGTCAAACTTAAACTTGATTAAGAAAAATAAAGGACATCATTTCAAATTCCTAATCTCCTTTGTCCAGAACCAAGAGAGAAGAGTTCTGCTAATCTGGTCGGAAACCTCGAGTCAGGCAAGATCATTCTTAAGTATCGAAGGTACTTTTTTTTTTCAGGTCCATCGACCAACAGGAAATGGGCTCTTAGCTACGGGGTCTTCAGTCCTGTGGGCGTGAATGTTGCTTCCGAGGAGGCCCACAGTTGAAGAGGCAGCATACATGGTGGTTAAGCACACAGACTCAGATCAGGGCCCCATAGCTTACTAGCTGTACCACCTTAGGCAAATTACTTTACCTCTCTGTGCCTCAGTTTCTTCATCTATAAGATGGGTATGATGATAACATCTATCTGAGAGGTTTTCACAGGAAGATTAAATGAGGAGGCATTTGTAAAGTGATTTGAACATTGCCTCATACTAAGTGTATGTTAAACAAAGTGAATAATAGTACTATGTGGTCAATTTAAACAAGAGAAATAATTACAGATTGTAACCTCAGAGCCTTGAGGACCATGGATGTGTGTATTTATTTCTGCATTCTTGTTTCAAAGACGTTTCTTTAGGAGGGCTATAAGGAGGAGGAAAGAAAATCCTCTTTGTTCTACCTGTGTAGTTGGCAATTCATGTGGGGGAGAAATCAATGTGAACTTGATAAACAGTTTGCAACCCTCTCTGGAAAATCCCTAAAATTGATTTCACTAAGATCCTTGGCTTTCAAGTCCTCTATAAAGAAGGAAAAAATAAACACAGGCTTTTCTCCAAACTAGGAGGTGAAATTTTGTTATTTCCAATAATAATACTTTTTAAAAAGACTAGTTACATCCAAGACAAAGATAATTTATTTTATGAGGGGTTGCTTAAATATAGACTAGGATAGCACGAATCATAATAACCAGTAACAAATACTATATATTTAAATGACATTTTAAAATGATAACGTCTGAAGCAAAATGATTGTGTCTGCCTCCCACATATGCCCTATTCCTCGCGTATCATAGAACAAAGAGCAGAGGGCCCAGAATTAGGCCACTTATGTTATTCTGTATGAGCTTCTATTCGTAAGGAAGTAATTTCATTTCTAAGCCTCAGTTTTCCTCTCTCTGAAACGGGGGTAGTATTCCTTACCCTTTGGCATGTTGCAAGTGTTCAGTGAATTACGTGAAGCCCCTCACACGTTGTTAGCATCACTGCCTCACACAATAAATTTTGAAGAGTAAGTTGTGAGAATAGGATGTGAAGGCCAAGATAAGTGAATGTACTTGAAAATTTCACATGAGAGTTATTATTTTAAGAGAATTTATAGAGGCACCTGGGTGGCTCAGTCAGTAAAGCATCTGACTTGATTTCGGGTCAGGTCATGATCTCACGTTTTGTGAGATCGAACCCTGGGTCAGGCTCCATACTCTGAGCACGTAGCCTGCTTGGGATTCTCTCTCTCCTTCTCTCTCTGCCTCTCTCTCTCTCTCTCAAAAATAAATAAATAAATTCTAAAAAAATTATTAAGAGGATTTGTATTTTAAGGAATGATTGTTAAATATTTAGGTATGATAATGGCGGTAGGGATATGTTTTTATTTTATTTTATTTTTTTAATTTTTTTTTAACGTTTATTTACTTTTGAGAAAGAGAGACACAGCATGAACGGGGGAGGGGCAGAGAGAGAGGGAGACACAGAATCGGAAGCAGGCTCCAGGCTCTGTGCCATCAGCCCAGAGCCCGACATGGGGCTCAAACTCGCGGACCGCGAGATCGTGACCTGAGCTGAAGTCGGACGCTTAACCGACTGAGCCACCCGGGGGCCCCAGGGATATGTTTTTAAAAGGAACCCTTCCAGACTGTAGGCCCTAAATGCCATTAACCAGTACAAAGAAACAGGGCTTCATGGGAGAAATGGCTGATTCCAGGCGGAGGGCAATTAACATACATGGTAAGTCTGCTCCTATCTTCTTGACTAACTTACATGCACGCTTCAAGGCCCAATCACATGTTATCTTCCTCCCTCTTCTGGAAGAATTGCTTCAACATGCTTACCTGTCGTCTTTCTTTTTATCCAGCTCTGATAGTGGCTGACTTTTGAGAATAATAAACATCACCTACCAGTGCTACTCTGTAGCCTGCCTCCTCTGTCTTCACTGGAAAGATTCCTAATATTGCCCAGCAAAATCTTAGGCAAGGCACTATGTATCCCATTTTAAAAACTTCCTTTTGGAAAAATTTCAAATACATTCCAAAGTAGAACGAGAAGTACAGTGAACTTGCATGTGTCGTCACACATAACTCAACTCGCGGCCAACCTTGTTTCATTTACATTCTCCCCCACTCCACTGTCAACAGGATTTTGGAACAAATTTAAAACATCCTATTTTTCTATTTGTAGGTATTTCTATATATTCGTACCCTGATGAACACCGGCTGTTCTTTAAAGGCTGGGGCTAGCCCACGGGAGCCTTTGTGCCAGAGAGAATAAGGAAGGGCAGCCCTCAGCAGCCTCAGCACCACCCCTGTCTCCACCTGCCCCCGGTGGGGTCTGGTGAGGGGAACAGAACCAAATGCAGCGGGGAGGGCGCCTTGAGGTGCTAGGGTCCTGTTCTCTGCGTCTCTCCCTCTTGAGTCCTCTGTGATGCCTCCCTTCAGGGTGGCAACGCAGAAGAGGCTGAGTGATTAGCCTGTAGGCCAAAGCCAGTCAAAGACCACAGGGGCTGACGTGTAGGGCCCCAGACATGGGAGTCTTAGGGGACCTCTGTTCAGAACCTGCAGGATTCCTGCCACAGGAACTTGCTGCTCCTCAACCTGCAGCCAAACTCGGCTCTCAAAATCTGGATCAAAGCTGCACCGGTGAGAGTTGGCTGTCTCTTTAATGAGGAAACAGCACCCCCTGCTGTCTCTCCTGACTATAGCCAGACTCGCATTAGTGCTTGGGACCTACTTACACCCCCTCACCACACCTGGGGAGTGCAGCCAAACCACTGTTCACGGCATTTTTTTCTTTTTTCTTTTTTTCACTTGCTTGTTTGATTTACTTCCAACAAACTTGGTCCTGAGGATTGGGAGATACCATCTAATGTATTGTTTTTATTATTATTTATAATGATAACAACTACCAATTATTGAACGCTTCTGTGTTAAGCACTTACATGCATTATTTTAATTCTCTTAGCAATAAAGCTTCCTATCCCCCCTTTTGTGGATTAAGAAACAGAAAATATTGATCACTTGGCAGAATTACTTTTTATTTAACAACTTAATAATAATAATTTAATAATGATTTATTTATCCATTTACTCAACACACTTCTATTTAGCACCTGCTGTATCTCAAGCTCCAGAGGTACAATGATGACCAAGGCACTGCCTGTGGCTTCGTGAAGTCATAACAGAGTTTGGAGGAGACAAGGGAGGAGAAAAGAATTAATACTGGTTGAGCATCTACTCTGGACAGGTCTGCTCAGTGTTTTGAATTTTACTACCTCATCTAATTTTCTAAGAATCCTATGAAGTAGGTGTTTCTATATCCATTTTATAAATGAGGAAAACTGAGTCTCAGACAGCTCAGATCACTTGCCTAAGGTCGTACAGCTGGGTGGTAGAGAAACTGGGATTTAAACTCAGTTCTCCCTGATGCCAAGGCCTTGATTTTGGAGGAGTATATGGTGGAAGAAATGCAATTTTTAGAAAAGGCTTAGTAAAGCATAAGAGGTCAGAAAGATGAAATGAGCAACTCTTCCCAGAGGCAGACAGATGGTTCACTAATATGGCTATAGTGATCTTTGAGTTCCGTTGATTATCCATTTCCTCAATCATTTAATGAGCCAAAACTAAAAATGTTCCCTGGGCACCTCATATGTGCTAGGCATCTTACGGGAAACCAGGAGATGGTGATGGACAAGCCAGTACGGTGGTGCCTGCCTTCATGCAGCTGGAGGGATCGGGTAGGTCTAGCATTAAACAGTGGAGCTCCCAGGAAACTCTCCAGCGGGGATCAGGTGCCCGGAAGAAAGAGGAACAACACGTGTTACAAGAGGACAAGGAGAGCCCTGAGACTGAGGGTGCGTTGGGAAGGTCTGGCTGAGGAAGTCACATCTGAGTTGCTCTAGATGGCTGGGGGGCAGAGGCTAAATGGGGAGAGGTCAGAAGAGCCACCAGCAGGAGGAAGGTCACATCTGCAGGTTCAAGGCCGGAA
This sequence comes from Lynx canadensis, assembly GCF_007474595.2. Lineage (NCBI taxonomy): Eukaryota > Metazoa > Chordata > Mammalia > Carnivora > Felidae > Lynx > Lynx canadensis. The sequence goes on along the minus strand of NC_044303.2, from coordinate 179,243,354 downwards.
GCAGGTAGGAGCAGGAATATGGTGGAAAGGAGAGATGGGGAGGACGGTAGGGCTGGGGAGGGCTCAGGGACAATCAAGCCAAAGCTGGTGACATTAGCCTGGAGCAGTGCTTCTCAGACCAGGTGCGGGTAGTGCAAGTTCTGTTTTTTGTTTCTGTTCCCTCACCAATGTTTCTGTAAAAAACAATAAGAAAAGTGAAAATTAAAAAGCAGAGATATACAAAATAATACCACAAACTTATGGTTATTAGATTCAACAGACATAAAATTACTCTATCAAATTGCTGTCTTTACCCTTCCCCTTGTAGACCAGCACCCATTTGCAAACTGACCCCTGTCAAAGCCCATGCTTTGAGAAGCACTGCTTTAGAGCTTTGGTGTGCCACAGCATCTGTGCCTGGAAGAAGTAACAGACAAGGAGAAAACAGGAGGGGAGGGCATCGTGGCGGTCAAGGCAAAGCCGCAAAGAGCAGCCTGTGTGTCTGGGGAATGGCAGAGGGTTGGGTAGAGCTGGAGAGCGAGTGGCAAGGCCGGTGGGCAGCTTTCTCGGCCGTGATGAAGAACTGGACACTGGGCAGGCCCCACACCTCAAAAGCACCTGCCAGGGTCATTGCTGTCTTTTGAATGATGTGGAGCAGACAGGGGCAGTACTCCCTGTAGGAATTGTCCTGTTTTGAGCATCTAATTGCGAACTTCAGCATACTCCCTCCAAAAAGGAAGAAAGAAAGTGAAGAAATTAGCCTTTGATCAGATCTATACTGAAGTCCCAGGCAGCCATCTGTAATGTGATTAGAAAGCTCAGAAATGCAATGGCTCAAGAACTTTTTTTTTTAATGTTTATTTATTTTTGTGTGAGAGAGACAGAGCACGAGTGGGGGAAGAGCAGAGAGAGAGGGAGACACAGAATCTGAAGCAGGCTCCAGGCTTTGAGATGTCAGCACAGAGTCTGATGCAGGGCTCGATACAGGACTGTGAGATCACGAACTGTGAGATCATGACCTGAGCCGAAGTCAGACGCTTAACCGACTGGGCCACCCGGGAGCCCCTCAAGAACTTTAACCAGGAGTCACTATCTGACCCAACATGGGCATTTTAGAAATACTCATTTTGTCATCCCAAGTATATTAGCAGCTCCTCCAGGGTAAAGAATAAAACCCTCAGCATAATAGAAATAGCTTCCATTTCTGAACCCTGGGCCCAAATGTTTCTCACACAGTATTCACAAATGAGGAAACTGGGGCTAGAGCCACTCTGCAGGGCACATGAATTCACACATCTAAGTGAGTGGCAGATTCAGGATTCTAACCCAGACCTGTCCAGCCCAGAGCCTGCGCTTCCTTCACTAGTTCACATGCTCCCTGGCTCCAAAAACGCTCCTGGGTCCAGGTGAATGAACCTAGGTGAGGAGAGATGGCTAAAGAGTCCTGGGGCAGGACTGGGAAGCCCAAATACCTCTTATCACTAAGCATCTTCTGTAACCTGCCCATCAGGGTTCTCAAAGGAATGACAACTAAACCTTTTAAGCTTTTGGTTGAAGTGGAAATAAAAAACAATCTAAATGACTACTTTAAGAAAACACTGAAACTCAAAGGAAAGGGGTGCAGGAGTAAGTGGCTGGGAAACTGGGTTGTTTAAAAGTTACCGAGCAGAACTGGCAGATGGGAAATCTGACATCTCCCTAAAATTGCAGTTTAGGGGCGCCTGGGTGGCGCAGTCGGTTAAGCGTCCGACTTCAGCCAGGTCACGATCTCGCGGTCCGTGAGTTCGAGCCCCGCGTCAGGCTCTGGGCTGATGGCTCAGAGCCTGGAGCCTGTTTCCGATTCTGTGTCTCCCTCTCTCTCTGCCCCTCCCCCGTTCATGCTCTGTCTCTCTCTGTCCCAAAAATAAATAAACGTTGAAAAAAAAATTTAAAAAAAAAAATTGCAGTTTACCCTTCATTGAGTATGCGCTCAGTGGCTTTCCTGCATTATCTCGTTCAGCCTAACCTTCACAACCCTCAGGAGAAGGTGTAGGCATTCCCATCATACAGATGGGAATCTGTATGTAAGCTGCTCAGAGTCTTGGAGTTCTTTTTTTTTTTTTTTAATTTTTTTAACATGTATTTATTTTTGAGAGACAGAGCACGAGTGGGGGGGAGGGGCAGAGAGAGAGAGAGAGGGAGACAGAATCTGAAGCAGGCTCCAGGCTCTGAGCTGTCAGTACAGAGCCCAGCGTGGCGCTCAAACCCACGAACCGTGAGATCATGACCTGAGAGGAAGTCAGACGCTCAACCAACTGAGCTGCCCAGGCGCCCCGGAGTCTTGGAGTTCTTAAGTGGGAAAGCCAGGATTTGAACCAAGTTAGAAGACTTCAGAGCCTGAAATTCAAGCTCAGTGCTATCTGCCCCTGCAGCTAATGCAAGGCTAAAAGCTTTGGCTAGTGAAGTGAAGCTGAGACTATCCTCCGAAGGCAGCCAGGGGCATCCCTGGGACCCATGATTTTGAGAGTGCTCGTCCCTGTGGGTCTGAAATGTGAGTCTTCCTTCAGGCACCAAATGAATGGCTCTTCCTGAATATCCCTTGATAAATTATCCGGATGGACTTGTGAGTGGAGTTTTCATTTCTGTTCCCAAGTGTACATTCCATGGGATTTCTCTGAGCGTGTCTGGCCAGACAACGAACACCCATCTGAGAACCACAGCCAAAGGCAGGTCAGGTCCCACACAGGTGGGTTTCCCTTTCTCCTGGCTACAGTCCCCAGCACCGCAGCACTACCTAGCACACATACTTGGTGGCTACGGCTTACTGGCCGAGATGAATTTGACCTCGACATGATGATAATTATGATCTTGAGGGCATCATCACAGTAGAAAGTATCCAGGACAAATCCAGAGAAACAAATGGCAATCAGGCCCAGGTATAAATCGGACATGCAACCTTTGCTTGCACCTTGAAAAAGAGTCTTAGAAGAGCCCTTTCATTTGAGATGGTCACCAACATTATAGCCAATTGCAACCAATCATTCCTGCAAGCTCCTGCAACACTGACAGTGGGGCTGTGAAGATGGCCAACCTGACTTTAGGGAACGATGTTTTATAATAAATCAATAAAGTCCTGGTCCTCCTGAGTTTGCATTCTGGGGAGAAAAAGACATTAAGAAAGCAAATACAAAATAAATGTAACAATTACTGAATGTGGTAAGTATTGGGCAGGAAAGAAATTGGGTGATGAGTCAGAGAATAACTGGGGGAGTGTATTTGTCATGGTCCCAGCAGGAAATACTCAAATTGGACAATTATTAAACAGTTTACAAAAGTGTGGGCAAGATTGGGTAAAACAGAAGGTTCTGGGTCAGTACCCCTGTGGCTAAAAACAGCCAGGCACCATTTCTACCCCTAGCCTGAAGGGGAAGAGGGGAGAGCAGTTACCAGAACCTGCAACAGGAGGTCATCTGGGAACCTGATTGACAGGATCTGTGACCTTTGGAAGCCATACCACCAGCCTCAGTGACCCAGCAGGGAGGGAACAGTCCTAATAAATAAGGGCTAACATCAGAAATGTTGTTTGGAGGAAGGCCTTTGATGCTTTGCTTCCAGGATGAATTCTCCTGGACATAGGAGTTGGGTTAGGGGGACGAGATGACCAGGAATAGAGAATAAATGGCCCAAGACTCCAGTGTGATCCCACTCTGAACACACACTCTTCAAGTACAGTAGCTTTTGTAGACAGCCACCCTTGGGACTTGACCTAATGCACACCAGGCCAGCTTAGAGCAAATGAACTCTCTTCCAGCTGCCTGCTCAGGCTGGAGGGAGGCAGTCTCTAGACCTTGAAGGATGTCATTGGGCAAGCCACTTAGTATTTCCAGGGCTCTGTTTCCTTGTTGGTAAAAAGACAGTGTTAGGCTTAATGATTTCTAGGTACCAGGCAATGCTGTGTAGACGAACAAGCATAGGCTTTGAAGTCTAGCAGCCATGAGTTCAAACCCTTGTATACTAGAGCTGGCTGGACAAACCTGAGTGAACCACATCTTGGGGTCTCAGCTTCCCCATCTGACAAATGGGAATGATAACACCTACACAGGCCAATGGTGACATTTAAACAACGTGTGTAAAATCTCCAGCACTCTGTGCATAGAGTAGGAGCTCCATGGGTGTCTATTCCAGCCCTTTGGGGCAGTATAGTGTGAGGGTCAAGAAAGCAGTTTCCAGGTAAAGAGCAAGAGTTTGAAACTGGCTCTACCACTTTCTGGTCAGGGATCTTGGGCAAGTCACTTAATCTCTCCAAGTCTCTGCTTCCTTATCTGTAAAACAGGAAAGAAAAAAAAAAAAAAAGATATGCTGCCTGCCTCCATAGGAGTGTCGTCAGAATCTAATGAAATCATGCATGTTAAGCATGTTGAATATCTTTCCCCACCCCACTCCCACCTCTCATCCCTTCAGCCATAATATTCTGCAGCTGTACATAAAATTGCAAAAAGCTTTCCAGAATACTCTCTGTGAGATTTGCTCCGTATTTTTAGTTCAGAAAAGTTACCTGGGTTGATTACGCTGTTGTCAGAACTTTCACCATAATTGTCCTCCTAAGCCCAACACCCAACCTTACTTTGCCCTGGGTGACATGCATCTAAGATGTTAGACTGTGTACCCAGCAGAGAAAAGAACCTGCCTTTATCACAGATCCACAGAAGGCCACCATGGAAGGAGTGCTATCCCCAGTCCTCAGCCTCTCAATTTATTGCCCTAACTGCTTTCTCAGCCGCCTGGTGTGGCTTCCTAGGAAGCAAAAGAAATTCAAGTGACTAAGAAAGGAGCTGCTAATTTAAATGAATAACTTTGGCAAAATGAGCCCCCCTGAAGAGCTCTGAGGGAGATAATGGCAGCTTCTGTTTAGAGGCTGGAGTCAGGATGGTTGTTTATTGCACTCTTGGGCCAAGCATTGCCATAGCAACAAATGACTTCACGACAGTTTTGAACAGACTGTTTCTTTGAAAGAGTTTACATAATAGGGATTACTTGGGTTCTTTCTGGAAGGGATAACATAAGGACCCTTTTCTCCCCTTTTCTTAAACATGAGAACATTTGAGGGAATACCTCTTTTCAAAAGCTGTACAGTGGAGTGGGAGGGGGGTGGGGGGAGTAGAAAGGAAGGCTTTGCCAAAAATGTTAGCAGTTATATTCCCTACGTGGAGAGATGACCGGTGATTTGTTTGTTTGTTTGTTTGTTTTTCTTTCTGGGTGCTTTTCTGGTGGTCCGTGATGGTTTTAGTTTTGTGGCTAGGAAAAAATTTACATTAAAAACAATACATCAAGTAGGATAAGATGTAAGCCTGGAAATGTTAGAAAATTCAGGATCAAAGTAGGAGAGGGTATTTGTGGTCCAAAAGAAGGTTGGGCCTGGCCTTGGGGAAGGAATGGCCCCCAGGGCCTTCACAGCACTACTGACTCTGGCCTGGCATTTGCTGGCTTTTACTATGGGCCAGCACCCCAAAGGGTGACACATGGCCGGTTGACATCTTGCTGAGGGGTGAATTTGAATCCTGCTGACCTTGAGCTGGAGGAAGAGAGCCCCACCACTGCCCATTGCCCCCTTGCATCACTCCTTGACTCTACAGCACATACGGGGGCAATTCTTGCAAGATCAGAACTATGTTTCTTTGTGAAGTGTGTCCACGGGATGGATGATAGGGGGGAAAGTCAATAGTTAATGTGTGATGTGAGGATTTACCCAGGGGCCTCATGACTTAGGGGGGAAATGATATTTGAAAGACAGCCCCATGCTATGCAGATATTATTTTTATATTGTGAATTTGGTATTTTGTGAAGGTCTCAGGATGTATTCCTCAAAGACGCTTGTTCCAGTGATCAATATACTTGTACTTGTGCAGTGGGAGTGGGGTATTGAGAGGGTGAGGAATTTCAGGGGGAAAAAAATCTAAGACAGCAAAACTTCTAGCATGCATACATTGAACCCCTTCTGTATACTAGGCATTCATTTTAAGGAATTCATAGTTATGCAGTAAATATTTAAGCAACGACAATATGCCATACTATGTTTGTAAACAATATAATGGTGAAGGGTAGCATAATATACCACCCCAAAATGTGCCTCTTCAGCATAAGGATTATTTTGAGCTGATTATTTTTGAGAACATGCAGACACAGGAGAAGCTATAAAACAGAGTAGAAGTTACCCTTTTGCAAGGGACCTTTACATTCATAAAGAAAGTCTCCATTTGTAAGTGTCTTCCTCTCTCTACCAAGAAGAGAAGGATGACTCTAAGTCACAAGAAACTCTTATTAGTGGGGAAGGCACAGACTTCATCCTTACTTATCCTTACTTCTTATGCTTTTTCTAGTAACCTCTCCCAAATTGGCCATCTTCCTCCCCTTCCCAACATCTTTCTTTTGTCTAGAGGAAGATAGTGTTTAAGCTGGTGGCTGGGGATATCTTGGAGAGGTACTCAGTTTTTCTCCCATGTTTACATGACATATACATACATTTTGCTAACAATAAGACAACATCCCCAAAATGGAGTCACTTACATTAAACCTCATATCACCAAACCCAGACTTAATTAAATTACCGTTTCAGCTCTCCCCAAAATGGAATCTTAAACCAGTCGATCAGGAATCACCTGATGGGTGCTTATTAGGTACTCTGCGTGATAGACCCCTACCATCCCAAAAGGAAAATAACCTTGCAATAACCAACATAGTTTTTTGCCCAATATAACTTCCTAGTTCCTTCTCCCCTTTGTCTATAAGTTTGGGGGGTTTTTTTTGTTGTTGTTGTTGTTGTTGTTTTGTTTGTTTGTACAGCTCCTCAGAGCTCCTCTCTATCAAGTAGATGGGATGCTGCCAGATTCATGAATCATTGAATAAGGTCAGTAAGATCTTTAAAATTTACTCAGTTGGAGGCACCTGGGTGGCGCAGTCAGTTGAGCCTCTGACTCTTGATTTTGGCTCAGGTCATAATCTCATAGTTATGGGATTGAGCCCCGCATCAGGCTCCACACTGGGTAGGGAGCCTGCTTAAGATTCTCTCTCTCCCTCTCCCTCTGCCTCTCCCATGCATGCTTGTGTGTGCACATGCTCTCTTTCTCAAAAAAAAAAAAAAAATAAATAAATAAATAAATAAATAAAATTTACCCAGTTGCATTTTTGTTTTTTAACAATGTTAATAAACTTCTGTCTGTTTTTCTCTTATTATTCTTTTACTATAGGGGGTCTCAACCACGAACTTAGAAGGGTAGAGGGGAAATTATTTTTTCTCTCTTAAAATGGCTAAAAACCACAAGCTTGGGTTCAGATTTGCATCAAAATCCAGTTCTGTAAATAACCAGCTGAGTGACCCTGAGCCATTTGTTAAGATTATACAAATAAGCAGTACACTCAGAATTTGAACCCATGCATATATGGTCCCAGACTCGTGGGTTGCTTAAATCCAACAGGTTTGGATTTCCTTTGGAAAGGATTTGTTGCTTTCTAGGGTGTTCTCAGGCTTCTCTACTCCATCTGGATGTCTGCCTGGCTTTAGCCACAGTTCTGGCTGTGGAGTGTTCCTCCTACAGCACTATGTGTCCCGGAATCCAGGCTTTGGGACACTTTGTTTGTTTAGGCTCTCCTACCTGTCTCCATTTTTAATTTTGTCAGAGCCATGAATTAAGCAAGAACCAGATCCAATTTATTAATTCCATTCCTACTCCGTGATCGTGCCCAGAGGCTTGTAGGCACACACTGTAAATCACAAAGAATAATAATAATAATAAAGAGCTCTCTGTTGAAAGCTGCCTTAGGAGACATCTGTCAGCTTGTCAGGGACCCCCAGAGAGCCAACTTCCTCTTCCCTCATTCCAGAATAAACCACAGGAAGAGTAGTCTGTACGTGACAGGAACTTTGAGGTCAGGTGGAGAGAAAGTACCAACCTCATCCATGTTCTTGGCTAGCCATGAAATTCTGGCCCTTCTTTTTTACAAAAATAGGAAATTTATATATTCATGTGTCAAGCAGTTAGCACAGATGACCAAATGCAATCTTCACAATAGCCCTATTAAGTAAATACTGAAATTTCCTCACTTTACATATAAGGACACTGACTACTCAAAGAGGATAAGTATTCTAGAATGCATAACTTATAAACTGAGGGGCTGGGATGTAAAACCAGAGCCACAGGATTCTAAACCTGTGCTCTTTTAACCACACTAGGCTACTAGAAACTTCTAGATTCTTCTTAACAGTCCTTTTTGAGCATTCCAGCAAAAATTCCCAAATTGTGGTCCTGGTATAAAAGGGAATTAGGCCAGTGAGAATGTTGTTTAAAACACACATTGCCCTCCAACTACCTCCCTTTTCTAGGAGATGGGTGAAGATTTTCTTATTCACTCAATAAATACTCCTTGGCTCCTACTCTGAGCCAGGCACTGGACTAAGTATTGACAATTCAGGGGCAAATAAAGGCCTGACAATACAGGCCTCAACAACCTCACAGTCTAGCAGAAAAGAAAGACACGGAAACAAACACATAAGTTTTTGGAGTGTTCTTAAGAATGTTAGGAGGTGCCTGGGTGGCTCAGTTGGTTAAGCATCCAACTCTCAGTTTTGGCTCAGGTCATGATCTCACAGTTTGTGGGACTGAGTCTTACATCGGGCTTGTGCTGACAGCGTGGAGCCTACTTGGGATTTTCTCTCCCCCTCTCTCTCTGCTCTTCACTGTTCACGGTTTCTATGTCTCTCTCAAAATAAATAAGTAACATTAAAAAAAAAGATATAGGGGATACATTGAAAGGATGTGGGGGAGATGAGTTTCTAAGCAAACACCCCCTACAACATCAGAGATGCTGTGAGGGAGTAGTAGGCATATGGTCCTGCCCTTTCCCAACTGAATGATCTCAAGCCCAACAATAAACCTCTCTGAGCTCAACTCCCTCATGTGTAAAATGGGGGTAATGCTATTTTGCACGGCTGGAACAATTCAATGAGACAACCTAAGCCATTTTTAACATCCCCTTCCTTCCATCACCATGTATCACTCATCACCGAGTCAGTGCTGATTCTATCCCCTAAACGCTCTCTCTGATCTCATTTCCATCTCTTCTGCCACCATTTCGAACAACTCACTGCCATCTTTCACGTGGACTACTGCACTAGACTCCTAACTGGACTTCTTGAGCCTATTCTTTTCCTCTTTCTATCTGTTGTCCTTCATGAAGCCAGGATCATCTTTCCGAACCACAAATGTGATTATATCAGCCACCACCATTCCCATCCTCCACCTGTGTAAGAACACTTAGTGGCTTCCCACAGGTATCAGGAGAAACCATAATCCACACAACCTCCATGGCTCTGCCAGAGTCCAACCTCTCTCCTTCTCCAGTCTCTTTTTGCCCTAGGCATCCCCTTACTCTCTGCACCCCAGCCTTGCCAGACATGTTTTCAAGCCATCATATCCTCTAGGCTGTCCTCTGACACAGGGCCCGTGAACATGTTGTTACCTCTGCCAAGAATGTTCTTCTCCCCTTCTGATCTCAGCCTGAATGCTCCTACCTCAGGGACACACACCATGACATGTCTTCTTCCTATACAGTGCCTAATTAAATTGTCACTTAATATGCATTTGTGCCATTTGTGGACCCCAGTTTGTCTCCTCCTCCAGACCATGAGCTGTCCATGTCTGGCTCCAGACAAGCAAGACACTTTTGGGTTTGGGCTCAACTCCTAAATGCCTAAAACCTGGTGTCTGACACAGACACCAAGAAGAGATATTCAAGAAAGATTCGCTGCATGCATTAATGCACATACTCAGTGAGTTTATAAAAATGTGAGTTCCTGGGATGCCTGGGTGGCTCAGTCAGTTAAGCATCCGACTCTTGGTTTTGGCTCAGGTCACAGCCTCACGTTTCGTGAGTTTAAGTCACATGTTGGGCCCTGCAGTGACAGCGCAGGGCCTCTTGGGATTCTCTCTCTCTGTCTCTCTGTCTCTGTCTCCCTCCCTCTCTCTCTCTCTCTCTCTGCTTCTCCCCTGTTCATGTTCTCTCTCTCTCTCTCTCTCTCTCAAAATAAATAAACATTTTTAAAAAATATATGAGTTCCTTTTTCCTTGCCTAGGGCTTTTATACATGCAAATTTTAAAAATTTGCTTTTGTTTGATGGTTGTTTTAATGAAATAAATGATTTGTCCGAGTCCTCAACAGTGCAAACTCCTAGAATTTCCCCCTGTACAAGAGATGGTCGGCAGAGGGCCCCAGAGGAGCAATTATGGAAGTCAGGTCCGGGGAACTAGCAGCCGCTGGTAGACAGCAGAGCCGGTCCCCAAATCTGTCCATCCTTGAGCCACTCAGAGAGACTACCACCACCAGACTGCATACTGCAGTGGGGGTCTGCCCCACCATGTCCAAGATCTTTTGGATCCGGCCTCAAGAAACATAGGAATTCATAGGGTAGGAGATCAGAGGCCTGTGTAGGTTATTTTAACACAAATCCAATGCTATTCCTTGACTTGTCAGTACACACTGAAAAATTTGTAATCAAGAGCTCACACCATTGGGTAGAATCATACATGAGTGTTAGGGGAGATTTGCTTTCTTTGGGGGCCACTTTTTGCTTGCCAGTCAGTAGTTTTATTTCCATTTTAATTTTCAGAGCGTCTGCCCCCCAGCAACAGCCTGTGGTTTGGAATTCATGGCTCTGTGGTGTGTTTATGCACTACGCTTGCTTGTAATTGACAAATTTAAATTCTGGTCATATTTCATTTATTACACAGACCCGGGGAAAAATCCTCGGCAAAAACCTAATTACAGCGAAAGTGCCACAAGGTAATTGCTGTGAAAGAGCCCCTGCAGCGGCAGGGCTGAGTATTTCATCCACCCATAAAACGATTATGCTGACAAGATTCTGAAAAATAATAAAATCCGTTTAATAAAAAAGAAGCAAAATATCAGTGTTTTTACACACAAAGTATTAAAACATCCTTCATTTTGGACAGATCCTAAGTCATTTGATTTTTATTCAAGTGATGATCCACAGCCCTGATGGTTTCGTGATCCTTCCCACACAAGGCTGCTTTGAGGCTTTCAGGCCTGTTGTTGTTTTCTAGAACAGCCACGAGTCTGCTTTTCACGGCTGTCTGGGATCTTTGGTCTGTGTATCAGAATGAGAAAGCAGACGGAACGAAGGGGGAATGCTTGGTGTTTACCTTACTGTGGTTCATCCACTTTCTGCTTAGCCACCATGGGGACTCTCCCTCTCTCAGAAGGCTCAGAAGTCATGAAGGTGGGGGGGTGGCTTCCACTGTCAGAGCTTTGCTGGCAGGAGCGGCAGGTGCTAACGCCCAGCTTGGTTTCTCTGACTCTTGAGGATATCACTATAGCAGCAGGTCGATTCATTTACGCAGGCTGAAGTGAACCGCACGAAGACGTATTGGGCACTTACTATATTCCCGGAGTTGTGCTAGGCAGAGGGTACAACAGTAACAATGAGTGGGTGATGGGGAACAAGACGAAAGTTCCCTGCCCTTCCAAGAGGTATATATTGTGTGACCCAAACAAAACGAAAAAGTAAACAGAAACATACATTTTAAAATTACAAATTATATCGAGTGTTCTATGGAAACAAGACACTGGGATGGAGAGTGGGGTGACAGAAGAGGTTGGCCCCCCTGAACCCCAAAGTGTGAAAAGGAGCCAGTGTGGGAACGTCAGAAGGAAACAACTGCGAAACAGTTGTTGGCATGGGCGTGGAGTGAATGACTGAGGGGGAGACAGACTGGAGCTCAGGGCCTTATAGACAGGGTCAGCAGGTGGGTGTTTCTTCCCAGGGCTACAGGAAACCACTGAAGGCTTTTAAGCCAGAGAACGACATGATCTAATTTACATCTTAAAAAGCTCATCCAGCTGTAGTATGTAGCGTGGGCAGGTGACAGCAGGCAGGAGCAGCAGCAGCAAAACCAAGGAGGATGCCATTGCCAGCAGCGCAGGAAGGGCCTGGTGGTTTCCCACACCAGGGGGATGGCCCCAGAGCCAGGAGTAGGCAGAGTTCTAGTACCAAGAGTTACATTTAAACATGCAAATGTCTTTAAAAACCACATGAAATCTCAGACCTTAGCACTACACCTTCTGGCACAGTGGCAAGTGAAACTGGAAGGAAACAAACAAAAAGCCCAGGAAACAGAAGGAATCAAGACCTAAATTAGGAAGAACTGGAAGCTGAAATGTGCATCCCCTTCCCCCCCGCTCCGAGAACCAAGCAGACATGGTGAGGTGCCACTGCTGTGCTGGGGAGGGGGGGCTTCCACCCAAACACTTTCCTCTCTCAAAGGGAGATGAAATGGACCTGATTTATGCCTTTATGCCTGAAAATTATATATACATTATATATATTGCATTAATATATATGCAATATATATATTTATATATAATGTACATTATATATATGTATATGTGTATGTGTATATATATGTGTGTGTGTGTGTGTGTGTGTGTCTGTCTGTGTCTGTGTGTCTGTGCACAGTGAATGAATTCTGGCACCAGTGGCCGAAATAAGTTTCAACTATGGTCATGCATGTGGGATTTGCAAAAGATGCCCAGTGAAGACCTTAAGTCTCCATTCCTCACAGTACGGTCTACAGTTGAACTAGGTTAAAATGGAAGAAGGAGGAGTTAAGAATGCAGATTTAGGGACCCTTACCTTAGACATATTAAATCAAAGTCTTCAGGGCGAGCCTGGGAATCTGCATTTTCACAAGCATCATAAGTAACTGTTGTGTACCATAAAGCTTGAGGAATTCTGCTTTACAGTGATTGATGTCGTACCAGGTTGAGAAATGCCCTGGAGAGTGTAAAATACACAGAAGTGGATTGGAACTAAAGTCACAGCTGGGCTAAATAAATAAACACAGAGAAATGAAATCACCTGTAAATCTTACTACCCAGAGATGTTTGCTAACAATTGGGTGTATATTCTTCCAAACTTGTTTTTATGCCCACACACGTTGTTTTGCTTAAAAAATGGTGAGTACACACTTGTATTCTATTGTAATTAACTTCGTGAACATAATATAATTGTTTTCACGAAGATGCTGATTTTTCAGTGCAAGGCTGGCTGATGTGGGTGAGGCGTCGGGAGTTGAGGGTATTGCCTAGGGGGAGAAACATCTGATGAGGATCTATGTCTTTAATAAACAGGAGAAGTATCATCAGGGGGATGCCGGGCTGACATGATAGAATTGGAAACATATTTTATTTGGGGACAGAAAAGGTTTTCTCTGATTGGTGGATCTCTGGAAATAAACACAACTCGTATCATGAATATGCCTTGCTGGATGAAGGCATTTTCTAAAAAGCCAGGCACAAAGAGTTTTCAGACAAACAGGCAAGCAACTGTCAAAAACAGCACCATGTCGAATAGCATCAACTTTTGCCCATCTGCTTTCTCAAAGACCTAACTTCATTCTTGCATCACAGGAATGTTGAAGGAAGAAGAGGGCCAAATTCTGGCACAGTAAGTGTATGCATTTTATTATTTCTGGCATCAAGTTGGAAAACTTCAATCTTCTCTCTTGGCTTCCATACCTACTGAATCTACAAGCCTTTAGACTGTTTGCTTTTCTTTTTAGGGTTGAAGTGTTTGGGGCCTAGGGTTGCCAAATTTTGCAAATAAAAGTACAGGATTCCCGGGTAAATTTGACTCTTAGATAAACAAATGAATTTTTAATATAAGTATGTGCTGCACAATATTCAGGAAATACGGTAAAAAAGAAATTATTTGTTGTTTACTTAAAATTCAAATTTAACTGGATGTGCTGTATTTTACCTGGCAACTGTATTTGGGTAGCTTCCTATTTCAGAGGAAAATGTTGGTACAGACTGTAATTTCTTTTTTCCTCAGATTTATTGAGATATAATTGACATATGACATTAAGTTTAAGGTGTACAGTGGGATGACTTTATATACAAATCTATTGTGAAATGTTTACCACAATAAGGTTAGTTAATACATTCTTGACTTCACATAATAAGCATTTTATTGTTTTTATGGCGAAAACATTAAAGCACGACTTTCACAGCAACTTTCAAATATACAATATTGTTAACAATAGTCACCAGTTTGGATCCTTGGGATTTATTCATCTTATAAGTGAAAATCTGTACCCTTTACCTAACATCTTCACATTTCCCCCACCCCTAAACTCTGGTAACTGCCATTCTACAATCTGTTTCTATGAGTTCCATGCTTTTAGATTCTACATATAAGTCTCTGTCTGACGTATTTCACTCAGCATAATGGCCTCAAGGTCCATTCCTGTTTCACAAATGGCAGGATTTCCTTCTTTTACGTAATTTCTTAATTAGAAGTGAAAAGAGTCACAGTGAGCCATGTGGGTTTTCGTTAACAACACCTTTCTATAGCTCAGAAGTATTTGTTCTGGAGAAAAAGAAAATGATTTTTCCCAATGAAACATCAGCTGTTTGAAGAAGACAATGCCCAGGAACCCACTTTCTCTGCAGACCACAGTGGTGGAAGTCACGTGCCTTCTCACTTTTTTTACACGATTGGCTAGGGGGAGAGAATTGGTTGTTCTGGCACATGAGGATTACCTTGATCTACCAGACACTGGTCATGCTCCACAAGTTATGATCTAAGCACGTGCTTGTCACCTCCTAAATTTGTATGCAAGAAGGTTGCACAAAGCCATATTCAGATGGGAGTTGGCTCTCCTGCAGGAAGCCAGTCCACAGGCACAAAGCCCAGCACTTCTAATTGATGATGAGCACGGAAATGTTGTGAATGGGAACTCTGAGAGCAAGTGCAAGAAGTGAGATATTTTACTCAATTTGATTTCCTGGAAATGAAAGACTTTAAATCAAGAATTCGCAATAAAACTAACTGAGGCACTCACACCCGACTCCATAAAATGCTTAATCACCTTGTTGTTCTGTAACAGCTCTTCTTTTTATGGGAGAATTTACCAGCTTTTTAATCTTCTTTATTTGATCAACATTAGAATCAACAACAGTAACCTGTGTTGAGTTCTAGTAGAGCATGGCAAACTTATTAAGGAAGACAGATTTTTTAGGGCCTCATCTATAATAGTCTCAAGAAGCAGCAGATCGTGCTTTTAAAGTTTTGTTTTCTCAGGAAAAGAAAAAAGAATCTATAGTTACTTAAGAAGGAAAAGCACTACAATAAGTAGTCATCATTGCTCTAAGACATATTTATGAAGGAAAACACATCATTACAATCTATCTTCTTCTGAGTCCGCATCTCTTTTTTCCTCTTATACCATGAATTAAAAAAAAAACACAAAATTGATTCTTTTTCTTCTTTTTCTTTAAAGGCTTAATGATGATCTTTTCCAAATTACAGCATTTGAATCTACTCATAAGAAGTCATCAGCATTCAAGATGGGTGGGAGTTCTTTGGATTCCATCAGAACTCCTGTGAGCCGAGTCCTAAACCACAGGTATCTGAGCTGAGACAGGTACTTCAAACAAGTGTTTGAAGTAACAAGTGAAAACATCCTGTGAATGGAGTCAGTGTGTTTGAGATGGTAGAGCCCCACAGGCACCACATCCTACCAAGCCCCGCCCCCATCATCTCTGGCTGCTCAGGATGCTCTTAATGCTCTCTCAACCCACCTATGCTTTTCACCCTACTTCTCTTAAACACTTTATTTCCTCCTGCTATAACCTCTGTGGAGTTTCCAAACACACATCTGGATGCACGTCTGAGGTCCAGTTTTTTGTTTTTTTTTTTCAACGTTTTTTATTTATTTTTGGGACAGAGAGAGACAGAGCATGAACGGGGGAGGGGCAGAGAGAGAGGGAGACACAGAATCGGAAACAGGCTCCAGGCTCTGAGCCATCAGCCCAGAGCCTGACGCGGGGCTCGAACTCCCGGACCGCGAGATCGTGACCTGGCTGAAGTCGGACGCTTAACCGACTGCGCCACCCAGGCGCCCCTGAGGTCCAGTTTTTAGTAGTCTGCAGAAATGTAAGGGGGAGGGAAAAAAGAGACACATCCAGTAAGATTTTTATTAAGCTGGTCTTACTCTGAAATTACTATTAGCTTCCTTCTTTCTTCCTTTCTCTTTTGATGTTAAATTAAATTATCTCTGCTTTTACAAAAACGGTGATGGCAGTTATTTTTGTTTTGTTAATGTCCTTAATTTGAAAAATAAATGTAGCTCAACTTATGTTGGTTACTTTTATGCTTGTATGTGCATTAGTACATGCGTGTTTAAGTTCAATGATCTGTGAAGCCCGGATGTTATGGAGCCATGATGTACTTGTTTCAACAGATGGTATCCTGGACTGGGAGACCACTTGGTGCAGAGAAAAGAACAGAAGACTCTGGAGTTGCACATACAGAATGTGAATCTGGTCTTGTGCCCCTGAGGAGGCACTAGACTCTGATCTTAAGCTTTGTTTTCCACACAGCTGGGGTGATAATAGCTACCTCAGAGCGTTGTTAGAAGATGAAAACTTCTAACATAATTCTTTAATTTTTTTAAGTTTATTTATGTTGAAAGAGAGAGAGGAAGTGGGGGAGGGGCAGAGAGATGGGGGGCGGTGGAGAGAGAGAGAGAGAGAGAGAGAGAGAGAGAGAGAGAATCCCAAGCAGGCTCTAGGCTGTCAGCACAGAGCCTGATGTGGGGCTCGAACTCACAAACTGGGAGATCATGACCCTAGCTGAAGCCAAGAGTTGGACGCTTAACTGACTGAACCACCCAGGTTCCCCTCTAACATAATTCTTTTCTTTTTTTGAAATTATTTTAGTGTTTATTCATTTTTGAGAGAGAGAGACAGAGTGTGAGCAGGGGAGGGGCAAAGAGAGAGGGAGACACAGAATCTGAAGCAGGCTCCAGGCTCTGAACTATTAGCACAGAGCCTGGCGCAGGGCTTGAACTCATGAACCGCGAGATCATGACCTGAGCCAAAGTCAGAAACTTAACCAACTGAGCCACCCAGGTGCCCCGCCTCTAACATAATTCTTAATACACAGTGAGTGCTAAATGAATGTTTGTTAGCTGACCTTCTGTGCCTCTTTTTCCCCCCTTACTCAGCACTCGAAGAATTAGGTAACAAATGCTCAGCGCATATATCAAAAACAAGAAAATGCAGGACTGACACAAGCAAGTGTCCACAGTTAAAATTAGTGAGGGAAGCCTTGGCAGAGACTGGTATGAAACTGCAGATTTGGGTAGGATTAATTCGGGAAGATTCCTTCCAGGATTGGGGTGAGTTTTGAAAGGCACCCATAGCATGTTGAGAATGAAGGTGTCCTAGAAAGGGACAGCACCTAATTCTAGGTTGAGCAAAGGGTGGGATATCCTACGAGGGATGAGAGATGGTTTTATATGGCACACAGGCATTAAACAACACATAATCACGAGTGAGAGTTATTCCCTGTGCAACTCTTTCAATCCTACTCACATCAAAAAGAAATCCTCAGTTTGTGCTAGACTATCTTTAACACTTCTGTAACACATAATAACCCATCTTCACAAAGAAGATCCAGCTGCAGGAACACAGCCATCAGGAGGCAAGAATGTCTTGATGGTTACAGATATTGTCTTATTTCCAGGTCTTTATTTTGTCTATCACCTTCTGTTTACATTGATGATATAAAAAAATTTTAAGTAAATTTAAATTTTAAAGGAAAATAAATTAAAAATACTAAGGTAATAAAACAGGTAGTGCATAGTTTAGAGCAAACAGTCGTAACAGTGGCCTTACAGTGAGTGAAATTTAGGAAACACTGATCTAGCCCATCCCTCTCATAAGGAAACAGACAAGGAAACTGAGGTTGGGAGGAAGGCAGGTACTCATTTCCAAGATTACATAGGTAGTTCTCCTTAGGACTGATGTTGGTTCTGCATGTCCCTCCTCATCTAACTCTGCATCAGACAGCAAATGCTAGTGTTAAACTGAAAGTAACTGAGTATAAAATACACAGCAGACTATGTGCTGCGGGTTGTCAGGAAAACACTGGTTCAAGAGGCTGCTGGGTATTTTAGGGGAGGCTTAGAGAAGGCAAAGACTTGTTTAGAAAGTCTAAGCCCATTCCCCATTCCCGAGGGCACTAAGAAATGTCTTTGAGTCAGCCCCAGAGATGGTAGTCCCAGAGAGTCCTCTGTAATGCCAGAGAATCTAGCAAAGATGGCTTGAATCCCAGCTTCTCCACCGGCAAGTATTCCACTCTACTGTACTCTTCACTCACCTGTAAGGATTTATAAGAATGGTAATAGCGAACATTTATTGGGCACATCATCTGCCAAGTCCCTTTGATGCATTATCTCACTTAATCCTCAAAAGAAAACTAGAAGGTAGTTATCATGCCCTCCACATGATAGATGAGGACATTTGGACTCTAAATGATTAAAGTGCTTACCAGCACCTCTCTAGCTAAACGTAATGCTGGAGTCAGATTCAAACCTGAGCAGTTTCAGTCCAGAGTCTGGCCTTAATCACACTCTTTTACTGTTAAAACTGAATGCAGATTAAGGGCTGGGACTCACCTAGCACAGCGCCTGGCACACAGGAAGTAAAACGTCAACGCCTTTCCCTCTCTCCCTCTCAGCCCACAGGTCACTGCTAGTCACTTCCAGTCTCGCATCCAGAACTTTCTCCTACAGGGCCTTGCCTGGGACTACAACTCCCAGGATGCACCAGGTGGAGGAGCTGGCCAATCAGGAAGCACATTCCCCGCCATTCCTTTCGGCCCCGCCCCACCTGCCGTCAGAGTTTTTGTGAGAGTTGGCTGGCCAGGTGGGTCTAGACAGGGTTGGTTTGTGGACAAAACGAGGTTACTGGGTCTCAAAAAATCCTAATCAGGTTTGGGGAGGGGGCAGGTGGAGGCTGTTGAAATTTCCAGGCTGCTTCAGACTCCGTCGGCAGCGTCCCAGTGGGCAGGCCCTAAGGGCCTGAGGTTCCTCACTGCCATGGGTTGGTTAGATCTAGAAGGAACTGATGGTTGGGTGGATCCAGGCAGTGCGGGTGGTCGTCCCAAAGCCAGGGTCACGCCGGGCGCATTGTACATGCTACTGGTCTGGTTTGGGAGCAGAGGGGTTGTGGAAGCTTCGAGGGGGCTATCTTCAGTCACCAAGTGCCGGCTGGGCAGGCCAGCGGCACCCGGGGACTCCTCGCGGGCGGAGGTTGGGCTGAGGAGGAGGGGGTGGCCTTTAGAACAAACGCTCTAGGGATGATAATCCCTCCTCAGGTTGAGGGCCAGAACGAACTGTGCCTCCAGGCCTCCTGCTTGAAGGTTAGCGCCTTAGGTGCGTTAGTGTCTACAGTATCCTGGCCTCTTAGTCCACCATTTCCTCTGTCCCTAGAGCCTGCTCACCACTTGTCTCTCCTGGGGAATGCCCTTTGACCGGCCTCTCCTTTTTCTGACCAATGGCCTAACCCATCTCTCCAGTCCAGTGGGGTCCAGCCCCAGCTCTGCCCCTGACCCCACCCATCCAGGGGCACTCAAGGACGGTGGGAAACCCGACCCTGCTCGGGGGGAGGGGGGCGGTCAACTTTCTCGGGCATATCTCTATCCACTTAGTTTCTACTTGTCTCTTGGTTTTTTAATTTAAATTTTTTTTTTTACAAACATTCTAAATTAGAAAAAAATTTTTTAATGTTTGTTTATTTTTGAGAGAGCAACAGACAGGGGAGAGGCAGAGAGAGAGAGAGAGGGAAACAGAATCCAAAGCAGGCTCCAGGCTCTGAGCTGACAGCACAGAGCCCAATGCAGGCTCTAACTCACTGAGGGTGGGATCATGACTTCAGCCGAGGTTGGATGCTTAACCAAATGAGCCACCCAGGCACCCCTATTCTTCATGTTTAAAGTTATTTCATCCTTTCCTTCCCCTTCCCTTCCCTATCTCTCCCTTCCCTTGCTTTCCTTCCCCTTCCTTTTCCTTCCTTTCTTTCCCTTTTCCCTCCTTTCCCTTCCTTCCCTTCCCCTTCCCTTCCCCTCCTCTTCCCTTCTTTTCCCTCCCTTCCCTTCCCTCCCTCTCCCCCTCCCCTTCCCGTCATCTTTCTTTTTCCCTCAAACATAAATCTTTTGATTTGCTATACCCAACCAAGTAAGACAACTACCATTCCCTTTTTGGCTTGTAGGGGCTTGTAGGTGGGTGCAAAGTGTATTTTATTCGTTGTTTGGAAAACAAAATTTTTATTTCTTTGTAGTGGCTCTGAAGTGAGTGATACAGGATGAATTTCTGGACTCAGGAGAAAGTAGAGGCAAGAAATTGACTTGAAGTTTAGTTTATTTTCATTATCTTGGACAAGCAGCCTGACCCATAATTACTCGCCTTTTACATTGCTGGAGTTGTGTGTGCTAATTGTGGGTTATTATTTCAAGTCTTTTTGAGACATTTCAGTGGCTAAGATTAGTTTTTAGTAAACCTGTTTATGTGTTTGTATCTGATGCAATTGGTTAAAAATATGTACTATACATGCAACATTGTAACCTGTTGATTTACACATTTCAATTAACCAGGATTTTTTAAAAAAGTGTATTGCCCTATGTCCCAAAATTAAATTAAAAGTGGCCATTTTACCATCTTGTTAGTTTATGAATTATAATTAAATCTTACTTTGAGTTTTACTGTGGACTTTATCCTTCAAAAATAAGTTAGAAAAATACACTGTCTTACATAAACAAAATTAAAGAAGGTTTTATATGACTACTTAATTCTAAGATAGTTTATAAGTGCTGAGGCTTTCTGAACAGGGGACATCTGCATTTCGGTTGTAAGGGTCCCATCATGTTATCTGGTTCCATTAAAGAAGAAACCTTATCCTATGAATCTTTGGAAAGTATGAACAAGTTGATGCATTACTATGTTAGAATTCTCACCATTATATTTGTTCACAATGCTTTCAGTTCTGAAATAACAGATTTTCCTTTTAGAAATACTTGAAAATTTGAGTGTTTTCAAAGTGCACATAAATGCCTCTGATTTATTCATCTTGCTTCTCTTTTAAAATCAGATGTTTAAGAATAATGTTACTGACCATAAGCTAAACATGGAAGCCATAATTAAAAACATTAACATGATTTCTTTGGAGTTGAAGAAGATGCAAGGTAAGTGTGAAACCACCAAATTAAAATGTTTGCATGCCGTAGTTATAAAACCAACAGTAGAGCCAAATTGTGCTTCTACAGGGATATAACTGAATTTTGCCTACTAATTAGGATTTCTATAATTTTCAGAAATGTTTACATTGTAATATGAACTAGATCTCTAAAGAAAAATTGTGTTTGAGAATTTTCCTGGGAGTTAGCCGACTTGAATTCCCATCCTTGACACTAACAAGCTTATGCTCTTGTCTAACCTCTCTAAATTTACTTCTCTTCAGTAAACTATTGCATGATGGTGTCACATTCTGCAACATTCATTGCCTCCATCCACTAATCTTTTTAAGCCCCTAAGGTTCCTTCTAAATTAAAAATTATGAATCTGTTTGATTCTGTGAGTTGAGGGTACTTCATTTTAAACAGATTCATAGAGTAGGATTAGACCTTACAGTTCATGATGTTTAGTCATTGACCTCACAGACATTCTCTTATTTTACCCCAGACATGTAGAATTTCCATGATTGAGTATTTTTAGGGACAGTCTATCCCTGACCAAATATTTCCTGTGTTGGAGAACCCCCTATCTCACCAGTTCAGCCTCTTCCTGTTTAGACAGTTCTTCCTTATGGACTAGCTGAAATCTGTTCCCCTCTTCCTTCCCCTGGTCCTATTTCTAAATGGGAAACTTCAGTAAATATTTAGTTATTCTTCTTATGATAGCTCTTGGATATTTGAAGATAGCTTCTCTGTAACTGACAGTTACAAGGAATTCAGCTACAAACAACAAAACACCACTTTAATGTGGCTTATACAGTAAGGAAATAAAAGGATCCAAGGTAGGGTAGCCCCAGAATTAATTCCGAATTTTAAAAGCTGCTAAGATAGAAAATGATTTTGTAGATGAGCATGTCTCATTCTGATAATAGATATTTACCAATGCATTCACTTATGATTGCTTTTTGTTTAAAAGAAAAAAAACACATAACAAAATAAGTGCCTTATACTATGGAAAACAATAAAATACTCCGTGATCATAAAAAACAAAAAAACAAAAAAAGAATTTTAAAGGCTGCTGCCTGTATCAGGTTCTTTCCCTTTTCCTGCTCTGTTATGTTCACTCTGTGTATCACTTCTAGTCATTACCTCCAGGTGTGGCCATCCACAGACACTGTATCTGCCCATGTCTCTATAAAAGCCTTTTCCCAGATCCCTTCAGCATGTTTTCCCTTTCCTTTCATGGCTGGATTGTGTCAAATGCATGTGCTTGCACCGGCCACTGTCAAGGGGAATGGGACTGCCAAGACCAGTTTGGACCCGTCAGGACTTACTGTTGGAGGTGGGGTGAGGATCACCTAAATGGAATCAAGTTGTGCCACCGAGAAGAAGGAAATGGTTGTTAGTCAGGCACCAAATAGTGAGTGCCTATTATGTTTTCTTCTGCGTGTTCTTCCTAGGGCAGCATTTCCCAGACTTCGATCTGTGAACCCTCCTGTCTCAAGACATATTAATACGTGTTGTGCAGTAAGAACAGAGTCCATGTTCTTAGGGTCAGATACATTTGAGAAGTGCTTTATGCTGTATATTTCTTTCCAAAATTCATAGTACAAAGGCTCTGAGGCATCTGATCTAAAGAAATCTGGTTGTCTTTGCTTCATTCATCATCTCTCGAAACCAATCTCAATGATACAGCAAGAATTTTCTTTCTAAAATGTGACTCATTAGCTCACTCTTGCCCCACAATAAAGTCCAGACCTTCTAGAATGGACTATAAGACCTCTTGAGATCAGGCCCCTGCCTACCTCTCCAGTATCTTATTCTTTTATCCCAGCACACTGTGCTACGGCCATACTGAACTGTTTGCACATCTACGCAGTTCCTCTTTTTTCGTGTCTGTATCTTAACAGATGCATCTTCTGAAATGCCCACTGCTCTACCCCCACCTCCACCCCACCAGGTTAACTGCTACTTATTAGTCAAGGTTACTTACATTGGAAAAACTTTTTTAAGCAAGCATGTTATCTCTTACCTTTTCATATTACCTGTCACACTGTGTTATAATTGCATGTTTACTTACTTTTCCTGTCCCTGCTCAACAGTAAGCTCCTTAAGGGTATTCCTGGCAATTAACACAGTGCCTTGATATAATAAGTTCTTGGAAATGTTTATTAAATGAATAATTGTTTTCTGGATGCTTGCCCTCATTTAAAACAGAGAAGCTTTAGGGGCACCTAAGTGGCTCAGTGGGTTGAGCATCCGACTTGGGCTCAGGTCATGATCTCACAGCTCGTGAGTTTGAGCCCCACGTCAGGCTCTGTGCTGACAGCTCGGAGCCTGGAGCCTGTTTCAGACTCTCTGTCTCCCTCTCTCTCTGCCCCTCCCCCACTAGTGCCATGTCTCTCTCTGTCCCTCAAAAATAAATAAACATTAAAAAAATGTTTTAAACAGAGAATCTTTAGATTTCTCTCCAACTTAATTATCTAATTGTTCTACTTTGGGGATTATTCTTTTGTGAAGTAAAATAGAACTAGTAAATATGATGGTTGTGTTCCTGAGAAGCTGTGGGGTAGGTCAGGCAATTAGGATATGGGGACTTGCAGAGCTAGAGTACTTTTGGGCGGACTTCTGGTAAACATGGAAGATTAAATGAACAACATTCCTTTCAGCCACACTTCCTTCTCTAAATAATAATGTCAGTAGCTGACACATAACATTTATTATAATCCAGATACTTTTCCAAGAGCCCTGTATAAACAGATTCAATTGTCATTACAACCTTGTGAGGTAGGAAATTCTACCATTGGCATTTATGGCTACAAAAACAGGTAGAGAAGTTAACTAACTTTCCCAAGGTCACACAACTAGTCACTAGTAAACTTGAGATTTAAATTTAAAGTGATTTTAAAGAGACAAAAATCAGCAAGGAAAAGAGCTCTCAAAAAAAGTTAATAGTGAAATAGAAAGCAAGTTGAGGTAAACAGAAAAGTCTGAACCCAAATGTCCAAAAATTTGAACTGTGAGCTGCCTGGGTAAAGCCAATGAACGACCCCAAAGACTCAATACATGGTGGCACCAGAATCCTCTGGAAGTAGGGGTAGAGGTGGAGCTAAGGACAGGAAGGCTGGTTAAATGTTTAAGAAGTTGTAGACCCCTAAGTTCTCTTCCCTTCTCTGCATAACTAGGCAACTGTTCCTTTTCTAGGACAAAAAACTTGAGCTTATTCCCTAAGAGGCTCTCTGGCCTGGAGCCACTAGCCACAAGTTGAAGGAAAGAGTATTATACTGAAAACAAGGGTATTAGGACAAAGTTTACATATTGAATTATAAGACCCTCTAGCTTTCTTTTCCCACTTGGCTACAAAACCTTGGCAGCCAGATTTATGCCCTCAAGCAGATTTTTCTCTCAGGAATCAGAGAGAAACAAACAAACAAACAAACAAACAAACAAAAAACAACTAAAGGTACTGATAGCAGAAGTTCCCCCCAACAAAATACCCAGCCAGCTCACCTCCCAGTATAGCCTACCATAGGCACAGAGTTTCCAGTAGTCTTTAGCGCCATAGTCTTAAATATGAGCAGATAGCTCTGATGGAATAGATACTTAATGGAAGCATCTAATATGAAAAGCAGAGACAAAGTCAATACATAGATTCAGTCAATGAGGAAGACACAGAAATCATGAAATGAGATGAAAACTCCCAAGAAACTGTCAATAGCTAAAGGGAAGTAAGAAAAGATGCTATGTCCATGGAACAGGAACATGATCCTAGGAAAAATAGTTTAGAGAAGGGAATTCTTGAAAATTAAAAGTGCGACAGTAGAAATAAATTCTGTAGAAGGGCTTAAAGATAAAATGAAAACAATCCTCTAGAGTGTAGAGCAAAACAATTATAGATGGAAAGTTATAGGGAGAAAAAATGATAAGATCAGTCAAGGAAGTTCAACATTCAGTAGATAGCAGTGTTAGAAAGGAGGAACACAGTGCATGGGGAGGAATTCATTAAAGAAATAATCTGAGAAAAATGTAAAAAGCTGAAGGAGAGGAGTTTCTATAATGAAAGAGCCCAACACAGTGGTTGAAAGTAGACCCCCAAGGTACAATACTATGAAATTTTGTTCTGGAAAAACAGATCCTTGAAGTTTCTAAAGAGAAACAATGATTAAGAACTAAAATCATGAAAATTCTCACAGCAACACTGGAAGCTAGAAGAAAATGTGGCAAGGCCTTTGAAAATCTGAAGAAACATGATTTCCAATCTAGATTTCTATAGTCACTATTAAGCATTGGTGTAGAGAAAGAAATTTTCACACATAAGTTTTCCGCCTTCAGGAAGTTACTGAGGTCTTATTCCATCCAACAAGGTAGCAGACCAAAAAGAGAAAGAAACGAAATTCTGGAAAAAGGATACTCCACACATGGGAGGGGTGAAAAGAATCTCTGGGATAGTGGTGAACGGAGTTGAGCAGTCCAAGAGAACAGTCAGTCCAGACCAGAGTAGATCAGAAGGCTCTAGGAGAAGATAGACTTTTCAACAGTTGGACAGCTAAGGTATCTGACTATACCAAAAGGAGATCTGCACAAATATATTTGGAATATATTTATGATAATTAAGTAATGAAAAAAAATTAACCGTGATTGGGTGGTACCATGCAAGAAGAGAAATGTACTGCAAAGTTCAGCCGTGAAGCATATTTATATAATCAAAAATTTTTAACCTTTAAATATTGAGCTAGCAAAAATTGTATTCTTAAGTACTCTCTAGGGGAGTGGGGGTGAGTGAAAAGAGCTGTATCTTAATCTTCTGTAGTCAGAAGCAGGTAGATAATACCTACAATTGAAAAAATAAAATATACATGTCATTTAGAGATACGGAGGCAAATACCAACCTGCCCTCAAACAAAGCCAGAAGACACTAAATACAGACACACACAACAACAAAGCAAGAAAAGCAATATAAGCGAGAAGAAAAGTTAAAAGTGGTTGCCTCTTGGAGATACAAACTATTTTTTGTAACATGCCTTATAGATCTATTTGATTCTGTATACATATATAGCATAAAAATAGTAAGTTTAAAAAAAGCATAAATCAAATGTGTATAACTCAAGTTGCAGTTTAGTAAGATAGTGTACAAGTTGAACTAAAGAGCCTGCTAGCTAATTTTTATGTCATGCTTATTTTATAGTACATAAATTTGACTTTGTCATAATGGGGCATAGTTAATTGTGGTCCGATCAATAATCACTTAGGAGAAAACTTAAGAATGAGAAATAGCTACTAAAAGTAATAATAGGGGTCCCTGGCGGGCTCAGTCGGTAGACCATGCAACTCTTGATCTTGGGGTTGTGGTTCTGAGCCCCATGTTAGGTGTAGAGATTACTTAAAAATAAAATCTTTAAAAAGAAAGTCATAATAGTTGTCTCTGATGTATGTGCTCCAAGATAGTATCTTCTATTATTTTGTTTTACACAGAGCTCTCCCAGTTGCTGCTTTGTGACCTTACTTTACATTTTAATCATCCTCTGAAGACAGATGACTTAGAGGAAACAGAAGGAAAACCGCCCCTCTTTGATGAATCTAAAATATCAGATGTGTCCTTTGCTTCTAACAGCTTTTCTGTCTGATTTCTTTTTGTTTGTTGTGAATTTATAACTATTTATTGTGGAATTAACACATATCGGGGAGAATTAAGTTTACTAATATATTTAATATGATAAAAACAAAATAAAAATATGAATTGTAAATAATCATTTAATATTCTTGAAGGCTGTCTTATTGTTTTAATGTTTCAAGGAATGGCTATTTCACTAGTGACAAGAATATAACATAGGAAATTGGCCATGGGGCATTTCTTATCCTTTATTTTATGCTTGAATTTGGCTCATTTTGAAAGAGAGTTAACCAAATTGTAAGCAGATGGAAACAGAGTTTGTATTAATCAGATCTCTCCTGGTAACAAATGCCAAAAACAGCTCAGGCTAACTGCAGCATTTATTGGGTCATGTGGTTTGGAAGTCCACATGGTTGAAATAGATTTCAGGGACTCTACTAATTTACCGCGTGTCTGTAGCTTGGTTCTAGTTCTATGCATTGACCTCATCCTCTTCTGTTATAGGCTGGGCTACATATGGCAGGGAGAAGAGGGTAGAGGCATGGCAGGCGACATGATTCACTACCAAATCGTTGCTTTGGAGTCTACTACCTCCTTCATTGTAGAGATTTTCAAGCATAAAGGATAGCGTACCGTAAAGCATGACGCAAGGTCAGCTCCCAGTGTCTGCTATTCTCACCACCCAGCTCCTTGTTTAACATAGAATAGGCACTAAATAAATGCTTGTTGAAATCCTCTTGAGTAAACTTGTATATGAATGCAGACTTTTCAGCTTTAGAACTCCCAAGCTGCAGATCCTAAACTGAGAACTCCCAGTTTGTAAGGATGAAACTTGATGAAGAAACATTATCATCATCATACTTGTTATCTTAGCAAACCATCAGTTTTACCCACGTGACTTCCAAGCCCCCTTATGTTCTATTAATTAGCTTATGAAAATGAACATGCAGGATACCTTTTGCCACTCGAAAACTCGTAGATGAAGCCGAGAAGGCAAGAATTTTTGTTGTTAATAAAAGTTGTGGAATAATAATCAAGGCCCCAAAGGGGAAAACATGAAGAACAACCGAGTGCCTGGTTTTTGTTGTGCTAAACACCTGCTACTGTGTGTTAAGTGAGATATGTAAGCTGAAGCCAAGAGCTGAATTGCTTCAAAGGATTTATAAAGCCTTTTTAGGAAGGATGATGGGAAGGGCTTTAAGGTAGAGTTGTCAGGGGATAAAAGAGATAGAAGAAAGGCCTCTAATAGGAAAGTCTGATCACATTTTTCTGTGTATATGCATTGCTCTTTCATCTTTGCAGTAAGACTTTGGTAAAACCCGCATCACTTGAAAATGCTTTTGGAGTTGTGGGAGGTGCAGGGGTGGTGGGGTGTGAGTGTCGGTATATGATGAACTTACATCAGATCTATTTGACACCCAAGCCTCATCTCTAAATGTAAAATGATTTCTTCTGGTATTTGTAGCTTAAGTTTTCTTTAAAACTAAAATGCAAGAGCAGGGCCTAAACAGAGTTAATAGTTTTAGGGACACAGAAGTAAAGCAAAAGGTAAATTCATTTTAATCCTAGGAAGTTATCCCATCATGCATTTACCTTTTCATAAAAAAGTACACAAAAATCCCCCCAGCAAAAGACATCAAATAAGAAAGAATGAAATAGTTTGAAGCCTCTTAAATTATTGCTGCCGAGAAAGTGAATTTTAGAAATTTTCAAATTATATATATAAAACCCATGATTGCCTCCGACTAACAAAGGTTTGGCTATAAAAAAAATCAGTTTATGTGATACCAAAAACTATTTGTTGCAGTGTCTTTAAACTTGCTCCAAATTATTTCTGTCACCGTGTAAACTACTGTACTTCGAAACGGGTATTCCAAAATACACATTTTTTAAATGAGTTATTACAGGCCCCTACTAGACTTCAAGTGTGAACATCATGCACTTCACAAACATTGAAGAAGAATAAATAAATTAGGAGATATTTGACAGTCTTCATTTCAAACACTTTTTTATGCGAAAGGTCAAAACGCTGTGTTCACGTTGAGGGGTTCGATCCAGTCCTAAGTGTTGGTCCCTTCAGCAAGGTTGACTGTTCTTCCCCTGATGGCAGCATAGCCAGGAGGAAGCTTCCTCGTCGGCTTGGCTAACTTGCTAGGGATAACCCGCAGAATGCGTTAACGTGCACTGGTATCTGGAGCCTCGGTTTTTCCCGTCAATGAGCAGAAGTGGCATTTTCCTGAAGTAGTCGATGATATCTGACACAGACAAAAAGTCCTAAAAATTCAAAATAAGGAGATAAGTCAACGTTGGAATGAGTAGAGAAGCCAAGCATTTGAATTTCACTCTCAGTTTGTTTGTTTTTTTTATCTGCATAAGATCCTACCTCTTCAGTTATGAGGATGGCGAGGAAAACTATGTAGAATTTGGCAAATATTTTCATGATTTCTCTACAGAACTTTGAAAAAATAATTTTTCAACATCCAACAAATTATGGATAAAAGACAATGTAAATATTTGTGTGTATGTATATATGTATTTTAACTTCATGGGGGTCATAAATATATAGGAGGTCTAACTGTGATACCTTTGCCTTAGAATTGCCCTGTTTGTGTTTTTGATTTTGGTTTCTGTATCCCTACTTCACTCTTAGTCACTAATAGTGGGAGGAGCTATAAGGAATCAGGAGGGCAGACAGTGTCCCCGTGTCTGGAGGTGATAACCTGTAGCATTGCACAACGGTTCCTGCATGATCTCTCTGCTGTGCCTTCACTGTCATCTCTACACTCCCCAGGACTCTGCAGCCAAGTCTGCACACCCATTGCCTTTATCACGTTATCCCTGATGGCCAGGCTGGAATACAGCCCATCGAGCCTCCTAGACATGGGTCAGAATCACATCGGGTCCCCAGACAGGATTATGCGCTTCCTCCAAGACCACTCTGCTGGATGCCGCCTTCCAGGGCTGCGGCCTGTGATGA
This sequence comes from Lynx canadensis, assembly GCF_007474595.2. Classification (NCBI taxonomy): domain Eukaryota; kingdom Metazoa; phylum Chordata; class Mammalia; order Carnivora; family Felidae; genus Lynx; species Lynx canadensis. Next base: position 179,213,720 of record NC_044303.2, on the reverse strand, counting down.
GCACTTCTGTTTTTCCACACCAGACCGTCAAATTCTGGAGGGCAGACATCTATCTCTCTGCTTCTACAGCAACGATGCAGCTCTAGCCACACTGAACTAGTGATTGAAACATTTGGCCAGAATCACATGTTTTTTTCCACTCATTTACATGATCGTAACTTTGGAGTAGAGTCTGAGGGCTAGCTGCTTTCATCCTGGAAATGTTTGATTCGACTGATCCTCCTCTTGGACCTTTGAACTTAAAGAACATGTTTGGGGCTTAAGTTTAGCTGTTAGCTTCCTTGCAGAAGCAGTTTTTTTGATTACCATCCAAAAACTAATTAGCATAAACATTGACCAGAGGAAAATTTCTTTCAAGTGAGAAATGACCCAAGTATTGGATTAATCACCACAACAAGAATTCCATTTTTTTACTCTTTTCCAGATGTCAATTTTAAAATACAGCCTTGTAAATACGCTGCAATCTTACATTAAAATTATGTTACAGAGGTGAATGAAAGAGGGGGCTTATCTCTGATACCATCTAATTGTATATTTTTTTAATTTAAATGTTAATTTTTTTAATTTTAAAACTTACACATGTGATTTTAGACTAGTTGGAATAGAAGATATAAGAAAGACTCCATGGTAGAGGTAGCTATTGTTACTTTGTTTTATTTCCTTCCAGTAAAGGAAGGGCTTCACCAATGTGATTTAACTCTGTAAAGTTGCAGGAGAGTAGGAACCCCCAAAGAATGTTACAGCAAGTTTCCGTAGAGGTAGGTATGCAGAATAGCATAAACAAGGATTTGGGTACATTTTACAACTGAAATTCCTTACCTCTTTACCTCGGAGTCCAGTTCCCAACAAGTAAACTTGGCTTTCCTCTTGGTAACGGATCTGGATGTTGTAAACTTTATCTTTGTACAACACCATGAGGACATACGGATTGGTTATTGTTTTTTTAGAGCTGTCTCTGACGAGAAAAGTGCCATCCTAAAAGAATAAATTCTTATTATTACATGAGCAATAAATGGCAATACTTCTGTTGCCTGTAAGAGCAGTAGACAAGCCTCGAGAGATCTGGAAACTTACCAGTTGCCAAGACAGTGAACATTTAGTGCCCTGAACCGTTACAGCCCCATGTGTCACAGATTTCTTGGTTGTCAAGAGGCAGCAAAGATTGTATCAGAGAAATTTCCAAATTCCAAAGAGACTTTTTGAAGTCTCCTGATAAAAAAGAAGTCGCTTTTTTTTTTCAGTTATAAAACAAATTATAGGTGGTTGAGTGGACAAAGGGCCAGACAAAATAAGGACTTTATTGGTTAACTAAAGATTTATCTTCCTACTCCTGGGAACTAATTCTCTAACCCTTACTTTCCACAGCCAAAGTCAGAAAACACCCAAATGCCTATGACATTCATCCATTTTAAAACCTCGTGATCTCCACATAAAATGTTCACCATTAAATATCTGAACATAAACAAATGTGAACTGTCTTGTGTTCTTATCACCTTTTTTTCCTATTTACTGAAATAGTGTGATTTGTCCTGTACTTTAAAATGTCATTCCATAAATTATTGTGCATAATACTAATACTGTAAAGATCTAATATTAAAATAGGATTAATTAGTAAGGCAGTGTTTAAACCATTCCCTGCTTTGTATACTGAATCATGATGGCTTTAAAGAGCCTTCAATCTGCAATAATGGCTTTCCTTTGTTCTTCTTATTCCAGTTGAGTAAATTCCATTCAGAATATCTTCTGTTCAACAAATACACCTGTGGACCAGTGATTCACAGCCTAGAATTTAGAATTTAGCGTTTTGGAGACCCAGAACCCACACAAAATGCCTGACTAAATAAATCAGAATCTCTCCAGGTGAAATCCAGGAATCAGAATGTTTAAAGTTTCTCAGGTGACTTAAATGTGCAGTGAAGATTGAGAACTATTCCTACAGACTCAAGATGTGAGAGATGAAGGATCTTTGCTCTTCTTTCTCTGATAAATAGATTTAAGGTTAAGATTCGGTGCCAGATCACAGGAAATCTGGTTAAGAACAGCTAGAAATTTCTAGGGGAAAGGGCAAAAACTTGCTGCCGCCTGTCTCCATAATGGATCCCTTCACATCAATGTGGATGGCAGTTGTATATTAAAAATGAAGATGCTAACGGTAAGATGTTAGAAGTTTGGGGGAAAGGACCTCCTTTTGATAAGGTATGCTTCCTGTGACAAGACAGATGCTTTTTGTTAATAGAAGCTCCTTGGATTCTGCCAGCCAAATGACTGCCTTAATTTAGATTTTTCCCAGATCCTGGGAATCATTGCTATGGATGCTGGTGGGTGTAAATCTGCTACTAATGGGTCCCTTTGGTATAACAGAATGAATATCACCTAGCAGAATTCCTAGCCCATAATTGGTGCTCAATAAGAGACAGCTCCTTTTTTCTCCTCCCATTAATATTTATAACTACTTAAAAATAAACTTTGGCACAGTACCTGGTTTATCTTTCTAAGAGCAGCTTCCGCCTCTGGTCGGGTAATATAAGAAACGTACCACTCTTCATTTAATGAGTTCTGAAAATGTAAATTTTTAAAAACTGAATAAATTTTGCAGTTATATGTGTAAGCGAAAAGAAAAGCCTCCAAGTAATCATTTTCATAAATCACCACCTCAATTCCATGAGGTTTGAAACATTTGCTTTCTTAATTTGAATATAGAATCACTTAGGTGGGGCTAAATAGAAGATATTTTCCATGAACTGCTTTTTATCATGGTTGTAAAGGTAGTTGTGAATAAGCATTCCATATATAATGGAACCTTTAATCAGGAAAGATAGAGATGTATAATTTCTTCAGTTTACTATAGTATATTTAATAAAAAATTGGGGTTAATGAGCAGTTAAGTGACTTACTCAAGGTGATAAACTAGAAGACAAATGAAGAATAGGATTATTTTTCTCGTTAAATACAAAGCACACATTTGCTATTGGAAGAGCCTGGAAAAATACCAAGGAAAAAGAACATATTTTTCATTTGGATCCTCCCCTTTAATTTTTTTTTTTCACTAAAAAAAAATTAAAGGTAATTTAAATAATAATAAAAATACAAAGGAGTATACAATGGGAGCTTTGGTTATTTGCTGGGGAAAAAATAAAATAACACGAAAACATGTACTTTATTACCTCTTCTTCCCCAGGAGACCGTGGTCGAGGTTTGTTTGGAACTGGTAAGGAAAAGTTTCTGCTTTCAGTTCTGGGAGGTGGTCTATTGCCAAGGCCTTCAAAAGTATAACATTTTGAAAGTTAATTTGCTGTAAGCTATTTTTCATTTTCTGTCATCACACATTTCCCCCCTAAAATGCCCTTGCAATTGTTCCCAGCACTTTAGAAACACTTTAAAAAGCCATAGCTTCAAAAATAATTTTCACCTGTTCAAAACCACAAGGGCAGGGGGCCTGGGTGGCTCAGTCGGTTAAGCGTCCCACTTCAGCTCAGGTCATGATCTCACAGTTCGTGAGTTCCAGCCCCACACTGGGCTCTGTGCTGACAGCTCAGAGCCTGGAGCCTGCTTCGGATTCTGTGTCTCCCTCTCTCTCAGCCCTTTCCCCCGCTCGCACTCTCTCAAAAATAATAAATAAACCTTAAAAACACACACACACAAGGGCTGTTGGCTGTGCAGGCATTGTTCTGTAGACATACCAGTGAAACTTTGAGAATAGTTCCACAAATGTGAGTGATTTCTTACACGGGAATGTTACATAATATAAAATAACTAGTCCAGTAATGAAAAAGTCACCGTAGTTTAAATATAATCATCACATTTTTCAGATTTTACAGACTCCAGCAATCCAGAAGGGGTTCCCAACCACTGATAGGATGATAATGCAGTAATAAAGATGATTATGTTCTCATTGTTTACACAAAAAGAAATGTAAATTACCTAAGACAAAGTGAAATTACCTTGAAAATACTGTCAGTTTCTAGAACCAGTTTGCTACCTACTGTTCTTTACTGAATTTTCTAAAGAGGTAGAAGTGTTCAGCTCTCACAGAAGCCCTTACCAACTACCTGATCAATGAGGAAGCCTTTGTTAGGCACCTGTAAACTTCCCTAACATGGTATTTTCTCGTTTACGGTTCCCCGAAACTTTCTGAGGGTGTTTCCTAAACTCAGGAAAGGTTTGATTGTGTTGATTTGTAATTGCCAAGTCTGTTTTCTATATGCCAGGACGGCTGTTAAGAACTGAAAAATTGTGTGAGCTGAATGTTCTCTGAATTATTCATGTGTCATTCATTCATTTATTCAACAAATATTTTTTCAACACTATGCTGCCCAGGCCTTGAGTAAGGCACCCATGGACCCTTCCTTTTATCTTCACAGCAACACCACAAGACGGGTATTCCCTTCTTTTTGAGTATGAGGAAACAGAGAGTCTGAATGAATTGTGTGCTCCTAGCGGCAGAGTCAGGACTTCAACCCGTGATTCCCAAACATTACTGGGCATAAGAATCCCAGGGAGAATTTGAACCACCCAGTCTGCATTTGACAAGCACTCCAAGTGGTTCTGCAGTGGGGTTGTTCTGCCATCCACAATATGCCTGCCCGGGTTGCTGAGTGAGGAGAATTACATGGGAAGGGCTGAAGTGCCCTGAGCCATACTCGTGTAATTGTTTACCATGGCGTTCATTGCCTCCTTCTAAATAAGCAGATCAGATGGCCCTGAACTGTTGATCTTCCTTCTTAAGCCTCCCATGGCCTAAACAGATTTTCCCTATCCCCACCTTCACAGTCCAACATGGCAGGGGCTTTTATATTGTGTATTGAATGAATGCAATAGTTAACAAATATAACCAAAGCCTATCCTGCATGGAATTATTCTCTTTCTACTTCTGCATTTGCAGGTCAGCACCATAAAGTCATATTTGCAGCAGAAAATATACTACTTTTTATTGCATCCACACACTGCCCTTACTATTGAGATCTTCAAGGGAGCTGGAGTGGGTTTTTGGGTAATACACAGACCATTCTTTATCTTTCTAACACTGGAGCAACCAATGGAGAAGACTGAGGACCAGGTGTCCTACCAGTCTTAGGGGAAAAAGGATCAATTTTGATTAAGGTAAGCATTCCTCTCCAGATCATATTACTATATTATTTTATCAAGAATCCCCAACACCAACCCTAAAACTGGGTGTCTGTGGAACTTACTTTGAGAGACACGGCTATAAGTGAAGTGTCTGAAGCTTAGATGCCTGCAGAAGCCAGGCAAGTAACACAATGTGGGTTCACAAAACGCAGTGAGTTGTGGACACTATGGAAAACTGAGAGACGTGAGGGCAATGGCAGAAACCACATAGTAGTCACTATACCCTCAAATGCTTAGGAAGCATTAAAAACATAATGGATTTCATTGGTGTCAGCAATAGGATCTCACACATACATGGGATAATGTATTCAACTGAATGTAATAGATGTGCTCCTAAAAAAAGTCTTCACTCTTGAGCAATGATTCAAGTACTAATATGCTTTTCTATTTATAACACACACCGGTGTTCTTATATGTGTACTATGACCAAAAAGGGGGGAGAGGGTTGTTCCTCACAGCATTTAAAAAATTTTCAAGTCAACCTTTATGGGGGCACCTGGGTGGCTCAGTCACTTAAGCATCAGACTTCAGCTCCAGCTCATGATCTCACAGTTCATGAGTTCAAGCCCCATGCCAGGCTCGGTGCTGACGGCTCAGAGCCTGGAGCCTGCTTTGGACCCTGTGTCTCCCATCTCTCTCTGCCCCTCCCTCCCTCCTTTTCTCTCTCTCTCTCTTTCAAAAATAAACACAATTTTTTTAAGTCAACCTTTAAAAATCAGGTAATTTCATATTAAAAGCCACACTTCCAGTATTTCTTGAAAAAATAATCAGAAAATCTGGCAACGCTAGGCAAGTTTCCTGGAATGAAGAAAATCTATTTACTAGAGCTGGGTAACTTTCCACAGTCATTTAACACTCGGTCATTCAAGAAACATTTTTAAAAGTCCCTAGCATGTGCCAATCACTTGCAAGTCCCTAAGGCTAAAACAGAAACACAGTCTAGTCCTACCTTGTAGGCCTTTGCTGCTACTCAAAGTGGTCCATGGACCAACAGTATCAGCATCACGAGAACTTGCTAGAAATGCAGAATCTCCTACCCTACCCCAGACCCACTGAATTAGAATCTACATTTTAACATGATTCTCAAGTCATCTGTATTCATACTGAAGTTTCAGAGCACTGTCAGCAAAACTTGTCATGGACACCAGAGAAGGTATTATTAACAATGCAGCTCCTCATCCAGACTTACTGAATCAGAATCTTGGGGGGGGGGGGTTCATTTTCGTAATCTGCATTTTAAACACGGTCCTCAACACAACTCAAGGGTGGACTCATTATAGAAACCTAAAACTACAGAGCAAGCCAAGCACTACCCTGAGCACCATGTAAAAAGAGCAGGGAGGAAAACCTCTATGTGGGAAGATGAAGGCCAAGGCTGCCTTTCTGAGGTGGGGTGTGTGTGTGTGTGTGTGTGTGTGTGTGTAGCATCCTCACATTCCAACAGCCCTTGGCACACCACAGAAACTGAATTAAGTACTGAGTGAGAAAACAGATTTTCCAGCTTTTAGGAAATAACCGAACCTTTGCCCAAAGGCTTTGGGACAGGTTAGGAATCCAGTCATGGAGGCATGTTGCCTGGAGTAGGTCACTAGAGCCCAGAGTACAAACCTTGAGAGAAGTATGGCGGCAGGGAGGCACTCTGCGGAAAACCACTGTTACTGCGGAGACAGAAAAGAACTGAATTGAGTTGCGCTGGGCTGAAGAGGCTGATGGGGAAGGTGGGTTACAGAAACCCGCCGACAATGCTGCTTCCTTCATGACTACGGCCAGTTCTCCCTGTAGCTGCGGCAACTGAGCAAAGAGGAGGGGCTGGTGGGGCACATCTCACTACTACCCCAAATTCTAACGGACTCCACCAGCCAAAACAACATAACCTGTAAAGGGTATTGGAAGGTTGTTTTTAAACTTGGCTATTGTTTTTAAAGTTGGGCGCCTGGGTGGCTCAGCTGGTTGAGTGTCCGATTTCAGCTCAGGTCATGATCTCACAGTTTGTGTGCCCTGAGAAACACTGTTGCTATTGAGAAAGTGGGCCTGTGGGGACAGAGCCTGTGCAGTGAATTCGCACATCAGCTAGGTCCTTGCATCCACTATCTGGATGAACTCCAAGCACCTAAATTAATTGGGTTTCTCGAGTGTTCATTTTAATTCACCAAGTGAAAACATTCCCTTGAAACCCTGCCCAAGGGTCCATTCTGCCTCGGTGACCATGGGGCAGTCAATTCTGTATGCCTCCAACCCCAAGCTCAGAGACTCCAAGAATAGCAGTGGATGAACATGTGTGGGTCCTTATGCTCAGTTTGATTTTGTTCCTGAAGACCCAAAATGTTCTGGCCTGACTACCACTGGCTCATTTCTTTCTTTCCCAACCCACCAGACATTAGTTCTTTTGAGTGGACCTGGGGGTGATGTTAAGTTAGCACTGAATGACGTTACCACAGACCTTTCAGAGAATGCTCCAGGCATGTGAGGTGATGGGAGGGTGTGCTTGGGCGATAGCTTGGCAGATCTGGAAGGAAAAGTATTGGAGCTCATGGAGAGCATTGTGGGCTGAGGCAAAGGTCTTTGATGCACTGCGGGGGAAAAGGAAAAATTAAACAGCTTGTCAGCATCCAGGTGTCAAAGGAACATTCCAGAACTGCTCCCAAGTTAGAAACCGCTAGTCCACAGAGAGATAGAAAAATCCAAAAGATCCAACATAATTAGGAAGTGGTACAATGGAATCCCAACCCCAGGACTTTTCTAGATGACTTACTACCTTAGAATGCATTAAAATGTTGCCATTCTATATCATTCTCTATAATATGCATTTATTTTATTTTTTCATTTGTGAAACACTACCTTGGCAGAAAATTGTCAGTTGGAAACCATATGAATTTCAGAAATGATTCACAAGTTTTGTTTTATGTAAGCCAAATTTTATGCTATCTCATTTATCTGCAGTTAGTGATCGTCTCCTGTGTTAGAAGGCATAAATATTAGCAATTTTTCTATCAAGCCATATATGCAATTTTTGATTTTGCTGTACTATTAAGTCATTTGCACCATTACTTATGAAAGTAACAGTTCTCTTTGGGAACCCAGACGATTCCATTTTATTATTGTTATGCTGTATACCAACTGATCTATGTCTACTTAACACTAATTTAACAATTATAATTATGTCTATGGGGCTTCTGTACTAAATAATTCCATGTGAATTCTGGGCAGAAAAATGAAGGAATGAGTTATAAGTTATAAGAAAGCTTTTCTGAACATACCGTCATCTTCATCCTGGTAAAGGGGGAAAAAAAAAAAGGTATTAACCTATCATCAAAACACAATTCCTAAAAGAATTGCATTTCTCAATCACATAAATGTCTCTGTTTCTTTCTTTAGTAGTTGTATGTCTCCATAATATATTGTGGAGAACAGTAGAATTTGCTAAGTGGTTCATAATTTCTTAATACAAACAATCATTAAGGACACTCTAACCTGAGACTCTCCTTACACACTTAACACAAAATAGGTTCTGAGGTGCCCGAGAAGACCTAAAGACACAGTAAGGATGGCAGTATCTACGATGTACCTCAAAGATTTACACACGATATCTCATCCAATTCTCCTAGCAACCCTTTAAAAATTCAACATCCTCTTTGTACAAATGGAAACATGGTGCTCAGGAAGGAGTCCTAACTTGCCAAGGGTTACAGAAATGGATTGGACACCTGATATGTCTAACCCAAGGCTCAGCCTTCTTTCGGCCACTCCCCTTAAAAGCAACTCCACCTTGCATATCATGTGGCTTACAAGGCGTGTCTACATTGCTCAGCATTTATCTCCAGGCAACCTGCGAAACAGGCAAGAGAGGAGCTATTTGCTAGACTCTCCAGATGAGAAATGATGTTTGGAGAGGTGAAACGATTTTGCCATTGACTAGCAGGCCACACCTGTCAACCTGGACTTGTTTTGCTAGGCCAGCACACTGGAAAAGAAAGACCACCTTATTCAAAGTGTTGTTGCAAGTATTAAGTTGCTTATTACATGTTCCTGGTATATGTGGAGTGGTCAGTAAAAGTTTGCTGTCATGACTCCTACCATTGAGACAAGACAAGAAGGATCACAGCCAGAATCACTCATCCCATTTGGCCAACTGGGAGTCCCAGCAAAGGGCTGCATAATTAAACCCACATGGGCTCAGGGAATGATGAAATCCCTCTTTAACACCATGGCAACCATATCTTGTTTCTTTCTGCAACTCTCAGATTCTCATGGCATGAGCATCCACCCTTCCCAACCCTGGGACCCTCAGGAATATAAATTTACCTTCACTTACAATCTTGTCCCCTTTTTGTCCCTTTGTCCCTTGGCTCTGCAACCAAGCTGTTGTCCTTGCTGTCCCCATAGGGTCACCCACCTGCCTTTGCTCAGGACATTCCTGAGGCTGCAATGCATCTTGGCTTTCTCTTAGGATGATTCTATTCTGTGCTCTCCCCATCATCCAATGACACCATAAATCTCACCTCTAACAAGTCACTTCTACTCCTCAAGCCCCATGGATCACTTTCTTCTCTCCACCTCTGGAGCTCATCCCATGATCACATGCTATTGTGTGGGGGTCTGTTGTGTGTTGTGTGTGGGTCTGCATGTCTCTCATAGCTTAGCACTTTATCCCAACCAGCAGAGTATCTAGCACAGAGCTGCAAGATAGCAGGCACTTGTGGGCTGAGCCCTTGAATAGTGGCAGGGATGTAATCACCTTCAGAGCGCTTATAGCATAGAGGAAATCAGACAGACCTGGATTCCAATCCTGACTACTTACTAGCTGTGCAACTTGTGATGAATATCTCACCCCTTCTGAGCTTCAATTTCCTCATAGTAAAAAAGAAATAATGATTCTTCATAGGGTCGTTAAAGGCAAAACATGTGTGAAGCTGGGATGACCAACTGCCCCAGTCCCTCTGCCCCGCCTGAGACCGATGGGGTTTCTGGGACATGAGATTTTCATTGCTAAAACTGGACATAAAACTTCCATTGCTATTTCCCAGGCAAACAGCTCATCACCTAAAAGTCACTAGCTTGCCAACGTGCACTTAGCAGGAATTAAATAATTGGTATTACCTCACTTGTTCAGGTCATGGACTTATTAAAAGGGAAAACAGAGGCCTTGTCAACTTTGCTGTACGGCCCAGACTCTTGGGCACCCCTCCTTTTATCCTTCCTTCCAATCACTGTTACTTTATCTTGTGAATTACCACCTGATGATGGGGCTGCAACCAACCCAGCCACACCAGGAGCTCTTAAAGGAACAAGAGCTAAGCAGTGCAGCACTGTGGGCAGGTGGAAAAGATGGAGACCCCACAGGCACCACTATTTAAGGGCCTACTGTGCGCAGGCCTTGCTCCCTGTGCTGGGCTTCAATGAAGTCTGAGATGGGCATGGCCCCCACACCCCACAGAGCCTGCACTGATTTTCCCTGTGCCAAGCATTCACCAAATAACATTTTGTACTTACATTCTCTCTTCTGTCGGGTCCCCATCCATGCCTGAAATGAATTAGGGCAAAGAAAAAGGACTGAGCATGAAGAAGTTTCAGCAAGCCAGCCTCAGAATATAGATGGTTTCACTTACTCTAATAATGAGAAATCAAATCCACTGAGCTGTGATAAAATGAGAAGACAAACCCCCAGCAGAAGAGTAGGGGAGCAGAAGTGGAGGGAAGGTTTGGTGACTCAATGTTCTGTCACTATTGCGAGCTGAGCTAGGCAAACCTTTATTCTTTCAGCTACCGCAGCAAATAATTACATATATATAAAAAAGGTTTAGTCAGCAAACTAACTCTTTAGCAGCTATTAAATTTCACCGAGTAGATGTGTCTCCAAAAGCAAATGAAAACATCTTAGGTAATATTCTCCTTTGCTGATGTTTTAAAACAGCCATCTCAGGGCTCACCCTTCGGTGAAGGGAAAACAGCTGGAAAATGCTAGTGCTTTGGGACTTTTCCCAGATGCACGAGCTAGTCAGACAGATTTGGTGACCACTGCCTTAGAGCTATGGCAGGCAGCTGTATGCCTGGGCCCACATCATGTTCGCCTCAGAGAGGGGGATGAGAGAAGGAATATATATGTTGATCATCTCCCATCTGTCAGATGCTTCATATGTCGTCATCCCATAAAGCATTTATTTAAAATTTTGATATTTCCTTCATGATTGATATTTTTTACATACATTGCAATTTTTAAAAATATTTCATTAGAGGCACCTGGGTGGCTCAGTTGCCTAAGCGTCTGACTTGATTTCAGCTCAGGTCGTGATCTCACCTTTTGTGAGATCAGCCCCACGCTGGGCTCTGTGCTGATAGTTCGGAGTCTGCTCTGGATTCTCTCTCTCTCTGCCCCTCCCCCACTTGCGCTTGCTCTCTCTCCCTCTCTCTCTTTCTCTCTCAAAATAAAGAAACTCAAAAAATATTCCATTAAAATATTAACTTGATGACTGAGGGTTTTTTTGTATTTTTTTGTATTTTTTTTTTAACGTTTATTTGTTTTCGAGATAGAGAGAGACGGAGCATGAATGGGGGAGGGGCAGAGAGAGAGGGAGACACAGAATCTGAAACAGGCTCCAGGCTCTGAGGGTCAGCACAGAGCCCGACGCGGGGCTCGGACTCACGGACCGTGAGATCATGACCTGAGCCGAAGTTGTACGCTCAAACGACTGAGCCACCCAGGCGCCCCTGAGGTTTTTTTTTTTTTACTACCCTCTAGCCCTGACTCTGATTTAATCATCACACTAGCCAAGCAACACCAAGTTTGAATCCTGATGGGAAAAACAGAAGCCTTGGCTATGCCCTTGGTAAGTGGTAAGGTTAGGCCTGACCCCAGATAAATTTATGCCATTTGGTACATAGGTCCCAAAAGACTTTATAGTAAATTTAGAAACATTAGAGCCGACTTCAGTATTCTAACATTATAAAATGTGGTTGAACAGTGGAGAAGACACAGTGACTTAAAAACTTCTCCCAATTATTTCCTGTTTGCTACTGTCTTGAAAAATAAAGTGGAAGGTTCAGTTCCCACATACTGAGATGGAAGGAAAACACGAGCATGGTTTCGGCTGGTTGAGGAGAAGTTCTCCACAAACAGCAGTCATTCCCGTCCTCCTGATGGACCATCTCTCCACTCCTTTCTTTGCTAGATCACTATCATTTGTCTTCAGAGGGACCCGGAACTTTACATCCAACCTGAAAAGCCAGAATGCCTCAAGCCATAGCAGCCAACAGTCCCCTCCTCGCCAGGAACACCTGTGATGTCCAGTTCCGTTATAGGCTAATACCAGGCAAATTACTGGCATCACCAGTCTGAACGACAAACTCAAGCAACGGAAGACAAGTACCTTGGCACAGGTGGCTTCTTCCCTGGCAGGGGGCTACCTCTGTCATGCCTTTCAGTGGCTGGCGGTAAAGGAGGCTTTTGTATCTTGGGTAAGTGCTCCCCGAGAGGCCTGCAGAGTTGAGAGAAAGGAGGTGTGGGTAAGAAACTGAACTGTTTCTACAGCACATACCGTGTACCCTCACATGGATGCAACAAGGCACCTTACCTTCCCACTGGAGCCGAGGGCTGTAAAACAGGAGGGAAGACATGTGAGTGTCCTCAGCACTTCTCAGAACAAAGACAAGATACAAAATAAAACAAAAATGAAGACAAACAAAACAAAATAGGGAAACAGCTTACCTTGTCAGGAAACGCCGGCTTCTTTCCTGTAAGTAACAAATAGCAGGCAGGCCTTGAATACTTTATCAGCTAAGCATGAAGCATTAAAACATAGTTTGGGCGGCGGGGGCGGGGGCTCTGGGATGGCTCAGTCAGTTGAGCGACCAACTTCAGCTCAGGCCGTGATCTCACTGTGTGTGGCTTTGAGCCCCACATTGGGCTTTGCACTGACAGCACGGAGCCTGCTTCAGATTCTCTGTCTCCCTCTCTCTGCCCCTCCCTCACTCACGCTATCTCTCTCTCTCAGAAATAAACATTAAAACACAGTTTGCTGAAACCATAATCCGAGCGCCTGAGGGGTTGATTGGGTTTAAGCATTGAAGAATCGTAGACTTACAACCTGGAAGATCCCGATATAGAACAGCTAATTTTACAGGCTCAGAGAAATTAAGGGACTTGCCCAAGATCACACAGAGTGTGTACATACAAACAGTATTTTGGATTTCTGTGATTCTTTCAACATTTTATTTTATGTAACCGATGATAAGAAGGATTAATGTCTCGGCGATTTTATGCTTCTTTCACTGACTAAATGGGTTTTTTTGTTTTTTTGTTTTTTTGTTTTTTTTTGTATAGCCTACGTTTATTTCTGTATCTGAAATAAACCTATTTGCCACGGAGGGGTTAATTTTCCTCCAATCCTGTGGTACATTTGACATTATATAAAGTATTACACTTACTTTCTGGAAAAACGTTGTTTGGAGAAGAGCATTTCAGGAGAGTCTCCTGGTAGAGTGTAAATCATTTTGTTTTAATTTTGTTGGGTTTTGTTTCTTTCTTCCTTTTACTTTTCTCTTGGAAAAGATGGCATGCAGGCTGAAGAAATTCTAGGTGAATCTGAGAACTCTTCATTGCAAAGTTATTCAAAGCAATTTATTTTTTTCTGTCTGAAATCCCTTCAAGTAGATTATGTCCTATGTCTTCAGTGAAATAAAAGTTCCATTTAACTGTATTCAACCAGATCTACCAGCAAATTCTGTATGCCTTGAACAAGTTACTTAAGGTCTTTGAGTCTCAATTTCCTCATCTGTAAAATCAGGATTATAGATCTAAAATGTATAGGTTTGGTGTTAGGAGCGGGTGACAATTTATATGCAGGGTCAGGCACATGACACATGGGTGCTGACAACTGCTAGATAGTTCTTTCTTTCCCTCCCTCCTATACCTCTGCACAGTTAACACCCTATGGTGAATGATGATATGATTTTCACAACTTGAGATACAGCCCAAGCCATGAAGAAGTCTTAAGAATCTTGTCCTACTATGAGGAACTCACTGCCCAGGGGTAGGCTGTTTTGGTGGTATAAGAAATGTGTATTATTCATAAAACTTTGCCTTAGGATGAAAACTCAACTTTACAGGGTTACCCAGAAAACCTATATTTATATTTTTAGGCTGAAGTAGATTTTCTTTTTAAAAAAAAATATCTTCTGATTTGTACAGATTCTCTGGGCACTGTCTCTGTTAAGAGTCTCTCTCTCTGTTAAGACTCAGAGCACTGTAAGAGGTTAGTTCTCTCAAAACATCATGAACAAGGAAATAATTCAAGAGTAGGTATGGTCAAGAAAGGGTGTATTTAATTTTTTTTTAAAAGAACCTTTTTAAGGGGCGCCTGGGTAGCTTAGTCTGTTAAGCATCTGACTTCGGCTCAGGTCATGACCTCTTGGTTCAAGAGTTTGAGCCCCGCAGCGGGCTCTGTGCTGACAGTTCAGATCCTGGAGCGTGCTTTAGATTCTGTGTCTCCCTCTCCCTCTCTGTTCTTCCCCTGCTTGCACTCTGTCTCTCTCTCTCAAAAATAAAGATTTAAAAAAAAATTTTTTTAACGTTTATTTATTTTTGAGACAGAGAGAGACAGAGCATGAATGGGGGAAGGGCAGAGAGAGGGGGAGACACAGAATCCGAAACAGGCTCCAGGCTCTGAGCTGTCAGCACAGAGCCCAACGCAGGGCTCAAATTCAGACTACGAGATCATGACCTGAGCCGAAGTCGGATGCTCAACCGACTGAGCCACCCAGGCGCCCCAATAAATAAAGATTTTTTTTAAAAAATTTAAAAAAAAGAATCTTTTTAAAAGATAACCTTTGTTCAGGAGGTGACTCTGAAGGATTTGATGTCAGTATTCCACTCTCCTGACGCTTTGACTTACGGTCGTAAGCACACCTAGAGACTGAAGTTGAATCTCTCTTCCTTTTCACATAATTTGAATAGCCCTGTGCAGCAGACCGCTGTAAACTCAAGTAACCCACACAGTTTCGCATGAGTCATCAGAGCTGTGGTGCAGTTCAGGGAAAAGCAGCAAGCAGGAGCCTCATATCCAAGAACTGAAATTCATTTGCGGACAGAGAGGAACCTTAGGTTACAAAAGCCTAAATGCCTTGCTCAGAGTGCAGGTCAGGAAGGTTGAGTGGGGCTGGGATTTGGGGATCCTTGTCCCTCAAGGCTTGTAGCTCCTTCCCCAGGACCCCCTACCCATATCAAGGGAAATCCAGGGTCTCCAACTACAGCATGATGTGGTAGAAAAGAGTACCCTGCATTGAAGTCAAAAAGACATAGGTTCAAATCCTGAACCTAGTTATGTAAATTTGGAAAAATTATTCAACCTCTCATCATCTACAAAGTGGGGGTCATAATACACCTCCTTTGTTGGGTTGGTGTGAGGATAATGTAGGTAAATTATTTTTGGTAGGTAAAACACTTGGCCCATAGTAGGTGCTCAATAAATGGTAGCTAAGTTTTAGAATTGAATTGAAAATAGCTTTATTTAGAGGTAGCTGTGATCCAAGAACACTCTAGGTCAATTCTGGAGGAAAAGGACTGTCGGATACCCACAGTTGGATCAATTGCACGTGTACAACAATAAATAATCCTTACGTTTGAATAGCACCTTAGAGTTTTATAAAGCAGTTCCTCCTTACAGAACAGCCACCTGACAAAGAAGGGGACAACTCTGAAAACCTACGGTCCCTGTGGTCAGTAAGCTGGTAGGTAGCAGCCAAGGCAGTTGACAACAGCTCTCCCGGACCTCCTGTCTCTGCCCAGTTCCTCCCCCTGCGCTACGAAGCCCCCTGCACCATCTGTCAGGAGGACAATGAGATATGTGTACACATCACACCCGTGAAGAAGCAGGCCTAGCACAGGGCTGACAGCAGGAGCTCTGCAGTCAGTCTGATCTCCACTTGGGTCTCTACCCCCATCACTTGGTGGGTGAGTGATTTGGGAAAGTTAACTCTTTGTGCCTCAGTTGCCCCATCTGTGAAATGAGGACGATTCTAATAGTCCCGCTTTACAGTACCCTTATGATTGCGGGCAGACATGTGTAAATCACACCGTAAGCACTCTATACATATTGGCCTCTGTTACAACGCATCGAATAGAGTGATACCAACCTAGTGTGAAGGGCTCTCTGTCAAATGGGGCTAACGAACGATCGAGGGGAGGTTTCGTGCTTCTGTCTATGGAAGGAGCAGGGACTGGAAGGGAAAAAGACTGAAGTCAATTAAAAGAAGAAGGAAGTTGGCTGGGGGTGAGGGAACGGGTACTCTGGTGGGCAAGAAAGGAAAGGCCCCCGTACTTACGCTTTGCTGGTTTATGGTTTCTACTTCTGCTAGGCTCTTCGTGGTTGGGCTGGGGTGGGGGGAGTGGCTGTTTAAAAAAGGGCCACATGTTAGGCAGTATCTCATGACGACACATCCACAAGTCCTGGTGGTCTTATCCCCCCAAATCTCACTCTGCTCACTTTCTTTATCTCCGTTTCTCACCTGGATAGTAGCCTGTTACCTGAGCTCTCCATCCCACACTCTTCCATCTGGGGTACTGAGCATGTCACTCCCCTGCCAAGCTCTCGAGTGGCCCCTATCATACTGGGAACACAGTAGCAACTGGCAGTGTGCCTTCACTTCCAACCCTCTTAGACTCCTCTCTCCGGTGCACACTGGGCTCCCACTCTAAACATCTTCTTGTAGTTCCTGCAAAATCTCAAGTTCATGCCCTCTTTCTCATCTTGGTATTTGTGTTTTCCTCTGCCTAGAATTCTCTTTCCCCAGCTCCTGTTACCACCGACTCATTCTGTCCAGCTCAGTGTTACCTCCCCACCCATCATCAAGTTATTGGGTTTTCTGTCTCCCCTAACCACACGTTACTACTCAAATTGTCTTGCGTATACATCTGTTTACTTGTTTAGTATCTGCCTCCCCCTACCAGAATTGAACCTTTCTAAAAGCAGGGACCTTATTTGCCTTGTTCATGCTCTATTCCCAGCAGCTAGAACACTGCCTGGCAGAGACTAGCGGCTAATCTTTTGACTGAATGAGTGAATTCTTCATCCCAATAGTGAAGGTGGATGCCTTCAGATTTCAAAGCAAAATGCATTTGTAGATCAATGTAGCTCTGAGCCCCCTTTGCAAGAAAACTGCACGAGCAAGAAGAAGCCATCTATGCTTGAATGAAAGGTCCCAAAGGTGGTGTGGTCTGCCTTTTGAGCTTTTGGGGAAATACATTGTCTTCCTCCTACTAGCCCTGACACTTTGACATTTGCCACCGCTGTTAAAGTGCTCAGATCCCTTATGAAGAGAACACATTTCCAGATATTGACACATTAGCCTGAAATTCTCTGGGTGTCTCTTAATTGGACCTACAGGACCTGGGACTGTAAGCTTGAAGAAAGAGGAAAGGGGGTTTGCTGCCTCTCTCTTTACTCTTGGGTTCACTGCATTGTAAACCGGTGGAATTTCCGCCTTCTGCCAGCAGGTGGCGCACGTCTCGCAGGCGAGAGATGGAGCCAGGGACCCAGGCAATAGCAGTAGGGGCCGTAGACTTAGCCTAGGTCCTTCAGAGTTTATTTCACAGTTTATGTTTATTTCAAAGGTAGGAAATAATAGCACACTGAATAGTAGAAGGAGACCTTTTATTATACAAGTAGTTTAAATTGTTTGTGGTAAAAAGAAAATGCCGATGATATGCACTATGACGAGAATGAAAATCTCTGTGAGTGCTGGGGTTTGCATGTTCCCCGCCTATATATAACCCTCTCATACTGGTCAGCACTGGGTGAAGATACGTATACTCTTCCCTTCTTTCTGGCAAAGGAGGGATCAGAGTGGACACAGCACCAGGGAAGAAAGTGAGGAGGCCTACCGCGTGGCTCCGGCCTGCAGGTGGAGGAGGGAGCACGGCCATTGGTCTCTGCGGGGGCACTGGCGGCTGCTGCGGGACTTTGCTGGAGGGGGGCCGGTCTGCAGAAAGGCAAGGGCAGTAGGGCAGTGAGATGAGAGCGGAAATGCCACACTGAGATAAGTGTGGATTGTCCCGGAGCAGCTGACCCTGCGCCCGGCTCTGAGCACCTGTGGGCTCTGGAGGCCCCATCCCGCAGACCCTCACCGGTGCCAACGCCGGCCTGCCTGGGTCACTCACACACACACACGCGCACACACACCCAGGGGCGCCCCATCCCGCAGACCCCCACCAGTATCAACACCAGCCTGCCTGGGTCACTCACACACACACACACACACACACACACACACACACCAGGGGCGCCCCATCCCGCAGACCCCCACCAGTGCCAATGCCGGCCTGCCTGGGTCACTCACACACACACACACACACACACACACACACCCAGGGGCGCCCCATCCCGCAGACCCCCATCAGTGCCAATGCCGGCCTGCCTGGGTCACTCTCACACACACACGCGCGCACACACACACACACACACACACCCAGGGGCGCCCCATCCCGCAGTCCCCCACCAGTGCCAACGCCGGCCTGCCTGGGTCACTCACACACACACATACACAGCCTCCAGGACAGGGTTAAGTGGGCTCTCATGGTTCATGGGGATTGTGGGTCCCCTCCTTCCCCTCACAATGCTCTGGGCTGACCTCCCCTGTCACTTCCTCCTTTTGCTCATCTCTTCCCTTAAAGGGAGGGCCGGTCACCAACTCCTTTCACGGAATCACAGACTCTTTTTTTTTTTTTTGGTAAGATTTTATTTTAATTAATCTCTACACTCAACATGGGGCTCCAATTTATAACCCGAGATCAGGAATCACAGGCACCACCGACTGAGCCAGCCAGGTGCCCCCTAATCTCAGACTCTGGACTGGTTACTTGGACTTGCTCTGGACAGAAGCTCACAGTATTCGGATCCCACTGAAGTATCCCAGGGCCGAGTTGATAGGCTGGCTATGTCCCTCCCTTTTGGAGGAGGAAAGGCCAGGCCAGGACTGTAACTGAGGGCCTCCTTACACTTTGTGCCCCCCGGGGCCTCCGTTGCCACACCACAGTCCCAGCCTTGGAGAGGTATTGCTCTTCCACAGAGAGTGGGGCTCCGAACTAGGACATGCCTGGTCTAACCTCACGCCTCTACACTTGCTGGCCAGCTCTCACTCCTCTGACATGGCTCCTTCCAGCTCAGAGCCTCTGCAAGGCTGTTCCTACTGTTGAAAATATCCACCCTCACTTCTCCTATCCACCCCCACTCCATTCAGCTGCTAAATTTCAGCTTAAATCCCATACCCTAAGGGCAGCAAGCCCAGACGAGGCACATGCCCCAGCCTTATCTCCCGCACTTGCCTCCCTGCGTATATATCAGTATATATCATATCGTGGTTTAATTAAGTCATTTGTGCCCCATTTGTTTGATGTTACCTCACCCACCGGACGGTGAGTTCTTTTGGGTGAGGACTGTCTTCTTCACTCTGTGTCTCCATTACCAGCACATACGAGGCACTCAACAACTTAATTATCCATTTCTTCTCTGGGCCTCAGTTTCCCTGTATATGAAACAGGCTTGATAATTTTTCCCCATATCACACAGTGTGCTTCAAAACACAAAATGAAATGACAAAGTGTTTGTGAGAGGGCTTGAAAATGGCGAAAGTGTTGTATGGCATAACGGATAAGAGGTACCAATCTTTTTGTGACACAGGTCATCAACTTTCTAGCTGACTCTTTGAGCCTCGGCTCTACAAGAGGGCGCAGACTTATTTTCTGTCACCACCGCGCCTGGAGTGTAAGCCCCACGAGGTAAGGGCTATAGTCTTCTTTCCTGACGATTTCAAATGTCAGCATTTAGAATGATGCCTGGCTCGCAATAGGAGATCAGTAATTTTTGTTGAATGGAAAAATGAATGAATGAGGGAGAAACAGGCTGATAGGAACAGACCGACAAGAAAAATCTTAAATACTGTTCACAAATTTTTGAGTCAGGATCCAGCCCCCTCAGTATCGTTCTGTTTACTGTGGCGGTTTGTGGATGGAAGTGCCGTGTATCTAGGAGTTGCTCAAAAGATGGGCAACGGGGAGGCGTTCCTGAGTACCTAAGTAGTGCACAAAATGAATTGTTACTGCCAAATACCTTTCCGTGGCAGTTCAGTGCCCGTATCAGCCCCCACAGGCAACAATTTGTCTGTAATATTTAAAATCATTGAGGAGGGCACCTTTTGGGATGAGCACTGGGTGTTGTATGGAAACCAATTTGGCAATAGATTTCATATTAAAATATGAAAATATTTTATAAATATAAAAAATACAAAAAATAAAATCTTGACAGCAAAGCTCTGGGGTCTGTGTGTGGTTATTATCCTATTCACAGATGAGGAAATTGAGGCCCAGAGAGGTGGAGTCACTTGCCCGAAGCCACACAGCCGGTAAGGAGCCGAGCTGGCGTTGGCGGGCACTTTTGAGCTGCACGGGCGGGGCGGGCTGCCAGGGCCTTACCGATGTACATGGAGTTGGAGTTGGAGAAAGGCTTGGCAGGCAGGATGGAGTTCTGCAAAGCCTCCTCATCATTGGAGGGCGGTGGCTCATAATCCGCATCGTCTTCCACGGGCGCCCCTTCCTCCTCCTCGTTGGGGGACTCGTAGTCACCCTCGTCCTCCCCCTCCTCATCGTCATTGGGGCTTTCATAGTCATCTTCTTCCTACCAACACAGTGACAGGGACGGCCCAGTTTGTACAGGCTCCGTGATACCCATGTGCCTGCATCGACTCTCTCTCTGCCAGTACTAGGACGGTCACTCCCATTTTACAGGTAAGGACACTGAGGTTGGGCGTACAAATCATAGGGCTAGCAAGTCGTGGATTTGGGGTCTCTGTCAAGGCCCTTAGACCACGAGGCGAGTGCATTTTCCTCTGCACCTTTTTGCACAAGAGACAGAAGCAAAAGAAATGAGGAGGACACTGGAAGAGAGGGGTGAGAGAAGCTGGCTCTGTGTGGAGTAAACATGTTTTTTATTCCAGGCATCACCAAGAGGAAGTCTAAATGCCTGGAGCATTTGTGATGTCGCTGGTTAATTGTCAGTTCTGTCTTAGTGTGCCTGTGCTCCAAACATTTCTTCTCATTATAATCTAGTGCAGTGTTGAAGGCCATGCTAATGGGGAAACCAGATAACCAAAGCCTGTTAATTAGAAGGCAGATAAATTGTGTCTGAAAGGGGAGAGTCAGGGCTGTGCTATTCTCTTTGCTGAGAGCTGAACGTATGGAAACACCAGCCTATTATTCATGACATCTGACACTGAGTTTAAAGCTGCTTTTTGGGAAGAGACTCTCTTTCTAAATTTTAAACTTTCTGTTGTATTTTATGTGTGCTTCTTTGTGGGCCTCAGGGAGAGTGAGCCCTGGGGACTGAGTGGTTGCCTTTGAGGTAGCTCATGAAAGCGGACAGTCACCGTAATGGTTTCCCAAGCAGAGGTGGCACCATCAGCCGCCGAGCGACACATGCCTTATCACTCTCATGCCAAAGTCAGGTGGGTAATAAATGAGCCCAGGGCAGTTCTCTAAAGTCAAGGGCAGCATGGAAAGAAGCAGCAGGAAGTTGCATGTTGATGAGGAAAGGTGTGTACCAATATCCTAGAAATCCTCACAGCTTTGCTAAGTGACTTAAGAAAGACTGTCTCCATTGCTCTATTGAAGACTGCTGTGTTCATGTTTGATCGAGGAATATTTTTTTAAATATGGGAAGGAAAAGCGAGGTTGAGTATCCTTCCTGAACTCTGAGAAAGTCTTCATGCCATCTTTTGTGTTCCTGTAACTTGAGAGCAGGGGATGGAACCCCTGAGTCAGGGAACTTGGGAACAGTGGCCTCCACCTCTATCCGGGCCCTACCGACTGCCCTTGACTGACAGAGGAATCCCTAGATTGTCTCAGCCTGCACACCTCAGCCTCATTGCTCCTGCTTTGGACCAGCCTTTACCCTGGAGGTCTTTCTCACAGCAGACTTTTCTCTCACTTTGAGAACAGTGGGGTTTCCCCCATGATTTGTCTCCTAAATGTGCATATCCTAATCATATTCTGCCGTGTGTATGCGTGATCTATGCTGTGAAGTGCTCACAGAAGTGGGTTCTTTATCTCTACCCCACCCACCCCATGCCCTGTGCAGGCCTGAGTATGTATTGGAATGCATGAGTGTTGAGGCAGCACTCATGGAAAGCCTCTGTTCACAGAGAGGGTGAAGGACACTAGCCGCAGGCTGGGCTCCCACCCAGAAGGGACCAAATGGCAAGCAGTGGCCAAGATACAGCTTCTGTGCAAAACTGTAAATGGTTTAGGTGAATCTCTGGTCTATTTTCCCTTTTGTACAAAATAATCTGTCCAATCCTTTGTCTTTTTGTAGAAAGCACAGACTTAGCTAGCATTTTTTCAAATTCTGTGCTTCCTTTTGCCAGACTCCCAATAGGACAAGGAATGTTTTATCTGCTTCCTGAAGGCACTGAGGCAGCTGCTTACCAGAAAGACCACTAGACTGAGGGTCAGGCCACCTGAGTCCCAGGCCTGCCTGTAATTAGCTGTGTGGCTCTACATAAGTCCTGTTCTCCACTGGGCCCAGCCGCTCCCTCTGTAGAATGAAACACAGTGGGCTAGGGCCATAATAGCATTCTTAGCCAGAGCCCAGCTTCATGCGGTGACAGTGGATGCAGTGTTCTGGGGAGAGGACATCCAGAGTTCCTCAGACTCTCCAAGGGGTCACCGTGACCCCTCAAACATAAAACCCAATTGGTTTGGACCTTCCCTGAGGCCTTTTTCGGGCTAATAATGATTCTGAAATCTCTTTCCTTCTGTTTCACCAGTGGGGACTTAAGTCCTATAAGAAAAGCTATTTTTTAAAATGTCTTAATGTTTATTTATTCTGAGGGAGAGAGAGACAGAGAAAGAGAGAGAGAGTGAGCAGGGGAGGGGCAGAGAGAGGGAGACAGAGGATCCCAAGCAGGCTCTGCACTGATACGCAGAGCTCAATGTGGGGCTCGGACCCACAAACTGTGAGATCAGGACCCTAAGCCAAAATCAAGAGTCAGACACTTAACCGAGCCATCCAGGTGCACCTATAATAAAAGCTATTTTAAAGCTACTTTAGTGTAGACCGCTTAGGGGAGGGAGTTGGGGGAAGGCCCTGCTGTGGGGGTGATAATAGTTAATAACGGTATGATCTGTGAACTGCTGTCCATGGGCCAAGTCCGGCCCACCATCTGTTTTTGCAAATAAAGGTTTATTGGCACACAGCCAAGCACAACTGTTCCGATATCATCTATGGCTTTTTTTGTGCTACAAGAGCAGAGGTGAGTGGATGCGCTGGAGGTCGTGTGGATGGCAAAGTTGGAAATATTTACTATCTGACCTTCATAGAACATATCTTACGTGCCCTCCCCCTGCCGCCACCAGCGGGGATACTGGCATCTTGTTAGAGGACTTGCTTGTTTTGGCATTGTGTTAGTTCCTTATTACAAAGGTGCTCTGGAAATTTCTATAAGGGTGGGAGACGAGCCCACACTGTACTCACAAAGGATGACCAGCCCCCGTTGTCTTCTTCATGGCTTTCTGTGAAAGGAGATAACACCATCATCAGTACCAAAGGAAGCCTTTAGCAAAAAAGTCAGAGCAGCACCCCATCTGATATGTTCTCATCCCCCTGTCCATCCCAGGCTTCCATCCTACCTTTGATGTACCTGGGGGTTAGTTTAGCATCAGCTCTAGAGTTTCTACCTGAGCAGTTCATTCTACCAGAGGGAAGAAGTTGTTCTCAACCTTTCACTACGTAACAGTCACTGGGGACCCATCCCGAAAGCCTCTGATTCAGCAGGGCTGGGTGGGGCCCAGGGATCTGCCCTGTAACACGGTACAATTTAACAGTTGAAAACTGCTTTAAAGACCCAGAAGCAGGGGCACTGGCTTCGCTCAGGTGCTCAGTCAGAACCTGGGTCCTCCTATGCCTTGCCACAGAGTTCTTCATTTTAGATCTGCAGAGGGTCCCAGCTCAGCAGGGGCCAAAACCCAGGTCCCTGGCATAGTAAGATCTCTCCTGCTCTCCATTTGGACCCAAACCTCTCTCTGAGTGAGAACTGCCTGGCAGGCAAATGAGTAAGACCAGCAGACAGAAGGGAAGTATCTGTCACCTCCCAATGCATCACTCTTAGCCCTGACACCTTTACCTGTCTCTTCAGGAAACCGCTGGACTTGGGGTCTGCAAAGGCAAATGGCATTGCGTTAATGGTGCTGCTGATGTAGGGGCATTTCCTTCTCCCTCAGTCCAGCCCTACAAGAGCAGCTCCCAGCAGCAGGGGGTATGTCTCCCCACCCAAGACTGGTGTCCTTGTTGCTTTGCTTCCCCGGGCCAGGCTGCCCGAAAATTCTGGAAACGATCAAAGTCACATTGGTGGTGTAACTGGGGGCTTGTGACTGTCTGACTTTCCAGGGGAAGTTTCCCTGAAGTCCCAGACCCAGGGGCAGGATGTAAGTCAGAGAAGGGAAACTCTCCATCCCTTCCTGGGCACCAGCTTCAAGCCCCTGGGACTGAAGGAGTGTCCACATATCAAAAATTCGGGCAAAAACAGTCCTGTGCCTTCCATTTAAGGTTCAGCTTGGGTTTGGAAATTCTTTGGGTTTCGTCACAGTGACACTGGACCCTTGGCTTCCCCACTCACTTGCGTGTGAAAATGCTCCTTCTTTCTTCATTCTTGTTGATTTCTTGACTTAACTTACTGAGAATCCTAGGAGATGAATGACAAATAAGGTGACTAAATCATCCTCTTGTCCCTCCAGCC
The DNA here is from genome assembly GCF_007474595.2 of Lynx canadensis. Classification (NCBI taxonomy): domain Eukaryota; kingdom Metazoa; phylum Chordata; class Mammalia; order Carnivora; family Felidae; genus Lynx; species Lynx canadensis. The sequence continues at coordinate 179,188,817 of NC_044303.2, read as the reverse complement.
AAACCTTCCCATGAGTCTTGGAGTTCCCTTATCTGTGTAATCTCGGACATCCTGGCCAAGCATGACCAGCCTCCTCTGGCCTCCAGCCAGTCCCCTCTGCAGGGGCCTCTGCTCCTCACTTCCTCCCAGAACTTGCCAACTTCATCCCCTTGCAGTCACTGCTCCTGTGCCCGAGGCCCTCTGTGCTGGCTCACCTCCTCAGTGAGGCTCAAAGACCCTCTGTGAAGACTAGTCAGCTCTCACCTGGCTCCCTTCTCTGAAATCCTGTAGCCTTGCCTCCTGGACATGACTACCGTGTACTTTCTTGTCTTACTGCTCCTGGGGCTGAGGTCCCCTGACACTTGGCTTAATGTCGTCGTGGTGATGGCAGGCCTCCAGGAACCTCGAACCATCTGATACCTGGAGGAACCAGCTGCTTGTCACAGAGCTTGACGGGAGCCCTGGTGAGCTGTTCTTTGGCCTGTATCTCCTTTTATTCTCCCCTCTCTGACTCCTCAGTGACATGGATTTTCATAAATTTGGAGAAGCATTTCCAGTCAGGGCACATCTTGCAAAGTGGGAGGACTCCTTGATTCATCCATGTCCCGAGACCAACCTCGGCCAGGAACCTTGGAGATACTCTTAGTCCTTGGGGGTTGGGAGCTAGCAAATCCTCAACTCCAGAACAGAGAGGGCTTTTCACGAACAGGACTGCACCTCCAGCACACCCTAGCAGTAAGTGTCCAGTCCGTGGGGGTCTCTCAAATCTCCAGTACAAGAGACTCCAGCCTCCCTTTGCACCCACCACTGAGACCAAGAAAGCCCTCATTAGTAAACAGGCTCAGTATTTCTGAGAGATTTGGGGACAACTGGGAGGAGCCTCAGAGATGATCTAATTCATGTCATTTTTTAGATGAGGCCACAAGGGCACCTGGTGCTCAGTCCAGTTGAGCGTCTGACTTTGGCTCAGGTCATGATCTCATGGCCTGTGAGTTTGAGCCCCGCGTCGGGCTCTGTGCTGACAGCCCAGAGCCTGGAGCCTGCTTCAGATTCTGTATCTCCTTCTCTCTCTGCCCCTCCCCTGCTCACGCTCTGTCTCTCTCTCAAAAATAAATAAATAAATTTATAGGATGAGGCCACAGAGGCTCAGACAAAGGAAGGGATTGGCCAAAGGAGTGGGTAGTGATAAAGCCACCCCCTCCCAGAAAACACATCCTGCCCCAGAAGCCAGGCTCCCTAATTACCAGGGCAGCATATTTTAACATCCCACAACCTTGTGTTAATTTTCATTATGCTACAAGCTTCCCAGGAGCCGACACGATTGAGCCTGTGGCCCATTCCGAGAATGAGCCAGTATCTACATTCCTTCTGTTAAGTGACCATCTCAAGGTAACTAGTTTGGCCTAAACAAAATAGCTAAGTTGGCAAAGGTGGTCCTTAGCATCCACTACCACCTGCTTCCCTCATCACGCCCCCAGTCTCCCCAACCCCCGCTTCTCTGTGGTCCAGGACACTGCTGCTCTCAGCCCTTCTCCCTCATTAGAATGACAGGATAAATTTATAAACACACTGGGACTTAAGAGGACGGAGAAGGAGAGAGGGCAATGTTCCGTCCTCCACTGTAATGTCACTGTTGGGATTTCACACTGCCCGGACTGGGGAGATGCTTTAAAGCAGGGGCGGGGACTCACAGTGGCCTCCTGATTACGCCACGCCACCGGAACACTTGTGACACTCTTCTTTGTTTCCTCTACCGATATTTTGAGAAGAAGATGGGAGTCCCTCTCCACCCTCGTCGGACAGGTGGGATGGACGGCTCCCACAGAGCCACAGGGGGAGGCTTGCTGGTACCCTGCCTCCTGGCCGGGTCCGGCAGTGGTGGCCACAGCAGCCACTCCCACGCAGGCACGCCTTCATTCAACAATACGCATTGAGGGCCTTCAGAGTGCCAGCACCTCTGCTGAGACCTCAAGAGGCCTCACTGAATAAAGCAAAGGCCCATGATCTCACGGAGCTTACGTGCTAGTGGAGAGGGACGGATAAACAATGAACATTTAAGGAAGTGAAATTCTAAGGTATTGTGTATAGATACATGCAAGGGAGGTGGGGGCTGGGTGAGGGGGCAGGAATACACGGGTAGGGTGGGGTTGCAATTGAAAATGAGCAGGCCTCCCCACAGAGGTGACATTTCAGCAATGATCTGAAGAAGGGGGGACTAGGCCGCCCCTCAAAGTGCCCGTCCAGCAGCGCTTGGTAGGCTTTGACCAGCCCACACAGCTGCTTTGGTCCTGAAAAGACCTGCTCTCTCCAGTGTCTCTTCTCACCAGTATCTTTAACAGCCAGGCTAGAGGCTTCTGGGGCTCTAACTGGCTAAGGAAGGAAATGTCAAACCGCAGGCCCTGACAGAAGAACTGCGAAGAGGTGACAGAGAGCAGAGCAGGGCCCGCCCGGCCGGCTTGCAGCAAAACATGGGCTCCCAGGGTCCTCCTATTTGACAGGCATCAAAGGGCACCTTCCAAGCCAGCCGGGACCACTACTGAGGGGCGGGTGGGCAGGTGGCAGTGCTGACGGACAGGGCAGGTGCGTGGAAGCTGTGTGTGAACCTTCAAAGTTGTCCCCCACTCTCACACCCTCGGAGAACCACGTGACAGTGAGTGGCCGGAGGTGACTCATTCCTCCTCCCCACAAATGCCAGGCCTCACTCAGCAGCAGGGCTGGGTGGCGGGTAGACATGGTTCTCTCTGCTTTGCCTTGTTTTAGGGATAAACTGGCTGCTAAATTGGGGCTGAACCGTCTGACAGGAAGTCAAGCCTTGTAGCAAGGTGTTTCCAGCACAGTTGCAGCCCTAGGTTGCTGTGTGATAGGGGCCAGTCTTTGACTTCTCAGCCACAGGCCTTTCCTGGTGATGTTAGAAGACAGATGCGGGTCTTTGTCCCGAGTCTGACTGCAACGTCCTGCCCCATAAGCAGTGCCTACTGGATGACCACGGCAAGGCATTTGTCCTCCCTAGGCTCCAGTTCCTCAGCAGCAAAATAAGAGGGATAGCCCTGGTTAGGGAATCCCGACCAGCCTGACTGCCAGAATTACATGTGTGCACCTGCTATAAACACAGATTACCAGCTCACTGTAGACTTAGCCTATCAGAGCCTACATGGGGGAGGCCTGGGAGCAGAGATACCAATGAGTTTCCTGGGTGACTCCTACAGTCTCAAAAGGTCGTGAAATCAATCTTGTTATTCTTTGTATTCCTGGAACTTTGTTTTTAATTTTAAGGAGGAGGAGGAGGAGAAGGATGAGGAGAAGGAAGAAAGGAGAGGAAAGGGAGGAGCTGGAGGAGGAGAGGAAGAGGAGGATATGGAGGAGGAGATAGAGGAGGAGGAGATGGGGGAGGAGGAGATGGAGGGAGAGAGGAAGGGGGAGGAGGGAGAGGAGCTGGAGGAGGAGGAGATGGGGGAGGAGGAGGAGGAGGAGGAGGTGGAGGGAGAGGGGAAGGGGGAGGAGGGAGAGGAGCTGGAGGAGGAGAAGGAAGAGGAGGACATGGAGGAGGAGATAGAGGAGGAGGAGATGGGGGAGGAGGAGATGGAGGGAGAGAGGAAGGGGGAGGAGGGAGAGGAGCTGGAGGAGGAAGAGATGGGGGAGGAGGAGGAGGAGGAGGAGATGGAGGGAGAGGGGAAGGGGGAGGAGAAGGTGGAGGATGAGGAGGAGGAGATGGAGGGAGAGGAGACAGGGGAGGAGGAGATGGGTGACGGGAAGATGGGGAAGGGGGAGGTGGGGGAGGGGAAGGCGGGGAAGGGGGAGGTGAATGAGGAGGAGGAGACGATGGGAGGAGAAGAGATGAGAGAGGAGGATGTGGAGGAGGAGAAGGTGGAGGAGAAGCTAGATAAGGAGGAGATAGAGGAAGGACGGAAAGAGGAGGAGAAGGTGGAGAATGTGGAGGAGGAGGTGGGGGAGGAGGAGGAGGTGGGGGAGGAGGAGGAGGTGAGGGAGGAGATGGGCTCCCTTTCAATGGTCCCTTGTGCTTTATCAAGGGTAAGTGGAGGCCCACTCTGGGTTTTGAAATCAACTTTGCTGGTCACAGAGAAGTAAGAAGGACAATTATAAAAGAAAGGCAGGCAGAAAGGGCAGGGAGGGAGGACGAGGAAGTAGGATAGAAAGTACCAGATCCCATAGAACACAGGAAGAGGAGACGTCCATCCAGGAACAGTCCCTCTGTGTGTCCTATATTTGTGGCAGGTGTCCTGTGGTGTTCACAGGCTTATAATACAAATGCATTGTTTGCCTCAGCTCCCCCAGGAAGAACTGAGAGAGCTTTCTCTCTCTCCTCCAGGCCCTCCCACAAGGAAGCCTTGCTCCCTCGACTCTGATTCCAGAGGGCACACTGGTGCCTCCCAGCAGAACACATTCCCAGGCCCAGAACAGGAGAAGCCTTTTGCTCGCTCTGTCCTCTCCTAGGGCCTCATCTCCAGCTCTCCGCCTATGTCACTGCCCTGCCTGTCCTCTGTCCCCGTGTCAGCCCCTCCCCCAGGGCACCCAGCGCACATTCACACTCTCCCTCTGGCTCTGCTCTGGCTTTTCATCCTTCTTTTTAAACTTTTTTTAATGTTTTATTTATTTTTGAGAGGAGAGACAGAGTGTGAGTGGGGGAGGGGCGAGAGAGAGGGAGACACAGAATCCAAAGCAGCTCCAGGCTCTGAGCTGTCAGCGCAGAGCCCGACGTGGGGCTTGAACTCATGGACCACGAGATCATGACCTGAGCTGAAGCTGGTGCTTAACCGACTGAGCCACCCAGGCACCCCTGCTTTTCATCCTTCTTTAAAGGATGTCCCACTTCTAAGGGTCTTCCTCCTTGAACCAAGAGCCAAACCTCTGGAAGGTCTGTCCTCGTAACTTGAAAAGCCAGGTGTGGGTCCTGGGACTCAGGAAGGTGCCTTTTGCCACCATCTCAGGCCTCAGGAGAGAATCATGTGTGGTAGGAAGCAAAAGTTGGAGGGCCTGGCGTGGTCTCCCCCGCTTCTCAGCCTTGGACCCCCCGATAATTTTACATGTAGTATTTACTTGGGCTTCACAATTATTTTGTGGTAGGCAAATTAAATTGTTCCCATTTTTACCACCCAAGAAAGTGAGGCGCTGGAGAGAGGCACTTGTCAATGGCTACGTGAGCAGTTTTACTGTGGGGGCTGATCTAGGAAGTCAAGTTTCTGTACTTGCTTTCGGGGAGAAGGAGTGACGTCAGTTGAGAGGAGGCCCTTCTCATGTGGGGAGGACTGGCTACCTGGTCAGGGAGGAGCCAATGAATGTGAGAGGGAAGGAGAAGGGCAGACAGCCTGTCATCTGGCAATTCTGCTGAGGCTTGGTCACTTCTTTAAGGAGCACAAGAAGGCCTATTTCCGCTGGGTCCCTCCCTCCGGCTGCCTCTGTCTCTCTTCCCTGTCCACTGTATCTTAGGTATGCTGTCTCTGCTATGAGGAGACCGACAGCTTCATCAGGAGGGTGGACGAAATAAAACAGGTATTACCGCATCACCCCCTCTGATGGGATCTCAGCTTTTTCCCAGCTAATTCCACTATCGGTAATGGGTACAGTGGGAACTCATGATATAAAGAGACTCATCCAACACTATCTGTTGCATACACCGTGACCCCCATCAACTCCCTTCTCCTTATCTTTAGTTTATACTACGGATTTAAATATAAAATTCATAAAATTTTAAAAATAAACCCAAACAGGCATCATCAGATTTTAACCTGTTCTTCTCTACTGATTTAACCAGATAATGCTCAGCTATGCCATGGGTCTTAAGACCATCCCTATAAGGGAAGCTTTGTTGTTTTATTAAAAAACTCTCCTCCATTACAGCATCCAGGGTGTCTCTGGGAGAAACTGTCCAAGAGAGTAGCTGATACTGTATTTGCAGACAAAGCCTTCCTCACCAGAATCTGCCTTCTTACAAATCCATTTAATAGAGTTTTTTTTTTTTCTTTTTTTTAAGCATGGGAGAAGAAAATCAAGATATTCAGAGGAGCATAATCTTGTTTTGGTCTGCTGTACATAAACACAATTTCTTTCCCATAGCCCTTCAGGGTAATGATTATGGCAAATGAACCTATGTACAAGGGAATGAAACAAATCAGCATTGAATATCTATATGCATCCAGGGCACCACCAGGCAGCTTACATGGGCTGCCTCCTTTATAACCCAGCAGTGCCTAAGAGTTAGTTCGTTTCCCTTCTACAGATGAGACAGGCACAGAGGGTTGATGGGATTTCCCCCAGGTCCTATGGCTGGTGGGAGGCAGAGCCCACTTTGGAACGTGGCTCTCCCTTGCTCCAAAGTCCATGCCTTTCTAGTCTCTAATCCTCCCCCTTTCGCAGGATAGAATGATTCGTAAAAACAGAATGGTACTCATTGGGATTTTCCATAAGATAACAGGAATAGCTAACATTTCTTCAGGGCATATTATTATTTCCTCTAACCTTCCCACTAACTCTTTGAGGTAGGCTTTATTATTATCCCCATTTTACAGATGAGGAAGCTGAGGCTCAGGGAACTCAGATAACTTGTCCACAGACTCACAGCTGGTGAATGGAAGAATTGGGTCTCAAGTAGTCAGACCTCAGAGCCTGTACTTTTACTCACTAAGCTCTTCTGTCTGCCTGTTCATACCTAAAATTATAACCTTTAAAAGAGTGAGTCGCACGGTCACATTCCTTTATTTTAGAGACTGGGAAAGTGAGAGTAGACTAGGGACTCTTCCCAGGCACAGAGCTCATTAGAAGTAGAACTGGAATTGGTGCTTCTTATACACGTCTGCCAAGAGGGACAGTCATGCTTAGAATCACCACATCAGGGCAGCAGGGACCTTCCTTAGATTCCTCCCTCTCTACTCCCCATTCACCTTCATGTTCCACGGGCAGGTCCATAGCTTGTCTGGGGCACACATGCACACGTTGGAGAGGGATTTTGTTCCAGTTTTCAAATAGCTAAAGAAATACCCCAGCCCTACCACACCCGCAGCGTGTGAGTGTTTACAATCACTAACCGAAAACCACTTCTCACCCCGCCTCCTTCTCCAGGCACTCAGGCATAGCTCCAGACATCCACTGAGCTCAGCCTTAAGATAAAAAAGGATCTTCCAAGCTGAAAGGGCCTTCCTTATCTCTTTCCTTCCACTGCTCTGATTAAATCCCCTCTGGCCTGATCCCTGCGTCTTCAGGGGCCACAGCCCTCGCTGAGGCTCCTATCTCGTTAGCAGGGTCATGTCCATCACCCCCTAGCTGGCTGTCATGCCACAGGCTGGGCCCTCCATCTTTCACACTGGCTAGAGAAAGCCAAGACACCAGCTTTACCTTCGCGTTCTCCCTGTTGCACTCGCCTCCACACCCCTCCTAGGCTCCTTAGGATAGCTCACAGGACCCTTCTAAACTGTGACTAGTCACTGCAGCCTCTTTGTTTTGTGTGCCCCATGTGCATGCCCCAGTTGCTCTGGCCCACTTGTAGATTCATTAAACTCCCTGGTGCCTGTGCCTTTGCAATATAGTCCCCATTCCTAGAACGTCCTTCAACCCATTCTTTATCTGACCATTCCTGGTATATGTCAAGACCCTTTCCTGCCTTCCCAAAGTCTTCCCCGAATGCCAAGGGGAAAACGACTCCTGCCCTCCTACTCCCAGTGAACGTGCCCATGCATGTGCCCCAGCACCGTTAATCAATCATGGTATGATTGCTTTGTATATCTGACCCTCCCACTAGAATGTGAGTGTCCTGCAGTGGGGATTCTGTCCCTTATGTATCTATAGCCTGAGTAATTAACAAGGGTCTGACGTTAAATCGGCGTCTAGTAGCAGTTCATTAAATGAGTGAAGTATTAGTGTTTCATGGGGACCAGGAGATGCAAACCCAACTGCTCTCAAGGAGCATATATATATATATATATATATAGCATAAAATACATATTGTATAAATATATACAAAATACATATTGTATAAATATACTATATATATTATATAAATATGTATATATATATATATAAATATATTGCATAAATATATTTATTACATATGTTTATTATGTATACTAAGAATATATTACATAAAACGGAGATTTCTAGTGCCTTTTGATAAGTTCAAAGATGGCACATCATCAGGTCCATACGGACTGGCACGGAGTGGCTGCAGCTCTCTCGGGAGGGAAAATATTCCGATTTTCCACAATCTCCACCACTCCCTAATTCTTCACCGACAACGCGGCTTAGTGCTGATGACCTCTTTTGACACCATAATTGTGCTATTATGTTTGTGATAGTGGAGAAATATTTCTTCATACCCATATTCTATTCAAAGGTGGTGAAATGAAGGAGAAATTGATAGGACTTTGTATGGCTCAAGACGGCCCATTTTACACATTTATATCACCTGCCTGGCTCGGGTAAGCTTTTGAGTCCGGAAGACCCTTGCTAGAGGGATGAAAACACACGGCGCAAAGCGCGTGATGCATCTTCTCCCGTCTGCACCCACCCCAGACCTCAGTAACGCGTCACGCTCTCCCTTCCTCAGGATTCTTCTCAGTACAGTGGCCCTGGCAGCCATTCCCAAGCAACAGGTAGCGACAGACAGAATGATGTCCGTTGCCGCTCTTCATCGGGTCCAACTCTCTCATGGCCAAGAGCTGGAGACTGTGGTCCAGAAAACTTAAGCAATCACTAATCTGATGATGACGCCCTCGTGGAACGGATCTCGTGCCGCCGGTGCCCAAGCCACCCCACAGGGAGAGAGGAAATGAAGACGTGGCTCACAGTCAGGCTTGGCTTTGGCAAGAGCTGCCAACACACCAACTGGGCTGGATCTGTTACTTTCTTTTTTCTTTCAACTTATCACGTATCACTTCTCTCTCCCGTGCCCCGCACTTGCCTCTATAGCCTTCCTGTTCACTTTCCTAGTTCAAATCAACCGTGACAGATTAACTGACTCAGCTATCCCTGGGCTACATCCCATTCCAGCCTCAGTTCCCCAAAACACTCAAGGAATCGGGGGGAGTACTTACGGCACCCGGAGCTTAGGGAACTTCTGGATGTCATTTTCTGTCAGGTTCTGAAACGAAGACACGGGCAGGTTACAACCCATAGGAGGGGCCTTGGGCCAGGTGAGGAGAGGGAGGTGTGAAACAGGGAGTCGTGGGCCTTCAGCTGAGTGAAGGGTACACCTCCCCCACCTACCCAAAGCCCAGCTTCCAGATGTTGCGTAAAAACCTGTGGGCCTGGTGTTGCTGCATCTACGTTTTCAAAGGGAATCCCCAACTCTGGATTTTAGGTGAAATTTCCTGAGTTCTAAATATCGACAAATAACTTTAAATGAAGCAAACAAACAACCACGCACCGTGAGAGCTAAACTGTGAAGCCAAACCACTCGTCTCGTGAGCCGAATTTGGCCATGCTGTGACCTCTTGCCTAGGCTCTTACCCCAGACTTCAGGGTCCCTCTCAGTTTCCATATGCAGGAGCTGTGAGAAGCCAGCCTGGAGAAGGAATCTGTGCCCTGATACCACCAAAAGCCTCTCTCATCAGGGTTAGTGGTAGGATTCAATAAAGAGGCTTTCCTGAGGGAACAGAGAAGGGAAAGGAGAAAGGAACTCATATTTGTGAAGAACTGACTCTGGGCCTCTGCCTTGCTAGCACCTCGACTAATCTTCACATCAGTCCTGTGATTTAGGAAGTATCAGCGTCCCCATTTTATAGGTGAGAAAGCCGAGGCCCTGGGATGTTGAGGGAATTTTAGCTTATGGGTGATGGAGCTGAGACTGGAACCTTGCCCTGTGATACCTGTGATCGATTTTCTCCCTGCAAATTTCTCTCTTCCCACATCTGATCCCTTTGAGGGACCCGCTGGCCCATGCTGGAGGGGAGGA